>NC_136070.1:463934927-464534927 GCF_964261635.1 Lissotriton helveticus
AAATACTTTAGGCCTCATTTATGGGGTTTTGGCGTAGGTTAGTGCAGCAAGTCACCTTGCTGCGCTGCCCTACGTCAAAGTCAAAGGACAGGGATGCACCAGATTTATCCAATACGGTGCATTCCTGTCCTTTCTTCCTGTGCTGGTGCAGTTTCGGCAGCCTAACGCCAAAACATGCACCCTTGCCATGGTACAAAGGTGTCTCTAATGTTGGCAGGATTGTTTTTGTGCAGAAAAACAGTGAAAGGAGGATAACATTAGGAGAAATAATTATTTCTCCATGTTGAACCTCCCATGGGGAGGCATATGCTTTTGGCGCATTGCGATGTTTACATGGGTTTGGAAATCTGAGGAAGCGTCAAAATGTGGTTGGGGGGTGGGTAGCAGAATGCCCTACCCTCCTGGAATTTTCAGGCGGGCGGTAGGGTCTAGAAGCAGGGGATGTTAGTTTTGGCCCGGGGGCAGGGTTTTCCAAATGACAGAAACCTCATAGAAAAATATCTACCTTAGAGTAGTCGATTTGGGGCGTGGCTTGGCGCCCGGCGTGGACGGCGGCTCCGATGTGAGCGCTCCGTGCCGACCGGGGGATTCACCCTCTTCTGCCTCTCGTCATTACCTGCTAGCAGAAGTTCCTGCCACCAGAACATAAGGGGACTGTTGTGCTCCTGGTTTGAGGCTCTTTTGGACATTTCTATGGTGTTTCCGGCGACATTTCGAGCGGCCGCGGCTCCCTGACGGCCGCGACCGCCATTTTGTTTCCACACCGCGTGTTCAGCGCACACCCTGCTACGGACAATGCTCTGCCCACACAGCGCTCCAGACTTCGGCTATCGCTCATGGTGAGCTAATTTTAACATTTTCAGGCTGCTGCTGCCCTTAACCTGCCTGTGCTGACCTGTGCGAGTTTCACTCGCGATTATTGCGATTTCGGTGGCCATTTTGTTTCCTTGGGGCAATTCTCTCACACGGATTACCGGTGCACCTTATCTACGTCTGCTCTCTACCAGGCTCAATATAATTTCTTTGCACTCTCCCATATTTGAATTTTCTTCATGTTTGCAGCTCTTCACGCCATCTACGCATTCTCTTGTTTGCGCACTCAACTCAAGCTACCCCTCTCCACTACGACGCTGTGCTTTTCCTGATGGACTCTCTTTTCTTTACAACATACCACTGTGCTGTTGCTCATTGTCGTGGCTCTTCTCCGCTTCGCTCTACAGCATAAGGGCTTCCTGATCTACGTATATGGATACTGCTTTGTGCCTCTATGTGAATTTCTAACGTTCCTAAGTGGTTGAGAGGGCACCCTCTTTGGACTCTTTTAGCTCTTGTGTGCCTTTGCTGATTGAGGCGTTCCTCTACAAGTTTACTGACTCTCGCAGGCACGCACAGCACATTCCTAGTGCCAATTTTTCCCTCGTTTTCTCTTTTGAGGCGACTCTCATTGTATGGAGAGAGGTGCAACTACTCGTATTTCCAAAACTCCACGACGTGTCTTCATCAAAAACTCAAGAGTCTTCTCTGCATTGGCACATCTGGAAGCTTCTCAGGCACTTGCTGTCCAAATGTCGCAGTCCAACGCGGAACGTCCAGTTCAACCCTCAGGGAAAGCCACGTCGAAGCGCCTCAAAAAAGATCCTCCCTCACCGGCAGGTTCTACCTCAGCTGTATCTATGGAGTTGCTGTTGGAGGAGATACGCGCTCTTCGACCTTTCATGGAGGAAACCAATTCCAAGCTGCAGGTCTTAACTGACAACTGGTCAGAAATGGATACGAGAGTGACGACAGTGGAACGCTCCATATCTTCTCTTCAAGAATCATCCTCCAAGGTGACACACATGCAGTCGCAGATTTCCTCTCTTCAGAAGCAGGTTGAGGAGCTTGAGAACCGCAATCAACGCAACAACCTCCGACTTTACGGCCTGGGGGAGAATTGTGAGGGGAATGACCCCATAGCTTTCTTCAAATCCTTCCTACCTAAGCTCCTTCATTTGCCCGAAGGTACCACGCTTAACATCCAACGAGCACATAGGCTGGGTCGCATTCCCTCAACTTCCTCTGCTTCTTCAAGACCAAGAGGTGTCATCATGTATTTCTTAGAATACACTGATCTTCTCAAAGTCCTCTCAGCAGCCCGAGCATCTCCTCGCCTCACATGGTCAATATCTACTCTCTTCTTTGCGCAGGATTACGCTAGAGCTACAGCCAGCCGCCGTAAAGCCTTCTTGGATATGCGACCAGAGCTTCGTTCCATTGGCGCCAGATATGGCCTCTTCCATCCTTGCCTTTTCAGAGTTACTCACAATAACAAAACGACGACCGATGAGGATCCTGTTCGCCTCCGGAGCTTTCTGAATTCTGCTCAAACGTCCGATATGGATTCATCTAGTTCCTCCTCAGCTTTTCCTCCGTGACTTTCATGAGTTGCTGTTCTGCTCTCTTAATTAGTCTGCACAATTAATGCTGACTGTTTCTATGTTCGTATTTATCATGTTGTTCCACCCTCTTTCTTTTTCTTTTTTTTCTAAATGATCCCTCTTGCTTCTCTTATGTTCCCTCATGTCTCTACAATGTAGTCATTTGTTTCCTACCATTTCGTTTTTATTATTTAATTTCTTGATGTTTTCCTTTCTCAAGTTTTTTGTTCTTTCTTTTCTTCCGCAGGTTTTACATCTTACAGTGTGTTTCCCCCCGGTCTGGTGGTCCGCTTACGTCGGTAGTTTTGCCTCCTCCAGTTGGTGCTCCCCCCTCCGTTTTTTCTTCTCGTCTCCTCTCCCTAGTGATCGTCCTTCCCCAGTTCCTCCCTCCGTAAGTATGTTCTCCTTCCTTCCCTTGTTGTTTGCTACCTCTTCTTTCTCCTTCATCATATTTTTTCCCTAGTTCTCCCCTGTTCACAGGTGTCTTCCTTATCTTGCTTTCGACAGCTCCCATGTTCCTACTTTTTTCAAACCTTTTTCTTTCTCACTTACATTCCTCTACTTTTTTTCCTCATTCAACTGGTTTTGATCACCACTTCTTTACTCCATCTTCCTCTCCTTCATTTATTTTTTCGATCTCACATTACCTTACTTCTTCTTGTTTCTTTTATCCTTTTTGCTCACTTCTTTCCTCTGGACACTTATTATACTCCTTTTTTTCTTATTGACATTTTCTTTCTCACTTTCATGTTATGTCGCTAAAAATAGTTACATGGAATGTTAAGGGCGTTAATTCTCCCATCAAACGACAGAGAATTTTGTCGCATCTTGCACGTTTAAATGTTAACATTGCTTTTTTGCAAGAAACTCATTTATCTGCTGAAGAATCTGTTAAACTGAAGAGAGGTTGGGTAGGTGATGTTTACTATTCTCCAGGGCATGGCAAGCGTAATGGAGTAGCCATTTTATGTCACAAAAATCTTTCTCATTCTTTGCTTTCTCAGGAATCAGACGATAGTGGTCGCTGGACATATGCTAAGCTCTCTATTAAGAATGTTCCAATTCCCCTTCTAAACGTTTATGCCCCTACTGCTGGCGATCCTACTTTCTGGCATACATTTTCCCGTCATATTACCAGATTTATTGATGACAACTTTATCTTAGCAGGAGATTGTAATCAGCCCCTTGACCCCTTTTTGGATAGAAATTCCAAAGCTCACTTTATTCCTAATAAGTCACATAAATCCTTCTCTCAAGCTATCTCTCAACATAAGCTCACTGATGCCTGGCGCTTATGTAATCCAGAGCTGCAGGAATTCACTTTTTACTCTCCCTGTCATCACTCCCAATCCCGGATTGATTACATTTTTGTTACTCACAATATTGTCCAAACCCTTACTCATGCAGAGATTGGTCCGATTTTACTTTCAAACCATGCCCTCACTTTGGTTCAACTTGACATCCTTCCTAAATCAGCTTGGCCCAAGCGATGGCGCTTTAATAATTCCCTTCTCTTGGATCCCAAGATCACTGCATCCTTCACTGAATTTTCGGATGAATTTTTTTACTTAATGACACTCCTTCCATTCCCAAGCACACCATTTGGGATGCCTTCAAGGCCGCAGCAAGAGATTTTATAATTGGCTTTGTGGCAAAAAAACGGAGAGCTGCTCGCAGCTTTACAGCTGCTCTCCTTCTTGACATTAAGATTTGGAGCATTCTTATTTTACTTCCCGATCGCAGGATAGTTTAACAGCCCTGATCAATGCTAAAATGAAATTTAACAAAAAGTCCACGGATGATGCGTCTTTATATTTATTGAAATCGAGTGCAAAGTTTTATGGGGGCAAAAATAAGGCTGGGAAGGTTTTAGCTAATTATCTGAAAGTAAAGCACAACAAATTGAATATTGAATCAATCTATGACACACACTCTGTTCTCAAACACACGGATACAGACATTCTTGCTGAATTTTCTGCCTTTTACAAAACTTTATACTCTTCCGAAACCCAACCCTCCTCTCAATCCTTAGACCACTTTTTCTCCAACATCCAAAAGCCAACTCACTTCCCGCTTGACCTTTCTCATTTAGAGCTTAATATCTCTCAACAAGAGCTACTCACAGCACTTCAGAATCTCCAAAAAGATAAAGCTCCTGGGCCGGATGGCTTTACTGTTGAATTTTTCCTTCACTTTTCAAAACTACTTATCCCAAAACTACACTCCCTCATTGACGCTTTCCTCACCTTGGGATCTTCCTCAGGTTCTTTCTCTGAGGCACACATTTGTCTCATACCCAAGGAGGGGAAAGATGCTCAACATTGTAAAAATTACAGACCAATCTCCTTGGTTAACATTGATTATAAAATATTTGCGAAGTCTCTTGCAGCACGTCTTGATCTTCTTCTCCCAGATCTTCTGGGTGAGCAACAGTCGGGCTTTGTCAAGGGCCGTTTCATCACCGACAACACTAGACTATTATTTAATGTCTTATCTAAGTCCCGTCATTTACCCCATTCCCTTGCAGCCATTGCCCTTGATGCTGAAAAGGCGTTTGATAGAGTTGAGTGGACCTATCTTTTTCACACCCTGCATTGGTTTGGTTTTGGCCCTAAATTTATTTCTCTGATTTCCTTACTTTACTCCAATCCACGTGCAGCTGTTTGTGCTAATGGTCAAGTATCCTCCTTTTTTGATTTGAAAAGAGGCGTCCGTCAAGGGTGCCCCCTATCTCCTTTTCTCTTTAATTTGGCCTTAGAACCCTTTCTGTCTAAACTATGTCAGAATCCTACCATTCAGGGCTTTCAGATATCAGATTCCCAAATTAAGCTAGCCGCATACGCGGACGATATCCTTCTTTTTATCTCCTTGTCCTTTATGGGCTAAATCTGAGCGCCTTCTTCTTTCCCCTTTTTCCTTCGCTGAATATCTTTCCTTCTCCCGTAAACCCTCTTCCATTTCCACTCCCATTCACAAATTTACTACTAAATTGCTTCTATCTTCTTCCCATTCCCTTCCCACGACCATTGCGAATTTCCTTTCCTCCACCATTTGGCATAACACCGCCCTCCTTATCCGTAATAAACCCTTCTTTTGGAAAACATGGCATCACAAGGGGCTGTTATGGGTTTCCCAACTTTTTTCTCAATCCTCTTTCTTACCTTTCACCACTCTTTGTTCCCTTTATGACTTACCTACCTCCTTTACTCGTAACTATCACTTACTTGGAGAGGCTGCATTGACAACTTATAATCGTCTCTCTCAGTTATGTTCCTCTCCTGTTTCTCCCACTCCCATCTCTTTGCTTCACTCCTTTCTACGCAACACCCCAAAGGCTTCCGCCATTTACAAATACCTTCACATTACTGACTTTATTAGACCTAAATCCAAAGTGGAGGAATGTTGGGAGCATGACCTTTCCACGTCCTGGCCAATTTCACTATGGGACAAAGTTTGGATCAATGTCCGTAAATCCTCGAGAGCGGCAACCTTGACACAGTCCTTGTTCTTTATTTATAATAGACTTCTTTATACACCCTTTGACCTTCATAAACGCTTTCCAAACACTTCTCATACATGCTGGTCTTGCTCATCCCCACAAGCAACTTTGTTTCACATGTTATTCTTATGTACCTGAGTTCATGATTTTTGGTTACAAGTTTAGGCTCAAATTAATCTGATTTTTCACACATGTATCCCTCTTTCTCATATCAACATTTTCCTAGGCAGCCTTTCCCCCTGCTGGGATAATGTTGAACTAAAACCTCAGACTATTGATTTGCTACTGGCTGCTGCATTCCAGCAGATAACGGTAAATTGGAAGGACTTCTCCAATATCTCCTTTAAGGCGTGGTGGTTTAACGTTTGCCATAATCATAGACTTGACACTGCCTTTGTTTTTCCGGCTCACATGGCTGCAAAGCGTATGGACTTATGGCTCCCTGTCACGCTTTATTTGGACACTTGTGCTAATCGTTTATTTCGTCCATTGCCTTCGCAACAAGAAGTCCTTAAACCTCCTTAAACGCTCACTCCATTCCATTTTTCTTTTCTTCATTGTATCGTCTTTATATTCCTTTCAGGTATTTTCATGCTTTTTATGATTAATGTTTCCAATGCTCTTTCCTTTTTTCATTCCAATGTCCAGATTTACCTTTTGATACTATTTACAATCTTATGCTTGTTTTATTTGCCATAGTTCTCAACGTTTTATATTTCCATTGTACTTTGTATTGACACCTTGTTTTTCTCTTGTCATTATCAAATAAAATTTTCTTGAACTTAAAAAAAAGAGTAGTCGATTTGTGGTAGTTGTTGAATCACTTTATTAAAGTGCTTAAGTTTTAAGATGGCTTCCATGGATGCAGTTCAGCAGGCTCTGGATGGCCTGAAGAGCACAGGCAGGTATGACCTTCTGGCGGACGGGGCACTGCTATTGGCAGGTGAGCCCCGAGGTGAGAGGCCGGGTGGAGTGGCAGCAGCTGTGATGCGTGCTCCTCCCCTGCCGCATGTACTCAAAAGAGGTGGTGAGTAATTTCAGGATATTGGCCAGCGTAGCGGGCCGGCTATCACAGTCCATGATGCCCCGCAGCACAATTGAAGGAGCACAGCGGGCACCCTGTGGCGTGCATGTGGTGTCTCGGTGGCATCAAGAAGTGTTGTGCGGTCAGTGGTGATGAAAGGTAGTTTGAGCCGTGGAGCAGGGTCCGCTGCAGCGCCCATGCTGTAGCAGCATGTGGGTAGAGGGAGTGCATTGGGTAGAGGGAGTGCATTGCGCAGAGGTGTGCATCCTACGAGGCAGCGCCTACCTTTTTTGGGAGCCCGGGTGACAGGGGGTCTCTCTGATGCGGGCGCCGACGGGTGCCTTGGATTATCGTGAGCAGGGACGGCCTGATAGTGCACTGTCATCTCTCGGCCGCTTGGGTGTGCTCCTTGACATGGCGGAGGGCGGGACCAGTGAGATGCAGGGCCTGCCACTTGATCTTTCTAGCCTGCGCAGGCAGGCCCTGGTGGCAGCTCAGGGAGGGGGAGTGGAACTGGCCATCAGTCTTGTGGAACAGGGTGATTTGGGACAATTGCCAGTGGACGTGTTGAGGAAGGAGGCAGCAGAAAGGGGAGCAAGGGCCAGATATACTTTCGATTGATTACAAGGCAGTCTATAGGCATATCGTTACCTTGGAAGATGAGGAGTTAACCTTCCGCGTAGGCTCCTTCTTGAAAGTGGCAGCACATGCTCAAAGTTCAATGTGCACCCTTAGAAGCCTGTTTTTGCATATTTTATATTTTAAACTGTAGATACATCTTGTCGGACTATGTTTTTCTATATTGTATTTTTAACCTGTATCGAAATCCATTATGTATTTGTTTGATGCTTGACTAGAAATTATTTCTGCCATGATCTGTTTTATTTTAAACTGTCTCCCTCTTATTGGACTTATGTTTTATCGTTATAGACCGTGATCTTTTGATTTGTGCTTTTATAGATATTTATTGTATCCGAATAAAGATTTTGAAATGAAATTATACTTTGGATGTGGCGCACAATGTCCCTGTGCACCCAGCTTTGAGGCCTAGGGTCATGGGTAATTAGGAGGACGTGGTAGATGGGACCAGGGACAGCCAGTTTGTGGTCAGTAAGACAGGGGTTTCTCAAGGGTGCATCTGGAAGAGGGTAGGTGGGTTATCGCATTGTGAGACGGCAAGAGCAAGGGTAGGGTGGACCTCGTTTGGCAAACAGTAGATATGTTCAGGATCAAAGGACAGGTACGGATGGGAGTGAGAAAACGCAGGCTTTTGGGGTTTCCATTGGGAGGGTGACAACAGAGCAAAGGAGGAGGTAAGTAAGCAAGTAAAGCGCAAGAAATTGCCTTACATGGGTATTACTAAGCAGCTTGGGGTGCATTTGATGACCGTGACTAAGGAGCGTATTTGGAAGGGGGAATATGTAGAGCTGTTCAAGTTTTTAGATAGGGAGGTGCGTGCCAAAGAAGGGTCCAAACAAGAGAAGTATGAGCTGTCTTGTGGGTCCAGGGTCCCAGTTAACATAAAACACTGGAAGGCAGCCTTCCTGATCTATGCAAGGGTTTACTGCGATGAGTTCCCTGAAAGGTGTGGGGCTTTTCATGTATTTGGACGTGTTGAGGAAGGCGTAGGTCACATACAGGGGTGGGCCTGGGTGTGGTACGATGATAAGTTCAGGGCTCGCTTCGCAGATGAGGAGGATGGAGTGTGGGGTCAGTTGGAGTTGTTTTTGCAGACTATGACTCCTGGGCGGCCAGCTACATCAACTTATGTGGCTAGTAGCTGGCCAATAATTTGCAAGCCTTTTCGAGGGCATCCCACCCCAGCGGGGTGGGTGCTGCTATCTGGGGGCAAGCAGAGACACTTATTGGTCCTGTAACGGAGGACAATGTGTACACGAGTACTGCAAATACCGCCACAAGTGTTCTAAGTGTGGCATTTAACATACTTACCCAATGCGGCCCTCAGGTGGCAACCAGTCATCTTGAATCAAATGCCAGTCAGTGGTCCGGGCAGGATTGCGATGGAGGGGCAGGGTTGGGCAAAATCCTATGAGAAAAGGCACATACACAGGTTAAGGTAGACAGGTTAATCTATTGACTTGGTTTATTGGGGTTCGGGCAGAAGAATTTCCCATTCTTTTTGGCCTCCGCTTGTGCTATGGTGGTCCCAAGGTGAGGCAATGGGCGGACAACTTACGTCCAGTAAAGGGGCACCAGGAGCTCATATGGAGCAAATTGACGAAGGAGATGCAGGAAGTGAAGGATGGAAGGCACCTTTTCCGATTGGCCATTAGAGAGTTTGTGGTCGTCGCGATTGGCGTTGCCTCCAAGAAGGACCCTGGTGAGTTTAGTCTGATTCACCATTTGCCCTGGCTGGAAGGATTGTCAGTGAATGATTTCATTCCAGAACAATGTAGCAGGGTACATAATGTCTCAGTGGATACATCAGTTCAGCTGGTGAACGCGGAAGGACAGGAGGCGTTGATGGTGAAATGCGACATGAAGTCGGCTTTTCGTTTGTTGCCCTTTCAACCTGAGGACTACAAGTTGTTGGACATACAGTTAGGGTGGCAGTTGTTTGTAGATAAGGTTTTGCCGATGGGTTGTTCAATGTCCTGTTCTTTGTTTGAAGCGTTCAACACTTTTTTTTGCAGATTTTTTTTCTGTACAAAGTAGGAAAGGAGGTCATGACCCACTTCCTTGATGCCTTTTTCCTGGTCTGAGCTCCGCAATCTTAGGATTCCTAGGGCAGTGCGAGTTTGTTTCAGGAATTGATGGCCGACCTGGGTGTTCCTTTCACGCTGGAGAAGACAGGGGGTCTGGTGCTGGTCCTTATCTTTTTGGGCATTGAGCTTGATTCTATAAAAATGGAAATCAGATTGCCGGAGGATAAGTAACATCATTGTCTTGAAATGCTAAACATGATGTTGGGAAAATCGAAGGTACAGGTGAAGGACATTCAGTTCTTGCTGGGGCACTTGAATTTTGCATGCAAGGCAGTGAGAGCAGGGAGAACCTTTTGTAGGCAACTGGGTTGGACTCTAGTGGGTACATCCCTCCCACACCACAGGCTGTGCCTCAAAATGGGGGTGAAGGTAGATTTGGGTATGTGGAGGACATTTCTATGTGAATGCAAAGAGATCACCATGGCTGGAGTGAGGGAGCACATGGACTGGTCAGTCGAGCAGTTTTCTGATGCAGCAGGTGGCCATGGTTTTAGCATCTTTTAGCAAGGCTGGTAGTGTGCGGAGGTCAGAAGCATGAAAGAGAGGGGGTCGGAGTATCGCCTTTTTCGAATTTTTCCCTTTGTTGTTTTCTATGTGCCTGTGGGGACAAGAAATTACTAATAAGACAATGCGATTCAATGTGGACAACATGCGAGTGGTCAGCATTGTTAATAACCAATCTGCCGGAGATCCAAAGGTTTGGCAGTTGCTGCGAGTTTTTGTTTTAGAGTGTTTTTTGCGCACAAACATCAAATACAAAGCGCAACATGTGCCTTGGGTCAACTATGAGATTGCTGATGCTCTTTGTAGTTTTCAGTAGATGAGGCTCCATGGACTTGTACCATGGGCTGACGAGAAGAAGACGGTGATGCTGGATCACTTATGGGCTGTGGGAGAGACAGCATGATGCATCATATCCTTAGGACTTTGTCGGAATAAAAAAAATTCTAGCTGACATGTCAAGAATTTTCAATTCTATTAAGGACACAGGCAAGGATTATGCTTCTCTTTCTTTACTGAAGCCAAATCAGCAGCAATAAAACTTTAAACTACATAACCCATGATGCTTAGTATGAAATCACTGCAACAATCACAGGGTATATAACGCCATAACATCAAAGCCCGTCCTTTTTCTTTGCGAACAGTTCATAACCAGAAACAGAACTCCAAACTTCTGTTCTTCAAACCCAATCCTTGTCACCCGAAACTTCTAACAGTGGAAAACTTCCCGACTATACTTCATCCAACATCTTGTTCTTTCTGGATCCTTCAGGTCGATTTGCTCTCTGTACTTGGAAAGAAACACAAGCCACAAAATCTTGTGTCTAAACTGACATTTCCAACAACGGGTGAGTGTCGTACTGTACAATATCAATCAACAACAGATATTATTAACATTCATTATATGAACTCTCTCAGGGTGGTGTAATCCTAGCCTCCATTTCCCTAATAGAATCGAAAATTCATGACGCGTCCGCTAGAAACGTTTTTGTGAGAAGTTGGCCTGATATATGATGTTTCCAATTCTGGAACCACCCTGTATCAGTTCAAATATCCCCTTATGGTGTCAGGTTGTAAGTCAACCTTATAGACAAGCTATCTTAAGGGTAGCATAGACTAAGCAGCCTTAAAGGCTTAACTCAAGAGGTCGTGTTAAGCGAGCTGTTTTACCAATCACAATCCTGTAATATCAAATGAAAGGACACCACACAAGTATATATTATAAAAATATATGTATTTATTACTCACAATAATCCCCAGTACTCTTTATGAATAAAGGGGCACAAGCGTTAAATCAAAAGCACAGTATAACATACAAAGTTGCACAATTATGGATGAGGGCGAGGGGCCACTCAGACCATATACTAAACAAGTGGTATAAGAGATACCAATCGAACAGTGGTTAGGCCTAGGGCCTAGGGAATCCCTGGGAGCAGTCGGGACAAGCAATGCTGAAGTCGGGAAAAGCCCGCGGGATTCGGGTGCAGCGCTGAAAGCGCACGCATGCACCAATGTTAGTCAATGGTGCGTAAAAGTTACACAAATAGAGTTTAAGGACACTTCCGCTGAACCTAGAGGGGCAAAACTTAAGACACAGACCCTAGAGGTGTGTACCAGTGTGGGAACACCGGCGTTGCAATGTTACCTCACCCACAGGAAGCGGGTGCACAGGGTCGAAGTAGTGTCGGGTTTCGTCACGCTGATTCTTGGTGCTTGGAGCTGAAGAGGCTGCAGGCGCTGTGAAGGAGAAGTGTCCGGTGGGATCTAAGAGTGGATCGAAGTCGAAAAGTACCTGAAAGCAGAGGGGACAGAGTCTGGGTCACTCAGCAGTGACCAGGGTGGAACCAGGACGGAACCAGGCAATGTCGGGCGCAATCAGGTGGTTGTCGAGGAGCTTCTCTCCGTTGTCACGTGGGCTCTGGGGCATCTATGAAGTCCAGGAGCAGGTCAAGATCTGTCCCACGCAGGCTCGGCTTCAAGATTGGAGCAAACAACACTTGGCAAAAGCAATCCATGCGGAACCGGAAGATTGCTTCTCACTCGGACCAGGAGGGTCAGAGTGGAGGCTCCTTTTCAGGGGAGCTGGTGCAAGTCTGGATCAACCAGAATCGCAAGTCGTTTTTCAAGTTTCGTCGGCACAGGGGCCACAAGCCGGCTGGCAAGTGACCGGGCCAACGCGTTGAGCCAAAAGAAGCAGAAGGGCCCCACGCAGCACTCGTCGAGTGTGGAGGGCTGAACTTCGGTGCAAGAGTGGCTCAGGGTTGGGGCTTCTCAAACCCCGGTGTACAGCTTCGAGGGTCACTCGTGGGCTGCACGGTCAGCGTCTCATGGTCTTTCCAAGATGGCGTGCCCCACGCTTCCGGTCGCCTCCACGGGTCTCAGCTGTGCAGGGACTGTGGATCGGGCTGTTAGAAGGCAGGCAAGCTTGATCTCGTCAATCTCTGTCTCTCGAGTTCCGGCGGGAACTGCAACAAAGCAGACGTCGAGGTGCTGGATGGTGCCTGTTTGCACAGGGTGGTCACTCCTTGACCACAAGGGAGATTCTTCAGTCTTCTACGTTGAGTAGGATGTCGAAGGGTCCAGAGTTTCGTTTCTTATGTTTCATCAGGATAATCTGAAGTGCTTTGGCACTGCTCCCAGTCTTATACTAATTTAGGGGGCTGGATTACCTGCTAGGTCCCCTCCTATGGGTGGGACCCAGGAAGTGGGTGGATACACCCCCTTCCTTTGATCCAGGCCGCCCTGGCACGAGGGCTGGAGTGCCCCAGAACCGGTTTGGCCGGATTATGCAAGGGGCAGCCTTGTGCTCCCCATGCAGTGTCTGGTTTCTTTCAAACCTCCCTGCTACAATCCACTATCTCCTGTCTGGGGGGGTGTAACACCTCCCTGCGACAGGAAACCCTTTGTCCAGGCCCCTTTGGCTGAGTTTCGGTCAGCTTCAGGGGGTCAGACTTGTGTCTGTGGCAGAGGCATCCATTTTGTGGATCCAAGGTCCTTTTAGAAATTAACCGCATTTAAGTAAAGTAACATGTCTTACCCCTCTAGAGGGGTGGAATGCTATCCCCGTCGCCAGAACTGGCGAGGGGATAGTATTCCAAATCGTATGACACCATACACGACATGTTTTGATAAAGCCAAACCAAAGTTGCTATATAACCGCGAGGATTATAATGCACTTAAGAGTATATGGTATGGCATTATCCTGAAACAGCTTAGGGATTTGTTCCCGACGGCTGCAGACAGGCTCAGCTCATGCTAGAGCTCCATCTCACATTAAACCACGCACTCTGCCTCCAGGATTGATAAGGCCTTCCATAGGAGTGGCTCACAGGTTTATATGTGTCCAGATATAGGTTTAGATATAGGTATACTATATCTAAGCAAGGGGTGATTACACCACCTTACCCCAGCTGAGTGATCAGCCAGTTGTGTCAATTTAAGAACCAGCCAGGGGTGGCGAAAGATATGCTGCAGCCCCTGGTAGGCCTTGGTGGCACCTATGCCCTGAGCACCTATAGTGCATGGTACAGGGGCTGACAAGGAGTCCATTTCCAATTGTGGTATGTACCTATAGCACATGTATTAATAATTTGGAGAGAGATCAGCAGGCTGGGGGTCTGATTAGCAGGCCCACAGCCTCAATAGTCGAAAACCAGCGAAGCAAAAAGCAAAAATTTGGGGTGACCATAGGATAGCAGACCCTACTCTCCTACACAACCCCCCCCCCAAACGCAGGGACATTAAACTAACCTTGACCAGATAAGTCTTCATGTTCTAAGTGGAAGTACCTGGAGAGACCATCTGCATTACCATGGTCAGTCCCTGGGCGGTGCTCCACTGTAAAGTCCATCCCCTGTAGGGAAATGGACCACCTGAGCAGTTTGGGATTTTCACCCTTCATCTGATTTAGCCACAAGAGGGGCTTATGGTCTGTCTGTACTAGGAAGTGAGTACCAAACAAGTATGGCCCCAGCTTCTTCAGGGCCCAACCCACAGCAAAGGCCTCCCTCTCAATGGCTGACCAACGTTTCTCCCTGGGGGTCAGCCTTCTGCTAATGAAAGCAATGGGCTGGTCTTGACCATCTTGATTAAGTTGTGAGAGCACAGCTCCCACCCCCAACTCAGAAGCATCTGTCTGTACAATGAACTGTTTGGAGTAGTCAGGACTCTTCAGGATAGGTGCAGAGCACATGGCCTTCTTCAGGTCATCAAATGCCTTTTGACAGCTAACTGTCCACTGAACCTTTTTTGGCATCTTCTTGGATGTCAAGTCATTTAATGGTGTCACAATGGACCCATAGTTTTTCACAAACTTTCTGTAATACCAAGTCAGGCCCATGAAGGCTCTGACTTGTGTCTGGGTAGTTGGAGGAGCCCAGTCCTGTATGGTCTGGATCTTGCTCTCCAGTGGCTGAACCTGACCCCCACCTACTAGGTGGCCCAGGTATACAACCTTACTCTGCCCTATCTGGCACTTGGTAGCCTTGATAGTCAGGCCTGCCTTTTGCAGGGCCTCCAGAACCTTCTTCAGGTGGATCAGGTGATCCTCCCAGGTGGAGCTAAAGACAGCAATATCATCTAGATATGCTGCACAAAAGTCATCCAGCCCAGCAAGGACTTGATACACCAACCTTTGGAAGGTGGCAGGTGCATTCTTCAAACCAAAGGGCATTACCACAAACTGATAATGTCCACTAGGGGTAGAGAATGCTGTCTTGGCTTTTGACTCTTCAGCTAATCTGATCTGCCAATAGCCAGCTGTCAAATCAAACGTGCTCAGAAACTTGGTAGAAGCCAATTTATCAATGAGCTCATTTGCTCTTGGAATGGGATGTGCATCTGTCCTAGTGACAGCATTGAGACCTCTGTAGTCCACACAAAATCTCATTTCTCTCTTTCCATCTTGGGTATGAGGTTTTGGCACAAGGACTACTGGGCTGGCCCATGGGCTCTCTGATGGCTCAATCACTCCAAGCTCCAACATCTTTTGCACCTCAGCCTTTATACAATCCCTGACCTGGTCAGGTTGCCTGTAGATTTTATTCTTGACAGGCAGACTGTCACCAGTGTCCACCTCATGGGTGCACCGGTTAGTTTGACTGGGTGTGAGTGAAAACAAATGTCTGTGGGCTTGCAAAACTTGTCTGCAATCCATCTGCTGCTGGTCAGTGAGGCTTCCTGCCAAGGCTACTCCATCAACTGAACCATCATCAGGGTTCTGAGAAAGCAGGTCTGGGAGAGGGTCACTCTCTTCCTCCTGTTCCCCCATCTGTGGCCATGAGCAAGCTCATGTCCTCCCTGTCCACAAATGCTTTCAAACAATTTACATGGAGCACCCTGTGGGGGCTCCTAGGGGTTCCAAAGTCAACCAAGTAGGTGACTTCTCCCTTTTTCTCAATGATAGGGTAGGGTCCAGTCCATTTGTCCTGGAGTGCTGCTGGGGCCACTGGCTCCAACACCCACACCTTCTGCCCTGGCTGGAACTCAACCAGAACAGCCTTTTGGTCATGCCAAGCTTTCTGTAATTCTTGGCTTGCCTCCAGGTTTTTGGATGCTCTCTCCATATACTCAGCCATCCGGGAGCGGAGACCAAGTACATAGTCCACTACATCTAGCTTAGGCTTTTTGAGAGGTAACTCCCATCCTTCCTTCACCAAACATAGTGGACCCCTCACAGGGAGGCCAAACAAAAGTTCAAAAGGGCTGTAGCCAACCCCCTTCTGTGGGACCTCTCTGTAAGCAAAGAGCAAGCAGGGTAAAAGGATGTCCCATCTCCGCCTAAGCTTCTCTGGTAACCCTTTTATCATTCCCTTGAGGGTCTTGTTGAATCTCTCCACAAGCCCATTGCACTGTGGGTGATAGGGTGTGGTAAACTTGTAGTTTACCCCACATTCCTTCCACATTGCTTTTAAATAGCTAGACATGAAGTTAGTACCTCTATCTGACAATACCTCCTTTGGAAAGCCCACTCTTGAGAAAACTGCAATGAGGGCTTTTGCCACCACAGGTGCTGTGGTGGTCCTCAGGGGAATAGCTTCTGAATACCTGGTGGCATGATCCACTACCACCAGTATAAATCTGTTCCCAGATGCTGTTTGAGGATCCATGGGACCCACAATATCTATTCCAACTCTTTCAAAGGGTACCCCCACCACAGGTAGTGGTATAAGGGGGGCCTTTGTTGTGCCACCTGACTTACCACTGGCTTGGCAAGTGACACAGGAGCGACACAACTCCTTGACATTTTCTGACATATGAGGCCAGTGAAAGTGTGAAACAAGCCTGTCCCACATCTTGTTCTGACCTAAGTGTCCTGCAAGGGGAATATCATGGGCCAAGGTAAGAAGGAAACCCCTAAACTTCAAAGGTATGACCAACCTCCTGGTTGTATCAGGCTTGGGGTCTCTAGCCTCTGAATAAAGGAGTCCATCATCCCAATACACACTATGGGTACCTTGGGCATTCCCTGCAGCCTCATCAGCAGCGTGCTGTCTGAGGGGTTCAAGTGAAGGGCAATCTAATTGAGCCTGCCCCAGGTCTGCCCTTGAGGGTCCCCCTGTCCCCAGAAACTCAACCTGATCAGGTTCAAGTTCCTCAGAGACTGTCTCCTCTTGGACTGCAGAATCAGTTTCCTCTGAAATCTGATCCTCAACCTGGGGCAAGGGGGAAGACAAAGCCTTTACCCTTTTGCTCCTTCTCTTGGGTTGTGGTTGGTCTATTGTTCCAAGATCCACCACTGGTTCAGGAAGGCACTTCTTAGCCTGAGACCTTGTCACTGCAAGGACATGAGCTGAAATCCCTAGCATTTCTGCATGAGTCCTGTACTCCACTTCTGACCAAACTGAGCTTTCAAGATCATTGCCTAACAGACAGTCTACTGGAAGGTCTGCACTCACAACAACTTTCTTTAGGCCATCTACCCCTCCCCAGGAGAAGTTCACAACTGCCACACTATGGGAAGTAGTGGAGTTGCTTGCATTGGTCACTAGGTAACTTTCACCTAGTACAATCTGTCCAGGGTCCACAAAGTCAGGTGTCACCATTGTGACACTGGCCCATGTGTCCCTGTAGGCCTGAGCCAGTTTCTCATTTATCAAAGGCGTCTGCCTATATTTGCCCAGGTTACTGGGACTCACTGTAGTGGACAAAGCTAGGTCCACATCATATAGGTGAACTGCCTGGGTAGGGATTCTGACTAGGCCAGATCCTACCTCAGTACCCAGGGTTAACCCTACTACACCCTTTGGCTGTGTTCCACCACTGTTAACTGTACTAGGGGGTGCAGTTGCTTTAGGAGCCACAGTGGTGGGGACTGGATTTTTCTTGGTGCATTCACTGCCCCAGTGTGAAACTGATTTGCAGGTATTACACCAAGGTTTCTTTGGGCCATCATTCTTCTTTTTCTTGTTACCATTTTGGGAACCACCCTCCTTATTATTAGTTTGGGGGCCTGAAGACATCTGGTCCTTTTCTTTATCTTTCTGATTCCCACCCTTCTGGTCTGTTTTCTTCTGGTCACCACCTTGGTTCTGGGGTTTCTGCTTAATCCTTGTTCTGACCCATTTGTCTGCCTTCTTTCCCAATTCTTGGGGAGAGGTCAGATCAGAGTCAATAAGGTATTGATGCAGCAGCTGGTTTGTACAGTTATTAAGGATCTGTTCTCTCATTAGAAGATTGTACAATCCTGTATAGTCTGAAACTTTACTTCCCTGCAACCAACCCTCCAGAGCCTTAGTGGCACAATCAACTAAATCAGTCCAGTCCTGAGTCTGTGCTTTTTGGGTGTCTCTGAACAACAACCTGTATTGCTCAGTGGTTAGGCCAAACCCTTCAATAAGAGCACTCTTCAGGACAGAGTAGTTTTTGGCATCCTCAGGTCTAACTGTGAGGAGCCTATCCCTCCCTTTCTCAGAAAAGGAGTACCATAAAATTGCAGCCCACTGATCCTGAGGAACCTGCTGTACAATGCAGGCTCTCTCAAGTGCAGTCATCCATTTGTGGATGTCATCCCCTTCCTTGTAGGGGGGCACAATTTTTGTCAGGTTTCTATTATCATAGCTCCTGTCTTTTTCTCTAGGAATATTGCTGCCACCAGTGGCATCTAAGCCACACAACTTTTGCTCTCTTGCCAAGGCAAGTCTAGCTTGAGCCAAGGCTACCTCCTCCCTCTCTATTTGGAGTTTGACAGCCCTCATTCTGGTCCTATGCTCTATCTTCTGAGAGGCAGTCATACCTCTCTGAGATTCTCTTGAGGCACTAGAAATATGAGAGTCCCCTGAGGGAGATCTCACTCTTCTGTTGCCTGGGAGAATGATATGGTGGGATCTGGGGAGGTGCTGGCCCTCTCCATTTCCCAGTAGGTCTAAGTTGGCCTGGTTAAGCCTGGCAACTATGACCTGGCTACCCCTCTGATCCTGATTTTCTGGGTCCTCTACATCTGAGTCCTCCTCCTCCTCCTCCTCCTCTTCCTCCTCTTCTTCTTCCTCTGGAGGGGTATCAGTTACAGGGGGGTTCACTCCATCTCCTGACTCTAAGGGAACTGCACTCGCCTTAGCTAAGTCATCCTGTTCTAGAATGGCTATCAGAGCTGGAATGGTGGGACTTCTGCCCCTTTTTAGCCCTCTTGATATGCACAAGGCACACAAGTCTTTGTGGCTAAGTTTGTCATAGCTGGAAGTTGCCTTGGTAAGGTCAACTGTCACAGGCAGAGAGCCTGAAGCTTCACCTGTGCCAGACATGACTGCTAGTGAGGTGTAAGTGGTGCACTTACCTACACTAAGTGTTTTCCTACTGTACCTTGCTAGTGAGTTATAGTCAGGGTGTGCTAATCCCTTTAATCTACAACTACTAAGTTCAGTAGAACTTAATATGCTAAGCTTTTGATTTATATGTACCTAGGGTACTTGATGTGATCTTTCAATTTGATAAAAGATTGCAATGGTAAAACAAACAGCAAGCTCAAATCCGCACCGCTGCTCACCAATGTGAGAAGTTGGCCTGATATATGATGTTTCCAATTCTGGAACCACCCTGTATCAGTCCAAATATCCCCTTATGGTGTCAGGTTGTAAGTCAACCTTATAGACAAGCTATCTTAAGGGTAGCATAGACTAAGCAGCCTTAAAGGCTTAACTCAAGAGGTCGTGTTAAGCGAGCTGTTTTACCAATCACAATCCTGTAATATCAAATCAAAGGACACCACACAAGTATATATTATAAAAATATATGTATTTATTACTCACAATAATCCCCAGTACTCTTTATGAATAAAGGGGCACAAGCGTTAAATCAAAAGCACAGTATAACATACAAAGTTGCACAATTATGGATGAGGGCGAGGGGCCACTCAGACCATATACTAAACAAGTGGTATAAGAGATACCAATCGAACAGTGGTTAGGCCTAGGGCCTAGGGAATCGCTGGGAGCAGTCGGGACAAGCAATGCTGAAGTCGGGAAAAGCCCGCGGGATTCGGGTGCAGCGCTGAAAGCGCACGCATGCACCAATGTTAGTCAATGGTGCGTAAAAGTTACACAAATAGAGTTTAAGGACACTTCCGCTGAACCTAGAGGGGCAAAACTTAAGACACAGACCCTAGAGGTGTGTACCAGTGTGGGAACACCGGCGTTGCAATGTTACCTCACCCACAGGAAGCGGGTGCACAGGGTCGAAGTAGTGTCGGGTTTCGTCACGCTGATTCTTGGTGCTTGGAGCTGAAGAGGCTGCAGACGCTGTGAAGGAGAAGTGTCCGGTGGGATCTAAGAGTGGATCGAAGTCGAAAAGTACCTGAAAGCAGAGGGGACAGAGTCTGGGTCACTCAGCAGTGACCAGGGTGGAACCAGGACGGAACCAGGCAATGTCGGGCGCAATCAGGTGGTTGTCGAGGAGCTTCTCTCCGTTGTCACGTGGGCTCTGGGGCATCTACGAAGTCCAGGAGCAGGTCAAGATCTGTCCCACGCAGGCTCTCGCCGTCGGCGCTGTCGGCTTCAAGATTGGAGCAAACAACACTTGGCAAAAGCAATCCATGCGGAACCGGAAGATTGCTTCTCACTCGGACCAGGAGGGTCAGAGTGAGGGCTCCTTTTCAGGGGAGCTGGTGCAAGTCGGGAGCAACCAGAATCGCAAGTCGTTTTTCAAGTTTCGTCGGTACAGGGGCCACAAGCCGGCTGGCAAGTGACCGGGCCAACGCGTTGAGCCAAAAGAAGCAGAAGGGCCCCACGCAGCACTCGTCAAGTGTGGAGGGCTGAACTTCGGTGCAAGAGTGGCTCAGGGTTGGGGCTTCTCAAACCCCGGTGTACAGCTTCGAGGGTCACTCGTGGGCTGCACGGTCAGCGTCTCGTTGTCTTTCCAAGATGGCGTGCCCCACGCTTCCGGTCACCTCCACGGGTCTCAGCTCTGCAGGGACTGTGCATCCGGCTGTTAGAAGGCAGGCAAGTTTCATCTCGTTGATCTCTGTCGCTCGAGTTCCGGCGGGAACTGCAACAAAGCAGACGTCGAGGTGCTGGATGGTGCCTGTTTGCACAGGGTGGTCACTCCTTGACCACAAGGGAGATTCTTCAGTCTTCTACGTTGAGTAGGATGTCGAAGGGTCCAGAGTTTCGTTTCTTATGTTTCATCAGGATAATCTGAAGTGCTTTGGCACTGCTCCCAGTCTTATACTAATTTAGGGGGCTGGATTACCTGCTAGGTCAGCTCCTATGGGTGGGACCCAGGAAGTGGGTGGATACACCCCCTTCCTTTGATCCAGGCCGCCCTGGCACGAGGGCTGGAGTGCCCCAGAACCGGTTTGGCCAGATTATGCAAGGGGCAGCCTTGTGCTCCCCATGCAGTGTATGGTTTCTTTCAAACCTCCCTGCTACAATCCACTATCTCCTGTCTGGGGGGGTGTAACACCTCCCTGCGACAGGAAACCCTTTGTCCAGGCCCCTTTGGCTGAGTTTCGGTCAGCATCAGGGGGTCAGACTTGTGTCTGTGGCAGAGGCATCCATTTTGTGGATCCAAGGTCCTTTTAGAAATTAACCGCATTTAAGTAAAGTAACATGTCTTACCCCTCTAGAGGGGTGGGATGCTATCCCCATCACCAGAACTGGCGAGGGGATAGTATTCCAAATCGTATGACACCTTACACGACATGTTTTGATAAAGCCAAACCAAAGTTGCTATATAACCGCGAGGATTATAATGCACTTAAGAGTATATGGTATGGCATTATCCTGAAACAGCTTAGGGATTTGTTCCCGACGGCTGCAGACAGGCTCAGCTCATGCTAGAGCTCCAACTCACATTAAACCACGCACTCTGCCTCCAGGATTGATAAGGCCTTCCATAGGAGTGGCTCACAGGTTTATATGTGTCCAGATATAGGTTTAGATATAGGTAGACTATATCTAAGCAAGGGGTGATTACACCACCTTACCCCAGCTGAGTGATCAGCCAGTTGTGTCAATTTAAGAACCAGCCAGGGGTGGCTTAAGATATGCTGCAGCCCCTGGTAGGCCTTGGTGGCACCTATGCCCTGAGCACCTATAGTGCATGGTACAGGGGCTGACAAGGAGTCAATTTCCAATTGTGGTATGTACCTATAGCACATGTATTAATAATTTGGAGAGAGATCAGCAGGCTGGGGGTCTGATTAGCAGGCCCACAGCCTCAATAGTCGAAAACCAGTGAAGCAAAAAGCAAAAATTTGGGGTGACCATAGGATAGCAGACCCTACTCTCCTAAAGTTTTTATTCTCTGTCAGGGTAGGGAGGCTTCTGATTATGCTTGTTTAAAGTTGTGCAATTACCTGAGATGCTACGTCAACAATTGGTTTATGATAAAAACGTTTTTAATGTCGAATCAGAGGACCAATCTGCCGCAGTCATGATGTCCTCTAAACGAGAACCTGTTAAACGGGCTTTAGAAGCCAGAGCTCCACTGACAGAGTGAGCTCCAAATGCCGGAGTAGCGCCACCAGCTTGACTTAATAACCAAGTGACCTACCTGACCAAAGTCGCTGAAGACACTAGGTGGAACGGTTTCTGCAATGATATTAATACTTGACCTGCTACATCATTCCTAAATTCACAAGTACAATCCTCATAACACTTCAAGCATTGAACAACGCATAATTTGCTGTGGTGTGGAAAAGCAGGATATGTCACACATCTGGAATTAGTCTTTGTCCTTCATGAGTGATGTAATATGTGACGTCATCCGCAGTGCATTGCACGCGCAAGTTATAGTGAGTCCAACTAACTATAACGTGGGAATTTCAATGGTTTTATGTCAGTAAAATTTCCAGCTAACTATAACTGGTGTCAAACCTATGGTTTTTTCAGTGAATTTAATAGGTATTTTAAATGCTAATTCCTAACTATAACTGGTGTGAAACCTATGGTTTTTTCAGTGAATTTCATAGGTTTTGTAAATGCTAATTCCCAACTATATATAGGGCCTCAAACCTATGTTTTTTTCAGTGAATTTCAAAGGTTTTTTAATAGCAAATTTCTATAGCTATGAAATATAATATTTTTTATAATGAATCCTATATTGTATATTTATGTAATACTATTTTTTTTATGTATATTGTTTTTTTTGTTGTTTTTTTTTGCCCTGGAGTGCTCTTGGTTCGCGTACCGATGCGTTCACCGGTAAGCGCAGTCTTGCCGCGCCCCGGTTCGCGTACCGGTGAGCGTCCCGTTAGCGCTATTGCCGCGAACGAAAACATCGTCGTGACGTATCGCGTAGCTGTGAGATGCGTCTTATGACGCACGGCGTAAGCGCACCCGGAAGCGCCCGAGTGCATACGATCGCGCTATGTAAGCGCCCCCGGGCGAGCCCCGACGCGCTTACGCTACGCACCCCCGGGCACGCCCCGGGGCGCGTAGCGTAAGCGCGTCGGGTCATGTGACCTGAAAATAACACTTCATTGGTTCAGAACAGTTTTTTTTCCAAATGAGGAAAGACCCCACCTTTTTTCCTCATTCTTACTTTGTACTTTGACTGAGGAAGACCTGTTTGTAGTAATGGCTACAGTAGCAGCAGCAGCAGGAGCACCTCAACCACCACCACCACCACCACCACCACCACCACAAGGACCACCACAACACCACAGTGGTAGTGAAGAAGAAGAAGAGGAGGAAGAGGAGGAGAGGCGGTTCCTGCCAGAAGATGATATCCCCTATAAAAACGAAGGAGCCCTTTGTGTGGGATTTTTTTAAAATCCCAAGGGGAGAAAAGAAAGCGAATGCGGCGAAAGTGACATGTCTGATCTGTGGCACTGTACTTTCCAGGGGGAACCCTGCAAAAAAATATTAATTTGGGAATCATACAATGATGTGCCACATGCAACGCCGGCATCCAAACAACTATTCTGCGGCAGAGGTCAGAGAACTGACCAAAAACCCTCCCCAATTTTCTCCCAGCACCTCCAAAAGCAAACAACCCACTCCATCGGGTCCAGAGACAAGGAATATGGTCCCAAACATCCAACGCCAGTTTGCAGATTTTAAAATAGTTTGTATGCTTTACGGGAGTACAATTTCCTATGGGGAGCAAAGCATCAAACTCATCAACCGTGCTAGAGACAACCACATCTGCCGAAAGAAACCTTAATTTTTTCCTGATTTTTTTTGCTCCAGTTGAGCCGTTTACAATTCCCAGTTTTTTGTTTGTCCCCATAAAAATTACAATAAAATATAAAATTGTTCATAAAAGCCAAAAAAAGTAAAAAAAATGTTCAAAAAAACAATAAAAAAATATAAAACAACAAAAAGAATTAAAAAAACAGTTCTTTTTAGAACTACCTCCAATTTATAAAAAAATGCTACATTTTTTTAAAACTCTGTCATTCTTTTTTCTCCAGGGTACGCTCCCCGGTACGCTCCCCAATGCGCGTACCGGGCGCTCCCCCGCGAAAATCGAAAAAAAAAGTAAATTTTTTTTTGCCCCGCGGGGCCCTTTTATGGCCCCCACATGAAACCTAGGGGGTAAGGGGGGTCTACCCTGCCCCCTTTTGGTCATTTCCCCCTTTGTTTTTGCCACCTCTTGTGTCTAGATCCTACCAAGACACAAGATGGCGGCCGCTCCGGACTGTTTGGAATGTTGACGGACACCCGAGAGACAATCAGCTTTCCGTTCGCGTAGTCGCGTAGCGCGCTGGTACGCGCCCCGGTGCGCGTACCGGGGCGCGCTTATAGATATATATATTTTTTGAACCTAAATTACTCAAAATCCACTGGAGCACATATCTTGAGACATAGCAAAGGCACATCGGGCTACCGGTCCCTACAATTTTGCCAAGTTTGGTGGAAATCCATTCAGCCGTTCGGGCTAAAAGTGAGTCCAACCGCCCTAGGGAAATGAACATGGGGAAAACATGTTTTGGGACCCCCCCTTTTATCTCGGCCCCCACTTGACAAATCCCCCCAAACTTTCAGGGAAGGAGCGGAGCGGGCCATCTTCTTTGAGAAATTCAGCCAATTCCGTCCATCAACGCCAAAGTTATTCCCAATAGAATGTTGCGGATTTCCTATGGAAAACGATCCTAACTATAACTACCTACTGGCGACCGCCAGTAGGTAATATATATATATATATATATATATATGCCTAACTCACTTCTTCTGTTCTGAGTTGTATTGGAGGATCCCTTCGTGAAATTAGGAGTGTAATGTGAGTAAGGTCTGGACTGAGTCTGCAATACAAAAGAGGTGAATAATATGTAATAGGTTGCCACAGGAGGAATAGGTTGCCACTGGATGATTGTGTAATCTCTCTTTTTTCTGGGGTAGCCCACCTGCTCTTCTTTAGCAACTCTCCTTGCCTTTTTCACAGATGCCCAACCAGATGGCCGCTAAATATGCCCAAGGTTCGTGAGAGCAATTTGCTCCTATAACATAACAGTACAACCGCTAAATATGCCCAAGGTTCGTTAGAGCGACTTGCTCCAGTAACATAAAACAGTTCAAAGAAATAAACAGCGCAACGCGCCGAAATACCGTAACCATGGTCAAATAGTCTTCTTTTGGATATCCCTTCAATGCGCAGGAACGAGGATCTGGTGGTGAACAAAGCAGGAAAGATTCGGGAATCCAAACGCCCCGACGAGGAGACAGAGACGCCGAGCGACGTGGAAGTGCAGGAAACCCGACACACCGGAAGTGACGTGACAGGAACAGTTCAGGAAGAATGGAACGTGAAGCGCATTCCTTTGGGAAGGCAGGGCTTTAACGAGCTCTGCCTAACCTTGCGCATGCATTTCAGTCGGGGCCATCTTAGGAGTGTGCGGGAGTATTTACTTCCGTGTACTCTGTGCCGGCAATCATGATGGTATACCCCCCCACTGCCCCTCCTACCGGCTTGGGTTTATCAGGGTACCTTCTGTGAAAGGCTCGTACAAGGCGAGATGCATGGACTTGGCTTGCTGGTTCCCAGGAGCTTTCTTCAACACCATACCCTTTCCAATGAATAAGATATTGAAGCATGTTTCTTACTCTTCTAGAACCAATGATGGCACCTACTACATACTCAAGGTCACCATCCACCTCAACAGGGCCAGGGACGTCAGGAACACGTGTACCTGGAATCACAGGTTTTAAAAGGGAGGCATGGAACACTGGATGGCATTTCAAAGTGTCAGGCAATTCTAATTTCATCTCCACTGTATTTATTCCCTTATTGATCTTATAAGGACATATATATTTAGGCTTGATTTTACTAGATCCTTTCAAAGTCAGATGTCTTGTAGATAACCACACCTCGTCCCCCTGCTTGTACTCTGGTTCCATACATCGGTGGGCGTCCGCTCCCTTCTTATATCGAATTTTAGCCTGATTTAGGTTTACTAGGGTAGACTTGTGTATATCTTGCAATCCTTGTACTAAATCACTGGCCGCAGGAGTGAAACATGAAGACAACTGGGGGACTGAGAAAAGCCTGGGATGGTATTCGTAGGTACAATAAAATGGTGTGTGTGCTGTGGAATTGTGGTAACTGTTGTTATACAATAGCCCCGCCAAACAGACCAACTCGTCCCATTCGTCCATGGTGTTCAGAACCTGGCATCTTATATATTGTTCAAACACTGGTTTACCCTCTCCGTCTGGCCGTCAGTCTGTGGATGCTGACTAGACAACAGGTTTACTTTAATGTGAAGTAGGCCACATAACCCAGCCCAAAATCTTGAGATGAACTGAGCCCCCCTGTCTGAGATCAGGACTGATGGAAGCCCATTAAGACGTACTATTTGCTGCAGAAAGACAAGAGCTAATGTTCGGGATGTGGGGAGACCCGTCAGGGGAACAAAGTGAGCTATTTTTTTTTTAACTCTTTTTATTAAGGAAATAAAGGAGAAACATTAGAAAAAGGAAAAGAAATAGCAGGTGATCACATATAGTTTCATCACATGAGTCATCGTGGCAAAGTACAGAATTATGCGTCCAATATTTAACACTCGGGTCAAGGGGATTCCAGCGCTTCCAGTTCCAGTCTTGGCGCATGCGGTTCACAGATCTCTCCTCGGTGAGTATTCCACACCCCCCATATCTTCCCCCACTTCTTCGGGTAACCCCTGGCTACATAGACCGATCTCTCTCTAAACATACACCAGTCTAGGTCTTCTGCCCACTTAGAGACTCGGGTGGCTGGTTGGCTCCCCAGAGCTGTGCTATATTACGTTTGGCCACCATGTATGCCAGCGTCACCCATTGCTTCTGATACACATTTAAATCAGTGGGCTCCCAAACATTCAACAGTCATCTACGAGCCTCTGGTCGTATCTCAGCACCCTAACATCTCCCAGTTCATCATGAAGCTTTGCCCAAAAAACCTGCATCACCGCACATTGCCAGAGAATATGCATTAGGGTACCAGTGTCTCCACAGCCTCTCCTACACTCACCATTCCCTCCCCGTCCCATTCGTACCAAACGGGGCCCGGTTATATAGGATCTATGTAGAATCTTTAGTTGGACAAAGCGGAGTCTCATCTGGATGGCCACTACCTTCGGGGAGGAAACCGCCTCCACCCAATCCTTATCGTCCAACTCCAACCCATCTGCAATGCACTGAGCTCTGACTCGCTCCAGCGGGTTCTCCATGTTGTTGACCAATTTCCTATATATTAAAGAAATAGTTTTCTCAGGAATATGTCCATCTAATACTCGGTCCTCCAAGGGCGATGCCTCCGGTAGCACCGCATCTTTAGGGACGTGAGTGGTGAGAGCGTGCCTCACTTGCCGGTACCGGTAGTGTTCGTTATTATGTAAACTATACAATTCCTTGAGGGACTCAAATGTAAGTACCGCATTTTTAGCCCATACATCTTCAATCTGAGTGATGCAGATAAGGTCCCATTTATCGAATCCCTTAGTTTTCCACAGACTACCCAGCTTCTCCGAGTTCAGTAGGGGGGTGGCCAAAGTTAGTCTGCCCTTCCAGCCTAAATATCCATTAGCCGCATGCCACACCTGTACCGCATGTGCAGTTGGGCCCGTCAGCTGAAACCTACCGGGCCTAGAATACAGGGCTCTGTCAAGCATTCCACCAGGGGCCTGATCCCGGTCCATGGCATATCCCGGATCACCCGGAGGTCCGTAAATAATGTTGTTTACGGCGACCAGCTGGGAGGCCCAGTAGTATTTCCGTAAATCCGGGAGTTCGATTCCGCCATCGTACCATGGGAGAGTTAACTTTGCGAATGATATTCAGGCTGGCCGTCCCACAGGAGTTCTCTCTGGAGAGACTCAATCCCCTTGAAATAGGAGGCCGGTACAGGGTCCATCGAGTTTTGCAAAGCATACAAGAACTGAGGCAAAGCCATCATCTTGAAGAGAGTGGCCCTCCCGTGCAAGGACAGCGGGAACAACTTCCAGCGCTACACATCTGTCTTACACCTGCTCAACGGGGAAAGTAGGTTTTTGGAGTATTGCAGCTGCGAATCGAGCGTAATGTAAATACCCAAGTTTTTAACCCTACTGTCTCAGTTTGAATTGGGCACGACTGTGGGGTCACAGGCGGGTCCCCAACAAGGACAAAGAGTACCGACTTCGCCCAATTTATTGCCAATCCGGAGTACCTACCAAAAATGGCCAGGACATCAAAGAAATTGGATAATGATGCCTTTGGGTTATTGAGATAAAGTAAAACATCATCCGCACAGAGCGAGATCTTATCTTCCCAGTCAGGTGTCCATCGTATGCCACGAATTGATCTGTCCCATCTGACCCAAGCCGCCAAAGGCTCCATTGCGAGCGCGAAAAGCAATGTGGACAACGGGCATTCCTGCCTCGTGCCCCTTCCCAGCGGAAAGTCGCTGGACTTACAGTCGTTGACAACCACTCTAGCAAGGGGGTTCGCATATAGTAGCCGAACCCAGCCAATGAATTCACTCCCAACACCTAACTTCGCCAAGACCGCAAATAAATAATTCCATTCCACCCTATCAAAGGCCATTGTGGCATCCAGGGAGACCAGTACTGTTGGCTCATGGATTTTTGATGAACCCCGGAGGACAGCATGGAGCCTACGCCGTGTTACGATGGGGCATGAAGCCGGATTGGTCCAAGTGAACCAATGTCGAGATCACCTTTATTAGTCGAGTGGCAAGGAGTTTCGCTAATACTTTGGGCTCTGCGTTAAGGAGCGAGATAGGCCTCTATGAGGAACATTGTGTCTTGGGTTTACCCCCTTTATGTATGACCAAAATATTGGCCACTCGCTGGTCATATGGCAGCTGACCCTTCTCCCTGCTCTCTAGAAACATGTCTCGGACATGTGGAGCAAGTCTATTGGCATTTAACTTGTATAGCTCGATAGGTATCCCGTTAGGGCCTTTCGCTTTACTGGACTTTAACTGCCTGATAGCCTGTGCAACTTCATCGTCAGAGAAAGGGGATTCAAGATAGCTCCTGTTCAGCTCCGACAAACTCGGCATTACAATGTATGTAACCATTTCGCTACTCTCAGCCTCCGTGAGGGCGCTACCAGCGGTGTAGACCATCTGATAGTGCCTTGCAAATTTGTCTGCCACCTCCTGCGGCTCCGTAATATTGTGCGAGTTTCCGCCCTCTAATTCTGGTACTAGCCTGGACGCCCGCTCTCCGTGTTCGAGCCATGCGATTAATTTACCGGCTTTATCGCCATGCTCATATATACGGCTGTGTACGGCGTTATGCTGGGTAATCGCTCTATCTCTCACCAGGCTTTTATATTCCTCCTGTCGGGAGTCTCAGAAGGTGAATCTCTGCAGGCGTGCCCAACCTGGCAACACCCCCCTCCAAAAGTATGACCTCACTCTCTTTCTGGGCAACCTCTGCCTGGCTTTTCTTTTTCTTCCCCGTCACTAAAGACAGGATCTCCCCTCTCACTACCGTTTTGTATGCTTCTAAAGGGACTGAGCCGAGTCGACTGACCCCACATTCTCCTGGAAATATCTATCCGATACCTGGAGCCCCTGTTTCCTGACAGCCGGGTCCTTTAACTGCCAGGCGCTAATAGGAGCTATTCTACCTACCGCCTGCCAACCGAGGGCGAGCTGCAGTCCACAGTGGGGAGTGATCAGAGATACCTCTACCTAGGTACTTCACCTCCTGAATCATGGCTGCCATCACAGCGGGCAGCAACTGATAGTCCAGCCTAGACAGGCTACCGTGTGCTGCTGAAATATGAGTGAAATGAGTCAGTGTAGGATTACGTATCCGCCAGCTGTCAACCAATCCAAGTGTAACCAAGAAGTCCGAAAGCCATTTCTGTGATTGTCTAAGCACTCACGGTGGGCGACAATCCGTCTCCCCATTCAATACTGAATTGAAATCACCTCCCAGGACTAGACCGCCAAGGGGCAGCGTGAGAAAGACTGCACTCAAATCACGGAAGGAATCGGCCTGAAGGCCCGAAGGTACGTATATAGATAAAAATGTGACCGTCTTGCCCCCCACTTGACCCGACACTCCCGCGTACCTTCCTCTTTGATCCAACCATGTGGCCTGTACAGACAGGGAGAAGGAATTCTTGATCAAAACTCCGACCCCCCTAGAACCAGTGGTGAACCCAGCGTGTGCCACCAATTTATACCGTCTTTGTGGAGGGCCATACATTTATTACCGACTAGATGCGTCTCCTGCAGCAAAACTACGTCAGGGGAGTGTCTCCTAATAAGCTGGCTGATCATCCCTCTCTTGATTTTGTCACTCAACCCATTCACATTCCAACTCAGCACCCTTATCCCCGACCCTCGACTACTCTGTGCCATTTAACCCATGTATCAGACAATCAGCAGCATTATCATCACCTGACGTAAAGACACATAAGGAAAAATAAAAGAAAAAAAACCCACAGCAACATTCCCTTCCTGCCACCCCCCACCCTGCACCCCTGCTCGCGGCATTTGCCAACCCCCAATTCGCAGTGTGCCTGTCGCTCCATTCTCTAACTAACCAACTATCTAAATGTAGATCTGAGGCAGACGCCAGAACCCCACACCCCCGCCCAAGGAATCATATCTGCACCTGACACGATTTACAGTTCTAAAGGGGTCGCTCCAAGAGAATGTCTCGTGAATGGTCTCCCTTTTCACAAGCTCGCGCTGCTCGGGCAACAGCTATACTTATCATTCCTGTTCCGGAGTTCCAGGTATGACACCACCACCACCATCCCGGACCTCCTCCTGGGGGGAAAGACCCTCAAGCCAATCCGAAGCAATTTCGGGGTTGTCGAAGAACCACACCTTCCCTGCGGCCTCAACTCGCAGCTTGGCAGGATACAACATTGCATATTTCAAGCCTCTGTCTCGGAGCCACTTTTTGACTCCAAGGAAACTCTGCTGCTGTCTCTGGACCATTTGAGTAAAGCCTGGGGAAAAAGGTGATGGTGGAATTCTCGTAGTTCAGGGGACCCCAGATCTGGAGGCCTGCAGGATAGCGTCTCTGTCTCTGAAGTTGAGCACCCGCGCAATCATCGGACGCGCGGGGGGGGTGGGGGTGGGGCTCCCGGTCTCGGTCTGCCGCCCTGTATTCTGTGTGCACGTTCTATCGTGAAGAAGTTTCCAAGCCCCTTCGGTTTCAGATGGTTGAGGATAATGTCTTCGATAAAGAGATCCGGGGCCAACCCTTCAGCTTTCTCCAGGGCACCGATTATACGCAGGTTGTTCATCCGAGCCCGTCCTTCATATTCATCAAATTTACGATTCGCCAGATCCCTGGAGGCCTGAAGAGCACGAACATCTTGCTGCAGCTGTGACACATCATCAATCAGGCTAGCGGTTTTGACATCCAGAGATTTAACCTTCTCACTGGTTTTGGTGAGGTCAGCCCGTATCCGGTTCACTTCAATATACACAGTATCTAATTTATGATCCAGCGACTGCACCTGCTGCCCCAGGGAGGTCCTGACCCCATCTATTTCAGTCATCACATCCTGCAGTGTGAGTTCTGACGCAGAATCCGAGGAGTCCTTATGGGCATCCAGCGCCCGCCCCGAGCCAGAAGGCGAGCCCCTGGGCTGCGTATATCTGTCTAGTTTGTTAGATTGGATGGAGCAGGCTCCCTTAGAACCCCTGGCCAGCGGTTTCTCACCCTCGGATGGAGCCGCCATCATATGTCCGTATCCGGGGGAACAGACCAACCCCACCACAGCAGTGACAATAGATGTCGGGAAGAGCCGTGTTACCACAGCTGGAGCAGGCCCAGTGGTCCGCCTTGACGTGAGTCAACCCTTGCGTCTCGATCCGCCACCAAACCAGATAGGCAAGTGTCCCAAGATAGTAGATTGCTCCTGCGGCCCTAGTGCGGGCGCTCGACTCTACTGTGAATCAAGTATAGCGGGGAGAGATCATGGACGTCTGTCGCCGCGAAGAGTTCCTCCCGCTGGCAGCTCACCGAGGGCCAACCACACACACTACCGCTGTCTGTATCACCCTGTAGAACCGCAGGCAGGTCCAAGGTATCACCGCCCATCCGGCCCTGCATTGACAAGGTTGCCGCACTTTGCCGCTGGCCTCCAATATAATAGCGGACGGCCCTGATTTGGGGCTCACAGACCCCCGATCTGCCACAGGGACAATTCAGGACACGGGGCAGCAAAGTTCCCAAAGTGCCGCCCCGCATGACACCACCCCCCCAAGGGCGTGTCCACAAAACACAGGAGAGTCCGCCCGGGTGACAACCACCGGGAGTAGCACTGTTCCCTGCCAGCCAGAATGTCTTATCACGGGTCTCCCCGCACGCCCCAATCGAGTCCCCGCCCACGGCTGGGGAGAAACAGCCGGTCTTCCTCCAGCTCCCGGCGGGCCCAATGCCGAGGCCGCACCACAGGTCTAACTGGAGTCTCCGGGCATCCCGCCCGACCCGGGGCAAGCGCAGCCGGAAACTTCCGGTGTGGGTAGCCGATGTTGATCCACTAGGGGCTGGCCGCCGCTTCACTCCAGTCCCCGGCGCCGAGCACGGCGGAGGCCCAAACTTCACGGGCACACTGCAGAGTCACCCAGCGACGCAGCAGGGTCGGAGCGGCACCCACACAAACTGCTTTCCTTCCGCTAGACGATGCACTAATTGGTGCTACAGGATATTTGCAGGATGATGTGGGCGAGGAGCGGGGCACACGGATCTACTGGCCTACGCGGCCATCTTAGACGCTCGCGTAGTTCTGCCTCAAAGTGAGCCATTTTAGAGAATAAATCCACCACCACTAACAGGGTATTATTGCCTCTCTTTGTATGGGGTAATTCTACTATAAATTTGAGTGAAACTGTGTGCCAGGGACGTGGGGGAGTGGGTATACGTTGTAGTAATCCTACGGGGTTGTGATGAGGAACCTTTCACTGAGCGCATATGTGACAGATTCGAATATATTGTTTAGTATCTTTCCTCATATTTGGCCACCAAAATTGATTGTCTTTTTAGGGATTCTATAGACCTTTTAAACCCTGGATGTCCTGACAAAGGGTGTAAATGTCACCACTCTAATGCTTGTACTCTTAGTTCTTGTGTAGGAAGTACCAAACCACCTTGTACATAAGCTAGGCCCTGCTCTGTAATAACCTCTTGTTTTCCTACTATTTCCTTCATAAGTGAGGCTTCTTGGGCTTGTTTGACCTGTCGCAAAAAATCATGTTCAGAAGTCAACATCCCAAGTATTCGTTCTCTTGGAATAATTGAAGGAGGCTCATCTGAGATCTGTAAGAGTTCGTAACCTAAACGGGACAACGCAACAGCCTTGCCGTTCTTTTTTCCTGCACGAAAATGTATAACAAAATCATACTCACTAAAAAACTGAGTCCATCTTAATTGCCTCATAGATAATGCTCTAGCAGACGTCAGGAATTGCAGATTACGATGGTCTGACAGTACAGTTATAGTATGATTGGCTCTCAACAGATATTGCCTCCACTCTTCGAATACTCTCTTGATGGCCAATAATTCCTTATCACCTACTGGATAGTTAATCTCTGCGGGTATTAGTTTATTTGAATAAAATGCCACCGGATGTAGCAATCCTGTATTACAGTCTACCTGAGAGAGAACACCCCCAACTGCCACTTGTGAAGCATCTGCCTCAACCAGGTATGGGGAAGAAGGATCAGGGTGACGTAGGATAGGAGCTTGTGTGAACACTTTCTTTTACTCCTTAAATGCTTCTTCCGCCTGAGGGGTCCATTGAAACACCTTTCCCTTTCTCAACAGTCTTGTATTAGGGGATGCAAGCTCTGAGAAATGTTTTATAAATCGACTATAAAAATTGGCGAAGCCAAGAAATCTTTGTGTTTCCTTCACAGATTGTGGGGCAGGCCACTGATGGATAGCCTCTACCTTTTGGGGATCCATACTAAGTCCTTGGGGAGAGATAACGAATCCCAAAAAGGTGACTTGTACTGTGTGGAACTGACATTTTTCTAATTTACAGTACAAATGGTTTTGCTGTAGTCTTTCCAATACTTTCTTTACATGACCTTCGTGTTCCTGCAGGGATGGCGAGTATATCAAGAGGTCATCGATGTAAGAGATGACACATTGATCCAGCAGGTCCTTAAGAACCTCATTTATTAAAAACTGGAAGGCAGAAGGGGCATTACAAAGCCCAAAAGGCATCACTAAATACTCGTATAAACCGTACTTAGTACAGAATGCTGTTTTCCTTTCGTCTCCCTCCTTGATGCGCACAAGGTGATATGCTCCGCGTAGATCTAATTTGGTAAATATACGAGCATCTTTTATTTGATCAAGGAGAGAGGAGATAAGAGGCAATGGGTATCTGTTCTTGATAGTAATTGCATTAAGGCCCTGTAATCGATGCAGCATCTAAACCCCCTTCGCATTTAGGAATAAAAAAAAAGGGATGATGACGCAGGAGACCTGGACGGACGGATGAACCCTATCAATAACATCTCATCCAAGTAATCTCTCAAATAAACATTTTTTTTTTCAGTTAAGGAATACTCCCTACTGCAGGGTATGCGGGCTCCAGGCTGTAAATCAATCCTGCAGTCATAAACCCTATGCAAAGGGAGACTAGTGGCCTGTTCTTTATCAAATAACTCTTTATATATATGATAGACGAAGGGTAATGTGCCTTCGCCATCACTAACCAAAGTCTCATTGTGTGCCGTAGAGACTGCAATGCTAGATGTAAGGCGTTCTGACATTAATGGGACATGATCTTTAGAAGTCTCTGAAGCAAAAGTAATCGTCATAGTTGTCCAATCAATCAAGGGGTTATGCTGGCGTAACCACGGGAGTCCCAACATGGCAGGGAATTGGGGGGACTGAATCAGATCAAAAGATACGATTTCCTTATGTTTCTGTTCAATTACCAAAGACAATTCCCTAGTAGTGTTAGTGATAGGCCCTGCTTTTAAGGGGCTACCGTCAATGGTAGTTACTTCTTCCCAGGCAGTTCTGAGGGATTTTACACCTCTGAGCCCAACGTATGTCCATAAAGTTGCCAGTAGCCCCAAAGTCTATCATCACCTTAACCTCAACTATATTATGATCCCATTGTAAAAGGGAAGAGAGAAAGAGATGCTGAGGCTGGCTTAACATGATATCTAGGGATGAGACAATTAGGCCTGAACTGCCCGAAGTCTTTGTCCCAAAAGACTTCGGGCTTACTAGTTTTCCGAAGTCCTTTGTTTAGGTTTAACTGGACATTCTCCTGTTTGCCACAATATAATCATACTTTCTTGTCTCGCCTTCTCTGTCTTTCTTCCTCACTGAGAGGCCTATGCAAACTACCTATCTGCAACGATTCTGATTCATCCACTACCTTCTCAGGCTCAGGCTTCCTTTCACGATAAGTTAACAATTTATAGTCTGACTTGCCCTTTTCCTTCTTTCGTTCTGTGATCCTATGATCTAATTTAATCACTAAATCAATAAGTGCGGGACATGATTCAGGGGGATCTACAACCTGAGCTAAAGCGTCCTTTAAATCGTCTCTTAAACCCTTGTAAAATAGTGCACTCCTCTTTTCTTCTGGCCACCCTGCCTCGGCTACCAGCCTATGGAAAGTAGAAATGTATGTAGGAAGGTCTTTAGTTCCCTGCTTCAAGGTTAGTAATTCTGTATCTGCTGAATGAATAAAGGTGTGTTTATCGAAAAGTATTTTAAGTTCTCGTTTGAAGGCATCGTAGTCCTGAAGCAAGGGGTCATTCCTTTCTATCAATGGGACCGCCCATGTAGGTGCAGTCCCTCCTAAATAAGAAATAACAAAAGCCGCCTTGGCCTGCTCAGTGGGAAAACTAGAGGCTTTACACATAAAATGAAGCTGGCACTGACTAATGAAAGCAGCAAACTTACTAGAATCCCCTAAAAAACGCTCAGGTGGTGCCAAAGGAATGGATGGAGGATTAGTCACCTGTATTACTGGCGTATGTGAGCTGACACCAGTTGTACCTGATCTAGCCTCTGCCTTCCTTTCTTGTTGCATGGCATCTACTCTAGCTGATAACGATTGAGTCTCTGCCTGTAAATTCCCTAACATATGGGCTAAATCTGCTAATGTTACTTGGCTGAGTTCCATGACGTTCGGGTAGAAAGAACAGCTATTCTTTATGGGCTTCACATTCTGTCAAGATCTCACCTGTCTCTGTTTCTACAGGAAAGCCAAGGAACTGCTGAGAGGTCCGCAACCTCCCCCAACCACCTACTGCGCCAGCATAAAACGGGCAACAATAGATAACCAGGGGAAGAAGGGAAAACAAAACAAGGTAAGGAAGGGAAGACACTCCTCCAAGATAATCCCAGGAACTGCAGAAGTAGTAAATCACCACCCAGGAAACTGCTGACCAGTAGTAAGCAAAATGAAACTGTAAAGAAGGGGAACACACATTAGAGAGAGAGTACACCATAAGCTGTTAATAATATATATATATATATTCACTGAAAAAACCATAGGTTTTACACACGTTATAGTTAGGAAGTAGCATTTACAAAACCTATGAAATTCACTGAAAAAACCATAGGTTTGACACCAGTTATAGTTAGCTGGAAATTTTACTGATATAAAACCAATGAAATTCCACGTTATAGTTAGTTGGACTCACTATAACTTGCGCGTGAAATGCACTGCTGATGACGTCACATATTACATCACTCATGACATCACTGATGACACCATCCAGTGAATGTGTGTCTTTCTGAAAAATAAATATGTGTTATATATGTATATATTATTGAATATCTTAGTGAATACATATATTACTGAGTAATGCTTAAATATTTAAATATATGTATTAGTGTTTCACTTTGTGTATAAGTGGCTGCATGGGTTGATGAGTAGGTACATGTGTATGTATATAGGTTATTAGATGTTTTTTTAGTATCAGTATGAGTGTCTGTATGGTTTGGTGGGGGTATTACTTAACACATAGATGCATGAATGACAGTCTCTGTTTGTATGTGTTTTGAAGACAGCATATGTGCAGGACTGTATGGGTGGATTAGTGTGCATATGTCTGTGTTAGTGAGTGAATGATTGTCTTATTAGTGTCTTTATCAGTAACTACATATGTTTTAATGTAGTATATGTGAATATTGATGTATATAAGTGACTATATGTGAGAGTGAGGGATTGTAAGAGTTCCTGTTTAAATTAGTATGTGTTTCTATAAGTGATTTTTTAAGAGAGTAAGTATGTGTAAGTTTCCTTAGAAGTAAAGTGGTAGTGTGTGCATAGCTGTTTATGCAAATAAATGGATGTTCAATAGTTTATTTGCATGTGTGAGTATGTGTGTGAATAACTTTTGGATGACTGTCGGTGTGTAACAAGATGTGTAGGTGTATCACTACATATGATTAGTGAATATATGTATGAGTGACTATATAGAACTGTTGGTGAATTAGTGCATGTGTATATAGATGGTGGAATTATTGAATTGGTTGTTGTAACTGGTATGGGTATCTCCATTTTTTTGAACATTTTAGTTTCTATTTTTGAATATGCGTTTCAAGGGTTAGATTACAGTGAAAGGAGGTCTGTCACTGTGTCACAAGGATGCTGTCATCAGTGATGTCATGAGTGATGTAATATGTGACGTCATCAGCAGTGCATTACACGCGCAAGTTATAGTGAGTCCAACTAACTATAACGTGGAATTTCATTGGTTTTATATCAGTAAAATTTCCAGCTAACTATAACTGGTGTCAAACCTATGGTTTTTTCAGTGAATTTCATAGGTTTTGTAAATGCTACTTCCTAACTATAACGTGTGTAAAACCTATGGTTTTTTCAGTGAATTTCATTGGTTTTTAAAATGCTAATTCAGAAATATCTCGTGTATACAACCTATACTTTTGTCAATAAAGTTCTGGCAATATTTTTTTCGGAAACAAGCCGTTTTCTTCACTGTTCAAGTTGCATAGAGACTCCTTGTAAAGCGATACAGAATTAGAAAGTCTGTACCTTGCCTTTTTTTCAACGCATTAAAATTTGTCTGTAAATAAAAATAGCCTTTCTAAACTTTCGTGCACGACCCGGTGTGCGCACTCTCGGCAACAGTTCTCAATAAAATGGATAGCGCATTTCCAGGCTTTCGTGCGCGACCGACTGCGCGCACCCGCCTATATATTTCGTGAAAACTTTGCAATCTGAACTTATTGAATTTCTTCATAGACCCATCAAAGAACTTATAATACGTCAAAGAGACTAAACCTAGGCTTCTTTTTTAATATTATGAAAATTTTCATTAAATGGAGCCGAATGTCTTTATAAACTTTCGTGCGTGACCGAATGTACACACCTTGTTATTTTTAAAAAAAATTATAAAAGGTTTTATACTTTAACAATTGTATGCTTGAATCGAGCTCAGAAGATATATTAAATCCGGATGTGTTTGGATTTACTCCTTTTCACGTTTTGAAACTTCGCTGAATTAGACCGCTACTTCCAAATGGCGTACGTGACCAGATACTATCACCGCGTACACGTCCTGAGACGCGCATGTGAAGTCATGTGACTTGAAAACAACACTTCCAATTGGTTCTTAGTAGTTTCTATTCTGCAATTTACACGGAGCACTCCACCCACTTCTCTCACTATCTTTTCTACTCTCAAAAGAGAACAACGTTCAACACCCTTCGGAAGACTTTGCTGAAATGGCTGCCGCCCCGCATTCATCTTCCGAATCTGAAGGAAATGAGCGACTACCTTTAATAAGAAAAAAGGAATCTTTTATTTGGCAATTTTTCACTTATCCTGAAGAACAAAAGAAAGTGAATGCGCCAAAAGTTACCTGCACGATATGCAATTCGGTTCTCTCAAGAGGAAATCCAAGAAAAAAATATTCCTTTTCCATACATACCATGGTGCGGCATGTCAAACAAGTGCACCCTGTTGAATTTGCAAAGGCATCGACAAGAGCCCTGGCCACGCTATTACCATCAGAGGTGGCCAGCACATCTTCTGGTGGACGACCTGTATCTCCATCGAGTGCTGTGATGGACTTGAGACCATATCTTGCAAAGGTGCACATGAAATGCAACGAGTGTGGAGAAATTCTTCTGTACGGAGAGCAGAGCCTCATTCTTACTAAACTAAAAATTGAGAGTCATAAATGCCCCGAGGAAAGATAAATTTCTTCATTTCATTTCGATCCTGTGTCACACATGAAAATGTTGTTGCAAGTTTAAAAAATCAAAAACAACATAAAACTTGTTTAAAAAAACAAAAAGTTCTTTTCAGAACTAACTCATTCTACCAAAAAGAGCTCCAGGAGCATATTATAAAGGGGGTTTATCTCCGCTTTTTTGGCTTTCGTTCGTGCGCGACCGTGTGCGCGCACCCGCCTATATATTTCGTGAAAACTTTACAATTGCAACGTATTAAATTTCTTCATAGACCCATCAAAGAACTTATACTACGTCAAAGACACTAAACCTAGGCTTCTTTTTTATTATTATGAAAATTTTCATTAAATGGAGCCGAATGTCTTTTTAAACTTTCGTGCGTGACCGAATGTACACACCTTGGTATTTTTAAAAAAATATATAAAAGGTTTTATACTTTAACAATTGTATGCTTGAATCGAGCTCAGAAGATATATTAAATCCGGATGTGTTTGGATTTACTCCTTTTCACGTTTTGAAACTTCGCTGAATTAGACCGCTACTTCCAAATGGCGTACGTGACCAGATACTATCACCGCGTACACGTCCTGAGACGCGCATGTGAAGTCATGTGACTTGAAAACAACACTTCCAATTGGTTCTTAGTAGTTTCTATGCTGCGTCAATACCTACGCCTGCTTCAAACACATGCACAGTTTTGAAACAGCATGGGCCTGAAAGTCACTGAGTGAAATATCATACATTACAGTCAGCCACTTTCAAGACGCATTCCTTCAGAGGAACACTTACCGTTTATTAGAGGTAGATCGTCCGACTCCACCGGAGGACACCCCTAATAAAAAAGACATATATATAAAATGCGGACTAGCCGCTGTATCGTACTAGCAAACTTTAACTTAAAAATCGTTAGAGAAAACAAAAGGAATCGAGCAAAATCAGTAGGCCACTGATAGGATCTCTTTTTGACCTCGCTAAAATAGAAACATTAGGAACAACCCCTCATGAGAAATATGAAACTAGTGAGAGAAACCGAGCTCGACGCCATGATGGCTGCAACATAGCTCGGCGCCGCCGCCCACCCCGCCCAAAATAACGACAAACCCTATGCAAATATTATAAATAAATACAACACACCAGCAAAGTAACAGGGTAAAACTTTTTATTAAATAACTATTTACATGGCAGCCTGCTGCAACATGAAAACAACACTTCCAATTGGTTCTTACTAGTTTCTATTCTGGAATTTACACGCAGCACTCCACCCACTTCTCTCATTATCTTTTCTACTCTCAAGAGAGAACAACGTCCTACATTTTTCGGAAGACTTTGGTGAAATGGCTACCGTATCTCATTCATCTTCCGAATCTGAATAAAATGATCGACTACCTTTAAGAAGAAAAAAAGAATCTTTCATCTGGCAATTTTTCACTTATCCTGAAGATCAAAAGAAAGTAAATGCACCAAAAGTAACCTGCACGATATGTGACTCGTTTCTCTCAAGAGGAAATCCAACAAAAAAATATTCCTTTTCCATACATACCATGGTGCGGCATGTCAAACAAATGCACCCTGTGCAATTTGCAGAGGCATCGACAAAAGCCCTGGCCACGCTATTACCATTAGAGGTGGCCAGCACATTTTCTGATCGACGACCTGTATCTCCATTGAGTGCACAGATGGACTTGAGATATTTAACTATATATGGTCTATAACCTATGTTTTTTTCAGTGAATTTTCAAGGTTTTCTAAATGCTAATTCCTAACTATATATGGTCTATAACCTATGGTTTTTTCAGTGAATTTGCTCCGCCGCCCACCCCGCCCAAAATAACGACAAACCCTATGCAAATATTATAAATATATACAACACACCAACAAAGTAACAGGGTAAAACGTTTCATTAAATAACTATTTACATGGCAGCCTGCTGCAACATCGATCCAAATGCATGACACTGTTCCTGTCAAGGTAGCATAGCTGGCGGCCTAGGGGTGGAGGACCGTTGTGCAAATACCCCGGGGAGGACTCTGGATATGCTTGGTCCCTGAGATTCTTCGATGTCACTGCCTTCCACAAATGGCATAAGTCCTGGATGTTCGGTGCCATACTTGAGGGTTTGACCTAAAGACACGTCCTGCGGTGCCCTAGTCCAACCATCACATATACCTCCACCAGGAGACGGCGTGGGGTACACTGGAAGGGAGAGGCGGCGCAAACGAGCCTCCCCCACCTCCCCAGGTGGAGGTTTCTCAGCTACACCCCTAAAGACACGTCCTGCGGTGCCCTGGTCCAACCATCACATATACCTGCACCAGGAGACGGCGTGGGGTGCACTGGAAGGGAGAGGCGGCGCGAACGAACCTCCCCCACCTCCCCAGGTGGAGGTTTCTCAGCTGCACCCCAGCACTTCACTCGTCATAGGCGGCCGGCTCCCGGGGTCCGGCGGAACTTTTAGCCTTTTGGTGACTCTTCCATTCTGGACCTTGTCCCACAATCCGTTTGACCTGAAGACACGTCCTGCGGTGCCCTGGTCCAACCATCACATATACCTGCGCCAGGAGACGGCGTGGGGTGCACTGGAAGGGAGAGGCGGCGCGAACGAGCCTCCCCCACCTCCCCAGGTGGAGGTTTCTCAGCTGCACCCCAGCACTTCACTCGACATAGGCGGCCGGCTCCCGGGGTCCGGCGGAACTTTTAGCCCTTTGGTGACTTTTCCATTCTGGACCTTGTCCCACAATCCGTTTGACCTGAAGACACGTCCTGCGGTGCCCTGGTCCAACCATCACATATACCTGCGCCAGGAGACGGCGTGGGGTGCACTGGAAGGGAGAGGCGGCGCGAACGAGCCTCCCCCACCTCCCCAGGTGGAGGTTTCTCAGCTGCACCCCAGCGCCTCACTCGACAAGATGAGTTGCGCCCGCTCCTGCGGCACATTGCCTTGCTCGGCCAGCTCAATTACGCCTGCTCTTGCTATTACAGCGTCTCACCCGCCTGAATTGCACCCACTCTTGCGGTACAGCGACAGGCGGCTGCCACGGAGCTCAGGAAATGGCGGTCGGCTCCACAGACTTGGGCCTGGCCTGCAAGGATGGCTCTGGACAACCCTGGAACTCGGACGCTTCACTGCTACGGCATGGGCCCCATTCCCAAAAGCGTCCCATCAGCCTTGAAGATTCTACAAGAGTCACCGGGGCCCCCGACTCCCGCAGAGTTCTGGTGGGGAGCTTCTGCCATGATTGCTCGCAGAATGGCCACGACGTAGCCACGGGGTGCTCTCATGCTGACGCCAGCTTCAGTCTGAAACTTCCAGAAACACTGTAGACTACCAATTCAATCAGTTCCGGTGGAGCCCCAACGACGTATCGCGTTGTTGCATAATGCGTCATATGACACGCCGCGTTAGCGCACCCGGAAGTGCTCCGAGGCGCGAAGCGCAGCTTCCAGGAAGCAATCCGGGGCGCGGCGCGGAGCGCGTAACGTAACCATAACAGGTCATGTGACTTGTTAATAAAACTTTTCATTGGTTTAGAAATATTTTTAAGAGCATATTTGACTATTTTATTAAAGACACTACACATAACCTGTTTTTCAAGATATGTTTAATTTTAAATGAAACGGTTTACATTTTTACTTTTTATTTCCAGTAAATTTTAAAAATAAATGTTTATAGTTCCATAGGCTGAAGCACGTCAGCTTCCCACCCTATGTCATACAATTCTGACAAATCGGCATCCTCATCATGTTCTTCATCATCCTCAGGATTTAAATCATCTAAGGGATCTACTTCCACTGACGTTTCAATGACAAGTTCAACGATAAGATCGAGATCAACGGATTGCTCATTATCACTCATGGTTGATGTTGTCGTTATCTTTAAAGAAAGAGAACAACAATGAGATGTTGCAGAGTAAGAGACAAATCTCAGAGACTATAATAGTAAAATTGTTTAACAAGAGTAACATTTTGCAGCTATTATTTAGCCATGTCCAGCGATGCTGAGGAGGTGAGGCCTATGTCCAAGTTTTCAGTGAACAGGACTCATCTCTTTTTAACCTTGGATAAGCCTCACCAACTCTGTGTCCCCTGCTCATACTTAAATGTAAAGGGGCAGATTTATGTTAACTGGCGCATCCCCAGAGATGCACCAGTTAATGTGCACTGCTGCTCTGCCACCCATGGTGTGCCGCATTTACAATGTGCAGCACCATTGAGCAAAAACAACACAGATGCGTCACGCAAAAGCAGCACATTGCAGGAATCACGTCGTAAGCGCGACATGTCTACTGCAATGCACAGGAGCAAGCCACACATTGCATGGTGCATCACTCCTTATGCCTGTTTCAAACAGGCGTAAGGATTTGATTCAGCAATGCTATAAAGCTGACTCAGTGAAATCTTCTAAATTTCACTGTGTTAGTTTTACAGGGCTTTCATGCAAACTAATGCCCACCCTGCAACAAAACGCCTATATGAAACCTGACGCAGGTTTCATGTGGTGTGGAAAATGAAAATGTATATGTACATAAGCGGCGTTCATTTGTGTTCACCCTCACCACTGTTGGAGTTAAAGCGAAAGTCACGGCACAGTGGCCCCGCCATCTTGCCCCCTTTTAGGCCCCATCACGAACATAGATAGCAGCCATTTTGTGTGCCATTTCCTCTCTGATCACTGCCAATAGCCTACATCTCTCTTTCTCTCTCCCCCCGCGCCCCGACAGCCCCCGGCCTCTCCTACTTGGGCCCTAAAACGCACCTCCAGCGCGGCCCTGCTTCCGAGCCACATCCCGTGCGGAACCCCCCACACCCTTTTCATCTCATTCATAGAGCAGGCCCTTTTGGTAACCTCTTCCTCCCTGCCCGATTGCCTGGCCTGATCCCAGGTCATCACCTAGTCCAACAGATGCAGTTTATTGCTCCCTACAGTTGGACCTCGCCTCACACTAGAGGAGCGGTGATTAATTAAGACCTTCACACCCCTAGATCCGACCGACACCCCTGCTTTCCTCCCAGGAACATCCTTCCTCTCTTCTGATGACACCCCCCCCCCCGGCTACACCTAGCCTCTCGACCCAGCCCCATGTCATAAACCTAGGTCTCGTGGATGTACCCCCCCCGGCCCCACATAGCAAAACGTGATCTTATCGCCTGCCCAACTTCAGATCTGACCCCCCCCCCTTTTGCTCTCATGTCCTGTCGGAATGTCCGGCTGTAGATTACAATCACATGTTACATTTGGGAGGGGAAACGACATCAGAGCGACAAATATTAGAAATATACCACACGACAGCAAAATAACAGGTTAAAACGTTTTTATTCTTGAACAAAAATATATTAAAACAACTATTTACATGACAAAAGGCCGCAGCAACAAACCCACAATGCATTTCGCCGTCTACTTGACGCCGTCCCTGTCCCTCCTTCCCCAAAGTAGCAATGTTGGGCTACTTTTGGGCTGCTTTCTAGTAGGGTTTTTGAGCGTCAGAAAGTCTACAAAAGCCGACGGCAACGGCCTGGGGTGGAGAACCATTACGCGAATAGTCCGGAGGCGACACCACGCGCCAAGGCCTGTCCCCAGGATGAACCAAGGGATCCGTTCCTGGGGCCGTGGCAAAGAGCGGCCAGCCGCCATCGGCCGGAGAAGGCATGGGCCCGACCCGAGATGTACTTGTCTTCCCATTCCCTTCCTCTTTCGGCGCCTTGCAGGCCACGAGGGGGGGGATGTCTTGCATATGCCTCCGACCCCCCCCTCTCTTCATCGCCTGGTCCGGCCATAACAAATGTCAGCAAGACGCCGTGGGGTGCACTGGGAGGGAGAGGCGGCGCGGATGAGCCTCTCCCGCCTCCCCAGGCGGAGGCCCCTCAGCTGCACCCTCAACGCTCCACGTACCCGACAAAGGGTTAGTCCACTGTGGCGGTATAGGGACGCTCCACACACCCGGCAAAGGACTCGTCCACTCTTGCGGTGCAGCGACGCTCCACTCACCCAGCAGGGTCTCGTCCACTGTGGCGGTGCAACGATGCTTCGCCCGACAGGCTGGAGTCCATCTGCTCTTGCAACCCAGTGACTGCCGGTGGTTGCAGATCTCCTAAAAATGGCGGTCGACTTTGCAGGAATGGGCCTGGCGTGAAAAGTTGGCCTGGTCGCCTGTTAACCAGAAAATGGGCCCCTGTCCAGAGGCGTTCTCCTCAACTTTGAAGATTCTACGAGAGCTGCGGAGGGCCCTCGGCCTCCGCGGGCCTCCGACCGCCCCCGATGGGAAAGGACTGCCATGATTGCCCGCAGAACGACCAAAGCGTAGCCACGAGACGTTGGCGCTCTCATGCTGACGCCAGCCTCAGTTTGAATGACCAAAAATCCTGCAGACTACTGATTCGATCGGTTCCGGTGGAACATCAGTATGACCCGGTAGGAAAGATTGTTGCCCCTCCCTTTTCTTTGATTGATGGTTCATGTCACCGGTCCCTTCTGTTGCCCCTTAACGGAACTTCTGGACTGCCGAAAGAGATTCTGGTCCAACCCCGAGTTGGTGGAGACATTTTGACTATACTTGGGCCCGCCTGACCCCACCCAAAATGGCGCCGGTATAAACGAAACTCGCAATTCCCCGTTGTGTTCCGGATGCTCAGACTTGAGATCATGAAATATGGATGCAGTTCTTGAAGCACATGGCGGGAGGGGATGAGTATTGCATGAACATTCGGACAATGAATTGATATTAAGTTCTGACGCATCATTAATTACAGTATTATTGAAAGGTCGATTTTTCAACACTGATGGTACTTGCCCACAATGAATTTTCGATATGATTCTATTGCACTTATCGTACCTTGATGAAATAAAATGACCACCGACTCAGTTATGTTTTCCTCAGATAAATATGCCCTCATGTACAGCCCCAGTCTGCTCCGTGGCTGGCCCACGTGGTTTTAAGCCTGCATTTGTGCGTCATCACTTTCGTGGTTGTATGCCTGCATTTGTACGTCATCTTTTTTGAATAAAGATTTTGTGAAAACCAAATATAATAGTAGCTCTTGGATTGGTAAGTTCGAATACATAGCCATTGTTTCCGATCTACGTAAAATACAGGCGAAATAAAGCAAGTCGGTTACTGAAAGGTCAAAAAGCAAAGTACCCAGAAATAGTGAAAATGTAAATGATCCAAGTCTGTTACGTGTATTTTTTCTTTTGTGCAACATAAGGCAATCGATAAAGGTCCCGGGGTTCTGTTTAACGTTGTATGCCACATATCTCAGGGAAATTGTTTCAGATGTCCCTAAACCAGACCCGGTACCACTGTAGACCGCCCGCCTCCTCGAAGGAGAACACGAGGTCAACCCCACCCTACACTGACTGCCCTTTTGTGTCGAAGACCCCCCCCCACACAAGATCCGCAATACCACACGTGGACGATGTATGACCAAATGTGTACAACTCGACAGGCTATACGTTGCACGCGTTGACTCGATAAGAGAGATGTTTTTGTACGACTTGAGTGATGATCGAACAACCGATGGAATGGGGAAAGAGGGGGTCTGAACATGGTGCCTCTTTGTTTACGACAAACAAGCATAGATATAACACTCCCTTACTTAGAAACGACTCACTCTCTGAACCCAACACTGATTTGCGAACGATCCAACACATTACATACATGCACCTCTCGCCATTTTGTCGGTTTTGGCGCGTTTTTTTTCCCTTACACAATACCATAACAGAAACGTGATAGTGCTTCGCATGCAGAGAGCTCATTGATAAAGACATATTGTCTAACCACTAGCATTTTCATGTATCGTTCCTAAACTGAAAGGCCAGAGACCTTCATCCATTTATTAACATATAATGAGCCTTATTTATGTTAAAAGTGACGCACCGGCGGCGCAAGGCCTTCATAAATCTGCCCCAATATACTTCCTCATAAGAGTGTATAATTAATTTTGCTAAACCATATTCATTTTACATCAACTATACCGTTTGTATTTTATGTACTAGTGGCTATACCGATTACTTTGTTTTTTGCAATGTCTGCACTAGTATTAGATAAGAAACTTGCCTTGAAAACAGTGCATTTCTGAATAAACATTTCAAATATACACGTTCTCTCTTTTAATCCATAATCTCAACTAAAATGATTGTATATTGAAACAGTATTCATGTGTTCCACGTAACTTCAGCTGTACTAACTTAATATTTTCTTTTGTCGACCTGATTTACTCATACTAGAACCCACAGGCCTATAACAGCCAGTGAACCCTTTCTTTTACGGTACATGACAAAACAAACAGTTACAGACTTACCTTTACCAATGCTTTGTACGATGTACAACAGTGACAGTCACAAAATAGATATTCGTTTGACGGAAGTCTCAATTATGCTGCTATCACTGCAACCAAAATTCAATGGCACAGATATCCAGTCAATACAGACTCATATATGTCTCTTCAGCCAATCATATTTCCTCCCGCAAAATTTTGTATTCAAATTTACATTTCAGTTGGTTGTCCCTCACAATATTTTCAATGTCACATAAAAGTCACCCATCACCCACTGCCATCTCTGGCTGTTTCCATGGTAACACCTCATTCTGCACCTGGCTGAAGGCACAGGTCAAAAGTTCATATCTCAACGTTCTACAGCAAACTAACAACACTGTTTTCCCTCCAGAAACACCTGCCTATCCACAGCTCTGTTACATGTCATTTTTTTCACACCCAATACTACTTTTTCTTTTACATAACATTAACATGCAACGTAGTCTTCAATCTTCACGTATTAGAATCAACCAATCATTTTTTGTTTTTCAACCACACCAAGCCTCATCCATTTTTTTATCCTGACTTTCAGCTTCTAACTGCCATTCCTCTTCCAGAACCCATCGGAGTACGAGTGCATCTGCCTTGAAAATGAAGGTTTGGCTTTTAGGACACAGCTATATTCACTGGAGTGGAAAATATGCAGCAAGCAGACGAATTTCCAACCTTGATTTACCAAATGTGCAGATAACGTGGATTGGGCAAAGAGGATTAAGATGTCACCAATTAATACCATTGGTGAAAACTTTTATGCATCTCCCAGAACCAGACCTTATAATTGTGCACTGTGGTGGGAACGATCTAGGCACATTGACTGGGGTAGGTCTGGAAATGCTTCTAAAAGACACCTTTAGACAATTGATGACACTTTTTCCTCGAACTGCCTTGGTATATTCCAATATATGCCAAAGACAGAAATGGAATTGGTCCAATCAACATTGTGCACAAATTGAGAAAGCAAGGAGACATGTTAATAAATCTGTTTCTGCTTTCCTCAGAGATTATAGCATGGGTTCTATTTACCACAACAACTTGCGTTACCACATGCAAGACATCTATAGGACAGATGGTGTTCATTTCACGGATGAGGGAAACAAAATCTTCCTCTGCAACATCAGACTCTGCATCGGTACTTACTTATAAATGCAGAAACAACTCAATTAACACAAGGGCTCTTTTCAGAGCCACCTTATATCAAAGCACTCAAACTTCTGATTTATCTCCATTTTCACACTCTTGTAAATAGGTGTGCGCGCACCCCGCAACTTAAAAAAAAAAAATATATATATATATTTTCGCCTTTAAGGACCTTACTGCACACCCTGAGAAAACCTACGCAGCAAAACAATCTCTACCTTCTCCCCTTTCCATGTTCCAACGCTTTGAAATGACAATATATTTACTCGCAGTGACAAAATGGCGGTCAACACTTCCTGATTTCCTTCGAATCGAACGTTAACAGACGTCACGCAGCAAAAAAAAAAATCAGCTCGCGCGCAGCCGCTTGAGTGCGCGCACCCGTGCGCGCGTATAGATATATAATTGACTTTAACTTTAATTTTCTCAGCAACTACTGAACGGATTTACACCATTCCAAAAAAAGCGTAATCTGCGAGCCGGACTCTACAGTTTTGCCAAATTTCTTATAAATCCATTCAGCCGTTCGACCTGTAGCCGTGTCTAAACGTCCTATGGAAAATAACATGGAGAAAACACGTTTTGGGACCCCCCTTTTATCTCAGCCCCCACTTCACCAATCCCCCCCAAACTTTCAGGGAAGGAGCGCAGCGGACCGAGCCATATTCTTTGAGAAATTCGCAAAGATTCATCCAACAGGGCCAAAGTTAATCCAAATAGAATGTTGAGGATTTCCTATGGAAACAAGGTCCTAACTATAACTACCTACTGGCGACCGCCAGTAGGTAATATATATATATATATATATATATATACATACCCACTTCTGTTCTGAGTTGTATTGGAGGATCCCTTTGTGAAATTAAGAGTGTAATGTGAGTAAGGTCTGGACTGAGTCTGCAATACAAAAGAGGTGAATAATATGTAATAGGTTGCCAAGGATGAATAGGTTGCCACAGGATGATTGTGTAATCTCTCTTTATTCTGGGGTAGCCCACCTGCTCTTCTTTAGCAACTCTCCTTGCCTTTTTCACAGATGCCCAACCAAATGGCCGCTAAATATGCCCAAGGTTCGTGAGAGCAACTTGCTCCTATAACATAACAGTACAACCGCTGAATATGCCCAAGGTTCGTTAGAGCGACTTGCTCCAGTAACATAAAACAGTTCAAAGAAATAAACAGCGCAACGCGCCGAAATACCGTAACCACAGTCAAATAGCCTTCTTTTGGATATCCCTTCAATGAGCAGGAACGAGGATCCGGTGGTGACCGAAGCAGGAAAGATTCGGGAATCCAAATGCCCTGACGAGGAGACAGAGATGCCGAGCGACGCGGAAGTGCAGGGAACCCGACGCACCGGAAATTACGTGACGGGAACAGTTCAGGAAGAATGGAACGCGAAGCTCATTCCTTTGGGAAGGTAGGGCTTTAACGAGATCTACCTAACCTTGCGCATGTGTTTCTGTCAGGGGCCATCTTAGGAGTGTGCTGGAGTATTTACTTCTGTGTACTCCGTGCCGGCAATCATGACAGTAGGCCTACCAATCGTGCAGGAATCCTCAAAGATATAGTTGGAGAGGCAAGCGCTCTACTCAACTCTTGATCAAAGTCCTCTTTTTCAAAGGCAGTAACAATAGTGTCAAAACAAAATCTACCTGAAACCTCAGGAATTCCATCAATTGGGAAGGGGGTCAGTATGGACTTGTCCGAATTGATGGCGAATCCCAAGTCCTATAAAAGTTGGGTCGTCCAAGTTAAATGCAGTAGTACTGTTTCCACACTCTGAGCCATACTGAGGACGTCGTCCAGATAAATGATAAAAGTCTCACCCCTCTCTCTCTCTCTCTCAGGTACTGCACCACTGTTTTGAGGAGTTTTCTAAAACACCAAGGGGAGGATGAAAGCATGAAGGGCATGGCTGAAAATTCAACCCATCGGAGTCCCCACTGGAATTATAGGAATCTCCGATTAGGTGGAAAAATTGGCACCGCCAAATAGGCATCTTTTAGATCAATAAACACCACCCAATCTTTTTCTAACAGGTCTCTCCGTAAGTGTATGCCCTCCATTTTGAAATGGCAATACACCACCCAGGAAATAAATTCTTTGAGATTCAAAACGAGTTGAAATCCCTGATCTTTCTTCGGTACTAAACGTATTGTACTGATGAAACCATGAGGCTGGGGTACCATCTCTACAATTGCCTCTTTTTTAATCAGTGACCTCACCTCGTTTTCTATGAAAGACTTTTCTACTACAGAAAAATGTAGGGGTTTGGGTCTGCAATTCTGCCGGGGGGATGAATAAAACTCTATCCGAAAGCCCTGTACTGTTTGAAGTACCCAAACGTCTTGCGTTAACCTCTCCCACATGTGAAGGAACAACCCAATTTGGCCTCCCACCAACACCTCCCCAGCCTTAATAAGGCACACCTTGTCTAGGGCTAAACAGGTGGCTACGTACTTTCCGAGCTCCTTGACAAACTTGTCCCTGAACAACAGTCCGTTAGCCAGCATGCCTACCTCTGTAGTGGCTATCTCTGCCAGTTGCGGGTCAATTCTCATTAGAAAGGATCTTCTGCTCCCTGTAAATAATGCACAATTTGCGTTTCCCAAGAAACATAGAGGTCTCTGTGCCCATTCGAAGATTTCATTCGGATCTAGGGGTGAATTCGAATCTTCCGCTCTAACCGCTAAAGTGGGAATTTTTTTAAGGGGTCCCGAAACATCCAGGAACTTGTCCTGGCATCCCCTTCATGCCCTATCCAATCCCTTCTTGGGATCTTTGGTGAATTTCTTAAGGAAGGTTGCCATGTAGGGGTCCAGCTTTGGGGTGTCTGTTACCTTGCCCAAAAGGAAGGGTCTAGGGCATTCCCATTTAAGAGTAATTCACACTTCGCACTCAAATTCCTTTCTGAGATTCTCCTGGACATAATGCGCCACCTCTACGCAAGGCACCCATTCCATCGACCTCGGGTGTATAATATTCTTTGGATCAAATAATAGGTTTTTATTTGGGGCCTTAGAGCTCACGTGGTGAGTTTTATGTTTGCATTTTGCCGCCTTGCATGGCAATTTGGCGTCTTGGTCAGTGTCTGACGTGTCCGACGCGGCAGGATTCCTACCCGTCCCCCGGGTTCGAGAGGGAAGAACTACCTGAAGGCCCAGAAGGAACAGAATCACCATACCCATGGTCCTTAAGGACGAACGATGCCACCTGGGATAACAGCCCTGCTGAGGGATGAAATGAGGGTTCACCCAGGGAGGCACTCAGATATCGTCTCCCGTAGTTTTCAGGAGTTTTGTGAAGGGATGTAGTGCCTTGATTAAAGCCCTGTTCATTGAAACATGTATGTGGCAATCCAGGGCTACTATTAGCTGCTCCTCCATTTAGTGCTCATAAGGCACCTCCTCAAACTCAGCGTAATCATTGTAATCAGCCCATTCATCAACCTCCTCGGGGTAGTACGCCATCTTACTAAGAGAGGTGTGGAGGAGGTTCAGGGGAGACCAACCAAAGGGTGAAGTAGTTTATTGAGTAGTACAGGCTTGATCCAAAAGGAAGAATATCTGAATTAACTGTTTTGCCTGAGTCAAATTATTTGATTTAATCACGTGGAGGGAGCTACCCCTAAAGTAGAGCCTTTTACAGCGTATGCGCCCCGTCGGGCCTTTTAGGGACCGAGGATCGAGACAGAATCACCAGCGCTGACACGAGGAGTCGATCGTAAGATAATAGCTCTGATCCGGCTGCCCGTGCATGCGCGTGGTTCCTGGCAATCAAAAGAGGACTGCCTCCTTAAGCGCGTGACACGTGCAGTAATGACTTTCACAGAGCGCCACTAAACGTGCATTACAATGTTGAATTCTGCCTAGCAATAATATTCAAATCCAAATCAAAGCCATCACATATAACAATAATTACATATGCATGTACTTAACTCGCTGCTGCAGCAGCAAAAAAAGAGGACGGACTTTTATGTTATGGCGTTGTATACCCTGTGGGGGGACCCTGTGATTGGTGCAGTGATGTTATACTAAGCATCATGGGTTATGTAGTTTAAAATGTTATTGCTGCTGATTTTGCTTCAGTAAAGAAAGAGAAGCATAATCAGAAGCCTCCGCGCCCAGACATAGAATCTACTTGTAAGGTGTGCGGGCCGGAGTGGGCAGAGGTTGTGCAACCAGGGGCTCTTCAGCGTAGCGGCATGGATGGGCTTGTTGGAACGATGTGGTTCATTTCATTTTGTCTCTGATTGAAAAAGGTTTTTCAGCAGTTACAATAGCTGGTAACTTGGCGGGGTGGTGTTTTTTCAGGAAACTGTTCTTGGGTTACAAACTGTCCATGGGGGAAATGGGTAAGCAGATTTTGGAAAGTTGGGCCAGGGTGAGGTGCACAAGTTTACAGTGCGGCATCCTATTACACTGGATATTTTGAAGCCGGTGATTAACATTTTGCCACGGGTGTGCAGGGATGATTGGAAGGCTTTACGTTTGTCTGTGATCATGGTTTGGCTGTTTTCAGTGCATTCAGGGTTACAGAGGTGCTTGGCACTACGTACAGGTTGGCATCCATTGGCAGGATGTCCGAACACTGATGGGAGTAGTACAAGTGTGGATCCCAAAGTTGAAAAACGACCACTCAGGCAGGGGCACATGCGTCACCATGAGAGTACATCTGGATGCGGGGTGTGTCCTTGGGAATGGTGGGGGGCTTTGGTAAGTTAAGAGGAGGCACATGGGGCTGTTTTTCATCACGAGGATAGGGTGTGTTCCTCAGGACATCAGATACTGTTTTTTTTTAGGAAAGCCTTGGTGATGCTGGGTTATGGGGGTCAGGATTTTGGCATGCATTCTTTTAGGATTGGGATGGTGACGGAGCGGAGCGGAACGCAGGTGTTGGATTGCTGCAGAGATCAAGCAGGTAGGCCGGTGGCTGTCTAATTGTTATCAGCGCTACTTGCGACTGGGTTGGGTTTTAAACGAGGTGCTTTAATCTTGATTCTTTTCTCCTTGGTTGTTTTGCGGGCCCTACTAGAGGGTACATTGAGGCGAGGATCTGTGGCCACTCATTCGTGAAGCGAGCAGTGGGGCACGCTGATACCAAAAAGGGAGGCCCTCAGTTGGGACTGCCTGATTTTGGCAAAGAAGGCATGAGTTGGCACAAATTGGTACCTAAATTAAGTTTGCTGGTGTAATGATGCACCTGTCCTGATGTGTTAATTGTGCATCTAGGAGAAAAAGATCTTGTGAGACTGAAGGGCGTAGCGATGGTAAATAGCATTAAATTGGATTTATAGCAGATTACGGGGCTGTGGGCCAGCACAACTGTAGTTTCGACTGAACTGATGCCAAGAAGGATTTGGAGGGGTGTAACGAAATCCGGAGCAATTGACAGAGCTCGGCAAAAAGGCAACAGGGAATTGAGAACATTTCGCGAACTCAAAGGCATGGTGTTTTGTGGAAAATTGTGATATCCGGTATGATATGGTAGAATGCTCCGCCCTGATGGGGTGCATCTGTCCATTTTATGGCCTTGAGCTTTATCTGATGCAGGTCAGGATAGTTTTAGCGAAAAGTGGAGATGTAGTTTCAGCGGGCGACTGGGAAAGAAAAACACACGTTTTTTTCTGTTGGCGATTTTGGTACTCAAGTTTAAGTTAACGCATAGAAACTGTGATCATGTTGAGCCCCAGTTGAAGCTTGGGGTTTGAGGGGGGGTTTATGAATGTGCTGTATGCACAGGGTTTGCATGCAGGGATTTTTGACTAAGGAGAGTCGGGATTGGACTTCGCTTGCGGTTTCGTGGAGGTTGGGTTTAGGGGAGGGGATTTTGTGGACATTTATGAAAATGTATAGTGAGGCTAAATTGTTTTAGTAGGTAAAGCAGAGAGCCAAGGTTTTTACTGATCGGCGCACCTGTTTCATTAAAGTGGCCTTTTACACACTATCAAGTAGTCAGTGGTTCTTGGCTACCTCAGCCCGCCAGACCCATGGGTGTTGCATGGGAAAATCCATTGCAACGTCCATGGAATGCCTTCCTAGCACAGAGTAAGGCAACACAGCGATTTGCACTACCTTGCCTTACTTAATAATGATAGGCCTTTCAAAGCCATTCAAAGTGGCTTTGTGTGGCCTCATATATATGGTTGAAAGGTTTGTGCTGCCATTGCATCACTAAAAGTGGTGCAATGGAAACACACGCCTGTCATAAATATGCCCCTTTGTTTCTAGTCACTTTACCTTTCCATAATGTCATTGCATACTGTTGCAAAGTCATCCTGTGCCCTGGGCACCATCCAACTTTTTGCCGACTTATGCTGGTGTTAACTGATTTTGACTGACCCTGGGCTCTGCCTAACGAGGCCCAGGGCCAGTGCTAAGCTGAAAGGAACACATTAAAATACAGTTAAAACACCAACCATACACTAGGGTACACTATAGTATGGTGGGGGTACCCCTGTAATTGGCATTACCTACCCCATAAGCCCCTAGTATATATTAGGGCAGGGGATTGAAACTACCTAGAAGTCCCCAGTACCCTGGGGCATGGTAGTTTAGAGACCAGCAGCTTTTTCTGTACTTGCATGTGTGCACTGCTGAAACCTGAGGTCAGTTTAAAAACAGCCCTGGGTGCCAGGACTGATTTTAAAAAGTAAATTGTGCCCAAACTCGACTTTGGTGGTAGGAGCACTTAAAAATGGATAACGTACAATGTTGTGGCATATTAGGGACCCCCAGTGTCTCCCCTAGGTATCCCAGGGGTGGGGGTCAGATATGTATATGGTACACCCTTATAAAATGAGTTTTTATATGCCTGGGTATAGTGAAATTTCACATTTCACTCCCCACATTGTGTTAAAGTGCTGCTCAAATCCGACTTTGATGCTAGGAGCACTGGGTAAGGAGGATCTGCAATATTTCTGCAGATTCAGAACCCCTAAAGTCTCCCCTAGTTGCACAGGGGGTGAGGGTCCTCTAGAAATTAGGCAAATACTTATGAAATATGTTTCTATAAGCCCTGGTGCTAGAACACTGGCCCACGTCATTTTCCCCATTGCAAATCCCATGGCCCATAGGTTAACATGGTAGGAAGTTATTGATTAATAACTATAGATAGGAGAGGACTAGCCTGACCATTCAAAGACTTCCCAGAATGGTAGTAGTTAATCCAACACACTGGTATTATTATCTGACCTCGGACCTGAACATAACTATCGGCCACATAGACTTGCCTTGCCCTTGGATTGTACGCTGCTGGCTGTCCGGCGAGTCCTCCCGCCGCCGCTTTCTCCACACTAGCGGCGGCTGAGTGGAGGACTCGCTTTCCCGGCATCCCTTGCGGCGGCGCACCTTAACGTCGTCACCAGAGCGCCCGGAGGCGCATCAAAAACCTTGAAGCCCCAGCGTCGCGGGAGCGCCCAGGGCTAAGCCCGGGCAAAGGGCGGGCCCTCTGAGGTCCTCAGAGACCGCAGGAGACTGGGCTGATCTCACCCCCTTTTCACCGATGACTATTATGAGATAATGACCCTCTGTATACGGTAGTAACAAGCTGGTTTACTTGAAGTATTTTATTTGGCGGTTTGTAAAGTTTGTACCTGGACCCGTTTGGGTTGGCCAGACTAGCGTGATTAAACAGGCTCTAATTGTGTATAGCGATGTCGTCCCCTCTCATGGACAAGCTAGTATTAACAGGAGGGGCTAACCAATGTACACTTGACAGCTACGTAATTAGGGTTGCTTCAGGAATAGACAAGGAAATCGCTCTTGCAGAGCGACGGGCTGAGAGACGTCGCTCTATTGAAGTCATTAAGAATAAGCGATCCTCCTTGGGCTCGCTACATTTAGCAATCACACCACCCCACAGTACCCTTTCTGTAAATGAGAATAGCGAGGCTTCCTTTAACGATAGCATCCCATTACTCCTACAAGATAGAACCCCCCCACTAGTTGTAGATAATTTGACACCAGAGGTTGAAGTCCTGCCTGACACTCTGCCACCACGAGTAGAGCCAGGACATAAATCAAAGGAAATTTTTAAAACTCCTAGAGCCCAAGGCCCACCACCCAAAAGAAGACGAAAGAGGGGGAATTCCTTACGGAAAACTAAGACTAGTTATAATAACCCTGGGCACGACAAAAGCTTGACATTTAACGCACTGACATCGCCTATAACGGTTAATCCAATAACCATTCCAACAAATGACCCATCTAGCACTAACCTAATGGGCAGCATAGAACTACTAATGAAATCACTCACATCGCCATTAGTAGAGAGGCTAAAAGGATTAACCCATCAACTGGAGGTTTTAGAACAGGCTATTGGGGAAATTAAGGTGGCAATTAAGGACTTATCTAAATCAACATCAGTTTCCTCAACCCCTGTGTTACCCCCAATTACTACCGCCCAAAACGGAATAAAAACTACCAATTTGCCCAAACCAAAACCCAGAAAAATTTTGCTCCCTAATACAGCAGGGATAAATGTTAAAAATAAAGAGAGGGAGGCACAGGAACGCACAACATTGAATTCTCTAGGAAACGCCCCTAAATCTAATGGTCATGAAAGACCTGTTAGGGCACTTTCACCCAAGAGGCCTATAGTAGAACTGCCTCCGGAAGCAGTCCCATATGTAGTGGTTCTCACAGGAGTGCCAATTTTAGTGGAGGGTAGTGGAGAAGACCAGCACCAGCTGAAAAACAAATTCATATATTGTCTGAGACCGAATTGCCCACTCCCACCAAATATAAATGGGGCAATCCTCAATGTTAGGCGTCTCCCCTGGTTGGGCCAAAGAACCAAGGACCTAATGGGCGATATTATTATAGTAAATTTTCGAGATGACAGAGCAGTCAGACACATTGTAAATTGGCTCCCCCATAATGTTAGTACCTCAATCACTGCACGTTATTTGACTTACTTCTACCCAAGAGGAACTGTGGCCCCGGCATTTAACTTTAGGCCCCTGCCTTATTACCAGAGAAATCATATTGGCCCCCTATCAGGACTACAGAACGCTGGTTTGGGGCCTTCATTCCAAATGCAGGAAGGTAGATCCAGACCACTTTTTTACCAACAGGCTGATTACTCCCTGCCCACTTATAACCGGTTTGCGGCTTTAGCGGGCATGGAGGGAGTTGACTGACTTTTCTTAGGGGGCACAGCAGAGGACGATGCCGTTGTTTCACAAAAGGTGTCCTCCCCTATTGTAGATCTCACCCATAATGGTAACGCATATGTCCCCCCATTAAAGTATATATGTCCCCCGGGTGTCTTGTCCCGTCTGGACTTCTCAAATAGTCTTTACCTGGGACATCCAGCGGGCCTGCAAAAAAGACTCCAACTTGTTCAGAATCAAGCTGCCAGGCTTATCCTTGGACAAACAAAATCGCAGTCTATCAGACCTGGCTTGAAACAACTTCACTGGTTACCTGTGGCACAGCGAATTGCGTTTAAAACTGGGTGTATTATTTTTAAAACTTTACAGGATACAGGCCAGAAGTTTATAAAAAAACCTTGTTTTCAGATATAGCCCCTCACTGAATCTTGGTTCTGCTCATAAAGCCTTACTGGTTGTCCCGTCCTTTAAAAAAAACGCCTTGGTGGCTGCTGCTTTGACCATCTCGCAGCCACCTTTTGGAATTCGCTCCCGTTTTCTTTAAAAATGAGCGCAGACCTACTTAGTTTCAGACATTCTCTCAAAACATGGCTGTTTAATCAGGCTTACTGCTGAGTCTTACTATGTATTGTGTTGCCCTCTATAGCGCCATGAAGCCCTCGGGCGTACGAGCGCTTAATAAATAAATGCTAACATAACATAACATTGATAATGTGGCTGCAGATAAGGGGCAAACCGGCTACGCAAAAGACTTAGGATTGGGAGGTAAAATTGGGGACGGAGGTGAGGAAGCGTTGAGAATAGTGTGCTGGAATATAGCCGGCTTAGCAGGCAAATTTAATAACAAAGAATGGCGCAAGTATATAAGCAGATTCAATATAAACTGCTTACAAAAACCTGGGCAGTTGATAATAGTTCCCTACATATCCAAGGGTACAAATGTTTCTTTGTCCCGGCAAAGAAGTCTAGATCAGGTAGGGCCATGGGAGGGCTATCTTTATACGTAGACCTGAACCTCCACGGTACATGGTCGTCCGTAAACTGTAACTCGTATGACATTCAAGAGGTACAGTTTATTGGTAGAGGATGAAAACTGACCATGTTCAACGTTTATAACAATGTAGCAGGAGGAGGTTGTAATGCACTGATAAGTGAACTGGAGTGTAGATTGTGCCCGGATACTGTTGGTGGAATTGGGACCTATGTTCAAAATACCCTGGTTATGGGGGACCTTAACTGTCACCTCTGCCCGGCTCTCTTACCACTAGATGAGGCCTGGTCGCGCTGCCCAGCGGAAAAGGGTGCTCATTTTGAGCACTCAGAGAAGGTCACGCTTTAACAAACTTTTTGCATAACCAAGACCTGGTGCATACCATGGATATGGCGTATATACCGCAGGATGGCATCTTGCCACCAACTTTCAAGGGTAGGGGATGCTCCTCATATATTGACTATATCCTCACTTCAAGGGCTTTCAAAAATAGAATCTCTAGAGTCGGAATTGAATGGAACCCGTTTAGCGACCATAACCCCCTGGTATTAGATGTACCGTACCGGGCTTGCCCCAGCGGGAGAAAGCCCGATGCAATAATTGAGAGGGTTACTGACCAGGGCAGACGTCTTAGGTGGGCTAAAATAGATGGAGAAAGATTTTACAGATCTCTGATGGAGAAGGGGAGATCAGCTATTGACGTGTGTTTGGATATGACAGTAGAGGGGCAGCAGCTACTCACAGCATTCGACCAGATTGCTGGCTTGGTAAATGGCCTGTTAAAAGCAAGCGCCCTAAAAAAAAGAATTTGCAGCCAGCCACGGTGGTTTGACCGGGATTGCTCCAAGGCCTTGAGGGAGCTCAAAAATAGTATCAAAATGAGACCAAGGGATGCCCTACTAGTTGCCTCCTGCAGGAAAAAATATAAGAGTGAGTTGAGTAGGAGGAAAAAAGCACTACAAGCAGAAGGTTGGGCAGATTTAAGGGAGGCAGGGGAAAAGAGGGATATGACAGAATTCTGGACGATTATTAATAGACCCACTTTCCAGGACGATAAGGCCCCTGAAATAGGAACAAACATCACGCCTGATATGTGGATTACTCATTATAGGGGTTTATATAACCACGATGCGGGAACATCTGGTGTACAGGGGAATGCTGATCAAGGCCAGCCCGTAGTCTTCTCATTAAAGGAAATCAAGGTCAGGATTGAGGGCTTATCTAAAAATAAAGCCCCTGGTCCAGACGGTATTCCGCCTGACCTGTTCCTAAGCTCTGTGGAATTATGGACCCCTATAATGACTAGGGTTATAAACACAGCCATTTGCTGTGGTTTGCCGCCCTCCTGGTCAACGGCTATTATTGTCCCTATTTTTAAAAAGGGTAACAGGGATGACCCCCAATGTTATCGCCCGATCTCCTTGATCGATGTATCTGCTAAAATTTTGAGAAGGGGGATATTAAACCGGCTGTCTGAATGGACAGAGGCAAACAACATCATCTCAGACACCCAGTACGGTTTCAGGATGGGCCGGTCCACGAGTGACCAATGCTTGAACCTTTACATGCTAGCAGCCAAATACACGAAGGCTAGTAATGAGACCATCTATATGGGGTTCATGGACCTGGCAGCAGCTTTCGATCATGTAAACAGGGACAAGCTTTGGGACATGATGACCAGAATGGGGATAGAGGTTGGTCTTATTAACATCTTAAGAGAACTGCATAGTAGCACCTCAGCGCAAGTCAGGTATAACATGGAGGGCGGACGTACTGACTCCTTCCCTTGTAGAAGTGGGGTACGCCAAGGATGCATCCTGGCACCCTTCTTATTCTCTCTCTCTATATTAACAATTTGGAGCAGCACCTCCTACAGCTGAGAACCGATTGCCCACGAGTAGGGTCGCGTCATGTCCCTGTGTTACTTTACGCAGACGACGCGGTCCTCCTCGGACGCACACCAAAGAGTCTACAGATTTTAATAGATGGTTTTGTTTCTTTTATGGGCTCATTAGACCTGTCTGTTAATTTGGGTAAATCCTACATCTTATCCGCTGGCAATAAACCCTGCAACAAATGTACCTTCACGATAGGGAGCCACAAGATAGAGAAGGTTAAATCATTCTCGTATCTGGGCTTACTATTTGACGGGACACTGAAATTTAACTGTCTGGTGGAGGAACGTTGCCGCAAGATGAATGCCACTAATGGTGCAATTGCAGGTTATGGAAGATGGTTGGGGAGATGGTGCACTGAACAGGTGCTTAACCTGTATAACTCTATGTGTTGTTCTAAAGTCATCTATGGGGCAGAGGTGTGGGGCTTTGTGAACATTTGTCAACTGCAGCGGGAGGAGAATAAATACTTACGATCCATCCTGAAAGCCCCACAAAGTCTGGCTGCAGTAATTGCACACAGGGAGTTAGGGATCCCCTATCTTGAAGATCTGGTGAAGGTTAGGCCAATCTTAGCCTGGCTAAAAATCTGGGTTAACACAGAGGCGACTTTAAGCAGGGAAATCATGAGTGACTGCCTGGGTAGAGATAAATGGACGCGTATCCCGTGGCTCAGTTATGTTAAGTCTACATTGGAAACCCTGGGCTTCGGGAATCTCTTCGCCGACCCGGCAGCGATCACCCCTCAGCATAAAGTGACTGTAAAAATAGCTTTCCTGGCACACAAAGCAACACAGAGAACAGAGCTAGAAAGCGCTAAAACTACAGTGTGTGCTTATAACCTGGTAAAGATCACAGAAGGAATGGAACCTTATTTATAATTGATACATAATGCCCAGGACAGGTTTTTAATGAGCTGTTTTGGGCTCAATCTTTTACCGTATTTATTGGCGTCACCATTAGGGTATTCATCTAAAATTGAGCAGAAGGGAACCTGCGGCTGCGACAATAGGTCTCCGCAGAATTCTTTTCATTTTGTATTGTTATGTCCATTTTATTCTGAGCCTAGGCGTAGATTCTTGGTCGATATCTTAAAACAAGCTAACATGAAATGTGCTAAAGAGGCTTTGATTTTCCTACAACAAGCGACCGATCCCCTGACATTGTGCTGTATTATAAATTGTATTAAAGTAGCGTTTCGATTGAGGGCAACTAGAGGGGGGGGGGGGGACAGTGAGATTCCAGTGATGGGTTTTAAGTGTTAGTAATGTCTTTTTAATATATTGTGAATATATTGTGAATCTGCTTGTATTAACGTTAGGATTCATGCTGATTTAATTGTTTTTTTTTAAACAAGGAGTGTATATTGTATGTTTGTACTTTTATGGTGATTTTTAGTCATCGAATAAAGTATCCTGACTGACTGTGACTAATCCAACAATATTATATTGTTGAATTTCTCCTAAAGTGTACATACAAGAAGTTATAAGACTTTCTTGTTTGCAAGTCCAAATTCCGCCTTCCAGTGGCGTGCCCGGATTGGTCAGAGTTAAGTGGATTAGCCAGGCTGCTCTGAAGAGGTGATAAAAAGCCCCTGGGTTTACCAACACTTCTGGGAGGGCGGTGTGCTGGTCCATAGGAATACCAGGCCAGGGGCTGGCGTCGTAAACCATGCTCTTCAAAGGCAGAGTGGAGGTCTGGGTGTCAGGTACACTTTTACACTCTTGACCCAGAGTCAGGGCTAGGCTTAAGGAAGGTATGTGCAGATGGTAGGGGGAGAGTCTATGGAAATAAGCCATCCCAGGTGGTGTGTTTAGCCAGCTCTTACCTCTTTGTTGGAAAATCGCCATTATGGATTTGGAAGATTTGATGCACTCTGGGACAAAATAATACCACACTCTACAGGATGTGGTCATAACTATGAGGAGTTACCCTGCTCTCATTGGTCAGAAGTGACCTGTTGCTTGACCCAGAGAATTTTGAATAAGTATCTGAGAGGGGCAGAGCATTCCAGATCTGCTGCTTGAAACTGAATGAAGCAAGAAGTGCCCGACTGAGAAGATTTTGCTGGGCAAGGAACTCTAAGGCCTGACCTCTGAAGACTGCACCATCTGAAACTACAGACCTGTGAATTATCTTGCTGGAAAAGATCTAAAGAGTGGACTCCCTGAAAGCTACAGATTAAAAGGAGCTCAACTGGAACATCACCAACTAAATCTAAACCTTAGAGACCCATCAGTGGATTTGTAAGGGTTTTGTACCAGTAGATTGTGGGAACTGAAGTCCTAAACTTTCAAGGACTATCTTGGAGCGTCCAGACCCTTGGAGTAAGTTTGAGACACTTTGGAACCCCTTGAGGAACTTCAGTAAGAAGTTCAAGAAGTTTGGAGAACTTTGGACCAACTTTGAAAAAAAGCTCCAGAGGAACCGACTCAACCTGGCCAGCCAGGCCGCCTGCCTTCAACTCTGAGCCAGCCAAGCTACCCAGGTTCGTCCCGCTAAAAACTCCATAGCTCCAACTTCCAGAGATTGACCGGGACTAGAGAAAATATAAAGCCGGCAAACCCTCACCGGATTCGGCTACATGAGGAGCATCGAGAGAGCCCACGAGAAAAAGCTCCAGAAAAGTTTCTAAGTCCACTCGTAGAAAAGTCGGCCGGGAGCAACCGCGAGAGCCAAGCCGCCTGCCTTCCACCGCGTGTGGGCCTGGATTCCTGGGTTGTCCCGCTGAAGCAAACTTGAAATATTTTCCAAGTCCGCTCCAGGGAAGTTCACCGGGACCTCGTCACAAGTCAAGCCGGCGAACCCTCAACGAATCCGGACTGGCTGGGAGCTTCAAGGGGCCTGGAGAGAAAAAGCTCCAGAAAAGTTTCTAAGTGTGAAGGTAGAAACCGAGACCAGGACCTGCCGGGGGCTGTAGCCGCTCAGGGCTCCATTGCGCCCGGCCTGAAACTTTGACTTTGCCCCAGTCTATCGCGAGCAGGTATCACAATGTGGTGCTATAATCTTCTAAGTCCTATATTTTATTAAATCTTTGAAAATTCATATCTCTGGTTCCCTACATTGGATTTTTGTCGTTTTGGTGTCATTTTAAAGATAAAAAATATTTCTTATTTTTATAAATTTGTGTTGGATTTTTATTATGTGTTGTCTTGATTATTTACTGAAATTGTGTTTTTAAATGCTTTACATACCAGTCTTTGAAGTTAAGCCTGTCTGCTCGCAGCCACGTTACCAAGGGTTGAGCATAGAAATAATTTTTTAAGACCTATGCTGGGTCCCACCATGTGTTAGTGGCCTTATTGCCAGTGGCAGACCTACATTTGCCCCTACCAATAACCCACTTTCCAACACATACATTTAAATATGTATTTATATTTATATGGCTTACACAACATGCTAGGCTATGTCTAGGTGCTAAGAACACTAAAACCCTGATTCTGAGTGGGTTGGAATTTCGAGATGAATGGCATTTAAAACAACTGGGTGCGATATAGCCCTCACCTTTTTAAAATTTCGGCAGATGAAACCTGCCAGAATTTAAAAGGGGTAGAAAAAAGTATGGTATTAATTCCAAACCCTATGGGTTCTGCCTGTATTGGGTGTGATATATTGCAGCATCCCTCAGACCCATTCGTAATCAGGGCCTAAGATGTTAAGATCTGTTCCTCCAGGAAGTGTGTTGCATAAGTCTAGTGCCCTAAAAGCATAAGGTAATTTTGTAAATTAAATGGTCTTAGGCTGTTACTTGTCAAGTGCACCATAACTGTCTTCCCTCGGTGTAGACAGCTGGACTAGAAATGTCCACACATGGACCACTGCTGAATAGACCACTTTGCTGGCCAAATCCCAGTGCTCTGGGATTGGCTGACCTGCAGGCACCTTACTGATTCTGCTCCTTGATCAATCCAGAAACTGATGGTTGGCCCTCACAGAGAAACAACGGGCCTTGGTGCTGGCCGGCGTGTAGATAAATTCACTGCAAATAGCTGAGCACTGTTGTGACATTGAGTGTTTGACTTCCCAGCCAGAATGGTACTGGAACTTCTGATATGCTAGACCTGGCCTCCTTGAACAGACGGGTGATGTTAGTAATATGCTAAGCATTGTTTGCCTAAGGTTATTAGTGTAGAAAACTCAACCCTTTAATGTTTAACAGTGTGAAATTCTCTACATTGTAATTGAAAAAATATTCAGGGTTGCCATCAGAATATTATAGAATACTTTTCTTTTATCTCTCTACCATTCCATAAAATCAGTGCAGAGCACCAAGGACAGGAGCTAGGTTAGCAGAACAGCCGTTTTATAAAATGATAAGATTACAAAGTGTTTCATTCAAACATAAATTCCAAGCATTCCTTAAACTAAGGTCCATGAGTGAACATATTCTGACTATCTCCACTTATGCTTTACATCAGTGCTTTAAATGGGCCGGGACTGAGTATAGGCACTTTTTTATTTTGAGAGGAAAAGTACCAACACTTCTCAAGAGAAATGTAATACTTTTAATTGGAGAGTACCGGCACTTCTCAGAAACAAGCAGATATTCTGGTACAGAGTACCTGCACTTCTATTTTACATTTCAAGCTCTGCTTTACATATATTGCGGCATGAGATATAACATTATTTCAACATTATATACTCATTATTTTTATCTGGAAAATAAATTCTTTATAAACCAAGTGGTTAAAAAGTTGTAGCAACAAAAAAGACTGGATTAAATCTCTGGATTTTAGTCTCCTTTCTCTTTCTAGTGTGCGGTGGATTCATCAGGTGGCCTCATGGGGGGGCATTGGGCAGCAGCTACTCGAGACGTGCCCTCCACAGCGTGTCATCGTTCAAGCGTTTTTGATATCATGTGCTACTTTGTATGTAACGTACTAAATCAGATATACAATAGGTGTTTATGTCCTATCCATTCAATTCAATATTGTTGTTTTGTAATTTGCTCAAATCATTACATAAAGGAACAAACTTATTCATATTAAAAGATAAAACACAGGTGGGCTGCCATCAAGTAAAAAAAATTGAAACAAAATGTATCACTGAGCCACTGTAACAGCACATTAAAATCTCAAAAACCACCATAAAATTTAAAATATAGTTAATTCATCAGCCAATTTACAAAATGCCACATAGCCAGAGCTGCAGCATCGGATTTCATAAAAAACAGAACAAGGAATGCTATTTGCTTTAGCACAGGCTTTAGAAATATTTATTAAGCGCAATATATTCAGGACAAATTAGAAAAAGGCCAGTTGGAAAGTGTTGTGTGCACTTACTCCGGCCAAACTTTTTGAACTGATGTTCCACACTACTTCTGGGGCCATATAGGATCTGTCCCTCCCTTATCAGCTGTAGTGTTGAGATGTCGACCATAAATAGGGCTCCTGGTTTTGAAGTTTTATTTTTTTTACATTTCCATCTGGTTTTATCCATATTTTGTTTTGTGCCCATTTTATCTGTATTCATCCATATTTATGTTGTGCTAAGTGGAAACAAAAAAATGAAGCTGCAATGGGTATATATTTCCACATTTGTTTAACTTAAATCATGTTTGGGTGCTCACATAGCTGTACTGCTGCAGGTGCTTAGGCTCAAATAGGAAATCGTTTTAATTTTTTTTAGCTCTCCTACCTGTCAATCAGCACTCCTCATTGACAGTAGTATCGTCCTGAAGAAAATCTATTTTCCATTATTTATCCGTATTTTAAAATAAATTCAGATTGGAAAATACATGGGTTTCTGTCTGCATTTATCTGTACATATCAGTTATAAAGAGAAAACTGGGAGCCTTGACCATAAAATAGCAAGGGCTATCCAAGATTGAAAATGATAAGAACGTATTAAGGAGGGTTTTATCCGGACATACACTAAATAATTTCTATATAAAAGGATGAAAGTTTTATTTGTTGATTATGTTGGAATAAACTTTTTGAATGTAAAAATTATTGTAACATTTGTTTATTTAATTATAATGAAATTACTTTTAATTCATTATATCCACCACATTTTATAACAAACTACAGAATAATAATTTTAATTTAATGTATTCTAAATAATGGCATTTTAAATTTAGTTGGTAATGTAGCATTTTTTGTTTTGTTCTACATTTAAAATAAACAAATATACAATAATAGTTAACATAAAAAGATCTGTACTTATTTTTCAAGTTTCATAAACTTTTTTTTTTTACTTTTACCTGTTCTTTAGTATAGGGAGATCTCCGCCACCGATACTGGAGAAACCTGCATTTTAAAAGAGCAATATGGGCCAAAAGCATATTTCTTATTCATCACCTTTTGAATTCTCCTAGGTGCCAGACTGGATCTGAAACTTTTCCAGCAATTGCTTCCGTGTGTCAGAAACGGACTCTGCAGTGACATTATACCGTCTCCAAATGTGATGGTACTGAGCCATATGTAGGTGCCACACTTGTGCACTGATGTCCGTGTTTTACTGAATTCAAAATTGTTATCTTCATGACCGTGTGCAATGGGAAATGTTTCCTTTGAAGACCACAGGATTCAAACTATTAATGCAGGAAGTAGATGTCAGTCTCGGATCCTCACAACATTTGTATGTGGAATCTAAGTTCTAAGAATGACTCAGTCATGTGCCAAATGATCCCTATACACCAGAAGGCCATCGGGGAATGGGAGGCAATGCTGCAAGTCACTGAGTAGAAGAAACGGGGCAGGTCGCACTCCAACGGCCACTTTCATTTCAGGTCTCATTCATACTACAGATGATTGTTGTCAGGTAAGTCTCACCATAAACACAAGTCCAAATAGGAGTTTTCTCACTCCTGTCACTCTCTTAGGAGAAGCTGTGCAGTTGCAACACTCTGCCCCCGCTCCCTCAACTGACTTCTAGCCTATTCATAGGCTAGTCCTGGCACACCCTGTTTTCCCTAAGCTGACACCAGTCTCGAGCAAGTAAGTGCCTTCTAGGAGACCATGCTGCAACTTTTCAAGACAAAGGTGGTTCCCTACTCTGGAGTAGATTTGACCCCATTGAGCCGCTGGGGCCCCTAGTCTGGTATCTGCCAGAAAAGTGTGTCATGGCTCTAATTGACCCTAATCTTGGAACGGAGACGCTGTGGGAGAGTACTTGCCCCGTTTGTTGAACTCTGCTGAAATTTGCTGCTCGCTGATCCCGCTGCGCGGGAGCCGCTTCGCTGTGGGAGGACACCTGTGACCCACCAACGCTGTTGCACTCGCCTGGCTGACGTGCCGCCGAGAGGAAAGGAACATCTGTGGAGGCTGCAGGGGTAGCGCGGCAGGGACTCACTATCCCAGGAGTCCCTGCTTGACCACGAGACATCCGGTCAGCGCACCCCTGCGTGCCCCGCCCCCAACGCCCATCCTATAACAACAGAGGAGAGACCGTCTTGCGGGACGCAAGCGGGACGCCGGGCGAAGCCCGGGCAAAGGGCGGGCCGTCCGGGGCCAGCAGGGGCCGGGACGGGCCACCCCCCTAACAATCAAGGTAAAACTATTGATTTGTTGATGTGGGTGTCACCATATTATCCCTGTAACCACGCATGTCGTCATATTCCCCAATGACTACTCGTTCAGGTAGAAGTTCTAGACGAGGGGGGAACCCAACAATATGCACGATGGATAACTTTATCACCCGCGCAGTGACTGTTGTAGAAAAGGAAATTATTTTGGCAGAACGCAGACTATCACGCGAATACCTGGCACACAAACGTTCCTCTTTGGGATCACTAGCACATGCTACATCCCCAGTGAATACAACTCCAGCTGAACCCTTAATCCCTGTACCAACTGGTCATTTGCAACCTTGCGCTGTTGATACAAGGCAAGACAATGGCGCTTTTGAGATTGTTCCAGACTCTGCACCTTCAAACAGAATCCAAGGTGGTACTAATACAAACAGCCGTTCGGACAACACAACAGTTGATCCGCCGGCACTACCTGTAATTTTGGTACATGATATGCCCCCAGGGTTAGCCCTCACACCCCCGTCGCCAAAAGTAAGACGAGTTGCTGCCAAAAGGAAGAGAGTGGTTACCCCGAGAAAAGCTTATAGACTAAAAACACTCAAGAGAATTCGTAGGAACTACATGAATGGAGGCTCCTACTGCAAATCTATAGAGCCAGAAACTGCCAACATGAGGCTAGAAATAAGCAACTTACAAGTGGGGGATGACCATAATGTTACACTCGGTCAAGTGCAGGACTTGGAACCTACAAATTGCCCAAAAAACTTACCAGTCGTGAACCCGTTGCTTGACCAGATCCAAATGCTCATGTCAACTTTGCTCTCACCAGTCATTGAAAAGCTAAAAGGGCTAACAGAGCGACTAGACAAATTTGAACAAACCTCATTGGACAATTTTTTCGCCCTGAAATCCTTGGTAAAATTACATTCCAAGATTGGAGGAGATATCACAAGGGCGGAACCTAGCCCCACAGCACCAAATCCAACACACCAACCCCGACTACCTAGGAAAGACAACGTGACAGATCAGAATAAATCAAACAATGCTCTATGGGGAAGTCAATCTGAGTCTGCCAAGGCACACCCATTTAATGGAGGAATCCAGCTGACTGTTCCCCCGAAACCTGCACCACGTAAAGTAAATTTGGTGAACACAACTACTACCACTCAAGTCCTGGTACCATCTAAACCGGACGATGGGATTGAACCTCCTACTCGTTCTACCAATTGCGGCTTGGTCAATAATGCTCAAGCAGCTGATCATAATAGAGACAAACCAGTATTGAAAAGGACCCCAAATGCACACCTTCCACCGGGATGTCAACCATATGTAGTTGTGCTTACTGGGGTCCCTCACTTGAAACCTAATAAAAGGGAGTCTTATGACGAGCTGAAAAACAAGACCTTATATTGGCTTAGAGAAAACAGACCCTTGCCACACTCTGTTAATTGCCAGGTTATCCAAGTCCGAAGAATTAGTTGGTTAGGCACTAGGCCGAAAGACATAGCAGGGGATTGTATTCTGGTTAATTTCAAGGACCCCTATGTTGCTCACCTTGTTTATGGCCAGAATCAACGAGGAGGTCATTTGGGAATTGGCACCCGTGATCTTAGCTATTTTTATCCTATGCAGCGGCCCCAAGATACAAGTGATCTATCCCGGTCAGGCCTGATGAGCAACAGGTATTCATTCTTTGATCCTCCAACCCCAGTAGGAAGAATGTTCCCTGGAAACATGGATGGGGATACAAATTGGTCATGGTGGGGCAATTGACAAGAAGGAAAAAGTGGCCGACTTGGGCCTTTACCCTCCTTGTCTAATAGTCACACAGGGAACCCTTGTGTAAAATTACCTGTAAATATTTGTGTAATGCTTCCTATATCTGATAACCCCGGAACTATACAGGCTAGAGCTTTGCCCATTAGCCCCCTCGAAGACCATCAAGGAGGGGATACAGTGAATAGTAGCCATGTACATGTTATAGACAGGTCATTAGTGGTATCCAATGAGTTGCAGGATTTTACATCTCCCCACGAGTCTTCAGATGACTCAAATGAAGGGATAATATTAGGCATACCTAGTGCGGGTAGTATTTGCCCCAGTACCTCAGCATCATGCAATTTAAATCGTGATATAAAAATCTTGTCATGGAACATTGCAGGGTTGTCTAGAAACTTGTGCGATAGGAATTGGAGCACCTTTATGGAAGAGTATGATATTATTCTTCTACAAGAAACATGGGCAATTAACATGGTGCACAGACTTGGATATAAAGCATTTTACTGTGGGGCTATTGCGTCTGTAAGAGGTAGACCCTCAGGGGGCTTGTTAATTTGGATAAAAATATGTCTGAATGTTGTTATATCACCTTGTAACATTGGTTCAAAAGACTTGCTCGGGGTGAAGATCACCACGAAGGATATCGGGGACATCTATTTGATAAATATCTATAATAGACCAAATCCACAGAAAAAGGAATCAATAGTTGTGGAACAGCTAAGTTTGTACCTGAGCACCTTAGAGCAGAATTCCAAAACAATTATAGGCGGGGATTTTAACTGTCAATAGAAAATGAGGATAGGGCCCACGACATACCTCGCCTAGACAGTATAAAAGCAGTTAAAAGCTCAGTGGCAGTTATGCAGATTTATGAGCTGACGGTATCTCACAATTTAAGGGCTTGCAACGGTAGATTGGAACCAGATAAGCCATCTAACTATACTTATAGTAAAGGGAACTCCACATCACTAATTGATTTTGTATTGATCACTACTAACTTGTGGCATTTGCTGTTGACCTTTTCTGTTGTGAACAGATCAGAAAGTGATCACTTCCCTCTACAGGTAGGGCTACTTTCTAAACCGTTCCTATCATTAGACAGTGGACCGGAATCAAACAATGTGGTGGGGGAGGTTGAGGTTTCAAATAATAGGAAAGCCATAAAATGGCCACATATCCTGGCAAAAGAGGATATACTTATAGGTATTTATAATATCTTTTCAAACACTGTTTCCTCACACAAAAATCTGCCTATGGGATCCCACGAAGTCTTCAAAATGCACTATCATTTAGTAGAGGAATTAATCCCCCTTCTGAGTAAAACTTGTAGCAATAGTAAAGGCAATATAAAACGGCAATTGGAACTGGAGACACCGTGGTACAATAAACAGTGTCGTCTAGCCAAAGGTAACCTAATTAAAGCCGTAAAGTCTAAAGATCAGAAGAGGGTAAGAGAGTGTAGAATTGAATATAAAAATCTCCTCTCTAGAGCAAAAAAAGAGTGGGACGACTCAATCTGGGAAGATCTTTTAAACGCTGCTAGGAAGCATGATCAATGTACCTTTTGGAGCCTGATAACAAAAAATGATAAATCGGGGAGCTCCAATAGAGATTTCTTTCTAGATGAAAAAATCTGGTATGACCACTTCTTCAAATTATATGATGTAATCGAGGTGCTCCCAGATGACACCTGCATCGGATCCCCTCCCTCTTACCCTAATCCGGAAAAATTTACCATTAAAGAGACACTGTGTGCAATAAAGGCAGTTAAGGCGGGTAAGGCGCCAGGCCCTGATAAATTACCAGGCGATCTGTTCATTCATAACATCGATGTATGGTGCCCCTACATAAATTTTTTGTGCAATTCCATTTTGCTTGGTACTCCGATCCCGGAATCATGGAAGGGGGCGGAAATAGTCGCCATTTATAAAAAAGAACTACAGACCGATAAGTTTAATAGACATATTACAAAAAATCTTTGCCAGACATATTTTAAATCGTCTTTTAGATTGGGTAGAGGAAACTAAAATCCTCTCAAAATATCAAGCAGGCTTTAGAATTAGGACAAGTACTGTAGATCAAGTACATAGGTTTATGTGTATTTGTTGGAAATATGTCCAAATAAAGAAGTGCAGTATATATGTAGCATTCATGGATCTACGCTCAGCGTTTGATCTTGTCCCTCGTCCCCTGCTATGGAATACCTTAAGGAACATGGGTGTCCCGGAAGAACTGCTGTCTAACCTTATAAAACTCCATACTGATAATTTTGCAAAAATAAGCTGGGGAAGAAATGGTGAACTCACCCAAGCAATCCCAGTTAGACGGGGGGTAAGGCAAGGGTGCGTGCTGGCCCCGACCCTTTTTTCCTTATTCGTAAATGATATCCCCCCCTACCTGGCACAATGTAACCATGACTCCCCCAAATTATGCAATGAGGCAATTACAGCGCTGCTTTTTGCAGACGACACCATTTTAATATCCCAAACACCCAAAGGATTACAAAATTTAATAAATCAATTCGATAGTTATTGCAAAAAGAAGGGGTTAGAAATCAATTCAACTAAAACTAAATACATGGCTATTAATCCCCCAAAATCTTTTAGGAAAAATTTGGCACTAAACAACACAAAACTGGAGTACGTGGAATCCTTTGATTACCTGGGTATTAGGTTTGATAGTAAATTGTCCTGGTTAAACCAGCTTGAAAAAAGCAGACTGACACTAAAACACAACTCCCTCCCTATTTTTAAAATCCATGGAGGGAGTACTTCAAAAGCTATAACACCTGCGATCGAAGTGTTTAAAGCTAAAGCACAATCTGCGGCCTTATATGGCGCCGAGATTTGGGGGCCTTATTCAAATCAAACATTCCATTTCGAGGAAAATGTGTTTTGTAGGCGTTTGTTAAGGCTACCAACAAGAACACCTTTAGTTCCTGTCTTTCTAGACACTAACCTAAAACGTACAGACTACTTGTGTTGGTTGAGGCCATTGATCTATTGGGTAAGATTATGGTCTACCCCGGAACTTGCAGACTATAGAGCGGGACTGATGGAAATCATGGAATTAGACACATACAACTTAATTAAGTGGCTGAGACATATATCTGTATGGCTTACTAAAATAGGTCTCTCACACTTCTGGAAAAACCCAACATCTATGCAACCAAACTGTAAAGACCAGGTAAAACTTGCTTTCTGGTATTATATGAACACTAACATACATGAACGTGCCACTGGTTCACTAACAATCAAGTTTTTGCAATTTAAGGATATCCCCATATTCGAGCAATTTATGGACGAAGTGGAACCACCTCTGGCTAAAACCATGTATCTTCAATATAGGTACGGGGTCCTACAAATAAACGCTAATACTTGCCGGTGGGGAAATTCTAATCCCAATAGGTATGATTCACACTGTAAACTGTGTGACCTGAAACAAAAGGAAGATGAGGCACATATCCTTTTTTTTTGCCCATTGTATAGATTACAACGTACAAAATGGATCAAACCCCTTTGTAAAAACTTGGGCATACGTTCATATAAAGAGGCAGAAAGATTACTTAGATCTTCGACTATTCGCCTGATAATCTTTGGAGTCAGTCGATTCTTTCATAGTATCTGCTTGATAAGAAAAAAGCATGGTCTTAAAACATAGATACAAAGCTTCTTTTTAATACTGGCTTTTTAATTATTTATAGATTGTATATAGCTGTTTTTAATAGTAGGTCTGTAAATCTCCTTGAGGCGAAAATGTAATGTATTTTACTATGAATTGCAAATAACCTATTATGAATTGTAAACAACTTGACTTGGATTGGGGACTGTACATTCGTTTATTCTGTATTTTTCTAAAAAATGTAATCTTGTTTTTGTTTTTAAGAATCATGTTTAAATGTATTTTATATGTGTTGGCTTTATGGCAAAATGTCGAATAAAAGCTTTACAACAACAGAATTGACCCATTTGGGCCCCTGCCTGGCCCGCTGCCAGTGCCGGCTCATACTTCCAACTGCACTATACAGGTCCTTTCAGTTCTGGTGCTGGCCTCTGCTCAGTGATGCCTGTTTCGGATCTAGATCAGACATCTGCCTGTGCTCGTCCCATGACTCACTATGAGAAAACCAAAACACAGTTCACGACTAAGGATTTTAAGGCAGTTACACTCCTTTAACAGCAGTACAGTTGAACGCTACAGACGCTGTTTGGATTGGATTTGGATGCTCTCTTGGTCCTTCAAAACTAACCACATGATGGCAATGATGAGGCGACAGGTAACTTACTCCCCTTGGCCATACTAATGTTGCCTCTGTTTAGATTTGCAGAGTGCCAGTGGCCAGGATATTTGGCATCAATTGAAAAGAGTGCTTCCTTTGTGATGTTATTGCGCTAGGCCACAGAAGTGTTGCAGAGACAAAAGCAAAACTAATGAGGGGGAGGAGGGTCTTGTAGTCTGAGCCTGTCACTTCTGAAATCTGGCTGCCCTTTAACAAAGGTTTGACAGAGACATTGCCAGTCCAAGCCATGCTCATTTCCTCCAGTAAGTTGCCCTGCGGCGAGCTGTCAAGACTTTCTGACTAACAACCCAACTCGTGAGAACTAGGTATTTAAGGCTTTTTCCAGCATGGTCATCCCCAAAGCATTTCCTACGGCTCTGCTGCCAGATAGGGAATCGAAGTGCATAAACTGATTCAGGGAGAGGGTCTCACTCTGGCTTTGTGTCCCCCTGAATGATGAATGCCTGCTGGGAAACTGTATGTGTGATCATCTGGTATATAGTCAGCAAGATCTTAACTGCCTTTCCTGAGGAATTCAGAAATACTTTAGCTTAAACAATTCAAGACGGACAGGATGCATCTAAGTATATGCTAGGAGCAGGTCTAGGTACTATGGATTGTATAGGTCTCACTCTTCGCATGATACCTGGATTAACGCCACGTTTTTCTGAGGACACTCGGGTATCATATCATACGATGGCTGACAAAGCTGATCCTGTGTAGAATCGCATCAAAGACAGCCAAGCTAGATCTGCTACTTAGGCTTGCTATCTTCAGTCCATCAATTCCACCAACATTAACGAAAATATAAATTATACTATTGAAGGCTCCCTTCAAAACTTGCAGCAACCAGTATAGCCTTTTTTTTTTTAGCTCCAGAGGATGTGATGGCAGAAACTGTGGTCACCAGCAAGGACATCAGTCCTTTTCCTCTTTGTCACGTACCACGACTGCAGCCCTGCTGCTCGATTCCTCCTCTCTAGGCCATGCAGGACCGGTAGGGAACAGAATTTGTTTTTTTCTGCCCAGCGGGGGTGCAATTACCTCCTCCTCTAAACATCCAGTCCTCCTCATGTGCCACTTGCAAATCACACTTTTAATCCTTTCCCAGGATGTTCAATCACTGCTGGACAAAGGGCCATAGTGAGAGTCCCCAACGCAGAGATAGGTTGGGGGTGTTACTTCTAGTCCTTTTTGGTGCCCAAAAAGGACGGATGGGTCAAGCTGATTTGAGACTTTTGGTTTCTGAAAATTTTCCCTGGGAAGAACAAGTTCAAGATGTGGACATTGGCCCAAATCCTCGCTGTGGGACTGTAAGGTGCCATTGAACTTGCAGGTTGTGTACTTTAATGTGCACCTCCAGCACCATACCACCATACGACCTCACCTCATCCCACGTAGGTGTTCACGAAGATGAAGGCCGTGGTTGCAGCCCATTTTCACAGGACAGGGACACATATTCCTGTACCTCGATGAATGGGTCTTGAAGGCAAGCTTGCTGCACTAAGTCGCAGACCACCTCCAGACAACTGCCATCCTGCAGCCATTTGTGATTCTCCATCACCAAGCCAAAATACCGACCTGCATGGTGGTTTTGAAAGCCTTTGCACCTCTGCAGCACGTCCGGAACATTCAGTTTATGATCCCAATGTTTCTGGCTTGCTCCTTGGTTGCGGCATGGATGGTTCTGATATTTTTTGGCCTTGTGTATCCTGCTAGTTCCCTGTGATCATTGGGCCTGTGTGTTCTGCAGTAGAACCTCCAACTGTAGTTGGCCAAGACTCTGGTTGCTTCCTGGAAAACATCTGTATTTCAGAAGAAGCAGTCTGTGACCTTCAAAGGGGGCTGGGGTGACAGAAGCCATCCTGGCCTGTGGCAGGCTGTTTTCCCTACCCAGAGCTCACAGTAGTAATGTATCCATCATATTTGGTATAGAATGATCCCCTGGAGGAGGTGGGTGTCAGGGACCTTTGGTCCCCCATGAAGCCATAGCACCACACCATAGCAATCTTTAAGGGTTTCATGCCTTTCTGTTGGCCGTGAAGGTTTTTCTCCCATCCAGTGGTAAGTCGATCCAAGCCATGACTGACAAAATAACTGCCATGTGGTACTGCAACAAGCAGGGTGGTCTTGCAGTGTTTTGGCAGGAGGCGCTGACACTCTTGCAATTGCTCGACTTCAGAGGATCTTTCAGATAGGCTATTTCAGTGTTATGGGGGTTCATCTCAATATGTGTCATCAGGCAGATCACGAATGATGCCAGCAGCTGGAGCTACTGCCAAGAATGTGCAGTGCTGCGATTACTGCACGCTGTAAATTCTTCCTTACAGTCCCTAGGAGTCATTCTGCCTGCAGTGGGGGGTCCGATCTCCCGTGTAACTTCCAACCGTTGCTTCTTCTGCCCCGAGTTCTGAAAAAGGTCATAATTAACCAAACCCAGGTCATCCTGATGTGCCCAAATTGGGCCTCTGCTCTGTTTACCTCTATGGGGGGCCTTCTATCCCAGCAACAGGGCAGGTTTCTGCAGCCGAATCACCAGAATCTACACCATCATGTGCAGAGATTGAGCGGAAGCTGCTGAGTGGAAGTGATCTGCCTATAAAAGTTGTGGATGTTATTCCTGTGGTTCAGCGCCCATCTACCAAATTCATTTATTCTGGTTGTTTGTGAAGTTCGTGGCCTGGTGTGGAGACATTCCAGTTGATGCTCCTCAGGCTCCATTATCAGATGTTCTGATGTTTGTTTTGTCACTGACCAAGCAAGACTTTGCTGTGGGCACAATCAAGGTTAATTTGACTGGTCTTTCATCTTTCCTGCTTTTGCTTGCCCAACCTTTGTTATTCAAGTTATCTTTGTTAATGGTTTTTTTTAAAGATGAATTAACTGTATATATTCTCTCCCACATCCTTCTTTAGGCTTCAGTGGGACCTTAACTTGGTCCTTCAGTTCTTGATGTGCATGTCTATTGAGTCAGTGGTCTGATGTTCCCAGAGATTGCCGACCATTAAATTAGTATTCATATTTGCTATTACTTGTTCGTGAGCTTCAGGCGCTGTCATTGCAACCTCCGTATACCAGCTTGTTCCCTGGCAAGTTGGTGCTTCGAATTTATGCATTCCCTGTGTTAAAAGTGGTGTCACCCTTCCACGAGAGACAATTCATCCCACTTGCTTCTATTTTCTCTCCACTACTTCCCTTTAAGGAGGAGAGGCTTCACTGGTTGTACCAGAAAAGAGCGCTTACTTTTACATCACATTCATCAAGGCTCACCTGGAGAATGACCAACTTGCAATGGTTTTGCTCGGGCTAAGAACGAGAAGGGCTATTCAAAAGTGGACTTTCTCCAGATGGATCATAATGTGCATAAAAACATGCCATTCCCTGGCCAGGCAGTATCCTCCTAGGGGCCTTTGGGCCCATTCTACCGGGAAAAAAGTTTAAACAATACTGGCAGCAGGTCAGGTGTTCAATCTGCCACATGACCATGTAAGAATACATTCATTCCTACACTCAGTATTATTGCATTGACACTCAAGCTTGCAGAGAGGCCCTTTTTACCTGCTGAGTTCTGCAGAATTCATGGTGTAAATTCCATTTCTCAGACCCTCCTCCTTTGGTATCTATTGAAAAGGTGAGGAATCTATGGTTATTAGTATTCATCACAAGAACAAGTTACTTACCTTTGGTTTCTGGTGGATACTCTACCTAACCACTGATATCTTACCACCCTCTCTCCCACCCATTCTCCAGAGTGGACTTTCAGAATTCCCAAAAGGTCACAAGTTAGGTTTAGCACACTGTCAGGTTTGCATTCTATTATGGCTGAGCCTTGCTTGAGGGTTCAGAAGAGTTATTAAGGAAACCATTGTCATTGTGCAGGTGTGCCGCCTGCTGGAAAAGGTCTGGATCCAGTCTGGCACCTGAGAGAATTCAAAAGGTGAGTAATCTGTAGTTATCTAGAGAATCCCCCAGAAAGAGCATTACCAAAGCTAAGTAACTTGTTCTTCTCAGCATAACGGTACTTTACAACTTTTACTTTAGGTGGATATGAGACTTTCCCCATCAGAAAAATCTCTGAAAGTAACTATTGTATTTCAAGCACACAGTTTTACTTATGTTCTTGTTTTTACGGCATCAACCATCAGAAATGTATTTTATTTGCAATATCAAATATTAGTAGAAGAAACTATTGCTGTCAGGAGTGAGGATGCATACTGTTACAATTACTCCTCCAGGTTCTAGAACAACACAGGGTCTTCCATTATTCATTTCTGTTGAGCAGTGAATGATGCAGCGTCTTAACGAGTCAATTGTTTGCAGGATGGTGGTTTATGAGATGATGAACTTGCATAAGCACATTCTGTTACTCCTTCTCGTCTCCATCTTCCTACAGGACTCTACATGTGTATTTCCATTCAAAATCTACTTAAGTGAGGAAACCTCTCTTGCTGTGCACCCCACCAGGGTGGTGTCAGGAGTATTCATTGGCCATAGCAGCAGACAGTTAACTAGGCATCCCATCTAAGTGTGTGTCCTCAGTGTTATTCATGCATTCATTTACTGCACTTTTTCACTGAGTCTTTGATTAATGGCCTTCATGAGGGAGTGGCCTTTCTAAACTATGCATCAGTGACAAGGAGGTCAGGTGTCAATGCTTATGTTTGGTAGCCTGTCTTTTCTGTGCTAAGATTCTGATCCAATTTAGAAGATTAAGGGTCGGTTAGGATGGACTGTACATCCTGTGAGTCATTAGGGCACCATGGCAATTCCAGGTACTTACCAAACTCCTTCTGAAGAGCTTATATTGTCTACCTATGCTAAATATAACCAGCCTTCTCAGACTAATGTGAATAATCAGAGATTGCGTGGAGATAGGTGGCAGACAAAGCTGGAAATGAGGGCTTGTGATGGGATTGGTGTCAATCAGTGCTGGAAACGAAGGGGGTTCAGCACCTATTATTGAGATGGATCCAGGCTGGCACAAGTGAAATATGGTGATTTTTTCCCAGAGTAATCTGCCAACTCCAGGACACCTTCTGCAGTGCCCGCATGTTGCCTGCTTTCTGCTCCGAGCAGCAACCTACAGGCAGTGAGGGTTCTATCATTCACTTCCAGTTTTGCTTGACACTAAGCTCTGCCCCTCCTCACACTGTGAAATGTTTTAGGAGTTGATCGATCTGCAATATTTAAGAGAAACTGGGATTTGGAGGCAAGTTTTTGACTTTGACCAACCCCTGTAAGAGATATGCATGCACATGTGTATCTGTCTGAATGAATAATTACACAAATAAAGATTTAAATAGCAATTATTTTTATTTAATTCTTTTATAGTTCTACTCATCCCAATGCAGGGTGTTGGAGCGTTTTTGATCTCCTTCAGACACATTATACAGCAAAAAAAAAAATCATTCAAGTGTGTAAATAAATGTATAGGAAAAGTTACATAAGACAAACATGGTTACAAGGACTAGGAGTCACATATTGCCTGTATTTGTAGGCATTATTTGTTAAGAGTGCGTGGTTGGAAGAAATGCAAAATATGAAAATAAAAGTGAACACAGGAAGTTGGAGTTTTCTCTATTGATAAAGACTTCATTACTAACCCAAAATACCTATTTAGCAACTTTATAATTACAGATTGAGAAAATAAGCTTTGAAAAATTAGGAGAAATAAAGATATTTCTCCTTATGTCTCACCTGGGGAGGCATAGCGTTTTGATGCATTCCCAGGTATGATTCAGAAAAGTGGGTGGTGATGAACAGAGTGCCTGAATTAAGCAGACCACTCTTACCCAGTCCAAAGATCAGGGCTTGATCCATCACCGTTTTTAGCTCACTGCACCATCCCAGCTCAGAACTTGGCTATATGCAAATTAGTCTGTTCCTGTCCCAGTGCATGATGGGAACAGGGCAAACCAAACTACCAAGCCAATTCTTATACTGGGAAGGAAACAAGCTACCGGGGACCGGTTTCTGGCATTTCAGCCTCGTCGGCCCGGCTTGCTTGAATCCTGATGGTGCAATGAGCAAGGGACTCACATCTGAGTATACCCTTCCACGCTTATGGTGGACAAAATGATTCAGAAAAGGGGGTGTTGATGAACAGAGTGCCTGAATTAAGCAGACCACTCTTACCCAGTCCAAAGATCAGGGCTTGATCCATCACCGTTTTTTAGCTCACTGCACCATCCCAGCTCAGAACTTGGCTATATGCAAATTAGTCTGTTCCTGTCCCAGTGCATGATGGGAACAGGGCAAACCAAACTACCAAGCCAATTCTTATACTGGGAAGGAAACAAGCTACCGGGGACCGGTTTCTGGCATTTCAGCCTCGTCGGCCCAGCTTGCTTGAATCCTGATGGTGCAATGAGCAAGGGACTCACATCTGAGTATACCCTTACACGCTTATGGTGGACAAAATGATTCAGAAAAGGGGGTGGTGATGAACAGAGTGCCTGAATTAAGCAGACCACTCTTACCCAGTCCAAAGATCAGGGCTTGATCCATCACCGTTTTTTAGCTCACTGCACCATCCCAGCTCAGAACTTGGCTATATGCAAATTAGTCTGTTCCTGTCCCAGTGCATGATGGGAACAGGGCAAACCAAACTACCAAGCCAATTCTTATACTGGGAAGGAAACAAGCTACCGGGGACCGGTTTCTGGCATTTCAGCCTCGTCGGCCCGGCTTGCTTGAATCCTGATGGTGCAATGAGCAAGGGACTCACATCTGAGTATACCCTTCCACGCTTATGGTAGACAAAATGATTCAGAAAAGGGGGTGGTGATGAACAGAGTGCCTGAATTAAGCAGACCACTCTTACCCAGTCCAAAGATCAGGGCTTGATCCATCACCATTTTTTAGCTCACTGCACCATCCCAGCTCAGAACTTGGCTATATGCAAATTAGTCTGTTCCTGTCCCAGTGCATGATGGGAACAGGGCAAACCAAACTACCAAGCCAATTCTTATACTGGGAAGGAAACAAGCTACCGGGGACCGGTTTCTGGCATTTCAGCCTCGTCGGCCCGGCTTGCTTGAATCCTGATGGTGCAATGAGCAAGGGACTCACATCTGAGTATACCCTTCCACGCTTATGGTGGACAAAATGATTCAGAAAAGGGGGTGGTGATGAACAGAGTGCCTGAATTAAGCAGACCACTCTTACCCAGTCCAAAGATCAGGGCTTGATCCATCACCGTTTTTTTAGCTCACTGCACCATCCCAGCTCAGAACTTGGCTATATGCAAATTAGTCTGTTCCTGTCCCAGTGCATGATGGGAGCAGGGCAACCCAAACTACCAAGCCAATTCTTATACTGGGAAGGAAACAAGCTACCGGGGACCGGTTTCTGGCATTTCAGCCTCGTCGGTCCCGGCTTGCTTGAATCCTGATGGTGCAATGAGCAAGGGACTCACATCTGAGTATACCCTTCCACGCTTATGGTGGACAAAATGATTCAGAAAAGGGGGTGGTGATGAACAGAGTGCCTGAATTAAGCAGACCACTCTTACCCAGTCCAAAGATCAGGGCTTGATCCATCACCGTTTTTTAGCTCACTGCACCATCCCAGCTCAGAACTTGGCTATATGCAAATTATTCTGTTCCTGTCCCAGTGCATGATGGGAACAGGGCAAACCAAACTACCAAGCCAATTCTTATACTGGGAAGGAAACAAGCTACCGGGGACCGGTTTCTGGCATTTCAGCCTCGTCGGCCCGGCTTGCTAGAATCCTGATGGTGCAATGAGCAAGGGACTCACATCTGAGTATACCCTTCCACGCTTATGGTGGACAAAATGATTCAGAAAAGGGGGTGGTGATGAACAGAGTGCCTGAATTAAGCAGACCACTCTTACCCAGTCCAAAGATCAGGGCTTGATCCATCACCGTTTTTTAGCTCACTGCACCATCCCAGCTCAGAACTTGTCTATATGCAAATTAGTCTGTTCCTGTCCCAGTGCATGATGGGAACAGGGCAAACCAAACTACCAAGCCAATTCTTATACTGGGAAGGAAACAAGCTACCGGGGACCGATTTCTGCCATTTCAGCCTCGTCGGCCCGGCTTGCTTGAATCCTGATGGTGCAATGAGCAAGGGACTCACATCTGAGTATACCCTTCCACGCTTATGGTGGACAAAATGATTCAGAAAAGGGGGTGGTGATGAACAGAGTGCCTGAATTAAGCAGACCACCCCCTTTTCTGAATCGTTTTTGGCCACTATAGGTGTGGCAGGGTATACTCAGACATGAGTCCCTTGCTCACTGCTCCATCAGGATTCAAGCAAGCCGGGCCGACGAGGCTGAAATGCCAGAAACCGGTCCCCGGTAGCTTGTCTCCTTTCTGGTGAAGAATTGGCTTGGTAGTTTGGTCTGCCCAGTTCCCATGATGCACTGGGCCAGGGACAGACTAATTTGCATATAGCCAGGTTCTGAGCTGGGATGGGGCAGTGAGCTAAATAACGGTGATGGATCAAGCCCTGATCTTTGGACTGGGTAAGAGTGGTCTGCTTAATTCAGACACTCTGTTCATCACCACCCCCTTTTCTGAATCGTTTTTGGCCACTATAGGTGTGGCAGGGTATACTCAGACATGAGTCCCTTGCTCACTGCTCCATCAGGGTACAAGCAAGACGGGCCGACGAGGCTGAAATGCGAGAAACCGGTCCCCGGTAGCTTGTCTCCTTTCTGGTGAAGAATTGGCTTGGTAGTTTGGTCTGCCCTGTTCCCATGATGCACTGGGCCAGGGACAGACTAATTTGCATATAGCCAGGTTTTGAGCTGAGATGGGGCAGTGAGCTAAATAACGGTGATGGATCAAGCCCTGATCTTTGGACTGGGTAAGAGTGGTCTGCTTAATTCAGACACTCTGTTCATCACCACCCCCTTTTCTGAATCGCATTCCCAGGTATGCCACTAATGGTAAATCTGGGAATGCGCTACATCCATGACTGGATGAAAGGTAACACCACGCACCACCCATAGAACACCTCCCTGGGGCAGAATAACGCAAGGAAGCGATTTGCACTGCCTTGCGCAACTCTAAATTTATCAAGCCAAGCAGGGCCACACAAGGTGTTGCAGTCTGTTACCACAAGCGTGCTTGTGTTCGGGGTCCAAGAGTTTAGGTTTTTGCCATCATCATTCTCATGTGAGGACAGGCAAAAAGTCAGCTGTGCTTTCTGGTAGCCTAAAGTGCTCCGTCAGAGCCTTAGGCTGGGACTCTGGTCTGTGTTAATTGCTGTCCCCGCTTTCCTTTTCTTGTGCTCTGTGGTGTTTTGGGTGCAATCCCTCCATTCTTTTTGGGGTGCCAAATTGAAGCACCTTCACTGCATTTGCATGGCAAGACCTGGTTGGATGCTGAAGCAAAAATGACACAGCGGGCATCCCTCCTTACGGTGGCTTTCTGTTTATTGAGGTGTGGCACCAGAGTTGTCCCTTATTCAGAACTGTAAAGTCTCAGCAGCTTGTTGTGAGCTTGATGATTAACCACAGATCCCTTCATCCGCATGTTGTGCAAATTAGTGAGAAAAAGTAAAGGTGGATGCAGGACCTTCTTGCTGAACCCTTCCCATCCCACTCTTTGGAATGTGTTGCCCCACACCACCCTCCCTTTTGAGGTTAAGCCTCCAAAACCTGTTTTGTACACTTTGTGGACTTACGTCTCACCCATTGCTTTTAATTTGTTACTTGGATTGTCCTTACAAAACGATTGCGCGCTAGTGATGAATCTTTCTTCTATGTCCGTTTTTTTGTCTTTTGTTTCCTCCCACAGTGCAGGGAACAAGTACTGTATCTTTACGCTTTGGTTATTTATCTGTTCGTTTCAGGCGACTACTTTTTTTTCTTGGTTTCCTGCTGGTATTACTGTTTGGCAATGTTCATCTTCGTTACCCATAGCGGTTTGTATTTTAATGCAGCATTCGCCCCTCCAACTTCCTCCAATGTCGCTGCAAGCGCCTCCCACTCCCACGTGTGTCTGGTGCTCCCACACCTCCTGCCACGTTACTTGTTCTAATTGTGGTGATCTTGGACTACCGCTGCCAGGCTGCATCACACTGATCATCGAAAAGCCCGCAGTGGAACTTTGTGACGTGTGGTATAGACATTTGGTGAGTGCTTGCCAACTCATTGCAAGGCTTTCAGGGCAGATGACTCAGTAGCTACTCAATGTGTAATACTTGTCCATTTGTTTGGCGTTAACGGAAACGTTTTAAACCTTCACAGCAAAAAAATGTAGCTTTCACAAAGAACACCAATGCAGACAGCTTTGTTGGGGAACACGCTAGCGAGATGGATGGTCCCAATTGAGGCAGATGGACTACACTGTAAGCAGTGTCCAGCTTTTTGTGGAGTTTTCTGCCTCATACAGTACACACAAACTTCTTACTTCTAAGTGCTTGGTGGCCTGCTTTCCACTACTTGGGATAACAAGGCTTGTGTAACTGGACTGTAGTTTTTTTCCTGCTCGGGATTGGGTTGTAGTGTGTGAGGCAAAACACCAAAAAATAAGTTTCTGTCTTGTGTTAAACCTCTCCCACCCTTCAAGTTTTAACTTCTATTTCTTTCAGTGACTGGAGAAGCCTCGCTCACGGTCTAAGTCACAATTAACATCACCCTTTCACTTTCCTATATGCTAAGTTTTTTTTTTTTAAATAAAAGCCACCGTGCAGTTTACATACTCCTCGCAATAAATGACAGTGTCACAAAAGTCCTTTTTTTAATCCTAACCTCCCATTTCTGCTTTCAATTCCACTCATCCTCCCAGCATTGCTTTCAGTTCCCACCCACCGTCCCGTTGTTGCTCGTCATTCCAAAAGACCCTCAGCCTTCCCAGTCTGTATTATGTCGCCCATGAAAAATAAGCACAAGGGAGAGGCAAGCATGTATTCCTGAATCAGACTGCATAACCCAGGGTGTAGTAATTGTATAGCTATTCAATCCCTGGTGGCATAGCACCCATGAGAATGTGCTTCATGGCTAAACACGTAACGTCCCAAAGGCAAGACCCATTGGCTAATAATGCTGGTTTCCTGCCAGGTGCCACGGGCCTAGGATTTACCAGCAGCTGTCAAGGTCATGGAGTACGAGGCCCAGGCCTCAAAGAACAGGTTGCTGACCGAAGGACACTGCTAGGCTCAGTCACTAAACAGTGTCACAGTTGATACAAAACACAAGATCGGCATGGATCCATCATCCCTTGCCAACCTGCTCCTGACACTACACCTCAGGACAGGTAAGTCCTTCCGCATGCACATGAGGGGAAGGTAAGGATATGGATGGGAGAGAGAGACGTCTCATGTGTTCATCATTGGCTTGGTCAGGGAGAATTCTTAGCGCCATGTTAGTGCCATGGTCCAACTTGTTTCACTAGTATTGTATGCAGACCAAGAGGAAAGACAACATGGAGAAGCTTCTTTCACTACAAATGACACTTGCATGTAAACCATCCGTGCAGGCCTCCCACTGTGCCTGTCGCTGTACTGTTTTACATTGGGTACAAACACTAGGGCATGCAGCACCCTGCATGTTCTGAGGAATATAGAACTACTGTTAGTAGACTTGCTTTCCAGATTCGTAAACTCTAAGCAAAACCCCAAGATTGATTACCTAAATCTCTCTCAGTGACTAAGGAAACAAGTCATCAGAAGCATAGCTAACAATCCCGAATTATATGTAGTAAAGCTGATAAGGGGGGAGCTCTCTTCATCATGGACACTACATTCTATAAACAAAAAGTTGATGAACATGTACATGACTAATCCATATACATGAAATTACCTAACAATCCCACAGATGAGTTGAAACATTTTTTAAGCACTATTGTCGAAAAAGCTTGTGACATGGGAACTATCATGAAGAATGACAAGAAGTACCTTCTGTTAGAACATTCTAAAAGTCTAACTTTATACATGCTTCCCAAGGTACAAAAACAACTACAAAATCCTCAATTTCGGCCAATTGTATCCACCATCAACACCATCCATGAACCTACGGGAAAATATCTAGACAAATATTTACAACCACTAGTCCAAAACATGTCAACATACCTACCAGACACCACAGAATTTTTTGATTAAAATCAATAACATCGAACTCGAGGAAGACTATCATCACAATGTGCACCTTTGACGTATGTGTGTTATACACGGTTATACACTTCTATCCCGCATCGACACTGTAATGACTCAGTGGAATCTTTTCTTAATCACTCCATCGATGAAGATTTGAAAGTATTCTTTCTGGATTTGTTGCAATATGCACTCTTCCATAGCTACTTTCGTTGGGAAAACTATTATCAACAACTGTCCGGAACATCTATGGGCAATAGTGCAGCACCTTGCTACGCGAATCTCTACATATACAGATTTGAAGATACATTGACGATATCTTTGTGATATGGAAGGGGCAAACATCAGGCATGTTACAGATTCTGGATTACTTGAACAACAGAGATAGGCCGAGGAGTGACTGCCTGGGGCTGCGCCGGCCCCAAGCAACAGGAGAACGTGGCAAGGCACCCTCCGGTGGGCCGCGGTGGAACCTTCCTGGGGGGCGCGAAACTAGAGCCCCAGGCTTCGGGATCTGCCGGCAGAGGTCGCATGCAGGCCCGGACCAGGGCGACTACACACAGCACGGCTGGTGCAGCAGAAGTCGCCTGCAGGCTGCAGCGATCAGGTCAGACGGCACCAGTGCAGTAGCGCGAAACTTGAGCTCCAGGCTTTGAGGCCTAGCTAGAGGAGCCCACCCTGTGAGCCGAAGACTTCTGAAGACCGAACACAACAGGTCAACTGGCACCAGCGTAGAAGCACAAGATTGAGCCCCAGGCTTTGGGGCCCTGCAAGAGGAGCAGCAGCCACACATGGCGGCGGACATTGGCAGTGCGCTCCCCGGTGGGCTGAGGCGGAGCCCTGCCGCGGGACACAAAACTGGAGCCCCAGGCTTCGGGGCATACAGGTGGAGGTCGCGTGCGGGCCCGGACCGGGGCAACTGCACAAGGCGCGGCCAGAGTGGGCGACCTGAGACACAACGGGCCGTCTGCGCGAGCGACATCTGCCGGTGACCAGTGTGAAGCGTGGGGCAGTTGAGGACACTTGCAGGCCGCAGCGACCAGGTCAGCAGACACCAGCGCAGCAGCGTAAAATTGAGCCCCAGGCTTTGGGGCCTAGCAGGAGAAGCCCGCCCTGCGCGTGGTCACTGGCCAGCCCAGGCTACAAGGGGCCAGGGGAGCATTACGGCAGCCGATTTCGGAGCACCCAGCGGAGGACCGCAGTAGCCCAGGGCATAGGGGCATCTGCAGGGGGTCCAATAAGGCTGCCCGGAGACCCGAGTGCCCAGCTGATGCGTGTCCTGGGAAGGTGAGCAGCGGAGGGGCCCATGCTGACCGGGCCTGGTAGGCACAGGAGTGGAAGTGTCGCAATTGCTCGGCCTCATCAGCACCGCCGCGGTTTCATTGAGTGGGGTGAACAGCCCAGAGGGCCTGGCCACAGTTATTAGAAGAGCGCGCCCTCCCAGGAATAGACTCCCCTAAAGCGGGAGACACTTTGAAGCCCTCTGGGGACGACAGGCGCAGACACCATGGCGTCTGGGCAGCGCAGAGGTGGTCGCACGATCACGGACATGTTGGTAAAGGGCGCTCCTAAGGGAGAGAAGAGCCCTACGACCCTGGTGGCGGTGAAGAGCGCAACGGGGCAAGAGGATGAAGGGGCCCCCATCACCAAATTGTTTCTGGAAACCCTTTTTAACATTACGCGAGGACTTCCAGACATTAAAGCAGGACATGGCTGGAGAGTTACGCGAGTTACGCCGTGGTGTGGATGGCCTGGGGGAGCGAGTGGCTGCAGTGGAAGACGCCGACCAGTCTAGAAGTGAGGAGGAAGAGCAGTTGCAGCAAGAAGTGGTGCGCCTTAAGTAACAGGTCGACCTACAGGCGCATGCGGAGGACCTTGAAAACCGCTCCCGAAGGAATAACATAAGAGTCCGAGGCGTACCACTTAAAGCGGAAGGGACTGATGTTACCCTCTTCTTGCAGGGCCTATTCAGGGAGATTCTGGGTGAAGGGGAGGATTTCGACATTCGCATGGACAGGGCGCACAGGGTAGGCCTGGCGCGACGAGCACCCACTCCCCCCCCCACCCCCCAGACATTCTGGCGTTTCTTCCTGACTTTCCCTTAAAGGAACGTATTCTGCAGGAGGCCCGCAAAAAACAACCCCTCCGCTACCAGGACCATCCAGTGGCACTGTATCAGGACCTCTCGGCCATCACCCTGCAAAAGAGAAAGGCCTTCAAACCAGCCACCACATTACAGCGGGATAAAGGAATTCCTTATTCCTGGAGCCATCCCTTTCGGATAATTTTCAAATGGAACGGAGCCCTACAACAACTCAGGTCCCTGCAGGACACATGCGCACTGCTGGGCATAGACCACGATAACGTTTCAACGAAGGAAGAACATCGGAATGTCCCTCGCAAAGGAACTCACCACGGATCTCAGGCGATGGATGGCAACGGGTGGGGCGCAGACACTCACCCAGGGTGTCCCTTAAACCAGACCAGGCAACGATGGCGCAAGCACAGGCAGCGGCCATCCCGGAGGTGTCCAAGGACACAGTGACGTCGGAATAGTCGCCCGGGACATGCACCTTGCCCTGGTGCAATACCTACTGCAGCATTCAGTAGGGGGTTTTCTTTGTATTTGGATCAGCGGGTCTGGGGAGGGAAGTGGGGGGCCGAAGAGGTCGCCACCGCCACACTCTCCTCCACCTAAGGACTCCGTAGGCCTGAACTGTGTATGGAGAGGCCTGGGACTATGACAATGTTGGGTTTCTAGTTGGGGAAGGGGGATGGCGGGTGGCGGGGGTCCAGGGATTGGGAGCCTAAGTTGGGGTTAAGGTGGGGGGGCTGTTGAAATGGCGGGGGGGAGGAGGTGGGGGCTGGTCACGTCACTGGGGTTTGTTGGGGTTAGGGTGGGAGGGGGAGGGCTGGGAGAGAACCAGTGTGCCAGGGGGGACAGGAGATGCTCCGCAGGTGGTAGGGTAGAGAGGGTGGGCAAAGCAGGTACAAGCGGGCCGCAGTCGGTACCATGGCCAGTAACACTGTAAAGATCCTCACGTTAAACGTGAAAGGCCTTAATAACCCCATCAAGAGACGTGCCGTATTATCCTATCTGGAACACTCTGGGGTGGCGATTTGCCTACTCCAGTACACCCACCTTCTTCCTAAGGATTGGCACAGGCTAAAGTCCAGAGCACTTCCGCAGCAATGCTTCTCCTCCATTCATTAAAAGAAGGCAGGCATAGCGATCTTAGTTGCCAAACACTTCTCAGGCCGGATTGGGGACAAAGTAGGTGAGATCAAGGGCAGGCTTTTAGCGCACAGCTTCACGGTGGGGGAGACACGGATCACAGTGGGGTCCTTATATGCACCAAACTCCGGTCAGGAGCCTTTTCTCCAAACCGCCATTTGAGGCCCTGCGATCTCCAGATCCTTTACTGCTCCTAGGAGGGGACCTGCAAAACACACAAGACCTAAACCTAGTTATGGACAGAGACAGATCGGGCCACTGCTACGGCAACACAGGGGCTCTTTCGGACGCGGGTAGAGAATGGCTGCAGCAGAGGGGGCTAGAAGACCTGTGGAGGGCTAAACACCCGGGAGCATCGCAATACACCTTCTATTCCCATGTGCACCACACTTAACGCCAGATTAGATCACTACCATGGCTCTTCGGAGCTGCTAGCTCCGTGGAGGCGGCGGATATTGTTCCGGCGGCTATCTCAGGCCGTGGAACTATTGATTCGGGTCCCAGCTATACAGAGACCCCCCCGGGCAGATGGCGGCTGAGGGAGCCCCTCCTGGAACAGGAGGATGTGGTGCGACAACTTCGTAAACTCATCACAGACTACCTAGCCGACAATGATCATCCTGATACGCCCCTGACAGCAGTCTGGGGAGCACTCAAAGCAGTAATCCGTGGCGAGCTTATCACGGTGGTAGCAGCGGCGGAAGCTAGGAGTCCGCACGAAAAAGCGGGCAGATCTAACTGCCAAGGTTGTCGAACTGGAGCGGGTTCACAGTCGCACAGGCGCGCCTAGAGTATGGAAACAACTTAAAGTTGCCAGGTCTTAGTTGGCAAGCCTTGATACGGACAGGGCCGAATACACGGCCCTTCGCTTGCGCCACACTTACTACATCGGGGGGGAACAGAACAGGCCGTCTACTAGCGAGCGCGCTACGGGCGAAGGTCCAGCGTTCCAAAATCACGCTTCTGCGTGCCGAGAACGGGGACAAACTTACAGAAGAGGGGCAGATCGCAAAGGCATTTAGCGACTATTATGCGACTCTGTATGCGGCGGACCCTCCAGATGCCTCCGCTGCAGAGCGATACCTCCGTGGAGCGGCTGTCACCGCCTTGAACTCTGCCTCCGCTGGCGTCCTGGATGCACCTATCCGAATGGAAGAGGTGATCAGTGCCATCTCGCGCCTTAAACCCCTAAAGGCGCCGGGCCCAGACGGTTTTTCCTCCAGGTTCTACAAGACCTTTTGCCCGTTGATCGCCCGCTTCTCACCAAACTCTTCAACTCATTCCAAGGCCCCGGCTCCATCCCGCCGGATATGCTGGAAGCAGACATGATTGTCCTGCCTAAGCCCGGCAAAGACACCACGCAATGTGCCACATTCAGACCAATCTCCCTGCTTAACGTAGACCTTAAGATTTTCACAGGAGTGCTAGCCTCACGGCTCGGAACATCACTCCTGGGAATCATAGAGCCTGACCAGTCAGGCTTCATCCCTGGCCGACAGTGCAATGACAACACCAAGCGCTTCCTCCATCTAATTGACAAGGCGCACTTCCAACAATCTGACTCGGTCCTCCTATCTATAGACACCGAAAAGGCGTTCGACCGCGTTGACTGGAGCTTTCTACAGAAAGTCTTGACGCGGTTTGGAGTGGGGGAACGCTTCTAAGCTTGGGTTACGAGCTGCTACCACAAACCCATGTCTGCCTCAATGGCCTCTGTCGTCGTCCCCCCCCCATTTGTGATCCACCGCGGAATACGTCAGGGATGTCCCCTCTCCCCCTCCTCTTCGCGATGTACATTGAGCCCCTCGCACAACGTATCCGGGATCACCCCGGGATACTGGGGGTACATTTCGGCAGAGAACCGCACCCCATTGGCCTTTATGTGGAGGACGTCCTGGCAGCCCTCGATAACCCGGCCAGCTCTCTGCCAGCCTTTTTGGAGGAAATTGAACGTTTCGGTGCCGCATCAGGCTTCCGAGTGAATAGGGGGAAGTCGCTGCTCCTGCACTTGGGCCGCAACGCTCAGCCCACTCGCAGCCCATTGACCTCCTCCTGGGGACTGGCGATCCAGCCTCAAATCCCGTACCTCGGCATCACCCTCACTCCCTCCACGGAGGGACAGTCGCTTCGAACTACGCGACCCTCCGGACGCAGATTCACAAGGACCTAGATCGGTGGGCGAGACAACTACTCTCCCTTCTGGGCCGGGTGGCAGCGATAAAAATGTCGGCACTCCCCAAAATTCTCTATATCTTTCAAACTATCCCTGTGGCCCCACCAGCGGGTACTCTAACGCAGCTGCAGTCGGCATTTCAGCACTTTATATGGGGTGGGAAGAGGCCTCGCATGCATAAAGCACTGGCATACCGGAAGCTGGACGAGGGTGGACTGGGCATCCCCAACCTGCAGCGTTACTATCAGGCCGCTCAACTGCGCTACCTTGTAGAATGGTTCAGGCACGAATCGGAGAAGAGGTGGCTCTTCCAAGATAGGGCTATGGCACAGACCTCGCAGTGGAAGGTGCCCTTCCTACGTCGCCCACACAGACCACGTTATCTCCAGCGCTCTCCTATCACACATACAGTCCTTAAAGTCTGGGACTCCGTGGCTACTAAACACCATCTCACGACCTTTCCTTCTCCACTTACACCCCTGCTCGACAGCCCCGACTTTCCCCCAGGAACGGACCCTCAGGCGTATCAGCAATGGCGGGGTTCCATCTGCAGGTCTGCGGGTCATCTTTTTGATCTAGAGGGCCTGATGCCGCTCACGGACATATCTCAGGGCTATGACCTCTCTTCGCCACAATTCTTCCAGTACTTCCAAAGACTCGGATCGAGGTCTTTTTACCGACCTCTACAGGATACTTGCCCCCAATCCCGAGCTACAACACTCTGCAGGGCAAAGACGGTGGGAGCAGGAATTAGGGAGGACTTGGACTACTCAAGAATGGCAAGAGATATACTACAGGCCAACCACACAGCGAAAAATACCGCAGGTAGGGAGACAGCCACCAACTGGTACCTCACCCCAGCAAGGCTTCACTGGGGCAACCCATCTAGGAGTGAGTTGTGTTGGAGGGGATGTGGGGCAATAGGCACACTGACGCACCTCCTGTGGGACTGCTCGGCAGTTCAGGATTACTGGACCCTGGTCCTCAACGACATTGATAAAACCTGGGACACAGAAATCTCTTGATTCCCCGCATACACCATCCTAGGCCTCCCAAATGCACTCACCTTCCCTTTAAAATCTATCAGGGGGCATCAAATGGGCACCGCGATTCAGGCCGCCTCAACATATACTCTGCCTTTGGGGGTCCACCACGCGGCCAACACATACGGGATGGCTTCACAAACTCTGGTATACATTAGGGATGGAACGAATCCAGGCCACATTAACCCACACCACGGCTACTTTTTAGGAGCTCTGGCAGCCACTACTTACGCTGCTATCTCAAGAGTTCCATAAAATCACCTGTCCCAAGTACCTACGCCTACTACACCTGACAGAACACCAAGACAGGGCCGCTCAGAACGACACAGACTCTTGTTGAGGAGCCTCCTCTACGGCTGCCCAGGCGAATAAGATACGGCACACTGGTTAGGGGCGGGGGAGGGTGGGGCTGTTCTTTTCTCTCTCTTTCATCTTCGAGCTCATCGCATCACACGGAAAACTATTGAACGGTACCGAAACTCAGGAGCTTGTTATGGGCTGGGGACGACCTCGAATTGATCAATACTACCAGCGATGTATTCAGGATCACATGATATGGGTCCTCCAGCTGCTTCGCTGTTTTGGTTTTCCGCTGTGTCTCTGCACTGTACTTTCTGTTGTGTACATCTTGTCTGATACTAATAAAACAAATTTGAACAAAAAAGTTATCAAATCAAAAGAATTCTGTTAAAATATTGGCCTATGATAAGAAATTAGGACAAGTTCAACTGGATCTTCGATTCACAACCATTATTTCAGTATCAACGCACCAAAAATCTGAAAGAACTGCTATCTAAACCACAAAAAAAGGACAGAGGCACCTATAAAGGAACAATTCCTTGTCTTAACTGTGGACACAGCAATAATATTATCAAGGGAACGCACATGACACACCCAACTAAGGGCACCAAAATCCAACTTCGAACAACAGCTACATGCAAACCCAAAAAAATCTTATTTACATATTGAAGTGCTCCTGCGGATTAACATACGTAGGAAAAACAGAATGAAAAATCAAGGTTCGATCGTCCGAACACGAGTAACATTAGGAAATTTTCAAAAATCACCGCTAGCAGTTCACTATACCAACTATAGACAACGCCAGTCAACTGTGACGTTTGGTACTTGTAGTGGTCCCTCTCCTAGAAGGAGTTGACAACAAAAAAAGATTACTGCAGAGAGAACTGTTATGGATAAAAAAAACTAGACTCATGCCACCCCAAAGGGCTTAACGAACACATTGAATATAGTTTTTTGTAATGCATCACAGAATTTTATAAGCATTGCACTTAACCAATGTGATTGTTTATATTGTTTATCTGTTTGACCACAGAATTCTGTAAGCATCTCATTTAATTTAGGTGATTATATCACTGTTTTCGGTCTTCACAACTCACTACTTCACTTAGCTTGCTAACTATTGTCACCTTTCAAAGATGGCCACCATCAGGCATTCAAATTTCCCTCATTCGCTCTCAAAATGGCGACTGTTCACCCATGCACGATCCCATTTCTATTTCACTCGCCCTGAAACGCGCGTACACTTGAAAATTCTCAATGTGCAGTTCCAATGTTGCACACCAGGACCCCGTAGCGAGGAAGTCGTTTTTCACTTCTGAGAACATTCACAATAATTGGCTAGGTAAGCCGAATGTTTTACCTACAGCGTTCTCGCGGTCTGCTAGTATTCATCCAACATTTGGTGACAAATACTATTCTATTACAGACCTAAGCAGGGACGACCGCTTACTTTTTCGTAGAGCCGCGGCATCGCATAGGTATGTGCCCGATTTCCCGTTGACAGATATCACGCTTGTATAGACATGATGGGCACATTTAAAACCACTATTTCGACAATGACCACACCCCGGTTTTTCTCGCAACGGGTAAAATTGTTTACTTGTTTTTTCACACTACCATACACAAAGTTAGTTTTCACTTATGAACCCGCACTGTGAACCTTAAAACCCATTCTTATCGGTATACCGGGCAAGTCGTTCTACACGAACTATTAGCTCATCACATACAACTTTTTTTTTTAACCACTAGCACAAGTCTTGAACACAGTTAATTTATTTTTTCTCATCGGTTTCCTATGAGTCACATACATGTGCTTGAGGACCTCTATTTATATTTGATTTACATTAAGGGAGGCTCCAAGTTCTTGAATTTTGATTTTTTGCTTCCAGAAAAATATTCCCCTGATGAAAGGTCTTGAACCTGAAATGCATTGGGACAATTGAAATGCCATACATGAGAAAGGAGATACTATGAGTTTGTTTGAGAAAACCATATGATTGCCATTCGGATGTGAAAACGAACATCGTGATACTTTAAGTATTTAATAAAAGAAAAAAAGGAATTTCTTTGGAAGACGCAAAAGAGATGGTTTGTGGATTTAATTTGAACTTTAGAACAAGGGCTGTTTCAAACCCCAAGGAGTGCAACGAGGGACACTAAGTAAGTTTTACCTAGTGCTGTATGTTGGATCGAGTTTACTCCCCTAGGTCAGAGGGAGATACCCACGTGCACCCAAGCAGGAGAACAATAATTACATTGATCAACACCATCTTCCTACCAGTGTGCCTCATTACTCACTTTATCCTTCAGTGACTTTGGCATCACTCAGTGCTTAAAGTAGGATTAAACATTTGTGACGTCTCTAGAAGGGAAGTGGCCAAGAGATGTGGTCTATGTAATTAAGTGTAAGTGGTGGGACGTGCACAGCCTACGTTTTAACTGATTTAATCCGTGCTCCAGGATATCTCCCTCCTCCTAGGGAGTATCGAACTAATCCAAATGTAGTAGGACTATTAAGCCATAATCCTATCACCCCGGGCACAAGAGGGGGCTCAAAATTCAGCACATGTTCAAACACAAGAGGTGAGACATAATTTTCTGTGTGTCCACTTTCTTTTTTAGTTTTATTGCATTATTTCAACAAGTATTCAAAAAAATGGTTTTTCATAATGTTTTCATGAGTTCATATAGTAACTTTTTCACCAGACTCGACGTTCATTTCCAATGCATTTCGGTGCCACTTGCACCTTCATCAGGGAAATCTCCGGTTTAGTAATCCTTCACCTACGTGTTTTCGCTCAGTGCTTAAAGTAGGATTAAACATTTGTGACGTCTCTAGAAGGGAAGTGGCCAAGAGATGTGGTCTATGTAATTAAGGGCATGGTTTAAAACATGTCAACTAGAATATTGTACTTCACACAATGGGCCACCTCAAGTGCCTCCATTTGTGAGTTTTGTGTTTGTGCATCCAGACATATCACTAGCGATAGAAGCTTAACAAAGGACGGTTCATCTCCTGCCGTGCAGAGCAGACCACCCTACCTACCAACAGGCACCCCAATTCAGCCTCACGATTGTGAATATCTGTGCCAGATAAGTGTCTACAGAACACTTATACACATTCTATGGGGGGATCCGTCATTTTGAAGTGAAGAGCGCGGACAGGGAGGCAGAGCCAGACCATCAAGGGGCCACGGCTAATGTTGACCAGGGGCACAGGAAGGAGGCAGCAGAAGAGGGGAGGAGGTACTGCAGCATGGGTCCCCAGCTTTCCTTTTTCAGCTTTGCGTGCGTGGGAAGAACTGGCAAACAGAATTGGTAAGGCGTATTTTGGATAGGCCAATCAGGTAAGGGAGCGGCTCCAACCAAGCGGCATACATAGGAGGGTGTGGCCCTGCAGCAGCATGTTGCTGTTTTAGGACATTGCTGTTTGCCACGCTGCTGTATTGCCGAGCTTATCGCCACAGGAATATCACCAATTCAGAAGTAGCCGTTGGGTCGCTGACACAGTATTGACGGATTGCAGCGATCAGTCCATATGGGAAGGCAGTAAAGCGGGCACAAAGCATGACCTGAACCAAACAATTCACGATGGTCCGTGACGGGGGAATCAGCATGACGGAAGCAGACAGTGCAACTTAGCCACCTTAGAAGTTACGAGAGTCGTTCTCTCGCTGGATGTTGTTCGCAGGAAGGTGGGCGGCGATAGAGGCTGACGTCTCTGCTTTGCATGTGGGCGCGCCAGTTGAGGCAAAAGAGCAGCGCTAAAAAGAAAAACGCAACCAGAGGGAGAGAAGACGGTCAGAAGCAAGGAGGCGGTATGCCTAGCGGGGACAGGAGCGAGTCAGGGGCCAGGAAGCCTGGGCTACAGGGCAGAGGAAGTGGATCTCACCCAGATAGCAGGGAAGGAGACAAGGCAATAGGACTTTCCTAAGCAGCAAAGCCTAGAGAGGAGCATGAGGAGAAAGGGGAACTGCAGTTTGAGAGCGGGGGAGGGACAACAGTAAGTGGGAGCAAGAAGCGGTCCAGAAAGCCTCAGCCGACTGCCAACATGCACCAAACCCAAGCCCCATGCAGTCATGACAGCAGTGCTCGGAAAGCAGCGCAGGACTGAACCTCCCAGGTAAAACATGGCTGATGGACTAAACGGGTGTGAGGCTTACCCAAGTTCAGCGCAAGCACCCAACACAGCGGCATTGAATGGCTCAGATGCAAATGGTTTAGGACCACAGCAGCCGGAGCACTACGCCAAGCACAGGGGCGCAACAGCGAACCAGCAAACCAGCAAGGGGTTAGCACAGAGTGCAAGGTCAAGCACGTGCTGGGGAGCACAATGGTGGCGTGCATGGCGTTTTGAATTATGGCACGCAGGTGGACGGGTGGTGAATAACTCTGCAAATGGTCCACTTTCGCCAAGGGAAGGATATCGCCATGCAGGAGCAACCACAGCTGGGTGTAGGGTGTGTGCAGTATGGACAGCACCAGCTGGGAGGTGACTTCTTCGCAGGGACTGGGCAACAGGGTAGCATCACCACACCTTGTGCATATGCCTCATCCATGGCAGACAGCTTACCCAGCAATGCCCCCACACACCGGAGCTATTATTGGCTACCAAAGCAAAGCTGGTGGCCCAACCCATGGGCAGCACCACAGGCACTAGAAGGCGGTGTACCAGCAAATATCAACAAAGAAGCTAGTGTGGCAGAAAGGGCACAAATACGAGTCACACTGCTGAGTTAGCGCGGACCCAGCAGGTGGCGCTGGCCCACTGGTTTAGATGCAACAGAAAGGGGAGAGCAGCAGTTTGTGAAACACCTCCCAAGACACCGAATGGGCAGCATCCGAAACTGAGAAACCTAAGAATGATGGACCAGGGGGTGGCACGAATAAGACACTTGCTACAGTGGATCCCACCCCAGCAGGGGTGGAAGGCGCAGACCAAGCACTGCGTACCAGCAAGCCTGTCAGCACTTATAATAGGCCTTTTTTTGGCAATCTACCGATGACTGTCAGGAAAACTGGGTTAGCGAGCCTCATGAAATTCCCAGCCAAGAAGAGGATATTGAGGAAAGAATTCATGGACATTCTCCTTCCTAGAAATAAGGTGGGGTAGGGCTTAGGCCTGGTCGCACAGGAAAAAAAAAAAAAAAAAGAGAAGAGGTGCAAATCTAGAATAGAGCGCTCTATAAAGAACTGGCTACATGTCTTCAGAGCCTAGCAAGCGTAGTAGTTAAAAAAAAAAAAAAAAAAAAAAAAGCGCAGCAGCACTACTGCTCTACAAGCAGAAGATACATATCATAAATATCAATGGGATGCCTGGCTTCGGTTCGATGAGGTCTTTAGGGAGAAGATGCAAACGTGCCGTAGAATAGAGTGGATCACCAAGATGTGCAAGGATACATGAAGATAAGGGTGAGGCGAAAGTCTACCACAATTTCTGCCATTCATGGGGACAAAACAGGAGGGCCCATATCAAGCTTAAAAGCCCAAACATCTACGGGAGCAAACTCACCAGGGGTGGGACAGCCATGTGCTGGAAGTTTGAGAAAGGAGAGCGCAAGTGTGGATCCACCTGTAAATTTAATCACACATGCGGCAGCTGCAGAGGGGCACACCCCTCGAGTGACTAGAAAAGTTAAACCTCAGAGAGAAAGGACGGGGCCTGGGATGGTGAGAAGGACAGATTATGGGCACCTATTCCAATAAAGGTAGACATGCTCCAACAATTGCTGAATGGTTGCCATAAGCGATAGGATGCAGTTATTGCCAAGTGGTTTCAAGGACGTTTTGTATTTGCCTAAGACGGCCCGGTTGTAGATCACACAAGTCCAAATCTGAAGTCAGAGCACATTGAGGTGGCAAGGCAGAAAATAGCACAGGATTTTACTCTGCTGCATTGTGGGTCCATTTAAAAAAAAAAAAAAAAGCCCACTGGTGCTTTTCATGGTTTACCCATTGGGGTGGTCCACAAGGGGGAGACTGCAGCTATAGGCTGATTCACCACCTGTCTGTAAAAGACTTCCGGTTAGACCAGTGGTTGGTCTACGCTTCTATTGATGGCGCAATAGACATCCTGAGGGGCAAGGCAGTGCTAATGGCTAAGGCAGACCGAATCAGCACACCTGCAGAGTTTCCACCTACTGGTTTTCCAACTGGACAGCCAGTACTATTTTGACAGATGCCTACTGATGGATTGAGCTGTGTCATGTGTTTACTTCAAAGAGTTAAGCACCTTTCTGGACTGGGCAGTCAATAAGCAAATCCCGGGCGGCGGGAAGCTGCACTATCAGGACTACCTTGTTCACTGGAAAGCCAGAATTAGTACAGTGGCAAATGCTGCTAGAACAATTCCTTTTTTTTTTTTTTTTTTGGCAGAGGTAGAAAAGAACATACAAGGACATAACAAAATAAAGAATCCAGCATGAGTCTTTACAAAAAAAAAAACAGCGAATATACATTTCAAATCCAATTGTCGATAGGGGACCTTAGCTTCCGGCCAAAAGTCTTTTTTTTAAAACCCTTCAATTTGTAAACTGCTTTATCCATTCTATAAACATTCAACAACTTTCCTAACCATAGCTCAAAAGTTGGTGGGTCTATATCCAGCCATCTAGAAGTAATACAAGCTCGATAAATAGACATTCCAATAAACATAAAGTGTTCCTGATCCACAGATAAATTCCGAGAGGGAAAATAGACACCAAAAATAATAACAGCAGGATGGAGCGTAATCTGAGCATGCAGCAACTTAGTCAGAAACTTTTCGATCTTGTCTATGTATACAGCCAGTTTAGAACAGCTATAGAACATGTGAATTGAATCAGCTGCTACGGCTAGAACAATTCCTAGAGCTCGCTTGGGAGGTGGGCATGCTGCGGACGCATAAGACGGCATGGCTGGCCACCATGTTCTCCTTCCTGTTTATAGAGAGATTCTGTCACTATTGACAGCAGGTTACCAAGGTGAAGGGCCTGAGAGAAACGCTACAAAAGTATGCCAAAAGAAATGCCACACTCAAGGAGTTACAGCAGCTCCTAGGTAATCTGAACTATCCCTGTAAGATAATTCATGCGGGCAGGGCCTTCACCAGGAGACTGGTAGGGCTGACTAAGGGCTTGACCAAGAAGCATAACAGGGTGTACCTGACCACCAGGATGAGGCAGTACATCGAGCTATGGCTTGTTTTCCTGCAAAGCTTTTAACAGCATCTGGATATGGTGGGAACCACGTGTCACATCGGCGCAGCTGGAACTGCACACAGATGCAGCTGGGAGTGAAGGTTTTGGCACAATGCTAGGGACCGAGCAGTGCTTTGGCTGACCTGGCATGAACTAGGCATCACGAAAGGCAGCATGCTGCTTGAGAGGTTTCCTATTGTACAGTTTCCTTTCTCGCTGCAGGGTGGTATGGCTCATAGAATATGGGCATCACCATGCCCTAGGGTGCTGGGTTTGCCACAACCTATGATCCTGTGTCACCTCAATACTAATGTACCGATTCGCGCCAGGCATGTCCCTGGTTACGACAATTGCTTTTGATGCAATGTCCCATTTTAAATGGTTAAAATTCAGAGCGCTGGCCCCAAAAGCTGACCCGGAGAGGATTCCTTTCCAGAGAGCTCTGGAAGCTGGTAGGTCCGACCTGGTAGTGCTGCTGGACAAGGCTTTGGCGCCCACAACGAGCAACAAATCTCGTAAGTGTCTTGGGGTTTTCAAGTGGGTGACGAAAATCAATGACTTATGTGCACTCTAAGCGGAGATTGCGAGTGAGATTAATTGTAAGGGCATTTACCAACAAGAAAACCATGGCTTGAGCACACGCCCAACTCGCAGTGGTGGCTCACTGCGCAAAACTATAGGTGGGAGGGACCCTACGAAGTCTTGTAGAAGCAGGACGGCAATGAAAGGTTGGGGATGCAAACAAATGCAGCAAAGGGATAAGAGTCTGCCCATTGGCTTCGAAAAGTTGGGAGACATCCAGAGGAGTGCCTGAGTAGTATGCAGCAGCCCATATGAAGAGCCCTGTTCAGAGCAGCTTTCACTTCCGCGTTCTTTGGGGCTTACAGGGTCAGCAAGTTGGTAGCCCCATCTACGTCTAAGGCAGGAGCATCCTGCCTCAGGTGGCATATGACACGACCCTGGGGCAGGAATATATAGAACTATGGCTGCGTCACTCCAAGACAGACCAGGAAGCTTGGGTCAGGGATCTAGCATAAACTGCATAACAGACAATTAGCTGGCCTGTATATATAATGCACAACTATATGCATTACAGGTTAAACGCAGCTCTCTTTATCCACCAAGATGGTACTTTCTTAAGCAGGTATCAGTTTTCAACAGTACTGAAACTTGTACAAACAAAAGCCGGACAGGGGACAAATTAGCCTACCATAAGCACCAACTCAGATGGCTAAAGCACCTTCAACCCGCATGCGGTCACAACACGGTTGTTACGACCGCGTTGTGACAACACATACCATTACTCTGCAAGTCGTTACAACGACTTGCGGAGGGGGGGGGGGGGAGGAGGGGGAAGAGAAGGTGTTGTATTTAAAATCCAATACCCTCCCTAAAGTCCACACAGACTAGAGTTGGAAAAGTAAATTTTCCTATTCCCACATCCAGCACCCCCTCCGCAATCGTCGTAACAATTTGCTGAGTAATGGTATGCGTTGGGACTGCATGCGGAATAATAACATGCGGAATGAAGAGGCATATTCACTCAGACGGTCTACCAAATATTTTTAACAGGGAGATTATATTGTGTGCAAACTTCGAAAGTGCCCTTTGTCCCAAGGCACTACCCTTTTCCCTCAGGGTCAATTGTATCTCTAACTTGTATCGAGATTGCACCACATTTCAATCCATATATAATAAACTTAAATCACAGCCAGTCCATTTTCACATGGTGGTTCTGATGTAGTCTTATTTTTATTTTATTTCTTTTAGAAAAAGAGCCAACGTGTTTCGGGTGGGACATGCGAAATGCAGAGGAGTTTTTGGTGAATTGGCGGCCTCAGAAAGGTATACGAGGCGCTGGGCCTGACATACACACGCCCTGGAGTTTACAAGTGACTATTAGATCACGCCATTATACTCTACAATCAACCTGGCCTGATATATGCGCAGAATTAAACCAACATAACAGAGTTGAAAGAGTATACTACTGAAAGATACACCTAATAGTGATGCTTATCGATTTTATTGACATCTTGGAATTCAGAAATGCCCTGAAGAAGTTCTGCTTACAGAATGAAACTCGTTGGCTGTTTTACTAAAAGAAAGAAAATAAAAATAATAAAGACATCAGAACTACCTTGTGAAACTGGACTGGCTGTGATTTAATTCAATTATATATGGATTGAAATGTGGTGCAATCTCGATACAAGTTAGAAGTACTGAGACTTGTGCTCAGTGTGGCCGGACACCCCACAAGCCAGTTTGGAACTCGTTCCTTTAGGATAGGGGCTGCAATACATGGCCTGTGGGAACAAGATATTAAGCAGCTAGGAAGATGGAAGTCTCGGGCCTACAAGTCGTACATCAACCCCACTCAATGCTAAAAAAAATAAAAAAAAACACATGTATTGTCTTCTCTGCTTCCAGGAGCGGCAAATTACATCCGGATGAGTCCTGCTGATACCATTGGTAAGAACGGAACTGGGCAAAAGGACACCACCTGTCGCAGTGGTGGTACATCTCCGTGGAAACAGCCTGATGGCATTAGACAGAGGAATGCTCCTCGAAGACGTGAGAACGGACCCAACAGTGGCTCGGCTGGTATGGCCGGCAGATATCCTGTGTTCGGAAATCATTGCCAGGTTTTAGAGCTCTAGAAGGAAGCTGAACATTGCCATGAGCAAGTTCTGCAAAGGCATGGGTTAAGAGTTTGAGAGACATGGACTCAATCTGAGGATGCCAGGCTATTATACGGAGTATCGAGGGTACCTCTCCAGGGTTGGGATGGATATGTTACTCCCTAGGGGGAGCTGCCAGCAGTCCGATAACTCCAGTGGCATGCCTGGGTCAGCACCATTCTTTCATGCACTAATTCGCTCCAAATGACGGCCAATTGAAGAAAAAGGGTTGTCAGCAAAGTAGTCCTTGGGATGCCTGATAACAGACACCCCAAGCGGCAGCAAGAGTACCCCGTAATAAGATCAGTAACACAGGCACGGCCAAAGGAAAACACATATGCCACACAATGATATCAAGGGTAGCCTCAAGCTGCTCAGCAAAGAAAAGGTGGTCCACCACGTGAGGTGCCAATGTTAGATACTGGGTTGAAAGTAAATGTTATCAGGGCTTTTATAGCGCGCAGCTGCCACAACAAAGGGCATCCCAGCGCTTTCAGCATCAGTGAAGCAGAACAAACACCTGAACAACATCGGAAAACAGCCACCAGAACTAAACTAAATGAAAAAGAAAAGTTTTAATGGCTTTCCTAAAGATAAGCAGACAGTCAATACTGCGAATCTGCGGGGACAGGGAGTTCCATAACATAGCTGCCAAGCAGCGAAAAGAACGCCGCGCGCGCGTTAGCGCTTCAACCTGGGAACACTAATCGTGTGCTGTCCTGCTGAGCGCAGCTGACGAGGGGGAACATAGGGAGTAAGCAAATTACTCAGCAAGCTAGGCATAGCAAGTTTCAAAATCTTAAAGGAGATACAAAAAGTCTTAAATTGAATACGCTTCTCCATAGCGAGCCAGTGAAGTCTCCAAATGATGCCAATCGCAGGAGTCACACCAGTGCTCTGGCAGCAGCATTTGACACGTTGCAACCGAAGTATTTCAGTCTCGTTTGCCCCCAAAAGAAGGGAGCTGGCGTAGTCCAGGTGAGATAAAATAGTCGACTGGACAATCAGCTGACGTGTCAATGGTTCAAAGAACTTCAGAAGAGGCTTCAGACCCCGCAGAAGGCCACAACACGTACCAGCTACTTTCCTGGTGTGGACCTGAAAACTAAGGAATGAATCCACCCATACCCCTAGATTTTTTACCACTTCCTTTGTGGTGGGGATATTGCCCAGAGCAGTCGTCCACCAACATTCGCTCCACAAGCTCGCGCTCTTCCCAACCAACAAAACCTCAGTTTTGCTGGCATTTATTTGCAAGCAGTTGGTAGCACCCATTCAGCAACAGCCGCCATCCCATCTCTAAACCTGGAGGCATTCGGAAAAGAGACGTCAGCCAAGGTCACTACAAGCTGCGTATCGTCAGCATATGAGACCATGGTAAGGTCCCACTGCCTGGCGGCCGCTGCCAAAAGCTGAACGTAAAGATTGAACAGTAAAGGGCTCAACGCTGAGCCCTGCAGTACCCCCTGGTCGATGGAATGAACTTGAGAGAGAAACAGAGGCCAGACACTCGGAAAGATCTTCCGGTCAGAAAAGATATGAACCATTTCAGAGCCAAATCAGTCACCCCCGCCACCGCCAGCCGCTGTAGCAGAATACCATGCGAAACCGTGTCAAAGGCAGCACTAAGATCCAACAGGATCAGTGCCGCCATCTGACCGAAATCAAGAATGGTTCGTAGATGTTCTGGGGTGGCCAGGAGAGCAGTCTCTGTACTGTGTCCCGGGCGAAAGCCATTCTGTGTTGGATCCAAGATGTTATTAGAATTCACAAACTGTCAGCACATTATTAACATGTGCCTCTGTAATCTTAGCCACCCAGGGGAGAAAAGATAGACAAACAATGAGATTCTATCAATGTGGCGAGAGGTTATTTTCGTCGTCATCGACTGTGAAGACCTAGTGTCTATAAGGTGAGCAGGGCTCCGTTTTGCGGGTGGCAAAAAGGGAGCACTATGTGCTTTTAAAATACCCCTCACACACTATGAATCCCAGTGTCATGCTTCATCATAAGGGTCTTCCCGTCCCTCTACGGGGCAGGGCATGCTGCGAACTACGCGGGAGCACTTGATATGATGACGATATGGGATTCATAGTGTGAGGTGTATTTTAAAAGCACATAGTGCTCCCTTTTTGCCACCCGCAAAACGGAGCCCATCTCACCATTTATAGACACTAGGTCTTCACAGTCAATAACAACGACGAAAATAACCACTCGCCACATTGATAGAATCTCATTGTTTATGTATAGCTTCTAGGAGGGTGATTCTATCACCATTGCCTCTGCACTTCCTCGTTTGATGTTTGTTCGAGAAAAGATATAGGTCCAAAGTTTGAGCTTAGCTGGGTCCAGCATCGTTTTTTAAGAATGGGAGAAACCCATGCTGTTTCTATAACGCCAGGACAGTTGCAGTGGAAAAGGAAGAGTTAACTATATGACATAGCGGCACCCGCAGAATAGAAAGGGACTCCCTAAACTGCGTCGGCTTCAGAGGGTACAATTGAGAACCAGTTTTACTTTACCGCTATGCCGAGTGAACCCCTCCAGAGATATTTAAGGAATAGCTGCCAGAGTTGGCCAGGACCCAGTTCCAAGAGGCGAAATAGGGGAGTGGTCATTTGTGGAAAAGACTCCTAAATAGCACGGACTTTCTCCACAAAAAAGGTGGCTAAGTCATCGCACTGCTCTGCAGACGAAGTGACGGGCACAGTAACTTTTAGTCATAAGGTCTTTAAGAATATTAAAAATGCACTTAGCTGGATTAGGGCTGATCTTAATTCCGTTTGCATAGTAGGCTGCACGAACTTTACAGATACTTCTATGATACTGTTTAATCATAGCGATAAAGCATGCGGTGACAATGGTTATAAGGCACCCTCTTAGCATTTTGGGCAGGGGGGGGCTACAAGAGATGTGGATCTACCGAGCTTCATGAGAATTTGGACATTTGATGACCCGAGTGATATCTTGATTTATGTTCATGGTTTGCTAAAACTGCTTATCTGCAGCCTTTTTCCACCACCTAAGAGTGTTGTATTCCTTGGAGTTCAAAGGCTGAAGAGGGGTGGTGGGGAGAAGAGGCCTAAAAGCCTGGTGATGGGTAGCCATCCAGGGACAGGTTACGCCACCGACTAGGAAGACCAAATGCCCCAGATTTCCTAGGACGTCACAATTTTTCCAAGGCTGTCAGACACATTTGATTAAATTAAAAACATGTTCTTTTTGACTGAAGGCCCGGTGTTTTACTACTCTTTAATAACTAACTACTGCGATTACATGGGGACATCACATTAGCAGCGTTAACTTCTATTGGCAAGGGAGGATTGGTGGGCAACATTTTAACTAATGGCATGCTCACATTTGCACTGACTCTCTTAAATCACATCTAGAACGAAATTGACCCTGCAACCGCAGGGTCAATTTCAATGCAGCACAGCAGGCATTTAAGAGTGAAGGAGCGGAGGTGGATACCCCTAGCTAAAACCAGGCTCATGAGCTTTTCTCTGACCTTAATAATAGCAGAGGTTCTTAGACCTGGCCCTTTATGCAGATTCATCACAAACTTGTTGCCTTTTGTCTTCTATTTTGTTGACCCTCTTTTTGTTGGCGTGAAGACTCTGGGCACTTTACCACTGCTGATCAGTGCTAAAGTGCATATGTTCTAAGTAAACTGTGATGAGGAATGGTTATCAATGATTGACATTAAGATTTACTATTAAGTCCCTAGTAAAGTGCACTGAGTGTGCCAGGGTCATTGAGTCAAATGCTACTATTGGGCTTGCAGCACTGGTTGTGCCACCCACATTAATAGCCCTGTAAATGTGGCTCAGACTTGCCACTGCAGTGTCTGCACGCAGTTTTAAACTGCCATGTTGACCTGGCAAGTGCAGCTACTTAGCACACACAAGATGGGCGGAGTATCAAAACCTTTCAACCACTCGCCCCACCCAGTCACAAATCTAGGTTTAATCCAGTTATTTTGCTCACCATGCCACCCCAATTTGGACCCAGCTATATGCAAATCAGTCTTGACCCTGTTCCTCATGGGAACAGTCCAGCCTTAACTGCCAGATCAGGTCCTTATTGGACCGGATACAAGCATCCAGAGACCGGTTTCGGGGATTCACCTCTCAGCCAGTCTAGTTTCAATCCAGTGGCACAGTGAGCACCCCAAATCTGGTCCAGAGATGCTGCTTTCTATAGATTCAACGGACAGAATTGCTTGAAACCTTTTAAAAGTAATTTTGAATGGTATGTATTAGATTTTTTTGTTTTGGTCATGTTTGGTTTAGTTAAAGAGACTTTACTTTTGTTAACTGGTGTGCGTCCAATTGTAGTGTTTTTGCTGTGTTACTGTGTGTCTCACGGCAAATACTTTACACATTAACTTTGGGATAAGCCGGTCTGCTCGTGCCAAGCTACCAAGGGGGTGAGGAGGTATCTAAAGTGTGTAACTCCATTATCCTGACTAGAGGTGCATACCTCTGCCAACTAGACCCCCATTGCTAACAGAGGTGATTGAGAAGTGTCATTTAAAAATAAAACATTGTATTTTTTGGGTTTAGTCTTAGCCTACAAACTTACTTTTCACAATTCTAATTGGGAAAACCGTTTTATTTTTTGTTACAAGGATAACAAATAAAATCTCATTTCAGATTTATTCACATCTCCCCACTACTCCCGCCTCACAAAACTTGGAGTGGTACAAAACGGGGTGGTGATGGACGGAGCATCTGAGTCAAACACTCACACCCAGTCAAAAGATCTGGGTTTAATCCATCACCGTTCTTTAGCCCACTCTGCCACCCCAGTTCAGACATGGCTATATGCAAATCAGTCTGACCCTGTGCCTCATGGGAACAGTCCAGCCCGAACTGCCAAGCCATGTCTTCCCTGGACCGGAAACAAACTTGGAGGCTTATAGCCACAAGATTAAAAGCAAACCAGACTAAATGTGCTACTCCTGTTACATGGGACAACTTGCAATCTTCTTGCTCTCTTCCATGGATTAGACGAAACTTGCTGAAACAGAACAAAACACAGCCTATGGGGGTCCTTTATTTTTATTTAAAAATCTTTTAACTGATATTTTTATCATGAACATTTCAAATGTCTTTCTATTCTCATGGCATTACATATTGCAAATGATACAAGCAGAGTTAATTTTACGCTTGTTACACGGGTACTGCTTAAAGTAGCCGTCTTGTTGTTCAGTTGCATCAGTACTGATGTCACAGACTTACTGCTACATCAAAGATTCGCTGGAGTGAGCCCTGAGGCACCCCAGGTCCTGGACATTGCAATAGTAAAGAAAATATTAAACTAAATATGAAATTGGGGGCTACGCAAGGAAAGAGTATGACGGTCAATTTAAGTCCAGGAAGATATTACGTAGAGTATGCGGTCCAGTTACAGGCAGCATTGGGTAGGGGTGTAGAGACCTTGTTGTAAAGGTGGTTTCCCTTCCCAACATTCATAGAGGAGGCACTTCCTCTGGCCTCTTCCAAAACTGTCCGCTTCCGCCCATGATCCTACTGACTGGCGCCTACCTGGGGACTTTGGGGTACACTTGGGTTGGTTCGCTATCCACCTTACCAGCAAGAAGAATGAAAGGATCCTGAGCTTTGTCTTCTCAGTACGCTTGAACAGCTCCAGGGCAGAGGCTTCTTACCTGTGTGGTGTGGCATTTCCTAGGATTTGACTACGGTGTGCAGTGGCAGCTGGAGACATCTAAAAATGCTGAGGCATAAAAGGTGGGCATGACTTCTGATCGAGGCATGGCCCCCCCAGAGCCAGCCCAAGGACTACTTTAATACCATGCAACAATGACATGCTAAGGGAGCAACAGCTGAACTAGAATATTTCACATAACATTTGGACTTCTCCCAGACTCTTAAAAAGATTTAAATACATAAATAAGTCCTTTACAGCTCCTTATGCCAAGACTTTGCACAGACTGTCTCCTCCCGTAATAACAGGCGGAGCAGTCAGCTACTGGGACTTTGTCTTCTGCAGCCACTCTTTCCAGCCGCTGTGCTGGACTTAGAAGTGCACACACAACAGCACTCTGCCTTATAGCAATTGTACTAGACTGTGGGGCAGCCAAGTCGTGCCAGAAGTGGTGAGGTTATATTATTTGCACTTAGTAGCCCAGACAGCCTTCCGTTTTCACAACCCTGCACACAGAAACAGCAAAAACGAGAAATAAAACATTTCTCCTCATTTCGCCACGTTAACACCAGGTGTTCCTTGGTCTATTATGCTGCCGCCTAATTTACGCCACCTTATAAATAGGGGGGGGGGCGTCAAAATCAATGAGCATTGCGGCGGAATGCCCACCACAACACCCAGTGCACGCCCCTTTCACACTAAGTGTAGTGTGAAAGGGGGCCTTATGGATTAACACTGCCTTGTAAATAAGACAAAAGGGTTTGTCGCCACAGGAACGTCACTACTAAAAGTGACGTTGGGATATGTAAATATGGCCCTTGGTGTGTTTGCAGAGTACCATGGCTAGCCAGCTGATGGTGTCTGCTATTGCCCACGACAAGGAGGCTCTGTAGCACTGCATGCTTGGTGGGTTCCTCTGAGCTAATGCAGTCGGAGCACAGGGTCAGTGCATTATAGTTTAAGAAATTACCTTTCTGAAAACAATTGTTGTGATCTCCTGACAGAACAAGAGAAAGCCATCTTGGAAAATTCCACCTAGGAATAGCTGGCGGGTAATGAGGGGTTTGAGGTGTGAGACCTCTTAAAGAACAGGCAATTGGTAACAAACTGGGCTGAGGTAGCTAGAGCTTTGCACAGGAGACAAAGTTGTACGAGTGTCCCTCCACGATCATAACCAGCAGCGTAGCAGTGTCATCCAAGTATTGTTCCGACAGACAGCAACAGACCCACAGCAGTGGGAGGATAAATAATGCAATTCAAAAATCGTCTCCCACAATTGATGAGATGCCATATGCTAGCAAGTACATTCATGCGATGGCAACTGCCCCAATATACAGTCAGCCAGAAGAACGTTCAGCATGCAAAAGAATTCCCCTTAAAGTCATATGGTAGGTTAGCAAAATAATTTTAAAGCTGAGGGGAAATCATCATTTTAAATAGTGGTACCTGCCCTGTCACCGAGAGGGGGTGGGTTCTCCAAATTGCCACCTGGCTCCTGAGCCCTGTTACAGTTCTGATTATATTGATTTCAGTAAATCTCAAAGTAGCTAAATGGCATGTGTTGCCACAGAAAGGGGGCTCCCACCACAGTCCAGTCTGTTCGCTGTAGTGTTGGCTTTAAGAGAATATGCAGGATTTATGCCAATTAATCTGTAGGCAGGATACTGGTGGAAAGTGCAGAGGACGTGCTATATCTGTGTGGTACCCCATCACATCCGACAGGTACAGCAGCAGGTCATTGGTGTAGAGGGAAACGGCATGTGTCCTACTGCCTAACGGAATGCCCCTGTTCTCGCCACCTCAATGTAGATGGATAGCTATAGGTTCCATCACCAAATCGAAATACGAGGCAATTATGGGGAGCACTGTCTAGTGCCATGCCAAGTTTCAATTGGACCAGATATGAGGCGACCGTTCCTGACCCTGCCTTATGGGTTAATGTAGAGGGATTTGATCATTCTTAGGACGTGTCCACAAAATCCAGATCTCTTCTGCACCTCAAATAGGCAACCCTAGGCATCCTGCCGGGGGTAGAGAAACTCCATGACCTTGAGCAGTCTGGCTGGTTCAACGAGCTGTTCCTGCCTGGCACAAATCCTTTATGATCAGGGTGGATCGCATGGGGAAGAAAGGGCAGTGGGTGATCTTTATCATATGTGCCATTATTTATACAAGCCATATCATTCTACATCTACTATAAGCAGCTCTACAGAGCGTGAGGCACTCGAATGCCATACTTCCAGACTTCCAAATAGGAGTCAGCACAGAATCTGAAGCCGGCATAGCGAGGACTGCATCACACCCTACCTTCGCAACATAACTAATGTCATCCATACCTCCGCCTTTCTCTTCCAAAGGATAGTTCACAATAGCAGGGCCATGGCTACTCTTTGAACTGGAATGCAAAGTATGTGAAGCCATCTCAAATGGATTGCACCAAAAACCGAAATACTCACTCGTAGTGATTGGAAAAGTGATCTTGTGTTGTGTTCTGTTCAAACAGGACTACGCCAATAGACTCTACCACGGATCACCTTAAAAGACTATGAAAAGACTTCGACAGATTCAGAACTTTGCTGCCAAACTACTCTTACATATAAAGCTCCGTGACCACATCTTCCCCACCTTGAAAAATCTGCACAGGTTACCGGTTGCCAGAAGACCTACATTCAAACTACTTGGTATCACCCACAAAGCAATACATGGAACGTGACCACTCTTCAGCGATAAAATCACCAAAAACATTCAACAAAAGAAACTCCGCTCGAGGGTGGACCCTCGCCTCAAAATCCCAGCGTAGAAGATTTTTTTTTTTTTTTAAATGCACGAGCAAGGGTGGCACATCCTTCTCTGTTCAAGCAGAGAAACCATGGAACTCTTTACCCCAACATAAGACCCACGGACAGCTACCTTATCTTCAGAAAAATACCCAATTGGCTCTTCCCCCCACATAACCACCATACACAAACAGAAAAACACAACACATACCTCTGCATAGAAATATATATCTTTGCATAAGTGGATATTTTTTTTTTAAATAGACTTGAGCTAGTTCAGCTTAACAAATGTACATATTACTGATAATTACATTATTCTGTTTAATATATAAATATATATTAATGTGTGACTGCATAAATTGTTATGATAAAAGATTTAATTAATACAATTGCTTCACTATTGAATTACAAACTAAGAAATTAAAGAACACTTGAAATGCATCTTCAATCTACATATACTACCTTCCTTATGTATATACCTTCCATTTACTTATGTACCCATATATGTATTAATTTTCTTCTAACTCAGCATATCAAATGCACTACCCCATTTCTCACCCTATACCACTCTCAATCTTTTACCTCAACTCGGACTCCTCTCAAACCTCATTGTACTACTTTCGAATGCACAACCCCATTTATTACCCTGTACCTCTATCAATATATCATCTACCTCCACTCTTTCATCCTAAACCCCATACCACTACCATGATGCCCAAAATAATCTTTTCTAGACTCTTCCCTACTCTAATCCCTCCTTGCATTATCTCATACCTCTTTACTATTCCGATCTTCCAAACAAGCCTTTCTAAATTCTTCCTTCAGACTCTTACCCCCTCCCTTTTACTCAATACAAACCTCCTCCTACTGCTATGAGCCCCCCCACCCAAAAAAGCTTCTAAATCCTTCACTCTATCCTTCTCAATAGAAATATAGAATAACATTTCCACCACTCAAATTACTTTCATATTTCACCATACTATTTCACCACCAATCCTTTATGGGTTCCAAAGTAGCATGCTATTCACTCGAGTGCTTTAATGCCTCGTCTGGGCTTTGAATAACTATATAAATGCAATTACAATACAAAGGCAACTGTACAAGTCAGTCCACATGCAGAGAAAGTGAGTGTTCCTTAGTCTTCATTGCCACCCAGGGAGGGCTTCGCTCACCCACCGCCACAAGATACTAAAAACAAGAGAATCAATTTCCATCATTCAGGTTGAATTATAAAAAATATTTTATTTTAATCACATTCTGTAAAATTCATAGATTTAATATAAAAGTTGCTATACATAAGACTTTACACAAACATTTACAAGTTACTTTCATGGCTCATAGGCGATCCTTAATGCGTCATTTCAAATAATGAACATCCATAACAGAATGCCTTCTCACAGATATCGCCATCGCTGGGGAAGAAGAAAAAAAAAGTTACGTATTAAGACAAGCTATCCATTCAAAAAAATAAAATAAATGCTGATGTGCATTCAACAGAGCTGTGCGAAATAGTGGAAAGTAACCAATGCGTGTGGTAAGGGACAGGATGGCAAAGAGAAAGTGCAGCCCAGCAAGGAAAACTTTGAATGCTAGGTTCAATCCAACAGTGTTGCAAGGTATGGATCAAGTCAATGGGTAATGCAAACATCCTTTAAGGCACAGATACCTCTTTATACCAAGTAATCACACCTTCAGCCTTCTTAGATGGTGGAAATGATTTCCAGTCAGATGTGCACATAGCCACCAAGAGTCAAGTTAAATTTCACATCCTATGACACCGTTTAGCCCAAAGAAGGTTTTCTAGCAACAGGGGCAAAGACAATAAGAACACAAAGGCCTAGCTAATAAACCATTCAAAAACGTATCAAAGTTATGGACTTACTCAACAATTGCACACAACGAACAGGTCACCGCACTACAGCAGCAGCAGAGTACACTGCAATTTTTGCAAATGAACCGTTCACACTGTGCACAGGCTTCTTTATCACCAACAGATTTTACACAGGAAGAGCAGGCTTTGGAAACTCCCATTGGCACAGCTACTGTGGAGAAATGTTGCAGGTTACAAAATGTATCATATTTCAAACAGTTAAGTGGCATACAATCATTTATCCCCCCCCCCCCCCGAAAAAAAATACCAATCCTCAGGCACACGTCCAAAGGCACCAAAACAGTTTGCCAGAGAAACCACAAAGGCCAAAGGGAAACAACCTAACAAAACTACCCACAATTTACTTTGTTAAATGCTTTAATCCACTGTCCAAAAAAAGCTGAACTATCCAATGGATATTATGTGGAAACTCTCTGCTCCATGCACCCCAATACTCGAACCCTGCAGTTACAAATGTTTGGTAATTTGTATATTGCCAACTACCATTAACAGTGTTTGTTTTACCTATGAATTCCATCAAATGAACTCTAGGAACCATAGTTTGGTAACGTCTCCTTATGTCTTTGGTTGTGTAACCGTTGCCAGAGTAAACTTTTGATTTAAAAAAATATATATAAAAGTTACATTTTCTCTCAAACTTCCTGTAGCGATTTTTACATTTTCATCCAGAGGGCAATGCTTTTTCTAAATGAACAACAACCCAGGCCCGAGGCTTATTTTGTGATCTTTTACGAGTGAACGCATTTTGTTCATGCTATTTTATCTGCAAGTTAATTTTGTTGATTTAACAGCATCTTGATAGTGACATGGCTTTAGCACGGTGTTGCTGGCATCACGGGGAGGGATATTCGGTCTAGTGCGCTGTCCAAGTTTTAGCCCTTGTGCGAAAGGCTGTTTAATGTGACGGGCGATTCCTTTAATAAACCAATTACAGGGCTGGCATCACGGGGAGGGATATTCGGTCTAGTGCGCTGTCCAAGTTTTAGCCCTTGTGCGAAAGGCTGTTTAATGTGACGGGCGATTCCTTTAATAAACCAATTACAGGGTTTATAGCCTGTTAAGACACGCATGGTCATTTAGTGTGTATAGCCTGTTAAGACCAGAATTGACAAAGCCAGTATCTCTCGCCTTTGTGACCCATTTACTTTGCCAATGGTTTCCAGCCCTGCATTGCGTGGTTGACGTTTTAGTGCTTGAGTTGTGACTCAAAATAAAGTGCACAAAGGCATTTTTTTCCAAGTGCCGTAGGAGGGTACCACGGAAACATGGGAGAGGTGGCAGTGGGGAGAAGCACATGGGGACTGGCAGCAGCACGAGAGGTGATAAGTACTTGACATACAGACATTTTTTTAAGTAGTTTTAACATCAAATAGACCAAAGACGCTGCAAAGAGGCAATGCTCCATGAGAGGAAAAAGCAAGATTGACAAACTGGGACACAAAGCAAGAAAATGTGCAACAAGGAAAGCCAACCAACAGTAAGCAATGAGTGGACTACAAGCTTATCCATGTTCAAGCACTATATGCCTCGCAACAGAGCACATGCATACTAGTCTAGTCAGACTAAACAAAAACCAGAGTTGTTAACACATTTTGATGTTATGTTAAGTGGCGCCTCTGGGACCAGGTATGATGCCACAATGTGCAATAAGCAAGTAATTAGGCTTTAAAACATGTTTTACAACTAATAATGCTGTATATAACTGGGAACGTACCAGGATTAATTAAGTTGCAAGAAGGAAACAATTGAGAATTACAATAAGAAAGAAGTCAAAGATTATCTAGCTTACGTTTTTCGTGAACATTTGAACCCTTTAGTAGTTTCCCATCGTGGCCGATTAGGGTCTGTCCTTGCAGTAGACCATTCACATCACAAGAATCACCAGTCTTATTTTCAGAGCCATGGTCAGGAGAATGGGGAATAGCACAGTTGACAACTGCTTTACTGCCATTCCACATGTGATTCATGTACATCTGTGCACCACTGAAGAGAAGTTTCTTGGTTTTCTCTGGAGAACAAACAAAAACATGAACCACTCTTAGGATTTCCCTTTTAAGTTTCTGTAATGCTTCAATGCTTCCTAAACTAACTTCTGATGTGGAATAATAAGGCTTAGAGCAGAACTCATGTCTGAGGTACACCACCAGAGCCACATTTCCTTGCATGGTTTTTACAATTTTCTAGTACATGGGCACCCAAAGATTTTCCTGGTGGCCAGAAAGTTTGGTCTGCGATGTGACAAAGGGCTGCACTGATGCCTGCAGGTTGACATGGTACGGTGGATGCAGGGAAGTAGAGGATTTACATCTAGTGCTGAATTGCACAAAGTAGATCAGAAAAACATGGATTGATCCTGCTTGCCCCACTTCACCAAATCTGGTGCTCCTAGGCACTTTTTTAATTACTCGTTTCCTCATCATTTTTCATCACACGAGAGGATCTGGAAATATATGAATTCAGGATGTGTGCTGTAAAAAAATAATTTTCTGTGTTTAATTTGATAAACTATAATGCCATTTTATAATAAGAAACCCAAAGAGTGGACATAATAGACTTGTGTCTCAGTTCACTATTGGCCTTATTTTGTCATGGTAAGGGGGTGGAGATTAATGTGTTTTTAAATTCATGTTTGCTATCACTTTTAACAAGCATTGGAAATGCAATAGGTCTCGCAGCATTAGAGTTTGTGCTTTTAGAATTGTTTATGGGTTTTTTTTTTTAAATCTTTAGCATTTTTGTTTCCTGTAGGCAATGCCACATAAATACAAAATGTGTCATTTACAATACCAATAGGTCAAACTTTCCTAATGCGAGACCTATTGCATTCACCCTCAACCCCTCACCCTCACACAGTGCAATAGGTCTCGGAGCATTTGAGTTAGAGCTTTTAGATTTGTTTATGGCTTTTTTTTCTTTGTAATTCTTTAGCATTGCCTACAGGAAACAAAAATGCTAAAGATTAAAAAAAAAAAACCCATAAACAATTCTAAAAGCACAAACTAATGCTGCGAGACCTATTGCATTTCCCTGAGTGATGCTGTGGTGGTGCGATAGATAGAGTGAGGGCAATAGATAGATAGATAAATAGATAGAGTGAGGGTGATAGATAGAGAGATAGAGATAGATAGATAGATAGATAGAAATATATAGATAGATATAGAGAGAGAGATAGATAACTAGAGTGAGGGCGATAGATAGAGTGAGGCAAATAGATCGATATATTGATAAATAGATACAGAGTGAGGGCGATAGAGTGTGGGCAATAGATAGAGTGAGTGCGATCGATAGAGTGAGTGCGACATATAGATAGATAGAGTGAGGGCGACAGATTGATGTGTGTGGTGTGTGTGTGTGTGTGTGGTTGTGTGCGGTTGTGTGTGTGCGGTGTGCGGTTGTGTGTGTGCGGTGTGCGGTTGTGTGTGTGGTTGGTTTTTTGTGTGGTTGTTTTTTTTGTGTGGTTGTGTGCGTGGTGTGGTTGTGTGTGTTTGTGTGGTTATGTGTGTGTGTGCGTGGTTGTATGTGTGTGTGTGCGGTAGGAGAAGGATACATGTGGAAGAGAGCAGCAGATCTGCACAGAAGAAAAGAACAGGGAGTTGGAGAAGGGGGCGGGGTGGAAGAGAGCAGCAGATCAGCCCCGGGAGAAAAGAACAGGGAGTTAAAGATGGATGCAGGGTGGAAGAGAGCAGCAGATCAGCACAGGACAAGAGAACAGGGAGTTAAATAAGGATGCAGGTGGAAGAGAACAGCAGATCGGCCCAGGAGAAGAGAACTGGGAGTTAAAGAAGGAGGCAGGTGGAAGAGAGCAGCAGATCAGCACAGGAGAAGAGAAAAGGGAGTTAAAGAAGGCGGTGGGGTGGAAGAGAGCAGCAGATCAGCACAGGAGAATAGAACAGGGAGTTAAAGAAGGAGGCGGGTGGAAGATAACAGCAGATCACCACAGGAGAAGAGAACAGGGATTTGAAAAAGGGGCGGGGTAAAAGAGAGCAGCAGATCAGCACGTGAGAAAAGAACAGGGAGTTAAAGAAGGATGCAGGGTGAAAGAGCAGCAGATCAGCACAGGAGAAGAGAACAGGGAGTTAAAGAGGAGGTGGGATGGAAGAGAGCAGCAGATCAGCACTGAGTGGTATTTGGAGTGTATGTTGCATTGAGTGCAGTGTAATTATGTTGTAAATAATGATGTGGCACTGAGTGGTATTGTGTGGAGTGTATGTTGCATTGAGGAGAGTGTAATTATATGGTGTAGTTATGTGGCACTCAGTGGTATTATATGAAGTGTATTTATGTTGCATTGAGCGCAGTGTAATTATGTGGCTTGTAATTATGTGGCACTGAGTGGTATTTGGAGTGTAAGTTGCATGGAGTGCAGTGTAATTATGTTGCAAATAATGATGTGGCACTGCGGCAGAATGGGTAATGCTGTTACACAGCTGAGCCCATGTACAGAGCCTGGGGCACAATAAGGTGGAATGAGGCACCGTAAGGAACAGTGAGGTGGAGTGAGGCGGAATGAGGCAGAGTGGGGGATGCTGTTTCACAGCTGACCTGGGTCCCTGGTCTCTGGGATGTCAGTCTTGCCAGGACGATTGCTCCATATGGACTTGGTCAAAGATGTGTATGTAAACTAACACTCCCAGGCATAAATTACAACAATAACGCAATAGAGTGAACAAACAAACTACTAGAGATGCAACATACCAAAATGTCTCTGGTTGGATACATATAAAAACTTATTGTTGATAAAACGTTCTGCAATGACGAACAGCACAGTTTCCCTGTGTTTTATTTGGAGCATGGGAAGGAGACCGGAAATTGTGAGAAGTTTGCAAACCGTGTATGGACGCTTTTTTAACAAAATATAATATAGGAAAGTGAAAGGGCGATGTTTATTTTGACTCAGACCGCGGGCGAGGCTTCTCCAGTCACTGATGCAGTTAAAACTCGCAGAGCGGAGTGGTTGAACACGAGAAAGCTCCTCATTCTTTGGCGTCCCACCTCACACGCTGCAACCCAATCCCCGGGAAGAAAAACAACAAAAGTCTGGTTACTCGAGCCTTGGGTTCCCAAGTAGTGCAAAGCAGGCCTTCTAGCGCTTCAAAGTCTAGTCAACACTAGCCATACAATTATAAAAATAATAGCAAAATTAATAGCTTTGTCATTCACAATGCCAATAGCAAATGTGACACCTATAGTATTTGTAATGCAATATGTGTTGTATTTATGTGAGACTTGGATATATTGATATTACAAATAACAATGGCTTTTTTTAAAATAATAATAATACTTAAATAAAAGTTGTGTAGAGAGAGAGAGTGCGAGAGGTGTGTAGAGAGAGAGAGAGATAGTAAGAGTACGCGAGGTGTGTAGAGAGAGAAAGATATGCATATAGAGAGAGATGCATATAGAGAGAGAGAGGTGTGTAGAGAAAGAGAGAGAGAGGTGTGTGGAGAGAGAGTTAGAGAGAGCGATGTGTAGAGAGAGAGCTTGTGCTCTCCTGGCTCCTCGGGTCGGTTTAGTGTTAACACGTAATTGACAAACCCATCGTCAAGCAGGATGCCTCTGTCTATGTTGTTGCCCACTGGCGCCTGTTGTCTGTTTCAAGCAGAAGAGCTGGAGAAGGCGGATGCACATGCTGCTAAGGGAGAAGGGAGGGGGTACCCCCATAAGAATGGCTCTGTCTGCCTTGTCCCCAGTGGCGCCAGTTGTCGGTTCCAAAGTAACACTTGCTAATTAATAATTGTAGCAGAGAAAATGAAAAAAAAACGACACAGATGTGTACCAACAGAGTGTAGAACCGGTATTTCTGTAACAAAATGCACAACCACGCAAATGTTTTTCCCTTCAGTAAATACTTAATGTAATAAAAGCGCTTTTTTTTTTTAAATTACCTTGCACCTCGCAAACAGAATTCCTTAATGCACGCGCTCTATATATTGTGGAACAAGCATACTAAGCCCTGTTGAGTTTTCAAACCACATGTAATATAATTGGGCATGTATGAAAATGAACTGTGCTTCCCTTGTGTACTTGTACACAAATGTAAAGGAGTAGTGCGAAATAATTCCAGGCTGTATCCTGAAAAGCGATCTTTACAGGTTATAGGTTGAATCCCTTCAATCTTGTACGTTTGTTTCGGTACGTTTGTTTCGCTACCAAGTGAAATGTTGGTGGTTTGCATGTAAGAAGGGATAGATGTTATATTTGTCTCAAAATACGTAGCAAAATAATTAGATTTATTAATTTAGTGTAAACTTTTAAAGCTTGTAGAGATTTCCCTGCATTGGGTTCTTCATTATGCGCCGTTAGTTATTGTCACACCTCTCGGTTTTAGTAAAAAAAAAAATTTCATCCACCCCAGAGACTTAATTGCAATTAAATAAAACTTCTAAATTCACCGATGCACAGAGACATACAAACGCGCAAGCACAGATGAAAAAAAAACGTGCAAACACAGACCAGGCACACCTTTGGAAACCCATCCACTTGCAGCCGTATACACTGATGTATGCAACTACACATGCATGCAGCGACCAGCACATACAAACTTACACACGCACATAAATATACACACAAAAAAAGCATGCACAAACATATAGGGCATTAGCAATTTACACACACATAAACAAGCACACATATGCAGGCACTCCTACATACCTACACATATTCACACTCAAACACACATGCATGGAGGCATGCTCCCGCACATATACACGCACACGCTCTTGTCTGTGAAGCGACTTTAATGAAACATTTATTTTAATCCTTCAAAAAATGCAACATTTTAAAGTGCTAATACGGTGGCAGCATGTGGGAATGCCCTCTGTGTGGGAGTACACATACTAAACGTGGTTAGTGGGCATGTGAAGCGTACGCTGTGTGGGAGGCGGGTTCAAATAAAGGCATGGACACATGCTCCCGCACATATATACAAACACTCTCTTGTCTGTCATGCGACTTTAATTAAAAATTTATTTTAGCCCTTTAATAAATGCAAACTTTTACATTGCTAAGACGGTGGCAGTGGGTGGGCATGTCCTCTGTGGGGGAGTACACAAAGTAAACGGGGCAGTGGGCGGGTGGAAGCGTCAGATGTGTGGGAGGTGGGTGCAACTAAAGGCACTGAGGCATGCTCACGCACATATACACTCACACGCTCTCGTCTAAAATGCGTCTTTAAATAAATGTTTATTTTAAGACTTTATAATTTTAAGACTTTAAAATATTTAAACTTTGACAGTGCTAAAACGGTGGCAGCGGGTGTAAATGGCCTCTGTCTGGATGGACGCAGGGGCAGTGGGCGGGTGGAAGCGTCCGCTGTGTGGGAGGCGGGTGCAAGTAAAGACAGGGCAGCTGGTGGAAATAAAACTGCTAAAATGAAATGGAAGAAGGGAGTAGGTGCATGCGAGATGGTAGCGTCCGCTGTGTGGGAGGCGGGTGCAAGTAAAGACAGGGGAGCTGGTGGAAATAAAACTGCTAAAAGGAAATGGAAGAAGGGAGTAGGTGCACGCGAGATGGAAGCGTCCGCGGTGTGGGAGGCGGGTGCGAGTAAAGACGAGAGCTGCTAAAAGGGAAACTGCTGAGAGGGATTGGGATAAAGGAGGGGGTACATGCGAAACAAGACGGAGGGAAGAGAGGGGAGGGGGGAGGAGAAATGCGAGGGGCCAGAGCGGGTAAAATAAACAAGACGGAGGGAAGAGAGGGGAGGGGGAGGAGAAATGCGACACGGCGGGAAGGGGCAGGCAGGATGACTCAGGGGAGGGGGCGGAGCGGGGCAGAGCGGCATGTGGGTGTGAAGAAGCCGGGCCTTTGAAGTGAAGCTAAGCTTCACTTCAAAGGTGTCGGAGGAATGCGGGCGGCTGTGCACGCGCTTTTAAGCTCAATGCACATGCGCATTGAGCTTAAAAGTCACGGGCACTGCAAGGAATCGCCACGATTCCTTGCAAGTTAGATAAAGAGTCGATGAGCCCCTATAGTCTCGCTTGCTCGATGCGCATGCGCATCGACAGGCGAGACCTAAAAACTACTTCTCAATGCACAGATAATCTGATGTACGATGGTGAAACTGTTCTGCATGTTAATGAAATATACATTTTGAATTCTGAAGAGACTATCAATTGTATACTGTTGATACAAGAAGTCTTTAAAAATTAAGGTGATCCTAAAGTTAAGAGGTGCACTTATCCACTCTTTATCCACACTGCAAGGAATCGCCACTTTTAAGCTCAATGCGCATGCGCATTGAGCTTAAAAGCGCGTGCACGTCCGTCTTTGTTTACCCGCTCCGCCCCCCCCTTCCCGCCGTGTCGCATTTCTCCTCCCCCTCCCCTCTCTTCCCTCCGTCTTGTTTATTTTACCCGCTCCGCCCCCTCCCCTTCCCGCCGTGTCGCATTTCTCCTCCCCCTCCCCTCTCTTCCCTCCGTCTTGTTTTTATTTTATTATTATTTTGCCCAGCGCACACAGCGTCCGATTAACAACATATGTCACTTCTCTTTTTTATTCATTATTGTTTTTATCGTGGCTTACACTATCTCTTACGCACATAACTTTATTATACACAGCACTCGCGCAACGCTGTTTCCGGATCTAAACACGCCCCCTTGCATCACACGCTGATTCGACTCCCAACAGCAGACACGGAGTCGCAGGCCAGCAGCCACGAGTGCAGAACCACTAGTTGGCGAATAGGTAAGCGCATAAAATTACCCCTCCTTAAGTCGCAGCACATCGCCGTAGTTGCATTTAACATTTGTGATTTCTTAGCTCAGAGGTTTCTACCAGAGGTGACAGCGGAACCATTATTTATTAGGTTAAAAGAGTTTAAGACATTTCTTTAAGACATTAGTCCCTTTTTAGGGTCCATTTTCAGTGGCAGTGTGAGACCATCTCTTACAGGATTTTAAATTGCAGAATGGGGTCAGTGCATCCCATTTACTTACAACTTATTTACTTCTGAACAGCAAGGCGCGCATAACATAAGCGCGTTATTTTCACTGCAACGCTTGTTATTCACTGCGGGCTGGAGGGAGTGAGTCTCTGTCCCGGGCCCCTGCCAGGGGCCCCTGCAGAGCTGCTCTGTCGCAAGAAACGCCTTGGAAACTTAGCGCCACTCATCAGGATTCATCGAGTGCGTGTGATTGGTGTCTCTGCCTCGTGTGCCTTCTCTCTCTCACGTACATCTCTCTCCCCTCCCCCCAGATCTCATCCTCCTTAAGGGCCCGCCCCCTCAACGGTGACTCACCTAGCAGGCATCCAGCTAATGAAACTGCTGGAGTTTAAAGGGCTCCTACCTGCTCCAGCAGACCCCGGTCATGTGACATGGGGGTGGGGGTGGGGGCGCAACGCCCCCCCCACCCCCCATGTGGGGGAACACCCAATGTACTGTAACCCGACCGACCCACTCCATTCTTATCTGCACGAGCCTCCTCGTGCGCAGCCTGGTTCCCCGCCTTAACCTTGTAATTAGACGCTTTGCTGCCCTTCCTTAAGCCACCAAAACGAGGCCCCCCATACCCCTCCACTCTCTTCGCTCCCACTCCTGTGCTTTTTCTCCCTCTAACCTGCCTCCGAAATTGAAGCGTTTTTATGCCCCCCACCCTCCCCCCGTTGCGTCTCTCCAGGCCAAATTCCTCTTCGTCAGTACTCTGGGAGACAACTCCTAAGCTGAGGCTCCTGCAGCAGCCCCCCGCCACTCGCGCTCGCCCCTCGTGCGCCTTTGTCTACCCTTTAACCCGACTCCCCATTGAAACCTTCTTCCTGATACTCGGTGCGTCACCCCATGCCAAATACCTGGTTTGTTTTACTCCGAGAAGAGTAAATCATCTGCGCAGGATCACAGGATGTTGAGCCACTCCCAAGTCGGCAGCTCTGTGCATAGGCCACATCACTTCCCCTATGGTCCCCACTATAGCCTACGGTTGCCTAGCGGGCCCCATTGACTAACTTGCGTCTTCTGTGATCCTGTCCGCCCTCCGAGCTTAGCCTGCCACTCACGAATTGCAATTTTCTAACAACCATTGAGCCAGCCCCAGACAAAACACTTCAACCCTCCTATCCTCACACATCATTAACCTACCCTCCCGCATATTGCTCCACTCCTGCTGCCATATGAACCATCGCGCTGGGGGCAATGCAGTCCTCCATGCGCACTGCTGCTAGGCCCGCAAGGTGGTACCTGGGCTAAACATTGGGTGTAGCCACACCCTATTGTAATTGTATACCACTCTTCACCCTCACTCACCCTCAACCCCTCACTCACCCTCACTCACCCTCACTCACCCTCACTCACCCTCACTCACCCTCACTCACCCTCACTCACCCTCACTCACCCTCACTCACCCTCACTCACCCTCACTCACCCTCACTCACCCTCACTCACCCTCACTCACCCTCACTCACCCTCACTCACCCTCACTCACCCTCACTCACCCTCACTCACCCTCACTCACCCTCACTCACCCTCACTCACCCTCACTCACCCTCACACAGTGCAATAGGTCTCGGAGCATTTGAGTTAGAGCTTTTAGATTTGTTTATGGCTTTTTTTATTTGTAATTCTTTAGCATTGGCTACAGGAAACAAAAATGCTAAAGATTTACAAAAAAAACCCATAAACAATTCTAAAAGCACTAACTCTAATGCTGCGAGACCTATTGCATTTCCAATGCTTGTTTCATTTTTTTAACAATAGTGCAGAGTAAACAGTGGCCCAGAGCTACTGTTAACCATGGGGGCATGTGACGGTCAGGAGGGCCACTCTAGGTCCCTAGCTGTACTTTGAGTATCGCTGCTCTAATACAAACCCTGCTTAATTGGCTGCTAAGGCTTTTCCCCTCCTGTGCTACAGATTTATGTTCCCCATTATACATGACGAGTTGACCTGGTCATGAGCACAGCTCCAGTGTGCCTCATGACGAGTTCACCTTGTCATTAGCATGGAAAAGGTTAAGAGCAGTAGCGCTGTACATAGTTACTATGCTGGGGAGAGGGAGGGAATAGGAGGATTCCCGTTGCCAAGAGGAGAACTTGTTAGGATCCAAGCCAATAGTGCCCCTTGAAGAGTTGAACTTGCTGCCAGGGTCTGTAGCACACCTTTCAGCCTCTTCAAAATAGTAATATGAAATTTGTATAGTATACTGTTGAATGATAAATTTAACTAGAGCACTTTATAGGCACGATTAAGATATAAGACTGTACGACATTCTCCACTTGGCTATACAGTGATCAAAATATCTGTTTCTGCAGACTGAATATCATGCTGCATTACACTGAGGTCACCAAGCAGTGAGGTCTATACTTGATATCACACCAACATCACTGCCCCATTCATGACATGTAGCGTTTGGATGGGAGGTACGCCATTCGCGAGTCTTGAGGCCGGTGTTAGTGGAGAAAAGTTAGGAGGAATGAGGAGAAAGCCTACAGACAACTCCAGGTTCAAAGACACCCACAATTGACGCTTGAAGACGTAAACAGTGGGATTCTCATTGTATGAGAATCTAGACCACAACTTAGCGTTGAAGCTCTCGCTTCTTGATGATCATTTGTCCAAATGCTCTTTGAATATCCCTTTACTTCAAATTTACTGCAACCTAGGGAGGCTGGTACCCGGGGTGCAAGTAAGCATCAGGAATCCGGGACAGTACGCAACTGGTGACATCAACATGCTGCGAGTATTATAATACATAAAAGCTAAATTAGACTGTCCCGACACCTTCAACATACACTTCGTTTAGGACGCCATCCTCATCAGTAGGTTTGACGCGATTACGCAACCGGAGGTAAACTAGCATACATAAAAGACAAGTTAGACCCTAACCCCTGCCAACATGGGGCGATTCATTAACGGTCCCATACTTAAAACACCAGCTCTACAACCGCACTAACAACCCTTCACACGGACGAGTTTTTTCCCCCGAATACAAAGGTGAAATGTGTGGCAGATAAAAGTTTGTCTTATAAGCCTGAAGTCACCACCTTTACTAACGAAGATACATTGTGTGCGCACACATGCCTAAATGCAAATTTAATGATTTCCTGAAAAATGTATTCCAATACAGTAAGACGTGGACCAAATTACTCAACTTGCATGTACAGGCATTTTAAATACAAAATGCACTCTGCACTTCGAGGGCTCACATAGATCAAGGATCTCACAAAGAGTCAACAAAAGCAATACCGTACTCTCCCCGAAAATTGTTTTATCACTTAGAGGGCAGAATTGCGTTTGGAAAAATATTCAGACTATAAGCAAACCCGGTTCCATTCTATCTAAAGTAAAAAGGGGACAAACAACAGTGGAATACCTGCACCCACAGGGCAACACTAGACATTTTGCCCATCCTGTAAAGCGCCTAAAATGGAATTTCCCTCAACCACACTAAGTAGTCCGCATTCCCCCAATTAGCCCAGTTTAAAACCGCCAATGAGGCTGGCACCCAGCAAGGCTCGTTAAAGGGACCGAGCTAGGAAACCAAGGGCAACCCGCTATTGAAACCCTCCATCGTCCTGACCTTACCGAATATTTCCCGCTTGAAAAAGTCGCCCGACACACCGTCGCACAGCTGCTTTTGCCCCACGTGAGTTTTGAGCTGCAGAGGACTGCCGTCGCCGAACGGGTAGGATCGTTTAGGCATGTTATACTAACTACGAAACCGAACAGGCTATTCGACCACGATGAGCTCTCAATCCAGGAAGTACCAGAAGCGCCGAAACGGCGGGAAACGTGCAGCAACAAGTCCAGCAATCCACTTGCTGAACTGCGCAACCTCTGCTTTCACCGTTGTACGGGATGACGTCACAGTGCTTCCGAGCCAATGACCGTGGTCTCATTTTGATAGATTTCCGATGTAAACTACGAAGTACGTCATTGTTCTTTCGAATCCTGCGCTGCTCTGAATTACAGATCCAGCGATTTAAAAATCCCTTCGTCGAGGTAGAAGGCAATATTTAAACGCGAAACCAAAGAAAGAAAACTGTGCAACAAGAAAATAAAACGTTTCTTGTTTTCACGACTAAATTAATCGTCATCATTTGAAACCCATTGTAATATAATGACAATGATTTCCACTCTCAAATATAAAGTGAGTACTTCCTTGTGAAAATTCGTAGTTCTAATTGCCTACCTTTTCTGGCAAGCTAACATTTCAATATGGCCGCTAATAAAGTTGTCGAACCCTATTCAGCAAATAACATACCTGCTTGGAAAACAAGCCCAAATGAAAGGGTAAGAATCGATATTAAGGTGTGTTCTATATAACCCATATCTTGTTTAGAGATTCTGCTCTGGTCAGTTGAGCTTTGGCTGGCAAGAGGTGGATCACGTTCCTTCAGTAAAGCTTGAAGACTGCTGGTTTGAGAGTCTGCCATTTATTGCAGTACTACCCTTTTACCTGTGTTTGGTACTCTTTTGTAACATGCACACGTCACTTTTCTCTTGTAACACACTGTTTGCTACCGCTTATATTTTGTTTGCTTTCGATACTTACACAAGTGCCACCATTGCCTAGGTAACGTTTGTTCTTGTGTTTGAGTGTCCTCCATTTATTGCAGTATTATACCTCTACTTGTTCTTTGTACGCTTTTGTAACCTGCACACGTCACTTTTTCCTCCTGTAATGCACCGTTTGCTACCTCTTGTATTTTGTTTGCTCACGATTGTCACTTGTGCCTCATGTAATGCACGTTTGCTTTTGTAATTTGTTCTCTTGTAATGTTCTCATGTATCAGATCAAGATCAAATAACTTTATTCGGTTATTCATAGTAACAACCATAAAAGTGCATTTCATAAACATACATTAACACATAAAATCCAAACATTGTTAAAAGCAACATCTAGTATAAAGTCACAAGCAGTATAGACATTAAAAAATATAAGTTATATTAATTAAAAATATATCTATCAACAGCACAATTACCCCTCCATACTTTTCCTGAATTTAAGTGCTAATTTTAAAAAGCTGCATACAAATAAAGTGCAATCACAGCTTAAAAGTTGAAGGTAGTAAAGTGCTGGTTTGAGTTGTGCAAAATTCAGCTGTTTGAGGCATGGTTTTAGATATAGCCTCCGTGGTACAGTGTAAAAGGAACAGATGAAAAGAAAGTGTGCCAGGTCTTGCGGAGACTTTTCGTCGCAGCCGCAAGCTGGCAGCACTTGGCCACGATGGGCCCCCCTAGGTACGGCTAATAAAAGATGGAATATATCTAGGCGAAACCTTGTCAACAAAAAGCGATCATAACCTGACAAGGGCCATGACAGGTACGGTTCCATGCGCAAAGATGTTTTTAATAGCACATGTTTCCGTACACTGTCTTTCATTAGTTCGCCCTCCTCCCGGGCTAGATACCTAGATGTAGTAAAGATCTTTTTCACAAAAATAACATCAGATTTAGTTATAGGCGTTGGGGTTACAAAAAGATCGGGCGCCCTAATTCAGAGAAACAGTTGCTGATGTATTTAATCCAAGGGACTTTGAACCTGTTATCCCATGTTAAAGTTTCTTGCAAGATTTGTAGTGTAAGGGGTATATCAGTATTTAGCCAACAGTTTAGCCAACAAAGTAAAGGGTTTACGGCTATCCTGTCGCATAAATATGGCATGCCCAGCTCTTCATGCACTGAAAAATGTGCTGTTCCCCTTGGGACCCTCAAGATCCGTTTTAAAAAACTATTTTCTGCGACCTCCAGGCCACCAAGGGAGGCATACCCCCATAACTTGCTTCCATAACATGGAATAGCAATACTCTTGGCTTGATAAAGTTGAAGCAGTGCGGCCACTGGACTGTTACCCATTTTGCTTGCAAAGTCAAGTATTGCTGCATTTGATCTGGTTATCTCGCCCGTTTTCCTCTCTACTGCAGGTCCCCAATTTAATTGATAGTCAAAGAGGACACCGAGGTACGAAAATGTTTTAGCTACAGGTATTTTTTTCGCCGTTGACGTTAAAAGAATTTGGCTTTTTTTCCCTTGGCCTACCTTCATGACATATGATTTTGAGTTATTAATACTCAGGTCCCGGGACGTCATAAAGGCGTGGAAAGAGTTTAACAGAGTTTGCAGGCCAATTGCAGTCCTGGATATCAGGACTGCGTCATCCGCATAAAGCAGGACCGGTAGGCCTTTCCATCCGACATAGGGGTAATCTGCTCCTGTGCTTAAAAGATGCTCTTGATGTATAAATTGAAGAGGAATGGAGCTAAGATACACCCTTGTATCAGTTCTGTTCCTATTGTGAAGCGCTCTGACACCTTCGGGTAAAGTCCGCGCTATAGAAAAACGCATAAATAAATAAATAAATACCCAATTCTGGCTTCTTTTACCACAATTGGCTATGATAAACGGGGAAACACAATTTAAGAAAGGGGGTCTAGGGGATAATATTTAATGACCATGTAATCTCCACACCCCTAATCAGATACACAAAATACAGAATAAGAGATTATAGGTCAAATCTGTTATATGAGCTCAAGAGGATGAGAACATCAGACACGAATGATTTGAGTGGCGCCGGGCTCAGAAATAAACCCATCAGCCCACCACTCTGGCGGAGCATAGTCATCTGGGAAATAGTGGAATGAAATCTGTGTGCCCAGACCAGGCATGGAATGGCTATATAACACTAGACTTCTATCCAATAGTTGGTTTAGCCAAGGTACTCTCAAACCGATGGTACTGATGGTGTGCAGTGCAAAGTGAATGTGATAACTAAAAATGACTATAAGGACAATAAATATGTTTATTGAAAATCGTCCAAATGTCAAGATTAAAAACACCCAGACAGTGTGAAAAAATCACTATCTTTTGGCATTAGGTGGAAGGTCAACATGTTTCAGCCGTAAAGGTAGCAATGACCGGCTTTCGTCAGGACCTAAAAAGGATGGAATGCTACTGCAATAATATATACAATGTTCAACACAATTGTCAACAAAATTAATCCTAAGAAAATCTATACATCAGTGGTTGTGAACCACCCTACCAGAACCTGGTGTATACCGTGGTAACCGGTAGGTCCGTATGTAATCTTCTTTCCTAAAATATTGTATAAAAGTGAATTTGTGATATTAACACCTTCAATGCTAAAGGTATTTTTCTCCTGTGCTGCATGCCCAGATTTACCATTGTTCATGACGAGCTCAGCTCGTCATAAGCACAGCTCCAGTGTGCCTCATGACGAGCTGAGCTCGTCATGAGCATGGAAGGGGTTAATAGATGAACAAACAACCTCTTAAGCAGGATATACAGCTTAATTGTTGTCTCAATGTTAAAAAGTAAGCCCAAAAAGTAGCCAGTCAGAACTGGTCCTGCATAACCTGATTATATTTGAAAAATCTTTTTAAACTCACCCAGCCTTTTGTGGGAGTAAGCCTCACCTCACCCGGCAACTGCTCGGTGAATGAGGCCCAAACATCTTTTTTTCCCAACTCAGCTCTTGCTCATGGAACAGCCGGATTCTTTATCTGGATTTTTTACCTTACCAGTCCTTAGAATCCATGGTCGACTGAATCTTTATTGTCTGCTAAGAAGTGTAAAGGGAAGATTACACATTTATCATTCACAACAATTTTGTAAATAACCAAATTAATCCAATTCCAAAGGACCACTTACTACGGAATAACATTTCAAAAGTTTATTACAAGGCCAAAAATAACTGAACATACAGGCACCTCAGCAAGAGGTTTAGAAAGTAGACTGGAACTAATACAAACATAATCCTACGCAGGAGTCTCAGCCGACTCAAGATAATTACCAAGGTGTAGTGTAGTTCCTATTATCCCAATAGGCTCTGCGCATTGGAATAATACCTTCAATAGTATAGGCCTAGACCAGACGTTAACTAGGTCTACTACTGTCGATATTAGACTTAAAGTTTTGGGTTTGCCAGCTAGCTCAGGGTTCACTAGAAACTTTCTCGAATAGGCAAGGAGGAGTTGAACCTCCCTGGATAGACAAGAAGGGATTTAGTTTCTGACAACCATAGAACATGACAACTTTGCTCTCCCCTAATCAAGAGTGTATCTCGAGAGTCGTGTGAACAAAAGGCAATTTATTTTACTCAGTCAGTACGTGCATTCTTAGTCTCATCAGATTGTAGAGAAAAGGAAGAGACGGGCGTGTTCAATAAAAGATGTTATTTATTGATCAGTCTCTTTTCTCATACAAGAGAAATGGATCGATATTATTGCAATACTTATGGTTAAGTAAAGTGCATACATTAAAAGCAGAAGTATAAAATAATACTGTAAAAACATTGATATGGTTTCTAAGCCATATGAAGGTTTAAAATGAATAAGATATATTACATACACATATACATTTGACTAATCGTACTCAACTGGTGTTTCTAACTACGCCTACCCCGTGTACCTGACCTAAGTCTAATGCGTGGGCGGGAATAGAAAGTTGCAGTTTAAGTTAAGTTTGTTTTGCCAAGTGACTGACTAAAGAATTCTCTGTGAGGGGTTATTCAGTTCTGTACCTGGAATCTAGGATGGATGAGGGATGGTATCTCTCGTCTCTGGTCTCGATATCCCAGGCTGCCTGCGAGGGCTACCCGGAAGCGCCGGAGCTAGATTTCTCAGCAGGAGAAAGGCAGCGTCTCGTTCTCAGCGCGTCAGGAAGGCGGGGCTGCGCCAGCGGGGTCTGCTCTGCTCTGGGCTTCGGCAAGTCTGGGTGCTCCGATCTCGTCACCACCGCGTGTGTTTGCATAGGGCAATATCGGTAATATTTATACCTTTAAGGTGCCGAGATTGACGTAAGGATGGACATAGATACGTCAATAAGGATGTCATACGACCAGGTCGTTAGCACATTCTTTTGCTGAAGTTCTCGGTGAAATCAAAACAATGGCCGCAGGGTTTTTCCCAGGTTGTCATAGGTTTGATTTGTTTTGAGAACTCCGTATGCCTTATCAGGGGCTGGAGGAATATCGCTTGTCTAATTAGATGGCAAGCGTTATGACCTAATCAGATAACACGTTCCTGTGCCATAGTGTGGCTTTATCAGATAACGGTTCCTGCATCATGGGGGTTTTCTGCCTCATGGGATGGCTGCTAGTTAACTTGTTAACCAGAATAGGGTCAGGAATAGGGGGATCGATACAGAACCTATAGGAATACATCACAAGGTAATCTCCAAAAGCATCAGGCAACCTATGACAGTCCCAGCTTGAAGCCTTGACTGCATTTACTCAAAGGAAAGAAAAGGTTAGTCTGTCCCTACTCTAACTCTAAAGCAACATCCCTCCCAGGCAAGAGAAATGGTGTCAGCAGTGAAGACTTCCTAAGAAGTACATTCACTTTTCCCTGGTAAGTAGCCTAAACTACAGAGCTTGTTCTAAGATGCTCCTTCCTACACCCATCTCCTGCCTGTCAGCCTCAAATCAGCTCTCCACCCTCTGGGTACTGTCGCTAATACAAAATCCCCAAAACAGTAGACACGCCTTAAACACACCCCTTGAGGCAGGTGCTTGCTCCTGGATTTTTCCAGCAAGACTTCGTCTTCATCCAAAAAATGTTCCTGTGTCCTTGGGTCCCAGGCACCTTCTCTGCCAAATGTATCCTCCTGAATTCTTTCACGCTCCCCCAACACCCAGCTCTATCAACCTAACTCCTAAAACAAAGGTCTATTCTAGCTAACGAAGCAAATGTCCTCGCACCTGCAACTGAAACGTGTGAGAAAACAACCTTGTACACACACAATACTGCAATTTAGAATTCGACTAAGCAAGGAGCCTTTCCCAAGGAAAAATACAATTGAAGCCCACAAATTTTAGCTAAGCTAAGAAAATACAGTTAGGCCTCTACTGGCTTCTTCATTGTCCCAGACCTTTACACGTTTAAATGCACTTCTCACATAACATCATAAGCAATACAGTCACTTTAAAAGCATGAATTCTTATTTCATTTCTAAAGCAATACATTTTCTCATGTTAAAGCTTTACGCTGTTTCATTAATAAGCAACCCTACACATGCAACTTTAATATGGCACGTTTAAACCTATTGCGACATTTTACACATGAAACCATACTACCACATTACTTATTGCATTTTCTTGGTTAAAGCACTACATTAGTCTTCTATTAATGTGAGCACACTTCTACATATTTCAACACTCGATTCAATACTACATTTCTAAAGATCACACGTTAATACGTCCTCTGGGTGCTGACTACTCGTGAATATGATGCACCCCTACAATTTTCTGAATAACATGGCTCTCTATCACTCATAGTTACGAGTAAGACATTTTGTGAAACTGATCAGCATTAGTTACTTTTTTTAGAAATATGCTGACTATAACGTCGTGTTCATCCTCACACCATGTTAGATTATTTATTAGAATACAATGAGCTTATTGAAACTGCTTATATTAAATGATGACTTAGAGACTTTTATGAATGTTGCTTCCGAATAACATTGATAGTTGCTTTTATATTACTGACTAACCATTGTCCACACTTCGAGCTCATAGTACATCCTTTAGCCTAGGTAAGAGGATTCTCATGGGAACCTTCCCTCATGTAACAAGTGCTGTAGTAATTGTATCAAATCTCTTTTGGAGGTAGCTGTGTGCTCTATAAACCACAATTATATGGGAATCGTAAGAAGAGGCATCGCCAGACCAACGACACCACCTCATGAACTATTCTCATTGGACATCGACAGAAGATGCCTTTAAAATTTTACAATAGTATGAACCTATATTAATGATGCTCTCAGTTCATTCCCTAGACTTTTCCAGTGGTCCTGCTGCTAGATCTTTCCCTACTCTGAAACTCTTCTCATGAAGAGTTGACTTCCTTAGCTATTCCCTCAGGTGACTGATTCTGCTTTACTTCTGATTTAAATGGATTACTTGTGATCAATGCTATTGCAAGGATCGCACTTTTATTTACTGTTGGTAATGCAGCTGTAGGGAACTCGGCTGAGTTTCAAGAACTACTCTTTATGAGAAGTTTATCCCTTACTTGCTCTTTTCCAACAGAACTCTTCATGGGTTCTCTTTAGAATAGGTCCCCTAGTTAGCTTAATGGGTTTCTTTATGGAACACTGTGTATTTCTAATGTTGACTTCTAACCAATCTATTTTTATATTTCTGTAAACTTACTAAACTGAATAAAGATAATTACAGACCCTAACCTTACGATAAATAAAGGTTTTGAAACTTCCACCAGTCTCTCATCATTGACTAATTGGCATAACTAAATATCTATGATATATTAATTGATTTTGAAAGAGCTCCAATTCACCTACGGTGGTAAAAGCTCAGTTGACCCCTCCGGAACCGCAAGGATTCTCCACTGCAAGATTTGTAAGTAGGTGTTTATAAAGACAACCATCTTGGCGAGTCCTTGGGCTCCCGCAGTGGCAATGATGTAAAGGCGGCCGCCCGCCTTTCTTTTCTATTTTTTAAAATTTTGTAGCATTCGCGACACATCGTACTTTAGCTTCCAATGTTTAAAGCTAAATCGTGGCGTGCCGTGAATGCTACACAAGTAAATACATAGAAAATAAAGTCCGGCGGTTGGTCGCCATGTTTAAAGATAAAGTCTACGTATAAGATGTAAAGAGTGTCAAACACAAAAGAACAAACATTTAGAGAAAGCATACCGTAATAGGCCAATACTCCAGGGAAGGAGTAAGACACAAGAAGGTGGGACATATAACCTTCAGAAACCATACAGAAGAAAGCTTTTCAGAACAACACACACTATAACCAATCAAAAGTGAGGGTGTGGCCAAATCCCATAGAAGTGAATACAGCACGTCTCGCAGAGCAGCACATGCGCACTGCTCAGTGGCGGCTCCTCTGCTATGGCGGGGGAGCGCTGCCCCACTGCTTTTAAGCAGTGCAATGTATGAAACATAAAATTATAATAACTTTGAGTCATTATCATTTTATGCTTCATGCTGCTTTGTGGGTGGGCAGGGCTGCTCTGCTCTTGGAGCAGGGCAGAGGAAGAGTTGTTTGCCCACTCCTAAGTGCGCAATGACTGTTTGGTCGGCCCTCTCAGGCCACCAATCCAATCATGCACACTTTCCCTGTTCTCCATGGAGGCTGCATTACAGCCTGCATGGAGAACATGCCCACCCTTCCAGCCTAAAGCGGTACAAAAGGGGGTGGCGATGGACGGAGCATCTGAACCAATCAAACACTCACACCCAGTCAAAAGATCTGGGTTTAATCCATCACCGTTCTTTAGCCCACTCTGCCACCCCAGTTCAGACATGGCTATATGCAAATCAGTCTGACCCTGTGCCTCATGGGAACAGTCCAGCCCGAACTGCCAAGCCAAGCCTTCCCGGGACCGGAAACAAGCTTCCGAGGACCGGTTTCTGGCATTACAGCCGTCTTCAGCCCGGCTTGCTTGAATCAAGTGGCAAAGTGAGCAAGGGACTCACGTCTGAGCATACCCTGCCACACTTATGGCGGCCAAAAGCGGTACTAAAGGCTGAGCGCCATGTCACAGTGCTCAGACCAATCACAACGCCTCATTGCTACATTGTGATTGGTCAGGGGAACCTGCGCGCTTACCAATCAGAAAGCTGCATTGCATCATTGTGATTGGTCAGTGGGGCCTGGCTGTGCTCCCTGTTCCAAGATGAGGAGAGCAGGAGCAGAGACTTGGGACCCGGCTGCAAGGTACATTTATTTTTTTTATACTGCACATCCCAATCCTCCTCCCCTACACGACACCTCCTCGCCCGCCACCCACTAGCCATGCCGGCTGCCACTACTATTTTAAGAAACAACAGTGGTCCCATGCAACATAGATTCATACGAAAAGATAAATACAGACGCAGGCAATTCTGTATTAATATGACTTGTCCAGCCGGACAGAGGTCTCAATGTATTTACTCAACAAGGAATAAACAAGGAATTTCCTTCGACAGTTTCACGTGGTGGGGCACAAGCCTGTACCCCAATTAAGCACATACAGCTTAGTACAGTTGAAGAGGCAGTGAACAGGAAAGGGCTTTTAGGCAAAAGCTTCAGGGTTCTCAAATAACAGTTAGAACAAGGATTTCAAGATGCAACTTTACATCAACATAATACATGATATAAACAATGTATAAGGCACATAAAAGGTCGACGGCGTTTCGATCCCACTTTTAAATCATCATCAGGACATTGATTAATGCCTAATTCAATCAAGCCTCTACAGCCTAAAGGAGAATAAGGGGAGGAAAAAGAATATAGGGAGATATATAAAACATGGACATATTGTAGAAAACGACTCACATAGTGGTGATAGGTGAAAGAGTGGTGCGAAGTAGTAAAAACAGGCAAGTCATTCCTTAAAAACAGACGTGTAATTTAATAAAGAAGGTCAAGAGCCAATGACTCGATAGGGGTAGTTAGTTGCGGAGGCCAAAGAACATAAGGTTATGGCGAGATAAAGCGAGTTCGTCAGCGAATTGAGCAATAGAAGTGGCAATTTCCAAAAATAATTGTAGAATGATAATTGTAGCTTGTAGACTTAGTGACTAGTTGTAGTTCCCCGTGAGCGGGAAGCTGCCAAGGTAAAGGGATAAAAGTTGCTTGTAAATTCAGTGAGTAATTGCAGTACCCCGTGAGCGGGGAACTGTAGTGATCGTGACCAATACAGAATAAACAAGACTTAGTGGGATAGTGTAGATTGCGAGGATCAAGGCGCGGAATGTTAGTGATATTCATACCGGAGGTGGGGGACACGGAATACGACTACTATTACACGTGTCCCGAGTGAAAAAATAAAAATAATAACGGCGCAGTGGAGGAACACGGGCTTACCATGATGGATCCATGGCCAAGGGGAGGGATAAACCGTACAAGTGGCTACCTAAGAGGAATTACGGGGAAGGTAATTAGGGTTAGAAGGGCAGAGTAAGCTGTGCGCACGAGGGAAAGCTCAATTCTAAGACAAGGGGCTTACCACCTTCAGGAACCACCGGGACGCGTCGAAGGTCAGATCGCGTTGGGTGCAGGGTGTACCTGGGAGGGAAGGGGGATGGAGGTTAGGGGCAATTACAACAAAGGGCTGGCCAGGGCATAGGAAAATATTTAGGCTCAGAGCTTACCGGGTGAGTCGGTATCCGGTCCCACTCGGCAATGCGATAGCCGGCTGAGATCAGCGTTGCTATCTTAAAGTGAAAAGGGCTTCCTGATTGGTCGGGGAAGAGGGCATGGAAATAGAGGATTTCTCATGGTTGGTCGGGGATGATAATGGAAAAGGGGAAGGCGGTGGCCATATTGGAACTGGTCGGATCGTGTTAGGTCGATCAGACTGGGGAGCAGGAAAATGACACAGGGATTACCGGCTACGTGAGACAGCGCAGGAGGGTGTGGACTGTGATAAGGACGGTGAATAAAAAGAGAATAAAAAGGAAAAGGTGGAACATATTAACCAAAACGAAAGAAAATGATTAAGAAAAGCAGTCATAGCAATTCTGAAGCAACCTGTCACAATTGTTTAGAATGGACACTGTAAATAAGGAGAGAAAAACTATATGCATCCTTTAGACCAGATTGGTCCAGTCTTCCTGGAGATTCAGTCCAGAGTTAAGACTGTCTGTTTTCAGGATCCATTTCAGTTCTTCTCTGTTCAGTAGTTTAGAGAGATCACCGCCTCTCGGGGGAGGATTACTTGGTTAATTACAGTCCAGCGGACATCGTTTTCATTATGTCCTTTGTCAGTGAAATGTTCAACCAAAGGAGCATTCGCTGTTCTACATCTGATCCTGCTCCGGTGTTGGGAAATCCGTAGTTATATCTTTTGTTTTGTTTGTCCCACATAGATCTTGTTGCAGGGACACATAAAAGCGTAGATGACATTACAACTGTTACAGTTCGTGAAGGTCTTTTGCTCATTTTTTACATCTCTAAAGATAAATTCTTTGCCTTCAATACAAAATTCACAGACAACACAAGATCCACATTTATGGTGACCCCTTACCGGTGGTAGTGCCCAGTGATCATTCAGAGTGGTATTTACGGTCACGCTTGCGGGGAGGGCTGCCCTAACAAGTTGATCCTTCAGACTTTGCCACTGCTAGGCTCAACCTAAAAACGGCTGTGTTAGCACCCAAGGATTGCCTGAATACTCCAACTTACAGCTTGGACTCTTGAAATCCTGTGGCACTTGACAGGTCGGATGGACCTATGCCATTGTGTTTCGAATGGAGCTGAAACAGAAGTACAGGTCATGTATATCATCAACCATCAGGTTCTTAATTTTCAGTCAGTGACGAGAGTTGAAGAAGTGTCCAAAACCTTTAAAGAGTAGTTCTGAAAATTCAGCCGAGTTCCCCACAGCTCCAGTTGCAAAAGTAAATCAGTGATAAAGGAATGATCGCTGCAGTAGCATTGATCCAAAGAGTTAGAGTAAAGGAGGGTAAAGTCACCTTCAGCAGTAGAGCAATGAGAAGCAAGTGTGATTCTCTTCTTTCTAGCTAGTAACACTCAGTTATAATATAAAATGCACAATAATGTAACGAAAATTAGTAGGTGACCATTGTCTTTAGCAAGTGTGATTCTCTTCTTTCTAGCTAATAACACTTGATTATAATATAAAATGCACAATAATGTAATGAAAATGTGTACGTGACCATCATCTTTAGCCAATAGAAACCACTTGTCCAATGGTGTTGTCGACATCAATTGCATCTCCTTCTGATTCCCACAGTAAACATTCACGCTGGTACATAGTTAATCTAATCTTGCAAAGTTTCTTACATGGAGAAAAGTTCTTATGAGAACCTTCTTAACTAAGCTGACTCAATGTCCCGCTGTGAAGATAAAGGGCTAGTCAAAATGCAATGAAACAAATCTATCGACAATGTCCTGGTTAAGCATGCATAAAATATATCTAAATTATTCTTTATTGTTAGACCTGGCATCTTTGGCGTATTTTTCCCCTGTCATTTTGCCGTGAGCTGCATTTTGTTTTTGCTGGATTTTAGAACTATGGGCACTTTAAAACTGCCGATCAATCCTAAAGTGCAAGTACTCCCTGTATAAATTGTAATTATGATTGGTTATCCATGATTTGCATATTTGATTTACTAGTAAGTCCCTAGTAAAGTGCATCAGGTGTGCCCAAGGCCTGTAAATCAAATGCATCTAGTGTGCCTGCAGCACTAATTGTGCCACCCACACAAGTAGCCCTTCAAACCTATCTCAGGCCTACCACTACAGTGTCTGTGAGTGCAGTTGTAAACTGGCATGTCGACCTGGCAAGTGTACTCACCTGCCAGGCCCAAACCATCCTTTTTTACTACATGTAAGGCACCCGTTAGGTAGGCCCAAGGTAGCTCCATGGTCAGAGTAAAGTGTATTTAAAAAGTAGGACATGTACTGGTGTGTTTTGCATGTTCTGATAGTGAAATATTGCTAATTTCGTTTTTCACTATTACAAGGACTATCTCTCCTATAGGTTGTCTTTGGAGCTCCCTTGTAACCTTTTACAAGTGTAACTTCTGACTGGGAAGAGATTTGGAGTTTGGGGTCCCTGAACTAACAATTTAAAAATACATCTTTTTGTGAAGTTGGTTTGTAAATTGTGTGTTTGAAAATGCCACTTTTAAAAAGTGGGCATTTTCGTGTTTTATCATTCTGTGCCTCTGCCTGCCTGTAGAATCCATGTCTGGTTTAGACAGACAGTTGGAGTGTTTGTGCATTCACACTAGACAGTCACACAAAGGGAGCTGAGGTATCTCCTGTATATCTGACTGCCCATCCCAGGCTGATGGGTCTTCCTGGGCTAGAGTGGTGGGAGGAGTTGTCACTGACATCTGAATAGGACTGTGACTATCCTCACTCAAAGCTGCCTCAACCCCCCTGTAGGGTGCCTGAAGCCAGGTCAGGGAAAGGCAGGGTCTTGCGCACTACAAGGACTTTCCTTTGACGTTTGTCTACTTCAATGGCAGAAACTGGTATAAGTACTGGAGCTGGGACACCATAACTTCAGAAAACTTCTGGATTAAGAGGAGATTCTGCCAAGAAGAAGAACTGGAGAAGCTGTGGGAGGGGAACTGCCATTCAGCTTGTTGCTGTTTTGTGCTGGCCTGCTGCTTCTGTCTTGGCCAGTGAAAGGACTAGACTTTGCTTTCTGTATCCTGCTTGCCAAGGTTCTCCAAGGGCTTTTGTGTGCTTGCCTCCTGTGAAGAACTCTCAGGGCCCTCAAATACTTCACCTGCAGCCCCTGACCTCCACTGCTCGGAGTTCTGCCCTGCCAAGTGATGCCAATTTCAGTTCTGGGCCCTTGGAGGAGGCTTTGCTGCAAAGAGAGAAGAAAATCCACGCATCGACCTTCAGCCCATGATTTCCTGCTGCAGCAGCGCCGTGCAGTTGAAAAACCAACACATTGCGGCCGAAGAATCAACACAGTGCCTGCTGTGTGGCTGAAAGATCCCTGCAGCCCAAGTCCTTAGCACCCACTCCGACTCCAACACAGGCCCTACTCTGGGGCTGAAGAAATCGATGCATAACCTGCCATGTGGCTCGGAAATCGACGCAGCACCTGTTTCTCCATTGCACCGAACCAGCGCATCCGTTTTTTTGCCTCATCGCACCTGTGCGCCAAGTTCTCCATCGACGTAGTCCCGCAGTACGGATCTGAGGCCGCGTGTCCGGAAATCGATTCTTCGCCTCTCCTCAAAGTAAGGAATCCATGCAACAAATCCCTTGGCATGCAGAAGGAACTGACGCCTCCATTCCCCTGAGACTAAGGAATCAATGCATCACTTTTGGTTTCCTGTTGTTTTCCTTATAGGCCATTCTGTCTTTTGCATTGAGTTGTGAAATTCATAAAAGCTGTGTATGTTGTCAGATGGCCGTTTTTTGCTGGCCGATGTAACTTATTCATGTCTGCTAAAGTCACAAAATATTTGTGCCGCACCGTTAATAGGTCAATACAAAAAACAATATTCCTAGGTGTGGTTCTTTTCTCTGTTTCCTTCCCTGTTAGCTGTGTTTTCTGTGTTTCTAATTTTGGATGAATGGATGTTGCGAGACTTCAACACGGTGTAAATGTATTGTATATAAACTAGGTCTTCGAGTATAAATATGAATTTTGTTCTTTATCTGTCCTTCGTTTATTTGTCCTTCATTTTTCTATAAAAGTGGGCTCCATATTAGAAAACAAAAAGTTTTTCACTTCTAGAAATTACACTTGTAGATGTTTGTAGATAATGGTGTAAATATGCAAAAAGAATAATTCATATGAAAAATAAAAATAAAAGAAAGATTTCTAATGATTGAGTCTAAACGGAAATAGTGGTTCTTCTAGGACAATTGTCTTATTCCATTGTCCTTCAGAAATAGAAAAATAACAGTGCAGCACTGGCACTTCGTTTTGTTGATCACTTTTGGTTTCCGGCACCTCACCTCCTCTCAGTTGTTTTGTGTCTCTGATTTTGATGCATCAAAGGTACTTTATGCTAAAACAATCGCCATAGTTTCCCATGCACTGAAGTATTTTGATCCTTTCAAAAGAGATATCTTTGCTTGTGTATGTTGGATTTTTGTTGTTTTGGTCTTTGTTTTACTTAGATAAAGGTCTTTCTCTAAACTTACTAAAACCTACTGTTAGACCTGTCAGCCTTAGGGTGGTCTCCCCTACATTTTTGCCCTTGTTGCCTCCCATTTTTACCTTACATTTTGTTGGACTTGGGACTCTGGGCGCCTCACCACTGCTAAACAGTGCTGAGGTGCAGGTGCTCTCCCCTAAAACATTGTGAGGCTGGCATATCTGCCACAAGCCCCTGCTACTGCAGTAAGGCTAATTCCCCATAGGCTAATATTGGGAACCTCTCCTTATGGGATAACTTCTGACAGGGACCTAATAAGTCTGTCATGTTTGGTCTTGTTGGACTCGGGCGGGGAACCCTTTCCAATGATATATAGGGTTTGGACATTACTACGCTAGAGATCCCACTTTTATAAAGGGGACCTTTTCCTGCCTACACTGAGATTAGGGTCTGCAGACTCCCCCCTCCCCTCTGCACACTGATAGCCTGCCTGGGTTGGGAGGTGGGAGTGGTGATTCACACCTTCTTCCCTGGGATGAGCTGTGATGGGCTGCCCACTGTAGCCTTAACGGCCTGTCTCTCGTCACTGTGACAGCTAGGTCAGGGAAGGCAGGGAACATACCAGAACTCCCTGGACTCTTCCAGAAGCCCCTGCCCCCAGACCCTTCCAGAGACTTCCACCACTTTCTAGCCCTTAGAGTGAAAGATATATAAGGGAGGGTCCTGGCCTCACATTCTTGTTACACTGCTGGACCTCGAAGAATCCCTGCTGGAGTGAGGACTGCTGCGTAAGAGGATTGCCACTGGGAAGGAGGCTGACTGCTCCAAGGAACTGCTGCCCCACAACCTGCTGAGCTGTCCTACTGTCTGCTGATCCTGCCCTGCATGGGAGACTGCAACATCACCACCAGAGTGTCTCCACAACATCCCAAAGGAACTACTTTTCTTTGAACCACATTTTAAAGAATCTTCAACCTTTTAAATATTGCCTTTTTGGGACTGCACCCTTTTTAAGCTAAAGGAAACTACCTGTCCTTGGACCACAGCATTTTAAAGACTGCCCTTTGGAACAGCAACAACACTCTCAAGATTTGCCCTGCAACGCTGTGCCTGCCCTCAGCACTGCTTGCCCCGTGATCCTCCCGAGGGCTCTGTGATTGCCTCTGCTTCTGGCGCAAGCCTACTGAAACTGGCTCTGAGGTCACCGCCACTGGGACCGGAGCGCGCTGTGTAGCGCTGAGAAGCGAAGCGCTGTGTGGCAGGAGGCTCTGTCGTTGCCCCGGACTTGGAGGCACTGTTAAGCGCTGGGCTAAAGGAGCGCTGTGTGGCCGTGACCCCCACCCGTGCAGCGCCTGCTGAGCCCGAGGCCCCAGGGGGAGAGGAGCCTCGCACCCATGCCCGCAACCACCACCCCAGGTAACGCCTCAGTGCAACCAGGCTGCTGCGAGGGGGCGGGGTGCGGGTTGGCCGGGTACCTGGAGTGTGAGCTCTGTGCTTGGCTGGGAACCGTCCTTCACTGTCCGGCCTACGGGGGCATAATTACTTGGTAATTGACACTGGGGCATTTTTTAGCATTACCAGCAGCGCCTGGGCAGCCGCACTTCCTACGCTGGGAGCATCATTTCTATGAGAGGCACACTTATTACGCTACAAGGGAACTTTGGCCTAAGAACCTTCCCCCAGTGAATTTTGACCATAAGAACCTACCTCAAGTGAACTTTTGCCATCCAAGGACACTGTGAGAAAGACATTACCAGCAGGAGCCCTTGGCACACCTGAGCTTTTGGTGATTTGATCAGGCCTGGGAACTGGATTCATTTTTATTGATTATTGATCTTGCTTGGAAACTGGAATCCTTTTTATTATTGATCAGGCCTGGGAACTGGATTCATTTGTATTGATTATTGATCTTGCTTGGAAATTGGAATCCTTTTTATTATTGATCTTGCCTGGAGCTGGATTTACCTGCTTTTGGTTCTCGCATAGTTTTTAGATAAAGAAATTCTTATTCTTATACAAAACTGGTGTGGTGTTCCTCTTGTGAGTGTTTTTACTGTGTCATCGCCGTTGTGTGTTACACAAATACTTTACACATTGCCTCTGAAGTTACGCCTTTGCTGCTCTGCGCCAAGCTACCAGGTCGGAAGCGGTGGTCCCTGCTTGGACTAGGGTGCATACCCCTGCCAACTAGAGACCCCGGTTCTAACACCTACTTTTACCATTGTATTGGATAGTGAAGTGGAAAGCAACTTTGATTGAATTTCTTAGTATTTTCTCAGATAAAGGTATTGAAAAAAAGGCTTTTGTTCATCACGTTACTTGCTCATAGAAAATATAGCTTTACCTACAGAGTGGCACTGTTCACTGTGGGGACAAACAATTACTTAGTACCTTGCATGTTTCACCTTCATCTATGAAACACTGCAGACTTACAAGGCGCATTGATGGTGCATTAACGAAGATTTAAAAGAACGTCATTCTACTCAGCAGCAGCCCTGCAACAGCACAATGATGTCTCTGAAGCCATATACTTTAGTCCTATACATGGCTGGTGTAAATGCACAATGCTGCCCACATATCACTTTTAACTTCCACTCCTGTGGTGTATTTTCTCTGCAAAGTTACTATGTCCTTGCCAGAAAGTTAAATTACAGGTGTAACTAATTTAAGATTACCACTTGTGAGAAAAACACTCTGTCACTGAATTGTGGTTTCTATAATTATGTGGGTGAGCACTCCAATTTAAACAAATGTTACTTAAAAGTAATACATACTAATAAAGCTTAGTGTGCTACACCCTCAAGTTTCTTCCAAACACATGACGCTACTAAACTGAAGGCCCAGCTAATGATTGGGAAAAGGGGGTGGTGATGAACAGAGTGTCTGAATTAAGCAGACCACTCTTACCCAGTCCAAAGATCAGGGCTTGATCCATCACCGTTATTTAGCTCACTGCCCCATCCCAGCTCAGAACCTGGCTATATGCAAATTAGTCTGTCCCTGGCCCAGTGCATCATGGGAACAGGGCAGACCAAACTACCAAGCCAATTCTTCACCAGAAAGGAGACAAGCTACCGGGAACCGGTTTCTGGCATTTCAGCCTCGTCGGCCCGGCTTGCTTGAATCCTGATGGAGCAGTGAGCAAGGGACTCATGTCTGAGTATACCCTGCCACACCTATAGTGGCCAAAAACGATTCAGAAAAGGGGGGTGGTGATGAACAGAGTGTCTGAATTAAGCAGACCACTCTTACCCAGTCCAAAGATCAGGGCTTGATCCATCACCGTTATTTAGCTCACTGCCCCATCCCAGCTCAGAACCTGGCTATATGCAAATTAGTCTGTCCCTGGCCCAGTGCATCATGGGAACAGGGCAGACCAAACTACCAAGCCAATTCTTCACCAGAAAGGAGACAAGCTACCGGGGACCGGTTTCTGGCATTTCAGCCTCGTCGGCCCGGCTTGCTTGAATCCTGATGGAGCAGTGAGCAAGGGACTCATGTCTGAGTATACCCTGCCACACCTATAGTGGCCAAAAACGATTCAGAAAAGGGGGTGGTGATGAACAGAGTGTCTGAATTAAGCAGACCACTCTTACCCAGTCCAAAGATAAGGGCTTGATCCATCACCGTTATTTAGCTCACTGCCCCATCCCAGCTCAGAACCTGGCTATATGTAAATTAGTCTGTCCCTGGCCCAGTGCATCATGGTTCTGGCCAAGTTCTGAGCTGGGATGGTGCAGTGAGCTAAAAAACGGTGATGGATCAAGCCCTGATCTTTGGACTGGGTAAGAGTGGTCTGCTTAATTCAGGCACTCTGTTCATCACCACCCCCTTTTCTGAATCATTTTGTCCACCATAAGCGTGGAAGGGTATACTCAGATGTGAGTCCCTTGCTAATTGCACCATCAGGATTCAAGCAAGCCGGGCCGACGAGGCTGAAATGCCAGAAACCGGTCCCCGGTAGCTTGTTTCCTTCCCAGTATAAGAATTGGCTTGGTAGTTTGGTTTGCCCTGTTCCCATCATGCACTGGGACAGGAACAGACTAATTTGCATATAGCCAAGTTCTGAGCTGGGATGGTGCAGTGAGCTAAAAAACGGTGATGGATCAAGCCCTGATCTTTGGACTGGGTAAGAGTGGTCTGCTTAATTCAGGCACTCTGTTCATCACCACCCCCTTTTCTGAATCATTTTGTCCACCATAAGCGTGGAAGGGTATACTCAGATGTGAGTCCCTTGCTCATTGCACCATCAGGATTCAAGCAAGCCGGGCCGACGAGGCTGAAATGCCAGAAACCGGTCCCCGGTAGCTTGTTTCCTTCCCAGTATAAGAATTGGCTTGGTAGTTTGGTTTGCACTGTTCCCATCATGCACTGGGACAGGAACAGACTAATTTGCATATAGCCAAGTTCTGAGCTGGGATGGTGCAGTGAGCTAAAAAACGGTGATGGATCAAGCCCTGATCTTTGGACTTGGTAAGAGTGGTCTGCTTAATTCAGGCACTCTGTTCATCACCACCCCCTTTTCTGAATCAGCTAATGATTGGGGCTGGGGCAAGGTGTGCACAACTGTAACAATTATATATCCAATTCTTACAATATATGCGAAAATTTAATCAGTAGAAACCCATTAATATTTCAAGTTCATTTGTATTATAAAGCAATCAATTTTCCTTTAAACATTATCCTCCACAGAATGATCATTACATAATGAAATCATTTTTTTTTAAACATATCAAATTAACAATCATTCTTTTTGACAATATGCATTGTGACATTCCATGCAACCACATGTTAACTGATAATCATTGTGCCCAATGCATTTTCGGACATAAGTCCCTTCTTCAGGGGAAAATCTAAAAAATATATCAAAAAATATATGATAATACAACTCGATATTACTAGAATGTGGGTCGATCAAGCAAAGTAGCGATAGACTTCCCAATGTACCAAGTGAGTATTATTAATCATCAAACTTGTTCTCATCGCTAAGCGTTATGAGTTTCAAAACTGTATTAGTGATTATAAGTGACCAGTCAATGTGTCATGCTTGAATAAAAGGAATCCAAAGAAGTGTTCATGTCACATCAATAAAGAATTACCTTTCAAAAGAACCATGTGCATCCTGATAACCACTTCACCAAATGACACATACACCACTTTTTGGTAAAAAATGGATATTACCTTGATTCACAGCGTAAATGCCCAGATATAAAAAAATTATCGGTAACATAAAACGAAATCCTGACTTGTAAATACTATAACATCAAACAGTGAACTAGTTCCCACATGAGAAAATATACTCTCGTAACTGACAAAACTTCCAAAAACACGCTGTGCTCCTGTTCTTTCTGTGTGCCCACAACGTGTCTATAACACAAAATGTTATCGTTACACTGTTGTCAAATCGCACTCAACCCAAACTGATACGCCTCATAAATCTGACCGAGGTACCTGGAATTTCAATACATTTTCGTCCTCTGCTTGATTAAACGCTAAAGCCAACTAGAAAAATAAACGGAAATTTGCCCACAATGATGCACATTCGTTAACCATAGTTGCAGAACACAGCAACTAGTCCCGCCATGTTAAACATTCTAAGAACGTGTATACTCCAACATAAACACACTTATGAAAGCCTGTAGTCTAAATGCCTATGCGCATCTTTAACTTTCCAACATGTAAACCCCTATAATCCAGAACAAAACAATATTTCTACCATCAAAATACATTGTTACATAACAAAATTTCACAAATAGTATTGTCATGTCGATAGGATGACACAAAGGTCACACCATTTTGGACGCACAAGTGAACCCATCCTATGTTATGATCACTCGACCACAACACTCACGCTATTGGTGTAACAGATGGATGTGCTCCATAACCGCACGATTTCTAGAAAGCTCAAAACAGAAATAAAAAGAGCAATGAGTACAACACTCCTAATATTCACTTCTCGTCGTTGATAATAAAGAATACAAATGTGTAAAGTAATGAGCTATACAAAAATAATAATAATCATCCCTATATTTACTTTACGCCATATCTGCCATCAACAATGTTAACAAAAGTGATTCATCATGCAGGATACCAGCATGTGATAACACATAGCGCAGAAAGAGGTGACTGATGAAGTGAATGACACACGTGAAACTATCTATGTGGTACTGAGCAAAAAACTGTACAATTCAAACATTAACCCCATCGGTGCTCATGACGAGCTCAGCTCGTCATGGCATATACCTCTCAGGTGCTCATGACAAGCTCAGCTTGTCATGACCACACCCGTTTTTATTGCTGTCCAGCACAGGAGAAGAATATCATCAGCAGCGATGTGGTTAAACAGAATGTCACATTCAAAATGCACTTTGCATGTTCATAGTCTTGAATCTAATACAATTATTTACAGTTTTGGAATAACGCACATAGAAATTGTGTGATCCTTATTATGTGTGAGTGTTAAATGGTTGAACCTAAGAACCTATAAAAAAGCTATAAAAACACGCCATCTCTATTTTATCGTTCAGACCCTTGGGGTTTAAAGTCTCCAATCGTTTGATCCAGTATACTTCCCGCTGCAACAGTTTCCTAGAGTTGTCTATACCCGTTACGTTTGGCACTACTTCCACAATTTGGAACTTCAATTGAGCAATAGAATGACAATATTCATTCCAATGTGCTGTCAAATTTGAATTGACATACTTGTTTCTGATTTTGCTTTTTTGTTCCGTAAATCTAATTTTCTGTGTTCTCTTGGTTTTTACAATAAAAAGAAGGCTACATGGGAATTTAATGGCATATATCAGGTTAATTGAGTTGCAATCAGCAGAGTGTAGAAGTTTGATATTTTTTCCAATTCGTGGATGTTGCAGAATGTTTTCTGGTGTCACATTATTGCAATGTATACAATTCTGCCATTTTTTTGTGCCATCAAATTTCTGGTTCATAACCTGCGGTTTTCGTGATAAAATCTCCTTGAGATTTTTCAGTCTTTTATATGCAAATAGCGGTTTCAAATTGAACCAACCACGAAAATTAGGTTCTTGTTGGAGCATTTCCCACTGGTACAAAATAATAAGTTTAATAAATTAGTTTAATGTGTTGAAAATGTGGAGGTAAATACCATCCTTTTGATGGACACTTTAGGTTTTTGTGTCAACAGTTGCTCAAGTGTGTTTGATAGTGCCTTGTGCTCATGAATATTTAATAACTCTCTGTGATACCCTCTATTGATGTATAGTTCTTTTTGTTCTAGCAGACTTGCTTACACCATAGCTTACACCATAGCTATTTCATTTGGAACAATAAGCGTTTTCTTCAACTAAACGGTACCTCCATGGGCTTTGCAGGGGCCCCTGCTTATGCAAATATATTCATGGCCAAATTTGAACAAAAAAACTTCTTTGATGATCCAGAATGGTCTAGACATTTGGTATTTTTCTGCAGGTACATTGACAACATCTTTTTATTGTGGAAAAATTCAGAAACATTGTTGATACAAAACAATGAAAAACTCAACTCGAAAAATCTCAGGATGAAATTTACTCACACCATCAGCAACCAGATCTACCATTTTTGCATGTACATATTAAATTAACAAATTCTGTTTTTCAAACTTCGGTTTATAAGAAGCCCACCAATAGGAATAATACTCTCCTGTTTCAAAGCTTTCGTCCACCTAGCTTGGTGTGTAATCTTCCATACTCTCAATTTCTAAGAATAAGCTGGATCACCTTAGATGACAACAAATGTAAAGCAATGATTGTTAATTCGATATGTGTTAAAACATTTGGTTTCATTATGTAATGATCATTCTGTGCAGGATAATGTTTCATAGAAAATTGATTGCTTTATAATACAAATTAACTTGAAATATTACTGGGTTTCTGCTGATTAATTTTTTGCATATATTGTATGAATTGGATATATAATTGTTACAGTTGTGCTTGCCATGCCCCAGCCCCAGTCGTTATCTGGGCCTTCAGTTTAACTGAATTGTATTGTCACAGGGCCCATTACAAAGGGCCTCCACACTCTCGGTGGAGGCCCGCAAGCGCAGCGAGGCCCCCACACTCGTGGTGGAACATCCGCATTGCAGTTTCTCATTGTGGAGGTCCCACTACGAGTGCGAGCCCCCCGCCACGGCTGCAGAGCCTCCGCCACAAGTGTAGAGGCCCTTTGTGAATCAGGCCCAGAGTCATAATCAAAGTAAAAATAAGGTTTATAAAAGTTAAGAAATCAGGAGAAACCACACAGGAAAGTAAAATGTACTACTCACAGTTCTACAGCTGCAGGGGTTTCCTCAGTCTTAATGATCTTACATGCTGAAAAGGCTAGTGACCTAGTAAGCCTTTTTTCTATTTAATTATGGCCTGTCTGTGCAAGCTTTCAAACATGTAAAGAAATATTGTTGATGTGAGGTAGCACATCGCGTGTCAGACCCTTTCCTCAGCTCGTATAGTCAGTGGCAACTAGCCAGTTCTATGAAAAGCATCTGGTATTTGTACAGGAAGCCCTATTGTTGTGGGCCCTAATACATTGATCAAAGGATGCAGTCAAAGATTACTCTTGGACAAAATACGTTGAGGGAACTCAAATGCTTTATGACAAAACGTGATATGGCTAAATGAAAGCCATTGACACAGTTGAGGTATACTTTTAAAATGTAAATGTCCTTTCTTACAAAAGAAAAAAGTGAAATAATTTAAACTACTAAGTATAATAAAAAACAAAAGAACTTAGCATCCTTCGGAGACTATAGTATTCCACAAAACGTGTTTTGCACTTACCTGAAATGGAGCTGTCATGTGGGGGATAACAGGTTAATGGTAAAGCTAGTATATATATATAAGGGGATTGTGAAAAAAGGCATGTTTCTTGGGAAATGGTCAAAAAAGCTACTTAAAGGCCTAAAGTGTCCAACAGTTCATCCATAGGAAGTTCTGTCAGGATACAGACCAGTGTGAGTCTGTGGAGACAACAAAGTAAGTAATAGGGCATAAATAAAATGTCCATTGGGTATAGCAGGTGCCACCACATTCATCAGGCAGCCATAAAACATGTCCCTTCATGTGACTTGAATTTTCTCGTATTTCTTTGGATAGGTTTGGCACTCATATGTAGCTTTCTCGATACTCATACACAATCCATGCCATGGCACCAATTTGTCTAGTACTTGGTCATAACCTAAGTTATTAGTGATAGCCCTCCTTGCAAGCATCAGGCTCATATTATCCAGCATATTCTTATGTTTAGATGCCTCAATGTCTCCCCACATCCCAAGTATGGCTAGACGTGGGCTAAACTTAGATTGAAGAATGAATGAATGAATGAAAGTTTATTTATATTGCGCGAACTTAGCCCAGCGGACATCAAGGCGCAGTCCACACATAAAACATATATACTAATACAGAAAATAATTTAATAATAAGCCTGAGAGAAGAGCCAAGTCTTCAGAAGCTTCCGGAAAGTCGCCAAAGAGGGTTGGTTGGAGAGTTCGGGGGGGAGATTGTTCCACAATTTGGGAGCCAGAGTAGAGAAGGCTCTTCCTCCCCATTTCACCTTTTTAAATCTGGGGCAGACAAGCAGATTTCTTGAGGATGAACGGAGGGATCTTTTGGGAGAATAGGGACTGACAAGAGTCTTTATACCTTCGGGGCCAGAGCCAAACACAGCCCTGTGGGCCAAGCAAATGAGCTTGAAGTAAATCCTGGCATGCATGGGTAGCCAATGGAGATCCTTCCTGGCCTGAGTTGCGGATGATAGCCTGGGTAGCTTTAGGACCATCCTAGCAGCAGAATTTTGGACCAGCTGAAGGCGATGGAGGGATTCCTTATTTATGCCCCCATACAACGCATTACAATAGTCGAGCCTGGAAGATACCAGGGCGACTGTTGCCTGCTTGCGGGCGTCAAATGACAGATAGGGGGCGATCTTTTTCAGCATGCGGATGGTTTTGCAGCAGGTGGATACTGTTCTGTTAACCTGAGGGTCAAAGGAGAGGGCCAAGTCTATGAGAACACCAAGGTTCCTGGCCGAGTTGGTAAACCAATAGCCATCATCAGGTGGGTGTAAAACCTCTCCCCAACCTAGGAACTATGTAGGGCTGACCACTCGCAAATCGTGAAAAAATGTACCAACCCATACCTTATGCCTAATGCAAGTTGGGTCAGAAATTAGACTCATTCAAAATATTTTAACTTTATGGAGATACACTCAATAGGATATCTCGGGCCTCATTTATGAAAAGTGCTGCATTGCTGTGTGAAAACAGCGATGCAGCACTTTTCAGTGCACCTTTCTTGCAACACAAAGTTCTCTAGTTTCCAGATGTGGCCTTTTCTGTCTATTGCTCAGTGGGGACTCTAGTTTCAATAGAGTATGACCCTGACTTGTGTCACTGTTCCATCTCAACTCCCCAATGGCCGTTGCTCACACAGAAGCCTATAGTGATCAGAATCCATTAGCTCAAATTTTGACTTAAGTTCCATTCATGATTTTCAAACTTCCGGTACCTCCATTAAGTCTCCCAACACTGAGAGTCCTGTTAGGCCTCATGTGCTATACTCCTCTAGTTGCGGTACTTCTCTCAACATCCTCTCTGACTTTAGTGGTGTCCCCCTTGTAACCACTCTTGCATCCTACAAATCTCGTAGTGGACTTTCATCCTCAAATAAGTTGCTTTCATATTCGGCTACAAGCTTCATTGTCCCCCCATCTTGTACATATAGTTTTAAAATGTCTTATTCCCCATCACTAGGCTGTACCGTCCGCTGGACAAGGGATTCATACTGCTGTGAATAAGCTGTGAATGAGCCCATGAGTCAGCCGCGACCGCTGCAGTTAAGAGCGGTGGGGTGGTGTGGCCAGGCGAGTGGGGATTTTGAGTGACAACCATGAGGGGAAATTAATTATTTATGACATTTTCCCCACGTGGTCATCTCTCGAAATCCCGGAAACGCAATCAAAATAGTACAATTGATGATGATAAAGCCAGAGTGTCCCCAAACATTCTAAATGTATCTATCACTGCTGGTATCATAAGTTCAGCCGTATAAAGAAGCACATCTTCCTGATAAGATGAGATGTGGTCCTCCATATCACCCTTCCACCTAAAACTGTGGTAGGTCGAGTCACCCGAAATCCAATCGCGATCAGTTAATAACTCAGGTGAAAACAATAGGGAACAAAGTGCAATTCTGCCTCAAAACCTGTTGTAACTGAATAATGTGGGACAAAAGCCCAGAAAACATAACCAACACCGTCTGAGAGCTATAATGGTGTTCAGTCCAGAATAGCAGAACAGTGCCCATTGCTTAGGGCCAGTAAGGAAGGGGGCCCTCTATGGGCCCCCAGTGTCCCCTTCCACCTGCCTGTTCTTGGTGGGTTAACCACCATGAACAGGTGGGTAGAAAGGGACATTGTAATCTCTACGGCAGTGCCTGGTTGGTACCGCCACCATTGTAAGGACTACGAGGCCCTCCGCCGCACCGGCCGGCTCAAGGAACCTGTCGGATGCGCCATCACACCGCCCCCCATCCTAATGTGGTGGGCAGTGAAGGTGGTTCCGATGGCGGTGAGACTGCCACCGACAGCCTGTTGGTGGCGGTCTCGCCGCCATCGTAATCAGCCAATAAGTTCTCAGTTCACTAGACACCTTAAGAACCTCACCAAGAAGACCGTTGCATGGGGGGGGTTATCGTTAGGGCTTACTATTCAGGCTCAGAGTGCATGTGCTCTAGCCCTACAATGGTATTGGTAACATTGGGTTTACTCAATTGGTGTGTTTACATTTCCAGTGAGGCAAAGTAGATGCCACAGAAAATGCACCAATGGCATACAAAATTTCAGAAGTGTGTTTACTGGTGTTTTTTTGCAAAAATCCATTTTGCACAGTATCACTAAACCAATGAATGGTAGATTGTTCAAAGAAAACATTTTGAAAGAACAATAGCAGATGTCAGACTCAGCGAAAAAAGTACCTGTAGATTGAGAATTTGTGTTTATAGTATTTCTAGGTAGATCTTTACTTTTAAGACCCAGCTCTTTACAAGGTAAATCATATGTGCCTTGTTGTTGCCTCCAAGATATCGCTGAGCAGGTAAAAAATTGTTTCTACCTCAGTCTCTTTAACTATTCATTGTACTTTACTGTTTTCCTCTGGTCACTTTAAATACTGGACATTATAGCAGAAAATTAGATAAGTCCTTGGGTAGGTAACAGGTGCAATTGGGTGAAGAGACTTTGAGCCTGATTTTGAATTCTGCGGATAAGTTACTCTGTAAAAAAAAGTGATGGGCGTCATGTTCTCTGTATCATATCCAGTGGCATTTGTATGACAGAGGTTGGGATAGCTGTAATATATGTGACAGAGTAATCTGTCCAGTGAACTCTAAATTAGGTCCTTGATTTCTTTTCTTTAACAAAGTTCGCAAGGGGATAGTTCCACTTATAGCCAAGTTTCCTCTTTCTTGGGCTTGTTAGTTACACAAGGTAAAATTGAACGTGTTGCAAGGCATCAAAATGGCCAGATTGGCCTGCAGGATGAAATGTTTCTAGTGCTGTAGTGTAGTTCCTATATTCCCTATAGGCTCTGCGCATTGGAATAACATATCCTATAGATCTGACGTAGGACTTATGTCTACTAGGTCTCTATAGAATATATTAGACTTAATTGTGAGTGCCAGCTAGCTCAAAGATCACTAGAAACTTTCTCAAATACACAAGAAGGGATTAGTTTCTGATAACCGCACAAACATCAGTCAATCGTGCATGCTTTGTTTCACCAGAGGTGCAGAGAAATAGAGACGAGGGCGATTTCAATAAATGAAATTATTGAACAGTCTTCTTTCTCATGCAGAAGAAATGAACTGCTACAATCATAATACTGGTTGCAAAGTACAATGCATACAGTACGAAGAGTATTATAAAATAATACTGTAAAATCATGATATGGTTTCTAAGCCATAAAATACATAGAATACATATATTAATAAATAAAGACTAAAAAAGTACTCAACTGGTGCTTCTAAAATACGCCTACCCTGGTATACCTAACCTAGGTCTGGTACAAGGGAAGAAGTAATTGAGGTGAACATTAGTTTCAGTATTCTTTGCCAAGAAGCTATCCAAGAATTCTCTAAGGGTCTAATCAGCTCCGTACCTTGGTTATAGAATGAAGAAGGTCTGGTATCTCTCTCTCAGGACTCGATTTCCCAACAACCCGCAAGGGTAGCTTGGAAACACTGGAGCTGGATTTCTCTGCTGGAGAAAAGGCAGTGTCTCTCTCAGTGCATCTGCTGGAGGGTCAGCTTCCTTCGGCACTTGCTGAAGCGAGATGCGTCGGGCAAGTAGATATATATAAACTGTTAATTTTTTGGAGGACAAGGCCCAATATTGTCTCTAGAAAGTGTTCAAAAAAGAATTTCTTGTTCTCTAAGAATGGTTCTACTTTAAGCAGATTACTTAGTGCCAGAAAAAAAGTTCAATTTTGGAAAAAAGTCATATCAAAATAGAAGTTTTGTTTTGACAAGCGGAGGCCGAATTCAGAGTTCATGGAACGCTGTGTGCAAATTTCAAAAGTTATTCAACGTGTCAGGAGAAAATATTAAATCGTCTAAGCTGGCAAAGAAATCGTCTACCACAGTAGGTGAAAGTGGAACTAGTTCATTAAGTAGATCAATTGTGCACAGATGAGAAGCATCGCCGTCAGCGTCATTCGCATTAGCAACGTTCGTAGTTGGTACCTGTGTGCCTGTTGTTCCATGTACCCCACCATTAGCGGAATTGCCGGTGAGATCTCAATGAATGCCGTCATCAGGATTGGCAGCTGTTGGGGGCAACACGATGCATGAGCCGTTACCGGACCTAGCAAAGCGTCAACATCCATTGGCAGTGCTGATGGAAGTGTAAGACAAACGTCCAACACGCATTCTTCTGCGCAAAGCAGGCATCGTAGAACAGGTAAGATGCAATCTTGCCAGATTGGTCTGAATGAAAGGAACCATGTGGTATTCAGATCTCTTAAATGAGCCTAGCCAAGAATCTGTGTAATTCTGTACCGCATGGCTAGGAGTGCATTCTCCATGGTAGTCTGGGTATCGCTGGTGACTGGACTTGCCATATCGGAGCAGAAGAAATAAAAACAGTATCCCTGTTACGAGTCCCAAAATGAGAGGCAGACCGCCGAACACAGAGTGCACAAAGTTTTGGAAAAATGCCTAGTCCCGAAAAAACTGTCTTAAATACGACCTAACATTTCTACGAAATGTATGGGACAGTTTGTTGATAAAAGGGCATGTATCGCCGCAGAAGTCCTTGCGACTTGCAGATCATACGTTTCTCTGGACGAGGTCAGTGGCACAGTTTTTTGCAAAAGAATGGCTTTCATTCTGCTTAAAGTATCAATTCCTATAGAAGAGATGTTCAGTGAAGGCCAAAGTGGCGACTCCCCGTCTGTCTTGCTTTTTGGAAACAATACTTGCATACAACAAGTGACCCTGGCTGACACACTAACTAGATAGGCTATACCTGGCATCATTCCACAACAGCTGTGATCACTCAACATTATGTAGCTACAATTGGATAGCTGCGTAAAAACTGGATCTGTCACTGCTGCTGGAGAACCGGGCAGGTGGCAAGAAAGGTTATTTGAAGAACCCTCGCAGGCTCCGTGTAAATTAATACCTTGACACAAAAGTGTACCGGTAAGTGAGTTCTTACAATTTTTCCCACTAAGAAATACTTCCTTACCCCCACTCCAACATTTGTGTGTGTATGGTAAATTCCAGGTCGACTTAATGTATTCTTTACCCAACCTTTCATACATGCCTGCTGGTATGTGTCTTAAGCAATACTGAAACTGGAAAATCGTCACTGGTATTGTTATAGTGACATGTATTATTCATTCAACAACAGGTTTCTCAGAAACATTTAATGGTGATCTTTCCAGTTTTTCTATGCTCAGCACCGTATAGTCTGCTCCTCTTTGTGCCAAAGAGATTTGTTTATCTGTAAGGTTAAAGACAGTAAACAATGATGTGGTGTTGATTAGACGCCATGGCACGTAGCCTGAACGGAAATTTAGTAACGTACAGCCTAGCAGCATTATAGAACGTAGTTGAGACTGGCCATGTTGTAACATTAGCAAATCCTGTTCTATTATGGCAATGGCAGATGGTACAATGCTGTCCAAAGAATCAATTCTGGAGGACAGAGTCGTTAACCCATTGTCCACTACAGAGAGAGCTCTCTCTAAATTAATACGATCAATTTCTCGTATTCTTTCTGCAGTTTCTATTTGCGTGACTTTCCATGCTTCATTGTAAGCAGCGTATATACCGGCGTATATGAAACGTTTTTGACGTGGTTTACGAGGCCCAAGTAGGAAGTCTCTCAATCAACGACAATTTTAAGTAAAGTTAAGTGTTGTTAATTTCTGGAAGTGTGGATTTCTTTAGCCACTCAAGGCATAGTTTTCCTACACTGTAAGTTATTATTATCCCTGAATGTTGTCTCTGGGAATATCTTGGATCTGGTCTATTCACTGTGAACCCTTGTGTCTTGTTCAGGAATCTATCTTGACAGTTATTTGCGTCCGTGGGCCAGATTAACCATTTTTTCCAATCAGGATTAGTTATGTTCTGTTGTAAAATATGTGTTACATCTACCTCCTCATCTGCAGTGCCATTACTGTCAGGTGTGGGCTTAGGTATGGACGGTTTATTTAAATATTTTATCTTAGCCAAGCCAAGACAAGATGTTTTTTTGAACAGTGTCATTTGAAAACATTATTTGCTCTGGGATAATGCAGGCTCTGAATAAGGCTTCTAAACCTTGCACCTGCCAGTCTTTTGTGCCCCAGACAGTTTTTGTCTCAATGTTGGCTTTCCAAAAGTTAAAACCTAATGCATACAGTTGAGAATAAATTTGTTTAGTATTAGTCAACATGGTCATTCCTGTCTTATTCACATTTTTTAAATAAAACGTTTCAGGATTTGTGACATTAAAACCTGAGAAGTACAGAAACTTTTCATAAATTGTTTTTGAGCTGCCCTTTGGCGGCGTTGGACAATGTTCCCATTGATTATAAGTAAAAACATTTCTAGGGTTTGTGGATTTGTGCAAATAATGGTGTCCATAATGATTAAAACAATACATTTGTTCATAATCTGATGAACCTAAGTAATCATGTTTTGTGAATTTAGCTGACATTTCTAAATCTGTCATCATGTTATTAACAGTCTCAAAGTGCCAATCATCAGAAAATGTGCTGGGTGAAACAAAGTCACTCAAAGAAACCTTAAACTGGTGTGGAATCTTCAACAGTTCCACTGGGCCATAAATGTCATAATCAGTTGTATCCCATGCTATACCACCAGGTATAGGAACGGCTGTGATGTTCACTGATGACAGGTCTCTTCGCTCACGATGAGATGATTTGTGTGGTTTCAGGAAAAGTTGATATTCTTACTTGCTGTGTCCATTGTACTGTATTTTCCATCTATCATCTTTCCCAAACTTAAAACAAGAATGAGCCAAAGTAGGAGAAAAAGCACACCTAACACAATCAAAAATTCAACCCATGGTGAAACCAGATATATTTTTTCAAGTTGATGAAAGAATTCTGTTATTTTTTCTTTGAAAGCTTTATTTGCTGGCGTCTTTTCATGTTCACTGGGATCCTCATAAAATGTATCAAAGTTGATGAAATAGCCAGAGGCAGTTCTGTCAATCGTTGGGATTGCATCCGGATTTTTCGAAATCGCTGGGGCTGCTTTATCCTTTGCCATGTTGGTATAGTCAGAGGCTATATCATTGTAGACAGGTGTTTCTTGACGAACTGTTATTTGGTTTTCAAGAGGCACAAGTTCCATGGCTTTGTTGCATAGTCCTTCTTTTCTCATTGTAGGTTTATCAAAGGTGATAAGTCTTTCAGTTTGAACCTCTTGGATTGTAGCAAGATTTGGTCGTCTGCTACATCTTGCGAGTCCACTGGGCCTACTACTTATTATCGGCCTCATGATGTGGTTTGACCAGGTCGATGGACACAACTCGGTTCTCCTTTCTTCCAGCAAGGGGCGGCAGTAACACTGATCTTTTTCCGTGGATTGCTAAGACAGGTACTGGTTTTCTGTACGAAGGTCCAAATTCCTTCTTCACAGCGATCTTTTCTTTGACTAGTTCCCCAATCTTTGGAATCCAGACAGGTCTTGCTGGGACAGGTGGTGTTTCTTCAGTGGTCGATGGCTTTTGTGTTGTGTTGCTTAGACTTCTTGTTTCATTTAAGTCCTGCAAAACAGCGAAACGGTCTTTGATATCAAAGGGTTTTTGTTCCACCACTGAAGTGTGATGATCAAGATCCTGGATGAGCATTCTAGTACCAAAAAGTATTTCATATGGAGTGATTCCACCCAGAGAATTTCTTGGCAGATTATTAAGACTACGTAAGATGTTTGACCCACCCGTCACCCGAGCCTAATACCCTAGCTGTTATAGATTGCTTTATGTCACGGTTTTTTCTCTCCACTACCGCATTTCCCTCAGGATGGAACGGACTTGAGTACTGCAATGCAACGCCCAAGTTGGCCATGGATTCTTTGTAAGCTCGAGAGCTAAGCGCAGGACCCTGGTCAGAATGTAGCGTGCTGATTGTGTATGTGCCGATAAAGAATCGCAAATCTTTTTTAACAGTTCGGGCGTCAGCTGAGCGCTGAGGCCACATCCAAATGAATCTTGAGCAGGAATCAACTGCGACCATGATATATTTATAGTTGCCATCCCTCTGTAAGGGACCACAGTGATCCAGGTAAACACACATGAACGGTTTATCTGAGATTAGAAGGGGCGTATGTGCAGGTCATTTCACGGTTTAAACTTTCATTTTTTGGCAGATTTCACATTCTAGAACATAGTTTCTAGTTTGTTTCCTCATGCGCGGCCACCAATATCTCTGTTTTAATAATGATACTGTGGCGGAAACTCCTGCGTGTGCGGAGGCAAGCCCTTCATGTGCTGCTAAGATTAGTCCTAACCTATGTTCCATGTTTGGAATTGCCCTATCCCCCACTCCAGGGATTCGAGCAAACGGAACATTATTTGCATCCATTATATATGAGTACTTTACTGGAAAGCCTTTTGGGAGTGTTTTACCACTGTCTTTTACTGAAGCTCTGACAACTTGCATTATTTCGCTGTCTATTTTTGTTTTTGAAGGAGTGATTGCAGCTACGGAAGCCGTTTGCACAGCTGCCTTCGCGGCTTCATCAGCCAATGAATTCCCTGCAACGTGAACGCCATCACGCTGATGACTCAGTGTATGGATCACGTGAGTCTTTTGTAGTTCTTTCTGTAATAGAACTACTTGTTCCCAAAGCATTTTATGCTTAATTGTGCCACCTTTTGCATCTTTGAAACCGTTTTGAACCCAGTTCTGCAAATATTCATTGTAAGACTGGACGCAGTAATGCGAATCGCACACTATGAGTGTGGGGAACTCGCGATCGGTATTTTCAAGCGCCATCTTGAAAGCCTGTAGTTCAGCTCGCTGAGCTGTACGGTCTCCTAGTGATTGAGTTTTAGTGACCATAGGTCGAAATTTACCTTCGCGCCAGCGACCTATAACAATAGCGTTCGCAGCACTATATCCTTGTTTACTCCCAATTGCGGGTTGTGCTGATCCGTCTGTATAGATTATACATCCGTAATGTTCTAGAGGCAGAATCTCAATGGGCAGAGGACATTTTTGTTAGTATTGTAGAAATTCTTGTGTTTTCAAGTATGGGTCAAAAACGTATTCTACGTCTGTTGCAGCAAGAGAGTTAACCCATTGTATCCATCTCGGATGTAAAGCTTTAGCATTTGGAATGCTCGCTTTTGTTACTGCCTCTAAGGCAGGTACAGGTGTAACGATCATTATGCATTTACCCTGTGCGAGGGCTCTCTCCTTTGCTACTGCAGTTTGAACCGCTGTCAGAATGTTTTCTGTTGAAGTGAATTTTATTTCAGCTTGTGTGTACAAGTGTGATTTGTAAGCTATTGGTACCTTTTCACCTTAATTAAATGTTTGGTACGTGAATCTGCATCTCCCTGGGATGATTCGTCTGAAAAGATTGCGCACGTTGTCGCGTGTCTGTAACTGTGTTTTTGCTAACATGTCTGTTTGTACTGAACGCAAAATTTCTGTGTGTTTTTGAATCCAATTAGTTGGTTTGAAATCAGGTTTGATTAGTTCGTAGAGGGGTTTAACCCTTTCTGCATAATTTAGAACGTAAGTTCTTCCGAAATTCAAGTTTTTAAGCGTCTTTGGAGTTTGGAGCAGCGCACATTTCTCTAGAAAGTTTGCTGCCAGGCTTTTGCCTTCACTTGAAAGTTCGTATCCTAAGAATAGGACATTGAGGTGGGCAATTCGTGATTTCTTAAAATTGAATTTGTACCCTTCAGAAGCAAACCCAAGTATAATGGTGTTCACTCTTTTCAAGTGCCTGTCCAAGTCATCGTCTGTAAGATAGATGTCATCGACATAAGATACTGCCTCATCATCATACATTTGTAGTAATTCTGTTACTCTGGATGAAAATAACCCTGGGCTATTCTTGAATCCTTGGGGGAGACGGCAAAATTGTCGCTGTGTCCCCATGATTGAGAACATGGTCAAATACCTGCTTTCTGGTGCAATGTTTTGACAGAAGAAACTGTTAGAAAAATCTAATGTGGTTTTATACTTTTTACGCACGATGTTATTCATCAGTGCGGCACTGTGTGCATTCTGTACAGCAAAAGTTTTGCAACAAGAGTTTAGATGTCTGTAGTCCAATACTAGACGATATGTATTGTCCGGTTTGGAGACAGGAAACAAAGGATTGTTATAGACGAGGTGCATGTTTCAATCACCCCTTGGTATTCAAGTTGATCTAAGATCTCCCTGACCTGTTTTTTAGCTTCCTGTTTAACAGGATATTGCCTTTGCATTGTTGGTTGATTTTTTAACTGGATTTTATGGTGAGGAGAGTCCTCATTCCATCCCACATGATTTTTATATAATGCTGGAGCCCATTTTCTGGCATAGGTTTATTTTTTATGAATTGGAATATGATTAGAGAAGGCTGGCATAATGATTTCTTCACCATGTGGGCACTCCCTGACAAATTCAGGTGGCCAGTCTTGTTCAGCTAGAAGAATGGCATAACCCTTAGATAGCTTCTCCCAAAAGAGTGCCTTTATTTTCCTAGTTATGTCCCCCTCCATCCATAGTGTTACTTTATATAACTTATGTGGTACACTAACCCTGGTGTCTGCAGTTTCAACTTGAATGCATTCATTCAAGTCCACTGTCTCCAGATGATCCTTCAGGATCTTGCGAGCTATGGTGACTTCTGAGCGCTGTCTAGCATTGTCTGGGCCACCTCCCCGTTCTTGAGCTGTGTCCTCAAGATCCTCGGCATGTCTGATCTTTACACTTACTACCTTCTTCTTGCTGAATTGAGTTTTCTTATTTTTTGGAACGTGCTGATCGTGTTTGGACTTCACGCGTAATTCCTTTTGTTCTGACCGTCCTCTTCTTTCTGATTTTTGCGAGGAAGTCTGAAAGGTATAAGAGGAACGTGTATCAGTATATTGATATCTATCTTAGGATTTCCTTGTTCAGGAAGTGCTCTTGGCACACAGCAATTAAAGCTAGAAAATTAGCATTTTCTAGGGCGATTGGAGCTTTGCAGAATTTTGTGGCTAAAATTGGGGGTAGACCCGTCAAGGAGTTGATTGTAATTAAGCATGAGCACAAAATCCGTTCCGCTCGCGGATTTTCGGTAAATTCGCAATCCGTGAACTCCCGCGAATTTACCCAAAATCCGCAAATCCGCGAGCGGCGGATCCGGGGGGCAAAAGTTCAAGCCTTCAAGCTTGAAGTTGTTGTAACTTTTTTAGGATGGCGCCGGCAAGCTGCCAGCGCCATCCTAAAATAGTTACTAAGTTAGCTTCAACAGGAAGCACTAATAGATAAAATAAAGCACCTGCTTTATTTTATCTATTAGTGCTTCCTGATGAAGATAATTTAGTAACTATTTTAGGATGTCGCTAGCAGCTTACCGGCGCCATACTAAAACAGTTACAGGATGATGGACAGCTCACTCAAGGGACCCCTGCGCACATCGGTGCGATTGCATAGTAACACACACATGGTCGCTGGAACTAGTTGAAGCTCAAATTCAGTGACTCATTCATCAGCCCAAAAACAATCGTGAGCGTCGTCGAGGCTGGGCAGGTGTGCCTTCTTCCCAAATCTACAGTCGAAAATCAGCTGTGATGCTGGATAGAGGCCTTTGTATCCTTGACTTTCACGAGCGCAATCCTCGTGCTGTTCCTGTGACCAGGAGCTTCTTTACAAGGGACCCCTGCGCCCTTCGGGGCGATTGCATAGTAACACACACATGGTCGCTGGAACTAGTTGAAGCTCAAATTCAGTGACTCATTCATCAGCCCAAAAACAATCGTGAGCGTCGTCGAGGCTGGGCAGGTGTGCCTTCTTCCCAAATCTACTGTCGAAAATCAGCTGTGGTGCTGGATAGAGGCCTTTGTATCCTTGACTTTCACGAGCGCAATCCTCGTGCTGTTCCTGTGACCAGGAGCTTCTTTACAAGGGACCCCTGCGCCCTTCGGGGCGATTGCATAGTAACACACACATGGTCGCTGGAACTAGTTGAAGCTCAAATTCAGTGACTCATTCATCAGCCCAAAAACAATCGTGAGCGTCGTCGAGGCTGGGCAGGTGTGCCTTCTTCCCAAATCTACCGTCGAAAATCAGCTGTGATGCTGGATAGAGGCCTTTGTATCCTTGACTTTCACGAGCGCAATCCTCGTGCTGTTCCTGTGACCAGGAGCTTCTTTTCAAGGGACCCCTGCGCCCTTCGGGGCGATTGCATAGTAACACACACATGGTCGCTGGAACTAGTTGAAGCTCAAATTCAGTGACTCATTCATCAGCCCAAATCCGCAAATCCGCAAATCCGCCAAATCCGCGGATTTTGCGGATCCACGATCTGCAAATCCGCAAAATCCGCGGATCGTGGATCCGCAAAATCCGCCCATGCTTAATTGTAATATACAAGGCTAAATGTGTATCCACGGCCACCTATGTCTCTGGTATCTGGGGGATTGATACCTCAATTTCTATTCAACAATCCAAAAACTGCTTCCTCAGATACCTCCTGGGGGTCCCTAAATCCACAGCTAGTTATTTTGTACACATAGAACTGGGTCTCCCCTATATCTCCGATATTATAATGACTGAGCCTATCTTGCTATGGCACAAGCTGTGGCTAATTCCAGAGACAGCCTTTAATCGCAATATAATATCTGATTGCCTAAACCTTGATGGTATAAGGCAAATTAAATGGCTGTCTTATGTGGAAGCAATGTTGACCGAGATTGGCCACCCCGAGTTTTTTAAGAACCCATCTAGTATGGAAACGATGCTGAGGAAAGTCCTGCGTAAATTGGTTATGGACCATCTAGCGAATGAAAGGTGGTCCACGGAAAAAATGAAAAAATCTGTGTTAGCTTATCAGCAAGTTACTATAGAACAGGGACTGCAATTGTACCTTGCAAGTGACCTTAATTGTTAAACTAGAATGCTTCTTGCAAGGTTTAGATTGGGATCTTTTTATCGTTTAAGTACTTTCCCAGCATGTAATGACTGGTCGAGAGATTTACTGCTTTGCCCCTGTGATGATCTCGCCCCCCAAACTAATATGCACTGTATTTTATTTTGTAAATTTTATGAGGTTCCAAGAAAGATCCTACTTAAACCAATTCTTAAGGAGTGGGGCCGCCGGTCTTGTAGAAATGCTTTTCTTAGACTACAACGGCTAGAAAATATGGAAGTGGTCCACACCCTAGCTAAATTTCTGAAACTTTTGGTAAAGTTTAGGAACTCGATGTAACATAACATATCATATGTATTTATGTATCCTAGAGCTTTTTAAACCCATTATATTTTAATGACTGTTTTATCCTTATTTTTTGTATTTTAAATGCACTTGCCACTTTGTGATAATACCCCTGTTTTTAAAATGTATGGTGTACCCATAATGGAAACATACTGGCACCTTGCGACTTATATTTGTTTTTAACAATGTATGCTTTTATGATATTACTTTGTATATCGAAATAAAGCTTTTTTGAATTTGAATTTGAATTTGATATCTATCAGGTTTTCTCAAATTATCCCTATTTCTGAGGTTGTACCTCTTTTCAGAGGGCTCCTTTTGAGGAGACCTTCCTCTGGACTGGTAGCGCTTCTCTTTAGGAAGTGTCTGTTTAGTATTTTCCCCACTTCTTTTTAGGAGTAGTGAGATTATTTTTAATAAAAACCTTTTCAGGATTTTCTGTCAGTTTGGGTTTTACTGGTTTCCCTCCCAAACTATCTCTACCTAGTTCTTCATAGGATTTTTCAAATATTCTTGCAAGTTCATATGGTTGCTTAGTTATATCTGTTTCTTTTAGTTTTTGGCGGATTGCCACAGATGCTGCTTCACCTTTGATGTTAGCTAATAGTGTAGCTGAGACCTGTTTGAAATCTTTTAGTAACTTCAAACCAAGATTTAAAGCAGGTTCTGGTCCGTATTCATTTTGAATCTGTCTTAGGACGTCTGGTATTACCGCCATAGATGGAACACCATGTGTTTTTGTGTAGATTGAAGCAAAGACTGTACCCCAAGTGTTACAGTCCTCCACGTGTGGTGTAATCCCCATTGGTAAACAGATTGTTAAAATTCTGTGTTTTTCAGGAGGTGTACTATCAGGAAATACTGCCTCTATTTGAGTAATTTTTTGTGCTAACCAGAACGGAATTTGTTCCCTTTTTGCGGGCAATTTACCAATGACTGATTGTATAGTCTGGGTTGTAATTTTGTTTGTGTTCCCCTGGTGAGGGGTCTGCTGTGGAATTCTTACAGCAGGTTGGACCGTTAAAGTCCGCATGACATATTGAACCAACTGTCTATGTATTTTAATTAGCTGTTTTAGCTGAGCTGAGCTAATAGTTCTGGACCTGTCATTCTTTCAATGTCAGGATGTGGTGTATAGCTGGCTAGTACCGGCCATGTTGCTCCTGGTCTACCTAGTGGACCGAGCCTGGTAATGTGATTTTGATGTTGTAGGGCGCCTTTAAACCAGAGCTGATGCTCCTGGTAAGTTAGTGGAATTTTAACGTCCTCGAAAGGAACGTATTCCACTTGAGGTTCCTCTACTTTGTAGTAGTGGAACTCGTGTGTTACTGGATTTGCTGTAGGAAACAGAATCCATGAATAGAATACCCCTGTCTGCCGATATTCATGTGCCTCTATAACAAAGATTACTTTACCACCTCTTGATGATACTCTATTATTTATAAGCTTTATAGTGATTGTTTTCCTTATATTTACAGGGATGAGTATAGCATCCGGGTCATTCTGTTGGAGACCTGTGCCGTCTAAAACTGCCTGAGCTGCTGCTGCAGCGCTCTCCCTTTCGTCGTCACTCTCCGTCATTTTGTTGACCGAAAGTTTGCAGAGCAAGTTTCAAGGAAACAAAGATAAGGTGCACAATATTTTTGGAACACTGTATCCTTCAACGTTGAACAAACCAAAAACTAATACATAGGATTTTCGTCCTACTCAGTTATGGCGGATATTATATCCTTTTATCCACTCAAGACGTCTATTGGAGTATTTTACGGGAAAAAGGGGTCTGTGTGAAAAGCACGACTGAGTTACTCTAGTATCTAGCGTTAAATTAGTGCCTTACCAAACGTTGGGTGCCATGTAGTGTAGTTCCTATATTCCCAATAGGCTCTGCACATTGGAATAACATATCCTATAGATCTGACGTAGGACTTATGTCTACTAGGTCTCTATCGAATATATTAGACTTAATAGCTCGGAGATCACTAGAAACTTTCTCGAATACACAAGAAGGGATTAGTTTCTGATAGCCGCATAAACATGACAACCTTCTTTCCAAAGAATAAGAGATGTATCTCTAGAGACGCGGAAACAATAGATAGTTATTTTATTCAATCAATCGGGCATGCTTCGTTTCACCAGAGATGCAGAGAAATAGAGAGACGGGCGTTTTCAATAAAAGTATTTATTGAACAGTCTTCTTTCTCATGCAGAAGAAATGAACTGCTACAATCGTAATACTGGTTGCAAAGTACAATGCATACAGTACGAGGAGTATTATAAAATAATACTGTAAAAGCATGATATGGTTTCTAAGCCATAAAATACATAGAATACATACATTTATAAATAAAGACTAAAAAAGTACTCAACGGGTGCTTCTAAAATACGCCTACCCCGGTGTACCTAACCTAGGTCTAGTACAAGGGAAGAAGTAAGTGAGGTGTAGCTTAGTTTCAGTATTCTTTGCCAAGAATCCATTCAAGAATTCTCTAAGGGTCTAATCAGCTCCGTACCTTAGTTTTAGAATGAAGGAGGTCTGGTATCTCTCTCTCAGGACTCGATTTCCCAACAACCCGCAAGGGTAGCTTGGAAACACTGGAGCTGGATTTCTCAGCAGGAGAAAAGACAGCGTCTCTCTCAGTGCGTCTGCTGGAGGGTCGGCTTCCTTCGGCACTTGCTGCAGCGAAATGCATCGGGCAAGTAGATAATCTAACTGCTCCAAACCACTGTGTGTTTGGTTGGCAAGTGTGGGCATATTTATACCTTGAAGGTGCCGAGTTTGACGTGAGGTTGGACATAATAACGTCATCAAAGGGTTTCAGTTCTTTGAAAACTCCATGAGTTCTTGGACAAATCAATATTCAAGCAGGGGGAAGTCCCTGACTGCTGAAGGCGTGTTTTTCCAAGAAATCGTTTTGGATTTTCGGAACTAGTGGAAGTTGCCATGCCATATTAGGACTGCATGAGCTATGTCTTAATATGGTTATTGGAAAATTACACTATGGTCCTAAAATGCTATTCAACAGTGCTCTGAGCTTTGTACCCACGTAGAGGTAGAAAAAGGGTTTGCCTACAATGGTGTTAATTGTATTTATAGACATACGTCTCAGACTGGGATATCTTGTAGTCAGAATGAGACCAGGTTTAATACTTTCCCCCAGATATGACATATATTGACTTGATGCACAGGGAGATATACTTCCTCTAACCTTTATCTACAAAATGCGTTCCCCCTGACCTCATTCATTTCAGTCCGTATTTTAATGGAAACATTTGGCATCTATAAGGATAGGAGTGTATGTATCCAATGTCGGATTCCAAGGTAATAGTGGGAAAGCAGGGTGGTAGCATCAGTAGTGACTTCAAGAATTTTCTTTTGTGGCAGCCTGTTATTGGGGTGTTTTTATCCAAATCCAGCAGTGGCTCGTGTCAGAGAAAAGAGGTGGGGGACGGGGTCAGGGGATGGATGGGGATGAGAGAGACAAATACAAAAATAAAATAAATAACGTACCTGCTTCGCTTCATGATCGCGCTCTTCTGCTCCACTCCTTTCCACGGCTGGCACCGGCTCCCAAACTGCCCCGCGGCTAATCCTAAAGCTGTTCCCATTCATGAGAGCAGCTTCAGGATTGTCCAGAGTGCTGATGATTTGCGCTCCCAGACAGACTGGGAGCCTGTTCCTGCTCTCTCTAACCTGGCAATGTAGCTGGAGTTGCAAAGAGCTTCACTGCACATGTGGGTTTGGCCAGCCGTGTGGGTTTGGCCAACCTGAGACTAAACATGGGCGGATTTTGCGGATCCACGATTCGCGGATTCAGCGGATTCACGGATCGTGGATCCGCAAAATCCGCGGATTCAGCGGATTTGCGGATTTGGGGGCGGGGCTTCCTCGAGCGTGTGGGCGGGGCCAAACGGACGGGGCTTCCACGCGAGCGCACATGCCTCTTGTGTGTCTAAAAGGTCAGAGACCGATCAGAGCAGCAGATTAAGAGACAGAAGCCCCTGGTCACAGGAACAGCACGGGGGTTGCGCTCGTAAAAGTCAAAGATGCCCAGCCTCCCAACGCTCACGTTTTTTTTTGGGCTGCTGAATGAGTCACTGCATTTGCGCTTCAACTAGTTCCAGCGACCAAGTGTGTGTCACTATGCAATCGCGCCGAAGTGCGCAGGGGTCCCTTGAGTGAAATGTCCATCATAGTGGGTAAATGGCGGGAAGACGGTGCACACCTTGAGTGTGTGGGCGGGGCCAAACGGACGGGGCGTCCATGCGAGCATGCCTCTTGTGTGTATAAAAGGTCAGAGACCGATCAGAGCAGCAGATTAATTATTTAATTGTGCCAGGACCGTCGTGCCCGAATGAACCCTGCCCTTCATATTTATTCAAGAAGACACCACTGTTGAAGTAATTTACGATGGCGCCGGCAAGCTGCCAGCGCCATCCTGCAAAAGTTACTTAATTAGCTTCAACAGGAAGCTCCAACTGCTAAAATAAAGCAGGCGCTCGAGCCCCTGCTGTATCTTATCTGTTAGAGCTTCCTGTTGAAGCTAATTAAGTAACTATTGCAGGATGGGCGCTGGCAGCTTGCCGGCGCCATCGTTAATTAGGCGCGCTTGAACTTTTGACCGCAAAATCCGCTCCGATCGCGGATTGCGGATTTTCGGCAAATCCGCGAGAGTTCGCGGATCGCGGATTTGCCGAAAATCCGCAAAATCCGCGATCGGAGCGGATTTTGCGCTCATGCTTACCTGAGACAGCCGGCCAAACCCACATGAGCAGCAAAGTCCCATTGCAGCCTGTCATCACCTTGGCCCACCCCCAAGACTCCGCAGAAGAAAAAATAAAACAATAATAAAACGGGGTTTAAACCTGTTTTATTATCGTTTTATTTTTTACGTTTTTGAGACTGCTGGCAGGGTGGCCATAGCGGAGGAGACGCCGCTGTCCAAACCCCAGATTTTCACTCTGTATGCCGTTTTGCTTCTGATCTTTGATTGGACTACGTGATCGATATGAGGCAAAAAGCAGTGTCCATTGATTATATGCATGTCTAACATTAAGGTATTTGATACGGTCAGACCCAGGTTAAGTGAAGGAGTTAACTTCTTTGAGGCTTGTGCCCTTGTTGTTAAACTCTTTATTGTCTCTCCGGAATTTCCTGAGCAGCATTTTCTTTGTTTTCTGGCTGTTTATCTTCAGACCATTTTCTTGGCAAAACCTATACATAGCTGTTAGTTGAGCTTCCAATCCTTTTGGGGTCAGGCAATAAGGTACAGTCATCCACATTGAGGGGGTATGGATCCTAGAAGCTGGCACATTTTGGTTGTCTTTCAAAACTTCCTGGTAAATGCCATTTGTGTACAGCCACAACAGGAGAGGGAGTGAATAAACATCACTATTTGACTCAATTTGGGATGGTGAACTGTTTTTGGACATTCTGTATGTGTACAGCATTGCTATGAGAGGTAGTAGTTACTTTGAAGGAGACATAGGTCCTGAGCACAACTTAGATAGTAAGACAATGAAGTATAGACCACAATAGGCTCTATATAACACTTTTCCTTGTCCAGCCGGACAGGAAACTTTAATATTTGATTTGATGACAGTCTTATTTACAGTATAAACATACAGCAACGAATCATTGCAGTATAGCACACTCCTGTGCCATACCATGGGGAAACAGAAGGAAAAATAAGAGAATAGGAAAGGGTGTAACAGGCAAAAAGAGCGGACAGGTCACTATTTTAAATCAGAGCAATTTGTTAGTGTAACCTGAAGCGGCGCATACAAAAATAAATGTACAATACATCAAATGTATGCCCACTCAAAGGAGTCGACGTTTCGATCCCGCACTTAAAATATCAAGGGATCATCTTCAGGACTTAATTGATTGTTTGCCTGGTTAGAACATTATTGATAGCCTGTTGGGAGTAAAACAGGGAGAAAGGAAAAAAAGAAAGAAATAAAAAATTGAAGGGAGAGATTAACAACGTGTAACTGGGGAGAATTGTCATTACCAGCGTCCTGCTGAACTTACAACACTCGGATTCGCAGTGGGTGAGAGGGGCTCGTGAGTGTTAACAAGAATACATAAAAATCATAAAAAACCATAAAAATCACTGGAGGAGACTGGCGTGATAATTGCTTAACACTTTCATAATTCGGAATCGAAGCTCAACCCAGTGTGTGAGCAGGCATGGGTAGAGCTGCATGCACTTAACTCTAGATGGGGAAGAAAAGGCCTTGGGCATCCTACCTTTGGAAACAGTGTACCAAGGAAAGATGTAACGTACTGCGACGAAAAATTGGTGCTAATGGTCCCAGCAGGGCTCAGCATACGTGGTGCTGAGAAGGGAGAAACGGGGGAAAAGAGAATTGTCGGTTATGTCACCCTGGCGCAAACGGCGTACCGTGTAATTGCGGCGGTGGTGGGGTAACATACCTAATGCTCAAATTTAAAGCATACACTTAGCCTCGATGGAGTGTAAGCACGGGTGCCCGCTGTGGTCGTCAGTGCCGTGTGTGGCGCCGGTGGGGCGGTATCCTCCGTATCTGAAGGAAAAGTTGGTGGTGAGCTTTGACAAATGGTCGCACCGAACTAGTGAAAAATTACAAAAAATTAACGCACGCCTACCCTTTAGTAGTATTAGGAGCCCTTGGATGGGGGTTGTGTATTTGATGGGAGCGGTGAGGCTTGATGGCCAAAACCGGCAGCGGTCATGAAATTCGGGGATCCGCTAGAAACGGAAGGAAAAAATATATTTAGTCCCCGATATTGGAGGGCTAGGGTGTTTGGTAGCAAAGCCGGGAGTTTCAAGCTTACCTTGTGCGGACAGTGCCAAAGACGTGCAGAGGTACACCCGTCTGTTCTATGGGAAGGCCTGCCGGTACTAGACGATCGGAGCCGGGTCACGTGAACGTGTGCACCGCGGTCGCCATCTTGGGTGGGGAGGTTGCGTTACAGGTGACGAAGGACTAGTGTCTACCAATTCAACTACGGCCGCCATCTTGGAAAGGTGTCCAAATGCCGAGATTGGTTTGGGGAGGGAGGTGACTAGGGGTGAAACAATGAATAGCGCGAAGGCATGCGGGGCTTCATGCAAACAAGCGGGACTACATGTGAAGAACACTCGCAATACATTGTTAAATGGAAAGTTCTACATGCATATAGCTAAGGAATGTTAAAATGTCAGACATCAGTTCAGGAAATCTTAGCTGTGCAATGTGTGGGGTGCATTAAAAGCATATTGTCAGACATCAGTTCAGGAATCTTAGAGGAGATTGGTCCAATCCTCACTCCTGTTGAGTCCTGTATGAAGGGTGTTGAATTGAATTATTGATTTCAGTTCCTCTCGATTCAGCAGTTGGTTAAGATTGCCCCCTCTCAGAGGTAATTTGACTGCTTTCAAAATTGTCCATTTGAGATCCTCCGCAGTATGTTTCAGTTCTGAGAAGTGTTCGACCAGAGGCGCATTTGGTGTCCCACATCTGATGCGACTTCTGTGTTGGCAAATTCGTGTCCTCGCCTTCTGGGTGGTTTGGCCAACATACATTTTTGGGCAAGGGCACAGAATGGCATAAATAACATTACTGCTATTACAGTTGGTAAAGCTTTTCAAATCGACAGTAATATTGTTGTGGCTAAATTTACATGTTTCAGTTGTGAACTCGCATACAGAACATTGTCCACATTTCACATGCCCTTGCATTGGTGGAAGGCCCCAAATTGAATCAATGGTTATGTTCGGGGTTGGGGCTGGTAGTGCTGCTCTAACCAAATGGTCCCTCAAATTCTTGCTTTTTTTTTTTAAAGCAAAGATTGGTCTTTCTAGATTTATATTGCCGGCATTTATGGTGGACCAATGTTTCAGAATACATTTACGAATTTTGTTAGAGACAGGGGAGAAGGTCGTGACACAAGCAATCCTCTCTTGCCTGTCTCTGGTCTTTGGTGAAAGTAACACCTCTCGTGGGCAGTACCATGCTCTCTTGGAAGCGTTTTTCACTAACCTCCTAGGATATCCCCGTGCTTTTAGTTTGTTGGTTAGGTTTAGGGCCTCCCTAAAGTAATCAGCTTTTGAGGAACAATTGCGTCTGATTCTCAAGAACTGTGCGTAGGGCAAAGAATCCTTCAATGCCCTGGGATGGTTGCTTTCGTACCTCAGTAGAGTGTTACGCTCGGTGGGCTTCCTATACAAACGTGTCAGTAATTCACCTGCTTCATGGTAGATAGTTAGATCTAGAAATGGTATTTCCATTTTGTCATGGGAAAGGGTGAATTTGAGGTCTGCACAGTTATTGTTCAGCCAATGGAGGAAGGAATGTAAGGTGGAAATATCAGAATTCCAAACCAGGAAAATGTCGTCGATATAGCGACGCCATAAAGAAATCCCTGAATAGAATGGATTGTGGTCGGTAAGGATTGATCCGGTTTCTAGGTTGTCCATGAACAGTATGGCTAGGTGTGGAGCAAAAATAGCTCCCATTGAGGTGCCCTTGATTTGCTGGTAAAATGTATTGTCGAACATAAAGAAATTCCTGGAAAGGCATAACTCTAATAGTTGCATTATGAACACGGTTGGGACCCTATGGGGCCGGGGGCGAGTGTCCAATACTTTCTGGATCACTAGAAGAGCCGCTGTTTGGGGAATATTTGTGTAGAGCGATTCTACATCCATAGTGCAGAGAGTGTTCACCTCTGGATCAAATGGATAGTGCTCTACCAAATTTATCATTTCCATACTGTCGCGTACATAACAACAGGTAGATGGAACAAAATCCTTGATGAAGTAATCGACGTACTTTCCAAGTGGTTCCAAGATAGAGCCACAGGCAGAGACAATTGGTCTGCCCGGGGGGGAGTCAATGCTCTTATGAATCTTCGGGAGAGTATAAATCACCGGAAGACGTGGGTTTTTTACATTGAGAAACGCATGTTCCTTCTTACTCAAAAAGCCTTGTGCCCTGGCGTCATTAGTGAGCTTAAGTATAGTCTCTTGGATTTCCTTGGATGGATTCCTTGGTAGTCTCTCATAGTGTTCAGTGCTGGCAAGCTGGCGGTTTATCTCCTTTTTATAAGAATCGATGTCTTGCAGGACAATCCCGCCGCCCTTATCGGCACTCTTCACTATGAGAGAGGGACTGTTTCTCAATGTGTTTAAAGCATCCTTCTCACACTTGGAGATGTTGTAAGGAATGTAGATTTTTTCTTTTTCTAGGTACACAGGTCTTTTAGAACTAGTTTCTCAAACGTAATGATTTCAGATGGGATCATACCTGAAGTGGGTAGGAAAGTAGAGGGGGGACTGAAAGGTGTATTCACAATGGAGGGGGTTGAGGGGTGCAGTTGAAAGAAGGCTTTCAAACGGATGAGTCTGAAAAATGTAAGTAGCTCGGTCTGTAGCTCCATGAAATTGGGTCGGATGGTGGGGACAAACGATAAACCTTTCTTTAATAGTTCAGTTTCAGGCTCACGTTGAATGTGACTAGACAGATTGAAAATGGGTATCACCTCAGCGGAATTGTGAATTGAGGTTGTTGGAACAGTGTTTGTCATACTTCCTACCATTGGTAAAAGTTGTTGCGGGTTCTCCGCTCGCCGGGGGCGTTGAACCATCTTTGGGATTTCTTTGCCGTCCCCCTTTGTGGAGTCCCTTGCTGGCCTCGAGGTAAAAAAGGCTGGGCGTTGCTTCCACCCCTTCTGGGATTGCTACCACCTTCACCGGGGTCAGATGCGTCAGAGGATTCAGCTGATGTATCTGAGAACCCGACTATATTCTGTCGTTTGTTGTATCTCCCCCAAGGTCTATTGTTGGGGTTAAAATGGGGCCTGTTGGTGTAAAAATCTTTGTTCAAATATGGATACGTATTTTCTATGTTGTAGTTTTTTATATCTTTTTTTACTTTATTGGATTTTTTATTTTGTTCAATTCGTTGGAAGTCTGCCACTGTTTTATCTACTTGCTCAAGTAACTTCTTGCAATCGGATGTCAAGTCGGAATCGTTTATCTGTTTCAACAAATCACTGATTTCGATTTCCAACGTTTTTAAAGTTTCCACAGCAATATCGATTCCCAGTGCCAGCCAATGTCTCGAGCACGTGGTACCGATCTACCCATGCCTGCTCACACACTGGGTTGAGCTTAATTTTCAGACGTCCAAATTTCCAACCCACCACATTCCCATCACTTCGATTCCGAATTATGAAAGTGTTAAGCAATTATCACGCCAGTCTCCTCCAGTGATTTTTATGGTTTTTTATGATTTTTATGTATTCTTGTTCACACTCACGAGCACCTCTCACCCACTGCGAATCCGAGTGTTGTAAGTTCAGCAGGACGCTGGTAATGACAATTCTCCCCAGTTACACGTTGTTAATCTCTCCCTTCAATTTTTTATTTCTTTATTTTTTTCCTTTCTCCCTATTTTACTCCCAACAGGCTATCAATAATGTTCTAACCAGGCAAACAATCAATTAAGTCCTGAAGATGATCCCTTGATATTTTAAGTGCGGGATCGAAACGTCGACTCCTTTGAGTGGGCATACATTTGATGTATTGTACATTTATTTTTGTATGCGCCGCTTCAGGTTACACTAACAAATTGCTCTGATTTAAAATAGTGACCTGTCCGCTCTTTTTGCCTGTTACACTCTTTCCTATTCTCTTATTTTTCCTTCTGTTTCCCCATGGTATGGCACAGGAGTGTGCTATACTGCAATGATTCGTTGCTGTATGTTTATACTGTAAATAAGACTGTCATCAAATCAATTATTAAAGTTTCCTGTCCGACTGGACAAGGAAAAGTGTTATATAGAGCCTATTGTGGTCTATACTTCATTGTCTTACTATCTAAGTTGTGCTCAGGACCTATGTCTCCTTCAAAGTAACTACTACCCATGGTCCTTTGCCACCCACTGGGTTCCCTTGTTTTTTAGAAAATGAGAGGTAGTAGTGGCATGAGAGTTAAATGCCATTTAAGGGTTGGTTTATGTGTTTACACTACACGCACACAAGACAAAAATGATATGGCTGTCAGGAGCACCACTGTGTTCTGGCTGATCTACAGTTTAAATGTGCTGCAGTAACATGTGGCTAAAAAAAGCTCATTTGCCATTGATGAAAATCTATTTTTATATATGAATAAGTTATCCTAAAATATGCCCGGAGCTCACAATGTAGGATGCCTAATATATAAAAATCCTAGGATGCTTGTTTCCAGTCCAGGGAGGACCTGGCCTTGCAGTTCTGGCTGGACTGTTCCCATTGGGCGCAGGGTCAAGACAGATTTACATAGGGTTGGGACCAAACTGGAATGGCATGCTGAGCAAAACAACGATGGATTTAGGCCCAGATCTCTGTACTGGGGTGAATGTATGACATTGTTATGCATTCTGTCCATCAATTGTTCTTTTTCCATTTGTCACCCCGAGTGGGACGGGCATGCCCAGACGTGGGTCCCGTGCTCTCCATGCCACTGGAGTCAAGCTATCCTGGCTGATGAGGGCTGAAAGCCCGAAACCGGTCCCAGGTTGCTTGTTTCCAGTACAGAGTGGACCTGGCCGTGCAGTTCGGGCTGGACTACTCCCATTGGGCGCAGGGTCAAGACTGATTTGCATAGGGCTGGGTCCAAACTGGAATGGCATGGTGAGCAAAAAAACGATGGATTTAGACCCAGATCTCTGTACTGGGGTGAATGTATGACATTGTTCTGCATTCTGTCCATCAATTGTTCTTTTTTGCATTTGTCACCCCGAGTGGGAAGGGCATGCCAAGACCTAGGTCCCGTGCTATCCATGCCACTGGAGTCAAGCTTATCCTGGCTGATGAGGGCTGAAAACCCGAAACTGGGCCTAGGATGTTTGTTTCCTGTCCAGGGAGGACCTGGTCTTGCAGTTCGGGCTGGACTGTCCCCATTGGGCTCAGGGTCAAGACTGATTTGCATAGGGCTGGGTCCAAACTAGAATGGCATGGTGAGCAAAAAAACGATGGATTTAGGCCCACAACTCTGTACTGGGGTGAATGTATGACATTGTTCTGCATTCTGTCCATCAATTGTTCTTTTTGCATTTGTCACCCCGAGCGTGGCGGGCATGCCCAGACGTGGGTCCCGTGCTCTCCATGCCACTGGAGTCAAGCTTATCCTGGCTAATGACGGCTGAAGCCTGAAACTGGGACTAGGATGCTTTTTTCCAGTCCAGGGTGGACCTGCTCTTGCAGTTCGGGCTGGACTGTTCCCATTGGACGCAGGGTCAAGACTGATTTGCATAGGGCTGGGTCCAAACTGGAATGGCATGGTGAGCAAAAAAACGATGAATTTAGGCCCAGATCTCTGTACTGGGGTGAATGCATGACATTGTTCTGCATTCTGTCCATCAATTGTTCTTTTTGCATTAATATATAAAAATGGCCTTCTACATAATTAAAAAGAATACTGTTTATTGCCTGAAGGGCTATAGGCTATTTCACTAAACTAAATGTTCGATAGGGCATGCCTAGGTATGATTCAAATATTACATTTTCTACCTATGCAGAGGAAAATTCTAGCAAAGTCCTTCAAAGTTATTTCATACTTCATTTTCAGAGGATAATAGCTTCAAAAGAGAAACAAAACCTCTCAGGTGGAACTGACATTTCGCTGCCTAAATACGCCCTCTTGCTATGAGTTGGCATCACTGCTGTATACAGTCCCTTGTTGTTCTACCTCTTCTGTTCATTTTGCCTCAGTCAAGTGTACTCCTTTGATGTTTACTTCGTGTTGCACTGCCTTTTCATAGGTATCATTTCTTCAATTAATTTGTTACATAAGACTTCCTCCGTGTTCTCATGTTTTGATACTACACTTTGCTTTCAACATCCCCCCCTCCAACACCCGAATGTTAGTCTCTAACTCTGTTGTATAGCATGCACTCTGGCACTAAACTCTTTTGGCCTGGCTTGCCCTTAATCAAATTAAATGAATAAATAAGTAAAAATAAATAATCAAATACCCTACAGTCAGTGTCCTAATATGAATATCTTAGCCCACATCATTTGGGTGAAGCTGTGAAAACACGCCCAGTTTTTCACTGTCAAGCAAGATGACTGCATGGGCTTTTGAAAGGAAGAGCAGGTTAAATTAAAGACAAGAGACACCGGAGTTTCAGGTAATTTCCTCTTCAGTTTAATCGATCCAACCAGCAGGAGAAACTATGTACAATGATCAAACAGATATGTGACTACTGGTAACCATATTACCTTATACTAAATTAAGACAGCCACAAGAACAACGCTTATTTTACATAATCCTGCAACTATACTGCGGGCTTCCTTTACCTTTGTATCCTGGTACATACAGGATGACCAACGATGGATTGTTCCCTTTTATAACTATTTGAGTTACCAATGCCCAAAGGAACAACTGTGTATTGATAGGGGGTTTACCCAACTATAGTCACTGGGACCCGGGCTAGCTAAGTACTAAGAGGAAGGGGTCCCAGCATGAATAGAAAAACGATTAGAAAATAATAAGAAGTAAAATCACACAGACAATGAATCCATCCACATTGTTTTAATCACAATGGGAGTACATATTGAATATATAACATTTGAACAGTCAACACGTGGTTGAACAGTGCCCCAGGGAGGGAGGGGGGATGTGTGATCATGTGAGGACAATGTGACGGGGAAGGAGATTTAGTGACAGAACAATCGATCAATTGAAAACATCTAGTAAAAAGAGTTACACATTATGTACAGGACAAAGGACAAAAAGTTCAAATTGTGTATCTAAGCGAGTCATACTCCGCATAGTTCAATTAATGAACAGTTAGGACTTGAAGTTGACATTCAAAAGCAGGTGGTTGTCGACATTTCGACCCTCAGAAATGCGCAGGTATTGATACTATCCTTGCAATGGGGTCTTCATCAGGACGGGTAACGGGGCAGGCAACCTATTTAGTGTATAAACATTTTTGAAATATTATTGTTAATTTTTACTGTGGTTTTTTTTTACTCCCTGAATCATATGACAAAGAACGACAGGGAGCACACTGATCCATGCACGGACCGGTAACGGGGGGAAACCATTAATTGAAACATGAAAGCGTAAGGTGTATCAGGCATTTGATGGCACCGTTATTTGAGAGAAAATTAATCATCAGAATGATGAGCATGAGCGATTAATTAAAACATGAAAGCGTAAGGTATATCAGGCCATTGATGGCAACATTATTTTTGGAGCGAGAATTACCCATCAAAATAATGAGCATGAGCGATTGTGCAGAAGAAATAAGCCACGCGGTGGTAATTATGGCAGGAAATTACCAACAAGGAAATCACAGAAAGTATAGAGGGTTATCCGTCATTACCTTGATCGTAGATAATCAGGAATTGAAATGTTTGGAGGAAACTTTTCGCTGTGTCTGTAAAAGAACACAGACAATGGGTCACAGACGCGACTCATTAGTAGTTTTGTTAGCAATACGACTGTGAGCCTCCACATATTATCCGAGAGCATAATCTCAATCGGGCAGAATAGGGAGGAGAGTAACTTACCCAGTCAATGTGTTCAACACGCGTTCACCAGTCGGGGATCAATAGTCCAACGGACAGAAGGTGATGCGATGTCTGTCGGGCAAGATAGAGAGGAACCATTAGTGGTGCCAACAGGTAGCGGGACAGCTCTAGAAAGTGTTAGCCCGGCGGTTAGCACAGTGCACTTACCCGACACTGAATGAATCTGGCAGTATACCGCTCAAGCTCGCAATGGCGAGCCGTGGTTCCGGATTCATTAAGTTACCATGGGGACTGGGTCACGTGGTGCGGCGCACCTGTGTAGAGGTGGAGGAAAGACTTGGTTTATGTTAGGTGGTAGTCCAGGTTACTAATACGATCGTGACATGTTTCGAAAGAGGGGGCAAGAATCCCTACATCCAGTTGCGATTAGTTAGGGTGCCATTTGGCTCAATTACAACACGATATGTGGATATCGATCGGATCAGTTATGGTGAGAGAGCTAGAGCATTTGTCATACGTGTAAATGACATGCTTACCGGACTTAGATAGCCGGCATGATGAGTACTAATATGCCAATATGAATTTGGATAATTGTAGAATAGTCTAAGATGGTGTCATCAGCTTGGGTGACCAGCGATAGCCACGTGTCCCACCGTCAGCAGGTTAGGGGCGTTGGCAATTGATGGAGAACATATAATGATACCGCTACTTAAAGCGATGGCGTACCTCTCACATGAGGGTATAGGCCAAAGGATAAGCGTAGTATACCAGGATTTACATAAAAACAGAGGAGAGTAGGCTAATAAGCGCTATGATGCAACAACAGAGTTGATATGACGTACCTCTCACATGAGGGTATAGGCCACAACAGTACATTGTATGCTAGATATACGCTTAAGACAAAGTAGCCAATTGAGAAAAGGAGCTATCTTGCTCATTGAGACCTGTTTCAATAGAATCAAAGAAAAACATCCACTTTAGCTCTCGTGTATTTAAGATATTGGAGATGTTCCCACCCCGGGGTTTCCCCCCGTTACCGGTCCGTGCATGGATCAGTGTGCTCCCTGTCGTTCTTTGTCATATGGTTCAGGGAGTAAAAAAACCCCACAGTAAAAAGTAACAATAATATTTCAAAATTTTTTATACACTAAATAGGTTGCCTGCCCCGTTACCCGTCCTGATGAAGACCCCATTGCAAGGATAGTATCAATACCTGCGCATTTCTGAGGGTCGAAACGTCGACAACCACCTGCTTTTGAATGTCAACTTCACGTCCTAACTGTTCATTAATTGAACTATGCGGAGTATGACTCGCTTAGATACACAATTTGAACTTTTTGTCCTTTGTCCTGTACATAATGTGTAACTCTTTTTACTAGATGTTTTCAATTGATTGATTGTTCTGTCACTAAATCTCCTTCCCCGTCACATTGTCCTCACATGATCACACATCCCCCCTTCCTCCCTGGGGCACTGTTCAACCACGTGTTGACTGTTCAAATGTTATATATTCAATATGTACTCCCATTGTGATTAAAACAATGTGGATGGATTCATTGTCTGTGTGATTTTACTTCTTATTATTTTCTAATCGTTTTTCTATTCATGCTGGGACCCCTTCCTCTTAGTACAAAGGAACAACTGGACCTTTTTGTAAAGCCAACTTCTCTTAATTACACCACCTGCCATCCTCCAACTTGACCTCACGCTCCATAACACCTATTACCTTCATGCAGTCTGCAAATCTGGAATTACCCTTGGTAATAATACCTGGTAATTTAACTCTGACCCTATCATCTTCCTTAACTTCCTTCCGTCCCATACCATTTGTGTACATATATCTCTTTTGAGTCTTTTCCCATTTTTGTCCCACACATGCCTTTTTTCCACAGATACTTTCAAATTGGTAATCCATAGACAAACCAATTTATTGGCCGCCTCCCTGCTTTTGAGCAATGCAAAAGGCGACATCCATGTGACCTCACTAAACATTGCGCGCAAAACCCATATCAAATCTACAACTCCTTTTTCCAATCCAACCTATTAACCAAAGACATTGGAATGTTGTTGTTGATAACACGATTGCAACTTTCAACCATTCCATTACTTCTGGGATGATACAAAGATGTAGTTATATGTTTCACCACCAAATTCTTCAAGAATCTACCAAAATCCTCTGGCGTGAATTGCGCACCATTGTCCGTAACCAACTCTGATGGTGCCCCTTCACGCATAAACAGCTCACATAGAAATGTCACCACCTCAGTATTCACTCATCAGACAAACTTCAGCTCTGGCCAACTGGAATATGTCAGGATCAGCACTCTGCAGGATTCATTCGCAGCAATAAGCTCCACCTCCGGACCTCCCAAACACCCTGACTGAAATGCACAGGGTGTTCGGGTGATACGGTGAGGGAAAAACCCCGTAAACGGGGAAAACCCAAGGAAGGAAAGGAGGGGGCAGCAGGGAAAGGAAGCTGTAAAACAAAAGAACAGGTTAGCACATTTCCTTATGACTACTCTCATTAAAGTCTCGCTAGAAGAACTAATCACCTGCATCAAACATGAATCATTCTCCGCTCGACGGCCTTCATCCCTTTCCTCCAATCCCTATGCAACACAAGGAACACAGTTAACATATACAGGATGAGCACACCAGGTACATCAGCTATTAATGGTATGTTAATTCCACACACCCTCAGAGTGGTAACACTCTTCCTCAATATTTTTCAAAAGCCAAGAAAGATCTGCACGATAATCAGTTCCTGCTATCCAGCAGATCAAGTTATGCAAGCCACAATGGGTTATACTGCAGAGGCCTGTTTCCACAAAGTGCGATATCAATTACTGCATTGAAATCCTTGCTTGGAACATGTGACCTCCCTTTAGGCAAACCCAACCAAACACGGTGAAGTGTAGCACACTGCCACTGCTTTCCGCTTTGGGAATTGTAATCCGAAATACGAGGAATAAACACACCTCAGGAATTCATGACGGCAATGAGGAGAAATCTCCCCCCTTCATTCCGCCACTTGACGCACCATACTCAAGAAAGAAACAAAGAACGTAAAAGAGACACGCCGTTTCCACAGACGTTGTGACAGCACCAGCTCTAAGAGTTGCAGAGCCTGTCCGAGGTAAAAGTTTGACTCACTTACGAATTGAGAGAGCCAGCAAACAAGGGAACAAAATCAAGAACGAATACCTAGCCAGGAAAAGTCTTCCGCGCTGACACGCAAACGCAGACCTCGCTCCTGGGACGAAGCACCGGAACGGAGAGCAGCCGCTCCCGCTGGGGAATCCAGAATCACTAGCTCCGAGCAAGCCGCTCGGCAACGCTATATCGCGAGGGCAGCAAAGGATCATGGGAATTGTAGTTCTTGGCCCGCAATCCCTGGGAAATGCAGTTCGCAATGCAGGCGCGAAGGCTAGGACCTGACAGTACGCCCCCCTCCCATGCGCCTCCTAGGCCCGGGCTTTGAGGGAAACCTCCGATGGAACGAAGCAACAGCCCTGGGAGCATGAACATTGGACCATGGTTCCCAGGAATCATCCTCGCTAGAATATCCCTTCCACGAGACCAGATACCACAGCATCCCTCTGCGCACCTTGGAGTCACGAATGGACCGGACTTCATATTCAGGGCCATCCACAAGAGCCACTGGCGGAGGCGCCCTCCGCTGGGAGGTGAGGGCCGCTTTCAACAGGTGGACATGGAAAACTGGATGTATTCTCAAGGAGCCAGGCAACCGCAACTTATAAGCCACAGGGTTGATCTTTTTCACGATCTGATAAGGGCCAATGTATCTAGGATGGAAGATGCTTCTCATCTTGAAGCGGATGTACTTGGTGGATAACCACACCCTGTCCCCAACCTGAAACTGAGGTCCTGGCAGTCTGTGTCTGTCCTCCCATCGTTTGTATGTAGCCTTGGCCTTCAGCAAATGGTTCCGCACCTCTCTATGCACTCTTCGCAATGTACGCATGCGAGCCAAAACAGTGGGCTGATCTCCTACTTCTGAGGGCAGAGTAATGGGCAAAGTGTTGGCATCGTACCCATAATTCGCCCTGAAAGGAGACAGGCTGGTTGAACTATGCCAAGCGTTGTTATATGCCAATTCAGCCATCCATAACAGGTTCACCCATGATTCCTGTGCAGAAGCAGAATAACACCGTAGGTACTTCTTCAGGGTTTGGTTTAATCGCTCTGTCTGCCCATCTGTCTGAGGGTGGAAGCTTGTGGAGAGAGCTGCCTCAATCCCCAAAGCCTTACACCACATCCTCCAAAAGCGAGCAACAAATTGTGGTCCTCTGTCTGAAACGATCACCCTGGGAACGCCATGCAAGCGGATGATTTGTGAAGCCAGTAACTGCGCAGTTTGCCCAGCTGTGGGAAGATTCGTGCATGGAATAAAATGGCCCATCTTAGTCAAGTTATCAACAACCACCAAAATAGCTGAATACCCTTGTTCCATAGGCAAGCCCGTAACAAAATCCAGACTAATATTCTGCCATGGTTGAGCGGGCGTGGGCATGGGCATCAACTGACCCTTTTGTTTGGTAGCCTCCCCTTTTGCTCTTGCACACTCCTCACAGCCCTTGACCCACACAGTGGCATCCTCAACCAATGTTTCCCACCAGAAATATCTCCGAAGCAATCTTACTGTTTTGGTTATACCAGGGTGCCCTGCCATAGGTGCTACGTGGCACCAGCCGAAGGCTTTCTTCCGGATCTCAACTGTGGGCAGGTAAAGACTATCCCCCTGAAATGGCAGGCCATTTCTCACCGACCTCCCCTATTTTTTTCCAGCCCATGTATTCCAGGCCTGTCTAGATCGTGCGTTCTGCACTTCTTCCAAGAACCGCTCAGCACGAACCACACATAACACCTTGGCCGCCGGAATAATGGCTTGTTGTTCTTTCTCCTGTGGTACATCCGGCATGATTTGTCGGGACAGGGCATCTGCCTTCCGATTGTCAACGCCAGGCCTAAAGGTAACCACAAAATTGTACTCTGCAAAAAATAGCATCCAACGCATCTGTCTTTGCGTTAGATGCCTGGCTGAAGTCATGTACTGGAGGTTTCTATGATCCGTGTACACTGTAACCGCATGACAGGCCCCCCACAAGTATTGCCTCCACTCTTGGAAGGCACGTTTAATGGCCAGGAGTTCTTTTTCCGCTATTGTATAGTTGTACTCAGCAGGGCTCAATTTCTTTGATAGATACGCTACAGGGTGTAGCTGGCCTGTGAGTGAATCCCTCTGAGACAAAACTGCCCCTATTGCTTCATCCGAAGCGTCCGCTTCCACTACGAAGGGATGCTCAAGAACAGGGTGTGCTAACACAGGTGCCGTAACAAACGCCTTTTTTAAAACCTGGAAAGCCCCCTCTGCTTCATCATTCCATTCAAAGCGCACTCCCTTCCTTAACAACCTAGTGATAGGGACAGCCTTTTGCGAGAACTGATCGATAAAACGGCGATAGTAGTTAGCAAAACCCAAAAAGCTTTGCACCTCCCGCACATTCTTAGGGACTGGCCACTCCTGCACCGCCTGGACCTTTCGGTCTGACATCTGTAACCCCTGCGAGCTCAGATTCACTCCCAGGAACTCCACCTCCTTGACCCCAAACTCGCATTTACTCAATTTTGCATACAGGCGGTGTTCCCTCAGCTTATCCAAGACCGCTCTCACCTGTTCAGCATGGCATGAGTCATCCTTAGAGTATATCAGTATATCATCGATATATACTACCACAAAACGGTCCAGATAATCTTTCAGCACATCATTAATGAAAAATTGGAACGCCGCAGGGGCATTACAAAGCCCGAAGGGCATCACCATGTACTCATATAGACCGAATCGCGTCTTGAATGCCGTCTTCCATTCATCCCCCTCACGTACTCTGACCAGATGATAAGCCCCCCGCAAGTCCAGACGGGTAAAAATCTTTGCTTCCCTCACCTGGTCAAGCACGACAGAAATGAGGGGGAGAGGATAACGATTCCGGATGGTATTTTTATTCAAGACGCGATAGTCCACGCAAGCCCTGAGATCCCCATTGGCCTTCGCTATGAAGAACAGAGGAGAGGCTGCCGGGGAGCGGGAAGGTCTGATGAAACCCAAGCGAAGGTAGTGGTCAATATATTCTTTCAGGTGAGCAGTCTCAGGGACAGACAATGCATATATCCTACAAGATGGAATTGTAGCCCCCTCTACCAGATCGATGCAACAATCATACTCCCTGTGGGGAGGAAGGGATTCTGCTTTCACTTCACTAAACACATCCCTGTAACTACTATACATAGCTGGAAGCTGTACGTCCTTTTCCGCTGCTGTGGCTGCTACATAAGGAGTGGATAAAACCGCTACATGAACCGAAGGACCAGCCTCCATGTGATCCTGACAAAACTCAGGCAAAAACGCAAAGGTTTTATGTTTCCAATCGATCACAGGATTGTGTCTCCTAAGCCAGGGCATTCCCAGTATTACCTCGTACTGAGGTGCCGCTATGATATTCAATGACAGCAACTCGGAGTGAATCATACCTCGCAATACCACTGACAACCCTACCTCACTTGTTTTTTCGGTGATTTGTCCTGACATTAAAGGTTTACCATCCACCGCTAGAACAACCTCAGGGTTCTCTCTCAGGATGCGAGGTAAGGCTAAACGAGAAACTAATCCCTCATCAATAAAATTGCCCGTTGCCCCTGAATCCAACATAACCAGAACTTGGTGGCACTCATTCTGGCATTGCAACGTCATTCCGATCACCAAATGGGACTCTGTTTCCCCCACCTCGATGGTCGACAAGGAAGTCAGATTCCATTCTGATTTCTCCCCTCTTCCCGGACTAACATGTTCCCCCTGCTCATCTCTGGGTGTATTGGCAGAAACAGCTACTCTTTTGAACCTACTGTTACTGGAGGGTTTGGGCTTAGAAGGGCAGTCTCTCACGAAATGCCCCTTTTTCCCACAATACATGCATAGCCCCTGGGTTCTCCTAGCTTCCCTCTCTGCCCTTGACAACGGGGATCTGAGGGCTCCGATTTCCATAGGCTCTGTACTAATTTCAGGCCCACCAGTGGATTTTGAAGAGGTGCGATCGTAATGGAATGTACCTCTATCCCATCTTTTCCTAGCACCCCCTCTTTCTGACAAGCGACCATCCAGCCGAAGAGCAAGATTGATCATGTCAACACAAGTCTTGGGCTGGGGGTCCACTTGAGCCACCACATCTTTTAACTCATCTTTTAACCCCTGATAAAAAAGGGACATTCTCTTTTCCTCAGGCCATTCGGCCTCTGCCACTAATCTGTTAAACGAAGTCAGATAAGTAACCAAATCATTCCTTCCTTGTCTCAACTCCATGAGTTCCCTATCTACTGTGAACGAGGCGGCCCTACGATCAAATACCTTCTCAAACTCGGCTCTAAAAGCCGCCCAATCAGACAAAAGGGGATCGTTATTCTTTACCAGTGGGACCGCCCAATTAGCTGCATCACCCGCTAAATAGGAAATGGCAAAAGCCACCCTAGAATGGTTAGTAGGAAAAGACGCGGGTTTACAAGAAAAATGTAACAAGATCTGAGTCAGAAAGACTTGTGTCTTCCGAGGATCTCCTGTATACCTATCTGGGGTGGCCAAAGGAATAGGTGGGGGTACAGTCACCTGCACATTCGAGGCAGGAGAGGAGGCGTTGAAAGGATTCCTAGACAACTGCTCTACCTTTTCTCTTAAAGCTGCTGTCTCTGCCTTTGATGAGGCCAGCTCTTGCTGGACCAATACCAATGCATGCAGCACGTCCTCCATGGAGGCCATTATTGCTACCAACGAACCGGGCAGAGTGTAATTCTTGGGCTAGTGATTCTGTCAGGATCAGCACTCTGCAGGATTCATTCGCAGCAATAAGCTCCACCTCCGGACCTCCCAAACACCCTGACTGAAATGCACAGGGTGTTCGGGTGATACGGTGAGGGAAAAACCCCGTAAACGGGGAAAACCCAAGGAAGGAAAGGAGGGGGCAGCAGGGAAAGGAAGCTGTAAAACAAAAGAACAGGTTAGCACATTTCCTTATGACTACTCTCATTAAAGTCTCGCTAGAAGAACTAATCACCTGCATCAAACATGAATCATTCTCCGCTCGACGGCCTTCATCCCTTTCCTCCAATCCCTATGCAACACAAGGAACACAGTTAACATATACAGGATGAGCACACCAGGTACATCAGCTATTAATGGTATGTTAATTCCACACACCCTCAGAGTGGTAACACTCTTCCTCAATATTTTTCAAAAGCCAAGAAAGATCTGCACGATAATCAGTTCCTGCTATCCAGCAGATCAAGTTATGCAAGCCACAATGGGTTATACTGCAGAGGCCTGTTTCCACAAAGTGCGATATCAATTACTGCATTGAAATCCTTGCTTGGAACATGTGACCTCCCTTTAGGCAAACCCAACCAAACACGGTGAAGTGTAGCACACTGCCACTGCTTTCCGCTTTGGGAATTGTAATCCGAAATACGAGGAATAAACACACCTCAGGAATTCATGACGGCAATGAGGAGAAATCTCCCCCCTTCATTCCGCCACTTGACGCACCATACTCAAGAAAGAAACAAAGAACGTAAAAGAGACACGCCGTTTCCACAGACGTTGTGACAGCACCAGCTCTAAGAGTTGCAGAGCCTGTCCGAGGTAAAAGTTTGACTCACTTACGAATTGAGAGAGCCAGCAAACAAAGGAACAAAATCAAGAACGAATACCTAGCCAGGAAAAGTCTTCCGCGCTGACACGCAAACGCAGACCTCGCTCCTGGGACGAAGCACCGGAACGGAGAGCAGCCGCTCCCGCTGGGGAATCCAGAATCACTAGCTCCGAGCAAGCCGCTCGGCAACGCTATATCGCGAGGGCAGCAAAGGATCATGGGAATTGTAGTTCTTGGCCCGCAATCCCTGGGAAATGCAGTTCGCAATGCAGGCGCGAAGGCTAGGACCTGACAGAATAATAGTTCATCAAGACTATATCGAATCTGTTACATTCTTTAAAGACATTCATGGGTCCTATGACATCCATACCCAACGTTACCCATGGCTTTCCAGGTTCTGGAACTGCTTCAGCTGGTCTGGGCACAGTCACCTGTGATTTGTCACAGAGAGCACACGCTACACAGTTCCTCACCCATTGTTCTACCTCTCCATCCAATCCCAGCCACCAAAATCTCTCTTTTATTCTTCTCTTCATGGCTCTCATACCTACATGACCTTCATGAGCTAACAGTAATATCCATTCAAGTATACTCTGAGGCACTACTAGTAAATTTGCCCGTCTCAATATACCTTCAGATACACTCAACTCTTCAAATATTTCCTCATACACTTTTACGTCATCATCAACTTTATTTCTGGGCCACCCTTCACCGAACCACAACATAATTTGCAGAAACACCTTATCTTGCTCCACCCCACCTTTCCATTCTTCTTCCTTTACACATTTCCTTTCATCCTTCATAGTGCATGCCACAATATACAAATCATCACCAATGTCTTCATCTCCACCCTCATTCATAGGAAAGCACGACAAACAGTCAGCAAAAACATTCTTTACTCCTGGAATATACTCCAAATGAAACTGAAACTCTTGTAGTCTGTAATGCCACTTAGCAATCCTGGGCGTAGCTTTAAAAGCCCCCTTCCTAGAAAACAGATTAGCCAAAGGTTTATGGTCCATACGTAATGTGAATTCAACACCCCACAAATACTTCCTAAAATAATTCACACCCCACCAACGTGCTAGAGCTTCCCGTTCAATGACAGAATATGTTGCTTCTGCCCATCTCAGTGCATGTGATGCAAATGCCACCATCTCATCCTTGCCATTTCTTGTTAGCATTGAAACAGCCCAGAGTCCATACTGACTAGCATCTTTTACCACTATACTATGATCGCGTGTGTCAAATGGTTTAAGGGGAATAGCATTAGCCACCTCATTCTTTATCATGGCAAACTCCATTTCAACCTCATGCGTCCATTGAAATTTGACATTTTTTTAAACAAATCTCACATGTTTTTATTTCTTGTCTGTACACTTGGGTATAAAAAGAGTGTAAAATTCCAACATCCCAAAGAATGACCGTAGTTGGTCCTTACCCTGGGGTGCAGGAAAACACTCAATGGCCTTATCCAAATTCTCTTTCGGTAATTACTCCTTTAGCCGACAAGTTGTGACCTAAATAATCCCCACTAGAGTCACCAAGGTGGTATTTGTTTGCTGTTAAGGTGACACCTTTATCCTTTAATATATTCAGAACAACTGCTAGAGTTGTATCATGCTCTGCCTGATCTGCACCAAAAACTAGTATATCATCTTGGAAGCACTGCACCCGGTCAACACCCTTAAACATAGCCTCAATCACACAGTGGAGCACGGACAAAGCCGAAGCCAATCAAAATGACATACGTTTAAATGTAAATGCCCCATTGGGTGTGACAAAGGATGTCAAATATAGTTATTCTTAGTGTACCACAATCTGATGGTATGCAGATGACATATCGAGCGTAGTGAAAACTTTAGCCCCCTTGGTCATGGTCAACATCTTAGTGATATTAGGCAAGGGATGCCGGTCGCCCCAATTTCTTTAATTAAGATCTCTAAGATCGATGCACATCCTCAAAGTACCATTAGGTTTTCTCGCTAAAACCACTGCAGAAAGCCACTCCGAACTCTCAATGGGTTCTATAATGTACTGACTACACAATTTTTCCAGTTCCTCATTCAACTCCACTCTCATGACAAAGGGAACATGTCTAGATTTATGACAACAGGTTTTATGCCTGTTTTTAACTGAATTTGATGTGTGAAGCCTTTAATTTTTCCTAATGTACTGGCAAACACTTCAGGGAACGCTTTCCTCCAAGCAATTCACTTTCTGATATTAATCTAATCACATCCTTTCATAGCACCCCTTGATCCTGACTATTGGGATCTAGCATGATGCCCAGATTTCTTTGGTCTAACCAACCCAGTAAGTTTGAACCACCTGTTGCAACATACACGGTCCCTTGTGCATAATTCCATTTAAAATCCAGTTTGCATCTAACTCCCCCAACACATCTATGGGTTTACCTTCATATGGAACAGGTCGAACTTTTGACTTTCTTAGTTGAACATTCTGAACATTTCCCCATTTATCCACACCAATCAATGTGAATTGGGAACCAGAATCTGCCATCATATTGACACCCATACCATAACTGCTGCCACCTATAACATTTGTGTTGTTCCATAATAACATTTCTTTTCTGCTGAAAACATAAATCTGAAAGTTTTGATAGCAGATGCATCCTCATCCACATCATCATCCTCCCCTAACACTGGGCTTGGCAGTAAATGTTACAGAACATTTTTACCCTCAGTGCCCAAAGAGTGGCATAACAAAGCAAACTTCTTTCTTTGAGTGAACACTTCACCTTCAATGGCTTCTATATACGCTTCAAAGCCTTCTCTCTACTGTTCCCATTCTACTTGGGGGAAACCAGGTGACGATAAAAATGGCATAGGAGGCATAACTGATTGCTGCATGTAATTTGACTATGTGAAAATATATATATATATTATGTTTTCCCACTAGGATATGAGTGTTACTGATATTATAAGTTGGTAACTAATGCAAGGATTCACTTGAAAAGGTGTGTGAATCACTGTAGATGACCTTGATAACCTTGCAGACAATATGCGTATACCCAATAATTATAAGGGGCACTTTAAGTTGCTGACTACTGCAATGATTCATTTGATAAGGTGTGTGACTCACCGTGGATGACGCTTGATGGCAATTCCACTGTGCTGGTGTGTGAATCACTGTTAAAATTAGAGCTGAATAACATGCAAAGCATTAGTATGCAAACAGGGTGATTCCCACTGCACAGATGTGCGAATCACTTTTGCAAAAAAATAATAACCAAGAAAAGTACCTCACCACTAGGTTGACAGCTCCAGAGTGAAGCTAGACCTCTCAGACCGTGGTAACTGGTGTAAGACTAGTCACGTTCACTCCAAGGAGATGAAACGCTATACTCTTCAAATGCTGCACGGCAAAGATCCAGCTCCAATTGGCAACAATTGAGAAGAAGGGCACGCTCAAACCAGGAAGAAACACACCCTCTCCAGGCAACAGTAGGAAACTTCTTCCTTTCAACTTGACCTGTTGCAGAAGAAAACACGCCTCACGCCAGGACAAGATACGCTACATCATGCAGGAACGAAGAAACTCTTCCTCTCGACTCGACTAGTAATTGAAGAAGCTGTGAGATAGGCGGAGCACACTCCAATAGCACAGTCAGAGCTACGATCAAGAATGGGTACAAGCTAATCAACTTGCACCAGAAAGCAAATCCATCTGAGAGATCCGCTGCCCCGCTGATCGGAAATGATACCGGGATACGCGTGAGGAAACCAATCGTCGAAAATGAAAGGAAGAGCAGGTTTAGTTAAAGACAAGAGCTGCCGGAGTTTCAGGTAATTTCCTCTTCAGTTTAATCGATCCAACCAGCAGGGCAGCCAGGAGTAACTCACACATTACATTTAAAAAAAAACATTCTACCCCAGCATTCCCTTGTACATTTCAGCCTCAGAGTTCCACCGCGTGCCTAAGTAACCCAACAGCTTTGTTCTAGCTCCCTCCTTGTTTACTTTATTTACAAATGTTGTGACATTTAATTTATGTGCCAAAGTGCCTTCTTCAGCCCGGCTTGCTTGAATCCAGTGGCAATTCGGGCTGGACTGTTTCCATGAGGCACAGGGTCAGACTGATTTGCATATGGCCATGTCTGAACTGGGGTGGCAGAGTGGGCTAAAGAACGGTGATGGATTAAACCCAGATCAGTTGACTGGGGCTGAGTGCTTGTATTGTCAACGCTCCATCCATCATTCCTTTGGTTTTTCTTTGTTTGCCATAAGTTGGCAGTGTATGCTCAGACGTGAGTCCCTTGCTCACTTTGCCACTGGATTCAAGCAAGCCGGGCTGAAGAAGGGTGAAATGCCAGAAACCGGTCCTCGGTAGCTTGTTTCCAGTCCAGGGAAGGCATGGCTTGGCAGTTCGGGCTGGACTGTTCCCATGAGGCACAGTGTCAGACTGATTTGCATATGGCCATGTCTGAACTGGGGTGGCAGAGTGGGCTAAAGAACGGTGATGGATTAAACCCAGATCAGTTGACTGGGGGTGAGTGCTTGTATTGTCAACGCTCCGTCCATCATTTCCTTTGGTTTTTCTTTGTTCGCCATAAGTTGGCAGGGTATGCTCAGACGTGAGTCCCTTGCTCACTTTGCAACTGGATTCAAGCAAGCCGGGATGAAGAAGGCTGAAATGCCAGAAACCGGTCCTCTGTAGCTTGTTTCCGGTCCAGGGAAGGCATGGCTTGGCAGTTCGGGCTGGACTGTTCCCATGAGGCACAGGGTCAGACTGATTTGCATATGGCCATGTCTGAACTGGGGTGGCAGAGTGGGCTAAAGAACGGTGATGGATTAAACCCAGATCAGTTGACTGGGGGTGAGTGCTTGTATTGTCAACGCTCCGTCCATCATTTCCTTTGTTTTTTCTTTGTTCGCCATAAGTTGGCAGGGTATGCTCAGACGTGAGTCCCTTGCTCACTTTGCAACTGGATTCAAGCAAGCCGGGATGAAGAAGGCTGAAATGCCAGAAACCGGTCCTCGGTAGCTTGTTTCCGGTCCATGGAAGGCATGGCTTGGCAGTTCGGGCTGGACTGTTCCCATGAGGCACAGGGTGAGACTGATTTGCATATGGCCATGTCTGAACTGGGGTGGCAGAGTGGGCTAAAGAACGGTGATGGATTAAACCCAGATCAGTTGACTGGGGGTGAGTGCTTGTATTGTCAACGCTCCGTCCATCCTTTCCTTTGGTTTTTCTTTGTTCGCCATAAGTTGGCAGGGTATGCTCAGACGTGAGTCCCTTGCTCACTTTGCCACTGGATTCAAGCAAGCCGGGCCGAAGAAGGCTGAAATGCCAGAAACATGTCCTCGGTATCTTGTTTCCGGTCCAGGAAGGCATGGCTTGGCAGTTCGGGCTGGACTGTTCCCATGAGGCACAGGGTCAGACTGATTTGCATATGGCCATGTCTGAACTGGGGTGGCAGAGTGGGCTAAAGAACGGTGATGGATTAAACCCAGATCAGTTGACTGGGGGTGAGTGCTTGTATTGTCAACGCTCCCTCCATCATTTCCTTTGGTTTTTCTTTGTTCGCCATAAGTTGGCAGGGTATGCTCAGACGTGAGTCCCTTGCTCACTTTGCCACTGGATTCAAGCAAGCCTGGCTGAAAAGGTTGAAATGCCAGAAACCGGTCCTCAGTAGCTTGTTTCCGGTCCAGGGAAGGCATGGCTTGGCAGTTCGGGCTGGACTGTTCCCATGAGGCACAGGGTCAGACTGATTTGCCTATGGCCATGTCTGAACTGGGGTGGCAGAGTGGGCTAAAGAACAGTGATGGATTAAACCCACATCAGTTGACTGGGGGTGAGTGCTTGTATTGTCAACGCTCCGTCCATCATTTCCTTTGGTTTTTCTTTGTTCGCCATGAGTTGGCAGGGTATGCTCAGACGTGAGTCCCTTGCTCACTTTGCCACTGGATTCAAGCAAGCCGGGCTGAAGAAGGCTGAAATGCCAGAAACAGGTCCTCGGTAGCTTGTTTCCGGTCCAGGAAAGGCATGGCTTGGCAGTTCGGGCTGGACTGTTCCCATGAGGCACAGGGTCAGACTGATTTGCATATGGCCATGTCTGAACTGGGGTGGCAGAGTGGGCTAAAGAACGTGATGGATTAAACCCAGATCAGTTGACTGAGGGTGAGTGCTTGTATTGTCAACGCTCCATCCATCATTTCCTTTGGTTTTTCTTTGTTCGCCATAAGTTGGCAGGGTATGCTCAGACGTGAGTCCCTTGCTCACTTTGCCACTGGATTCAAGCAAGCCGGGCCGAAGAAGGCTGAAATGCCAGAAACATGTCCTCGGTAGCTTGTTTCCGGTCCAGGAAGGCATGGCTTGGCAGTTCGGGCTGGACTGTTCCCATGAGGCAGAGGGTCAGACTGATTTGCATATGGCCATGTCTGAACTGGGGTGGCAGAGTGGGCTAAAGAACGGTGATGGATTAAACCCAGATCAGTTGACTGGGGGTGAGTGCTTGTATTGTCAACGCTCCGTCCATCATTTCCTTTGGTTTTTCTTTGTTCGCCATAAGTTGGCAGGGTATGCTCAGACGTGAGTCCCTTGCTCACTTTGCCACTGGATTCAAGCAAGCCGGGCTGAAGAAGGTTGAAATGCCAGAAACCGGTCCTCGGTAGCTTGTTTCCGGTCCAGGGAAGGCATGGCTTGGCAGTTTGGGCTGGACTGTTCCCATGAGGCACAGGGTCAGACTGATTTGCCTATGGCCATGTCTGAACTGGGGTGGCAGAGTGGGCTAAAGAACAGTGATGGATTAAACCCAGATCAGTTGACTGGGGGTGAGTGCTTGTATTGTCAACGCTCCGTCCATCATTTCCTTTGGTTTTTCTTTGTTCGCCATAAGTGGGCAGGGTATGCTCAGACGTGAGTCCCTTGCTCACTTTGCCACTGGATTCAAGCAAGCCGGGCTGAAGAAGGCTGAAATGCCAGAAACCGGTCCTCGGTAGCTTGTTTCCGGTCTAGGGAAGGCATGGCTTGGCAGTTCGGGCTGGACTGTTCCCATGAGGCACAGGGTCAGACTGATTTGCATATGGCCATGTCTGAACTGGGGTGGCAGAGTGGGCTAAAGAACGGTGATGGATTAAACCCAGATCAGTTGACTGGGGGTGAGTGCTTGTATTGTCAACCCTCCGTCCATCATTTTCTTTGGTTTTTCTTTGTTCGCCATAAGTTGGCAGGGTATGCTCAGACGTGAGTCCCTTGCTCACTTTGCCACTGGATTCAAGCAAGCCGGGCTGAAGAAGGCTGAAATGCCAGAAACCAGTCCTCGGTAGCTTGTTTCCGGTCCAGGGAAGGCATGGCTTGGCAGTTCGGGCTGGACTGTTCCCATGAGACACAGGGTCAGACTGATTTGCATATGGCCATGTCTGAACTGGGGTGGCAGAGTGGGCTAAAGCACGGTAATGGATTAAACCCAGATCAGTTGACTGGGGGTGAGTGCTTGTATTGTCAACGCTCCGTCCATCATTTCCTTTGGTTTTTCTTTGTTCGCCATAAGTTGGCAGGGTATGCTCAGACGTGAGTCCCTTGCTCACTTTGCCACTGGATTCAAGCAAGCCGGGCTGAAGAAGGCTGAAATGCCAGAAACCGGTCCTCGGTAGCTTGTTTCCGGTCCAGGGAAGGCATGGCTTGGCAGTTCGGGCTGGACTGTTCCCATGAGGCACAGGGTCAGACTGATTTGCATATGGCCATGTCTGAACTGGGGTGGCAGAGTGGGCTAAAGCACGGTAATGGATTAAACCCAGATCAGTTGACTGGGGGTGAGTGCTTGTATTGTCAACGCTCCGTCCATCATTTCCTTTGGTTTTTCTTTGTTCGCCATAAGTTGGCAGGGTATGCTCAGACGTGAGTCCCTTGCTCACTTTGCCACTGGATTCAAGCAAGCCGGGCTGAAGAAAGCAGAAATGCCAGAAACCGGTCCTCTGTAGCTTGTTTCCAGGCCAGGGAAGGCATGGCTTGGCAGTTCGGGCTGGACTGTTCCCATGAGGCACAGGGTCAGACTGATTTGCATATGGCCATGTCGGAACTGGGGTGGCAGAGTGGGCTAAAGAACGGTGATGGATTAAACCCAGATCAGTTGACTGGGGGTGAGTGCTTGTATTGTCAACTCTCCGTCCATCATTTCCTTTGGTTTTTCTTTGTTCGCCATAAGTTGGCAGGGTATGCTCAGACGTGAGTCCCTTGCTCACTTTGCCACTGGATTCAAGCATGCCGGGCTGAAGAAGGCCGAAATGCCAGAAACCGGTCCTCGGTAGCTTGTTTCCGGTCCAGGGAAGGCATTGCTTAGCAGTTCGGGCTGGACTGTTCCCATGAGGCACAGGGTCAGACAGATTTGCATATGGCCATGTCTGAACTGGGGTGGCAGAGTGGGCTAAAGAACGGTGATGGATTAAACCCAGATCAGTTGACTGGGGGTGAGTGCTTGTATTGTCAACGCTCCGTCCATCATTTCCTTTGGTTTTTCTTTGTTCGGCATAAGTTGGCAGAGTATGCTCAGACGTGAGTCCCTTGCTCACTTTGCCACTGGATTCAAGCAAGCTGGGCTGAAGAAGGCCGAAATGCCAGAAACCGGTCCTCGGAAGCTTGTTTCCGGTCCAGGGAAGGCATGGCTTGGCAGTTCGGGCTGGACTGTTCCCATGAGGCACAGGGTCAGACTGATTTGCATATGGCCATGTCTGAACTGGGGTGGCAGAGTGGGCTAAAGAACGGTGATGGATTAAACCCAGATCAGTTGACTGGGGATGAGTGCTTGTATTGTCAACGCTCCGTCCATCATTTCCTTTGGTTTTTCTTTGTTCGCCATAAGTTGGCAGGGTATGCTCAGACGTGAGTCCCTTGCTCACTTTGCCACTGGATTCAAGCAAGCCGGGCTGAAGAAGGCTGAAATGCCAGAAACCAGTCCTCGGTAGCTTGTTTCCGGTCCAGGGAAGGCATGGCTTGGCAGTTCGGGCTGGACTGTTCCCATGAGGCACAGGGTCAGACTGATTTGCATATGGCCATGTCTGAACTGGGGTGGCAGAGTGGGCTAAAGAACGGTGATGGATTAAACCCAGATCAGTTGACTGGGGGTGAGTGCTTGTATTGTCAACGCTCCGTCCATCATTTCCTTTGGTTTTTCTTTGTTCGCCATAAGTTGGCAGGGTATGCTCAGACGTGAGTCCCTTGCTCACTTTGCCACTGGATTCAAGCAAGCCGGGCTGAAGAAGGCTGAAATGCCAGAAATTGGTCCTCGGTAGCTTGTTTTCGGTCCAGGGAAGGCATGGCTTGGCAGTTCGGGCTGGACTGTTCCCATGAGGCACAGGGTCAGACTGATTTGCATATGGCCATGTCTGAACTGGGGTGCCAGAGTGGGCTAAAGAACGGTGATGGATTAAACCCAGATCAGTTGACTGGGGGTGAGTGCTTGTATTGTCAACGCTCCGTCCATCATTTCCTTTGGTTTTTCTTTGTTCGCCATAAGTTGGCAGGGTATGCTCAGACGTGAGTCCCTTGCTCACTTTGCCACTGGATTCAAGCAAGCCGGGCTGAAGAAGGCTGAAATGCCAGAAACCGGTCCTCGGTAGCTTGTTTCCGGTCCAGGGAAGGTATGGCTTGGCAGTTCGGGCTGGACTGTTCCCATGAGGCACAGGGTCAGACTGATTTGCATATGGCCATGTCTGAACTGGGGTGGCAGAGTGGGCTAAAGAACGGTGATGGATTAAACCCAGATCAGTTGACTGGGGTGAGTGCTTGTATTGTCAACGCTCCGTCCATAATTTCCTTTGGTTTTTCCTTGTTCGCCATAAGTTGGCAGGGTATGCTCAGACGTGAGTCCCTTGCTCACTTTGCCACTGGATTCAAGCAAGCCGGGCTGAAGAAGGCTGAAATGCCAGAAACCGGTCCTCGTAGCTTGTTTCCGGTCCAGGGAAGGCATGGCTTGGCAGTTCGGGCTGGACTGTTCCCATGAGGCACAGGGTGAGACTGATTTGCATATGGACATGTCTGAACTGGGGTGGCAGAGTGGGCTAAAGAACGGTGATGGATTAAACCCAGATCAGTTGACTGGGGGTGAGTGCTTGTATTGTCAACGCTCCGTCCATCATTTCCTTTGGTTTTTCTTTGTTCGCCATAAGTTGGCAGGGTATGCTCAGACGTGAGTCCCTTGCTCACTTTGCCACTGGATTCAAGCAAGCCGGACTGAAGAAGGCTGAAATGCCAGAAACCGGTCCTCAGTAGCTTGTTTCCGGTCCAGGGAAGGCATGGCTTGGCAGTTCGGGCTGGACTGTTCCCATGAGGCACAGGGTCAGACTGATTTGCATAAGGCCATGTCTGAACTGGGGTGGCAGAGTGGGCTAAAGAACGGTGATGGATTAAACCCAGATCAGTTGACTGGGGGTGAGTGCTTGTATTGTCAACGCTCCGTCCATCATTTCCTTTGGTTTTTCTTTGTTCGCCATAAGTTGGCAGGGTATGCTCAGACGTGAGTCCCTTGCTCACTTTGCCACTGGATTCAAGCAAGCCGGGCTGAAGAAGGCTGAAATGCCAGAAACCGGTCCTCGGTAGCTTGTTTCCGGTCTAGGGAAGGCATGGCTTGGCAGTTCGGGCTGGACTGTTCCCATGAGGCATAGGGTCAGACTGATTTGCATATGGCCATGTCTGAACTGGGGTGGCAGAGTGGGCTAAAGAACGGTGATGGATTAAACCCAGATCAGTTGACTGGGGGTGAGTGCTTGTATTGTCAACCCTCCGTCCATCATTTCCTTTGGTTTTTCTTTGTTCGCCATAAGTTGGCAGGGTATGCTCAGACGTGAGTCCCTTGCTCACTTTGCCACTGGATTCAAGCAAGCCGGGCTGAAGAAGGCTGAAATGCCAGAAACCGGTCCTCGGTAGATTGTTTTCGGTCCAGGGAAGGCATGGCTTGGCAGTTCGGGCTGGACTGTTCCCATGCGGCAAAGGGTCAGACTGATTTGCATATGGCCATGTCTGAACTGGGGTGGCAGAGTAGGCTAAAGAACGGTGATGGATTAAACCCAGATCAGTTGACTCGGGGTGAGTGCTTGTATTGTCAACGCTCCGTCCATCATTTTCTTTGGTTTTTCTTTGTTCGCCATAAGTTGGCAGGGTATGCTCAGACGTGAGTCCCTTGCTCACTTTGCCACTGGATTCAAGCAAGCCAGGCTGAAGAAGGCCGAAATGCCAGAAACCGGTCCTCGGTAGCTTGTTTCCGGTCCAGGGAAGGCATGGCTTGGCAGTTCGGGCTGGACTGTTCCCATGAGGCACAGGGTCAGACTGATTTGCATATGGCCATGTCTGAACTGGGGTGGCAGAGTGGGCTAAAGAACGGTGATGGATTAAACCCAGATCAGTTGACTGGGGGTGAGTGCTTGTATTGTCAACGCTCCGTCCATCATTTCCTTTGGTTTTTCTTTGTTCGCCATAAGTTGGCAGGGTATGCTCAGACGTGAGTCCCTTGCTCACTTTGCCACTGGATTCAAGCAAGCCGGGCTGAAGAAGGCTGAAATGCCAGAAATTGGTCCTCGGTAGCTTGTTTTCGGTCCAGGGAAGGCATGGCTTGGCAGTTCGGGCTGGACTGTTCCCATGAGGCACAGGGTCAGACTGATTTGCATATGGCCATGTCTGAACTGGGGTGCCAGAGTGGGCTAAAGAACGGTGATGGATTAAACCCAGATCAGTTGACTGGGGGTGAGTGCTTGTATTGTCAACGCTCCGTCCATCATTTCCTTTGGTTTTTCTTTGTTCGCCATAAGTTGGCAGGGTATGCTCAGACGTGAGTCCCTTGCTCACTTTGCCACTGGATTCAAGCAAGCCGGGCTGAAGAAGGCTGAAATGCCAGAAACCGGTCCTCGGTAGCTTGTTTCCGGTCCAGGGAAGGTATGGCTTGGCAGTTCGGGCTGGACTGTTCCCATGAGGCACAGGGTCAGACTGATTTGCATATGGCCATGTCTGAACTGGGGTGGCAGAGTGGGCTAAAGAACGGTGATGGATTAAACCCAGATCAGTTGACTGGGGTGAGTGCTTGTATTGTCAACGCTCCGTCCATAATTTCCTTTGGTTTTTCCTTGTTCGCCATAAGTTGGCAGGGTATGCTCAGACGTGAGTCCCTTGCTCACTTTGCCACTGGATTCAAGCAAGCCGGGCTGAAGAAGGCTGAAATGCCAGAAACCGGTCCTCGTAGCTTGTTTCCGGTCCAGGGAAGGCATGGCTTGGCAGTTCGGGCTGGACTGTTCCCATGAGGCACAGGGTGAGACTGATTTGCATATGGACATGTCTGAACTGGGGTGGCAGAGTGGGCTAAAGAACGGTGATGGATTAAACCCAGATCAGTTGACTGGGGGTGAGTGCTTGTATTGTCAACGCTCCGTCCATCATTTCCTTTGGTTTTTCTTTGTTCGCCATAAGTTGGCAGGGTATGCTCAGACGTGAGTCCCTTGCTCACTTTGCCACTGGATTCAAGCAAGCCGGACTGAAGAAGGCTGAAATGCCAGAAACCGGTCCTCAGTAGCTTGTTTCCGGTCCAGGGAAGGCATGGCTTGGCAGTTCGGGCGGGACTGTTCCCATGAGGCACAGGGTCAGACTGATTTGCATAAGGCCATGTCTGAACTGGGGTGGCAGAGTGGGCTAAAGAACGGTGATGGATTAAACCCAGATCAGTTGACTGGGGGTGAGTGCTTGTATTGTCAACGCTCCGTCCATCATTTCCTTTGGTTTTTCTTTGTTCGCCATAAGTTGGCAGGGTATGCTCAGACGTGAGTCCCTTGCTCACTTTGCCACTGGATTCAAGCAAGCCGGGCTGAAGAAGGCTGAAATGCCAGAAACCGGTCCTCGGTAGCTTGTTTCCGGTCTAGGGAAGGCATGGCTTGGCAGTTCGGGCTGGACTGTTCCCATGAGGCATAGGGTCAGACTGATTTGCATATGGCCATGTCTGAACTGGGGTGGCAGAGTGGGCTAAAGAACGGTGATGGATTAAACCCAGATCAGTTGACTGGGGGTGAGTGCTTGTATTGTCAACCCTCCGTCCATCATTTCCTTTGGTTTTTCTTTGTTCGCCATAAGTTGGCAGGGTATGCTCAGACGTGAGTCCCTTGCTCACTTTGCCACTGGATTCAAGCAAGCCGGGCTGAAGAAGGCTGAAATGCCAGAAACCGGTCCTCGGTAGCTTGTTTTCGGTCCAGGGAAGGCATGGCTTGGCAGTTCGGGCTGGACTGTTCCCATGCGGCAAAGGGTCAGACTGATTTGCATATGGCCATGTCTGAACTGGGGTGGCAGAGTAGGCTAAAGAACGGTGATGGATTAAACCCAGATCAGTTGACTCGGGGTGAGTGCTTGTATTGTCAACGCTCCGTCCATCATTTTCTTTGGTTTTTCTTTGTTCGCCATAAGTTGGCAGGGTATGCTCAGACGTGAGTCCCTTGCTCACTTTGCCACTGGATTCAAGCAAGCCAGGCTGAAGAAGGCCGAAATGCCAGAAACCGGTCCTCGGTAGCTTGTTTCCGGTCCAGGGAAGGCATGGCTTGGCAGTTCGGGCTGGACTGTTCCCATGAGGCACAGGGTCAGACTGATTTGCATATGGCCATATCTGAACTGGGGTGGCAGAGTGGGCTAAATAACGGTGATGGATTAAACCCAGATCAGTTGACTGGGGGTGAGTGCTTGTATTGTCAACGCTCCGTCCATCATTTCCTTTGGTTTTTCTTTGTTCGCCATAAGTTGGCAGGGTATGCTCAGACGTGAGTCCCTTGCTCACTTTGCCACTGGATTCAAGCAAGCCGGGCTGAAGAAGGCTGAAATGCCAGAAACCGGTCCTCGGTAGCTTGTTTCCGGTCCAGGGAAGGCATGGCTTGGCAGTTCGGGCTGGACTGTTCCCATGAGGCACAGGGTCAGACTGATTTACATATGGCCATGTCTGAACTGGGGTGGCAGAGTGGGCTAAAGCACGGTAATGGATTAAACCCAGATCAGTTGACTGGGGGTGAGTGCTTGTATTGTCAACGCTCCGTCCATCATTTCCTTTGGTTTTTCTTTGTTCGCCATAAGTTGGCAGGGTATGCTCAGACGTGAGTCCCTTGCTCACTTTGCCACTGGATTCAAGCAAGCCGGGCTGAAGAAGGCTGAAATGCCAGAAACCGGTCCTCGGTAGCTTGTTTCCGGTCCAGGGAAGGCATGGCTTGGCAGTTCGGGCTGGACTGTTCCCATGAGGCACAGGGTCAGACTGATTTGCATATGGCCATGTCTGAACTGGGGTGGCAGAGTGGGCTAAAGAACGTTGATGGATTAACCCCAGATCAGTTGACTGGGAGTGAGTGCTTGTATTGTCAACGCTCCGTCCATCATTTGCTTTGGTTTTTCTTTGTTCGCCATAAGTTGGCAGGGTATGCTCAGACGTGAGTCCCTTGCTCACTTTGCCACTGGATTCAAGCAAGCCGGGCTGAAGAAAGCCGAAATGCCAGAAACCGGTCCTCTGTAGCTTGTTTCCAGGCCAGGGAAGGCATGGCTTGGCAGTTCGGGCTGGACTGTTCCCATGAGGCACAGGGTCAGACTGATTTGCATATGGCCATGTCGGAACTGGGGTGGCAGAGTGGGCTAAAGAACGGTGATGGATTAAACCCAGATCAGTTGACTGGGGGTGAGTGCTTGTATTGTCAACGCTCCGTCCATCATTTCCTTTGGTTTTTCTTTGTTCGCCATACGTTGGCAGGGTATGCTCAGACGTGAGTCCATTGCTCACTTTGCCACTGGATTCAAGCAAGCCGGGCTGAAGAAGGCCGAAATGCCAGAAACCGGTCCTCGGTAGCTTGTTTCCGGTCCAGGGAAGGCATGGCTTAGCAGTTCGGGCTGGACTGTTCCCATGAGGCACAGGGCCAGACAGATTTGCATATGGCCATGTCTGAACTGGGGTGGCAGAGTGGGCTAAAGAACGGTGATGGATTAAACCCAGATCAGTTGACTGGGTGTGAGTGCTTGTATTGTCAACGCTCCGTCCATCATTTCCTTTGGTTTTTCTTTGTTCGCCATAAGTTGGCAGGGTATGCTCAGACGTGAGTCCCTTGCTCACTTTGCCACTGGATTCAAGCAAGCTGGGCTGAAGAAGGCTGAAATGCCAGAAACCGGTCCTCTGTAGCTTGTTTCCGGTCTAGGGAAGGCATGGCTTGGCAGTTCGGGCTGGACTGTTCCCATGAGGCACAGGGTCAGACTGATTTGCATATGGCCATGTCTGAACTGGGGTGGCAGAGTGGGCTAAAGAACGGTGATGGATTAAACCCAGATCAGTTGACTGGGGGTGAGTGCTTGTATTGTCAACCCTCCGTCCATCATTTCCTTTGGTTTTTCTTTGTTCGCCATAAGTTGGCAGGGTATGCTCAGACGTGAGTCCCTTGCTCACTTTGCCACTGGATTCAAGCAAGCCGGGCTGAAGAAGGCTGAAATGCCAGAAACCGGTCCTCGGTAGCTTGTTTTCGGTCCAGGGAAGGCATGGCTTGGCAGTTCGGGCTGGACTGTTCCCATGAGGCAAAGGGTCAGACTGATTTGCATATGGCCATGTCTGAACTGGGGTGGCAGAGTAGGCTAAAGAACGGTGATGGATTAAACCCAGATCAGTTGACTGGGGGTGAGTGCTTGTATTGTCAACGCTCCGTCCATCATTTCCTTTGGTTTTTCTTTGTTCGCCATAAGTTGGCAGGGTATGCTCAGACGTGAGTCCCTTGCTCACTTTGCCACTGGATTCAAGCAAGCCAGGCTGAAGAAGGCCGAAATGCCAGAAACCGGTCCTCGGTAGCTTGTTTCCGGTCCAGGGAAGGCATGGCTTGGCAGTTCGGGCTGGACTGTTCCCATGATGCACAGGGTCAGACTGATTTGCATATGGCCATATCTGAACTGGGGTGGCAGAGTGGGCTAAAGAACGGTGATGGATTAAACCCAGATCAGTTGACTGGGGGTGAGTGCTTGTATTGTCAACGCTCCGTCCATCATTTCCTTTGGGTTTTCTTTGTTCGCCATAAGTTGGCAGGGTATGCTCAGACGTGAGTCCCTTGCTCACTTTGCCACTGGATTCAAGCAAGCCAGGCTGAAGAAGGCCGAAATGCCAGAAACCGGTCCACGGTAGCTTGTTTCCGGTCCAGGGAAGGCATGGCTTGGCAGTTCGGGCTGGACTGTTCCCATGATGCACAGGGTCAGACTGATTTGCATATGGCCATATCTGAACTGGGGTGGCAGAGTGGGCTAAAGAACGGTGATGGATTAAACCCAGATCAGTTGACTGGGGGTGAGTGCTTGTATTGTCAACGCTCCGTCCATCATTTCCTTTGGTTTTTCTTTGTTCGCCATAAGTTGGCAGGGTATGCTCAGACGTGAGTCCCTTGCTCACTTTGCCACTGGATTCAAGCAAGCCGGGCTGAAGAAGGTTGAAATGCCAGAAACCGGTCCTCGGTAGCTTGTTTCCGGTCCAGGGAAGGCATGGCTTGGCAGTTTGGGCTGGACTGTTCCCATGAGGCACAGGGTCAGACTGATTTGCCTATGGCCATGTCTGAATTGGGGTGGCAGAGTGGGCTAAAGAACAGTGATGGATTAAACCCAGATCAGTTGACTGGGGGTGAGTGCTTGTATTGTCAACCCTCCGTCCATCATTTCCTTTGGTTTTTCTTTGTTCGCCATAAGTTGGCAGGGTATGCTCAGACGTGAGTCCCTTGCTCACTTTGCCACTGGATTCAAGCAAGCCGGGCTGAAGAAGGCTGAAATGCCAGAAACCGGTCCTCGGTAGCTTGTTTTCGGTCCAGGGAAGGCATGGCTTGGCAGTTCGGGCTGGACTGTTCCCATGCGGCAAAGGGTCAGACTGATTTGCATATGGCCATGTCTGAACTGGGGTGGCAGAGTAGGCTAAAGAACGGTGATGGATTAAACCCAGATCAGTTGACTGGGGGTGAGTGCTTGTATTGTCAACCCTTTATTTATTTATTTATTTTAAGGTTTTATAGAGCGCGTAGTAACCCTAGAGCATCCCAGCGCTAGAACCAGAACTCAGGAGAGGTCAGAATCGAAGGGGGGGGATTTAAGGAAAGAGAAAGGTTTTCAAGGCCTTCCTGAATTGGAGAAGATTAGGTTCAGTTCTCAGTCTCCGAGGAAGGTTGTTCCAGTGTTTGGCCGTGTGGACCGAGAAGCGGCGTCCTCCGGACCGGGCCTTTTTGACTCTGGGAACAGTGATGAAGTTCTCTCCGCCTGAGCGGAGGACCCTACTCGCATTGTAAGGGATGATGAAATCCTTGAGGATGGGTGGGCCTTTGTCATGGAGGGTCTTATGGGCCAGACAGAGGGCCTTGAAAGCCACCCTTTCTCTGACTGTGAGCCAATGCAGGAGCTTCAAGGCTGGCTTTGCCGAGGATCTGGCGGGGGTGTCGGTAAGTAGGCGGGCCGCGGCGTTTTGGACTTTCTGCAGGGTATTGAGGGTGGCTTCGGGGGCACCCAGGTAGATTGCGTTGCAGTAGTCCAGCCTCGCCATAATGAGGCCCTGAATCAGGAGTTTCTTGGAGGTAGCGGGGAGCAGGGGGAAGACCTTTCTGCAGGCCCTAAGGAGTCCAAAGCAGATTCCTGCTGTTTTTTTGGCCTGTGATCTGAAGCTCAGGTCCTTTTCGAGCCATACGCCCAGGCTCTTGACCTCCTCCTTCGGTGTAGGGGGGTCACCTAGACAGACGGGCCAGATGTCAGGCGGCAGGGAGGGCTCTTTATGTCCGAGCAGCAGGATCTCGGTCTTGGACCCGTTCAGTTTCAGTGCCGAGGAGTTCATCCAGTTATGAATTTCCGAGAGACAGCTGTGAAGGTCGGGTGGGGATTGGTGCGGGTGTGAGAGGGTTACCACCAGCTGGGTGTCGTCGGCGTAGTTGATAATCGAGACGCCGAACGGGTTGACCAGTTTCTCCAGCGGGGACATATACACGTTAAATAACGTAGGGCTAAGGGATGAGCCCTGCGGTACTCCACAACGGAGGGGGATTGCGGGGGAGTGGCTGTCATTCTCCCAGACTTGGAAGGAGCGTCCGTCTAGGAAAGATTTTAGCCACTTCAAGGCCGTGCCCCTTACTCCGATGTCTCCCAGTCGTTGGATTAGGGTGTGGTGGCTCACAGTGTCGAAGGCCGCACTGAGGTCCAGGAGGATCACTGCCACTGATCCTCCCGTGTCCAGAATGCTTCTGGCCTTCTCCACTGCTGCCAGGAGAGCTGTGTCAGTGCCCTGTCCTGGACGAAACCCTGTCTGGGAGGTCCCGAGTAGGTTGTTGCTCTCAAGGAATAGTGATAGTTTTTTATTCACTAGCTTCTCCGTGATCTTGCTATTTCCTGGGAGGAGGGAGATAGGTCTGTAGTTGGCTAGGTCCAGGGGGTCTAGAGAGGGTTTCTTTAAAAGGCCTTTGACCACTGCCGCCTTCCAGCTAGGAGGGACTAGACCCTGCGAGAGGGAGGAATTAATGAGGGACGTGAGGGGGGAGGATGGTGCTAGACACTTTTTTCAGAAAACGGAGGGGGGCGGGATCGCGAGGAGAGCCACTTTTAATTGTAGCCAATGTCGCGGCTACCTCTTCCGTAGACACTGGGCCAAAGGTGTCCAGAAAGGGTAGGTTGCCATCAGGGGAGTGAGGGCAGTAAATGGGAGATGTAGAAGGATCCCCGCCCAGGTTGTCAGCCGTGATTGGGGGTAGGTCCGCAAGAATTTTTTGGATTTTCTCGTCGAAGAAGGTGGAAAGTTTAATGCATTTGCTTTCCGCTGCTTTGGGGTCCAGAGGTTTTACTGGGGGGTCTGGGGCCTGAAGGAGTTCCTTAAGGACGGCAAAGGTTTCATGTGCCGAGCAGGAGGCGTTTTTAATTCTATCTTCGTAGAAGGCGCTTTTAGTATTGAGGAGTTCCGTTTTATAGGATTTTAAAGAGGCCCGAAATATATATTTTTTGTCTGCCTTTTTATCTTTCCTCCATAAGCGTTCGTTCCTCTTACATTCCTTCCGTAGTAAGTTTAATTCGGGGGTGTACCAGGGGGAAGGGGTGACTCTCTTGGTACGTTTGAGGGTGCTGGATTTCGGGAGGATGTCGTCCAGAGATTGGGAGATCCATGTGTTAAATTTGGTGTCAGCAGTGATAGTGTCTTGAGAGGGGGGAGGGGTATCTTCACTTAGTTTAGCTGCCCATTCCTCTGGGACCAGTTTATGCCAGCGTCTAATAAGGGTTCTGAATTTAGGAGGTTGAGGTGGAGGGATGTTAATGTGCCATTCGAAGGGGACCAGGAAGTGGTCGGTCCAAGGGAGGGGGACGTGGGGGCGAGTGCTCAGATCTTGGATGTTAGTGAATATGGGATCGAGTAGCTGTCCTTTGTCGTGAGTCGCCTGTGCGTTTTTTAGGCCGAGGCCCATAGAGGAAAGATCTTGTAGGAGTTCTACAGCCTGTTTGTCGACCGGGTCCAGGAAGTGGATATTGAGGTCCCCCAGTAGGAGATAGTTGGAGGAAGTCGTGCAATCCATGGTGATGTGGTCAGTGAGTTTGCTAGGAAAATCGGTGAGTTGGCCAGGGGGGCGATATACAAGCATTCCCGACAGGGATGTTACTGGGGAGATTTGGATGGAGAAGTGGCAGCTTTCACAACCTTTGATGTTACCATCCGAGATTCTACAGGAGAACACGTCCTTAGATATTATGGCTAGGCCGCCTCCTCTACCAACTGGTCTATTCAATGAGCAGATTTGATAGCCCGGAGGGAGTGCTAGGACTATATCAGGGCCATTGTTGTGAGTAAGCCATGTTTCAGTGAGAAACAGAATGTCCATAGCGTGGTTTAGAATCAAGAGGTTAATTTCATGCGCATGTTTAGCGAGCGATCTGCAGTTGAGGAGGCCTAGTTGTAGTCCGCCTGGTGCCGAGTCTGTGCCAGGAGGGTTGCAGAAACTGCAGCCGGTAAAAGGATTGTCGCCCGAATAGGTGTAATTGCAGAGGGGGTGTTTTTGTGTGTTCAGGGCCAGGAGCCTGTCCCGGGTGTAGTTCGGGCATTTCGTGACAGAAATGGGCAGAGTAACTGGGCCCGGGTCCGGCTGGGCCCGGACGGGCCCAGACGGGCTTGCCTTTGGCGCGCCTTCGGCGCGCTGACAGCGCGCCCGCTGCGCGTCCGAATGCGGCACATGATTTTATACCGACAGGGGGGGCGTGGCCAAAAGTAGTGGGCGTGGCCTGTAATCAGGCTCACTCGCTAATGGCGGTGAAGGAGACTTTTCTTCCCCGTGGCAGCGTTTAGGTCGGCTGCACGGGTGTTTTCAGAGTCTAGGTGAGTGCCCCTAACAGGTTAGTGGGAGGTGTACGAATTCTAAAATCAATTTACACACACTTTAAAAAAAAACATAAAATTTTTCATACAATTTTTCAGCAGAGCTCCCGGCTGTGCCTCAGGAGTATAGGTTCTGAGAGAGACTGGGCGTCGGCGCTTTAAGTAGTCAAGGGGGCGTGGCCAAAAGTAGTGGGCGTGGCCTGTAATCAGGTTCACTCGCTAATGGCGGTGAAGGAGACTTTTCTTCCCCGTGGCAGCGTTTAGGTCGGCTGCACGGGTGTTTTCAGAGTCTAGGTGAGTGCCCCTAACAGGTTAGTGGGAGGTGTACAAATTCTAAAATCAATTTACACACACTTTAAAAAAAACATAACATTTTTCATACAATTTTTCAGCAGAGCTCCCGGCTGTGCCTCAGGAGTATAGGTTCTGAGAGAGACTGGGCGTCGGCGCTTTAAGTAGTCAAGGGGGCGTGGCCAAAAGTAGTGGGCGTGGCCTGTAATCAGGCTCACTCGCTAATGGCGGTGAAGGAGACTTTTCTTCCCCGTGGCAGCGTTTAGGTCGGCTGCACGGGTGTTTTCAGAGTCTAGGTGAGTGCCCCTAACAGGTTAGTGGGAGGTGTACAAATTCTAAAATCAATTTACACACACTTTAAAAAAAAACATAAAATTTTTCATACAATTTTCAGCAGAGCTCCCAGCTGTGCCTCAGGAGTATAGGTTCTGAGAGAGACTGGGCGTCGGCGCTTTAAGTAGTCAAGGGGGCGTGGCAAAGTAGTGGGCGTGGCCTGTAATCAGGCTCACTCGCTAATGGCGGTGAAGGAGACTTTTCTTCCCCGTGGCAGCGTTTAGGTCGGCTGCACGGGTGTTTTCAGAGTCTAGGTGAGTGCCCCTAACAGGTTAGTGGGAGGTGTACAAATTCTAAAATCAATTTACACACACTTTAAAAAAACATAAAATTTTTCATACAATTTTTCAGCAGAGCTCCCGGCTGTGCCTCAGGAGTATAGGTTCTGAGAGAGACTGGGCGTCGGCGCTTTAAGTAGTCAAGGGGGCGTGGCCAAAAGTAGTGGGCGTGGCCTGTAATCAGGCTCACTCGCTAATGGCGGTGAAGGAGACTTTTCTTCCCCGTGGCAGCGTTTAGGTCGGCTGCACGGGTGTTTTCAGAGTCTAGGTGAGTGCCCCTAACAGGTTAGTGGGAGGTGTACAAATTCTAAAATCAATTTACACACACTTTAAAAAAAACATAAAATTTTTCATACAATTTTTCAGCAGAGCTCCCGGCTGTGCCTCAGGAGTATAGGTTCTGAGAGAGACTGGGCGTCGGCGCTTTAAGTAGTCAAGGGGGCGTGGCCAAAAGTAGTGGGCGTGGCCTGTAATCAGGCTCACTCGCTAATGGCGGTGAAGGAGACTTTTCTTCCCCGTGGCAGCGTTTAGGTCGGCTGCACGGGTGTTTTCAGAGTCTAGGTGAGTGCCCCTAACAGGTTAGTGGGAGGTGTACAAATTCTAAAATCAATTTACACACACTTTAAAAAAAACATAACATTTTTCATACAATTTTTCAGCAGAGCTCCCGGCTGTGCCTCAGGAGTATAGGTTCTGAGAGAGACTGGGCGTCGGCGCTTTAAGTAGTCAAGGGGGCGTGGCCAAAAGTAGTGGGCGTGGCCTGTAATCAGGCTCACTCGCTAATGGCGGTGAAGGAGACTTTTCTTCCCCGTGGCAGCGTTTAGGTCGGCTGCACGGGTATTTTCAGAGTCTAGGTGAGTGCCCCTAACAGGTTAGTGGGAGGTGTACAAATTCTAAAATCAATTTACACACACTTTAAAAAACAAACATAAAATTTTTCATACAATTTTCAGCAGAGCTCCCAGCTGTGCCTCAGGAGTATAGGTTCTGAGAGAGACTGGGCGTCGGCGCTTTAAGTAGTCAAGGGGGCGTGGCCAAAAGTAGTGGGCGTGGCCTGTAATCAGGCTCACTCGCTAATGGCGGTGAAGGAGACTTTTCTTCCCCGTGGCAGCGTTTAGGTCGGCTGCACGGGTGTTTTCAGAGTCTAGGTGAGTGCCCCTAACAGGTTAGTGGGAGGTGTACAAATTCTAAAATCAATTTACACACACTTTAAAAAAAACATAAAATTTTTCATACAATTTTTCAGCAGAGCTCCCGGCTGTGCCTCAGGAGTATAGGTTCTGAGAGAGACTGGGCGTCGGCGCTTTAAGTAGTCAAGGGGGCATGGCCAAAAGTAGTGGGCGTGGCCTGTAATCAGGCTCACTCGCTAATGGCGGTGAAGGAGACTTTTCTTCCCCGTGGCAGCGTTTAGGTCGGCTGCACGGGTGTTTTCAGAGTCTAGGTGAGTGCCCCTAACAGGTTAGTGGGAGGTGTACAAATTCTAAAATCAATTTACACACACTCCCTCACAACCCTCCGTCCATCATTTTCTTTGGTTTTTCTTTGTTCGCCATAAGTTGGCAGGGTATGCTCAGACGTGAGTCCCTTGCTCACTTTGCCACTGGATTCAAGCAAGCCGGGCTGAAGAAGGCTGAAATGCCAGAAACCAGTCCTCGGTAGCTTGTTTCCGGTCCAGGGAAGGCATGGCTTGGCAGTTCGGGCTGGACTGTTCCCATGAGGCACAGGGTCAGACTGATTTGCATATGGCCATGTCTGAACTGGGGTGGCAGAGTGGGCTAAAGCACGGTAATGGATTAAACCCAGATCAGTTGACTGGGGGTGAGTGCTTGTATTGTCAACGCTCCGTCCATCATTTCCTTTGGTTTTTCTTTGTTCGCCATAAGTTGGCAGGGTATGCTCAGACGTGAGTCCCTTGCTCACTTTGCCACTGGATTCAAGCAAGCCGGGCTGAAGAAGGCTGAAATGCCAGAAACCGGTCCTCGGTAGCTTGTTTCCGGTCCAGGGAAGGCATGGCTTGGCAGTTCGGGCTGGACTGTTCCCATGAGGCACAGGGTCAGACTGATTTGCATATGGCCATGTCTGAACTGGGGTGGCAGAGTGGGCTAAAGCACGGTAATGGATTAAACCCAGATCAGTTGACTGGGGGTGAGTGCTTGTATTGTCAACGCTCCGTCCATCATTTCCTTTGGTTTTTCTTTGTTCGCCATAAGTTGGCAGGGTATGCTCAGACGTTAGTCCCTTGCTCACTTTGCCACTGGATTCAAGCAAGCCGGGCTGAAGAAAGCAGAAATGCCAGAAACCGGTCCTCTCTAGCTTGTTTCCAGGCCAGGGAAGGCATGGCTTGGCAGTTCGGGCTGGACTGTTCCCATGAGGCACAGGGTCAGACTGATTTGCATATGGCCATGTCGGAACTGGGGTGGCAGAGTGGGCTAAAGAACGGTGATGGATTAAACCCAGATCAGTTGACTGGGGGTGAGTGCTTGTATTGTCAACTCTCCGTCCATCATTTCCTTTGGTTTTTCTTTGTTTGCCATAAGTTGGCAGGGTATGCTCAGACGTGAGTCCCTTGCTCACTTTGCCACTGGATTCAAGCATGCCGGGCTGAAGAAGGCCGAAATGCCAGAAACCGGTCCTCGGTAGCTTGTTTCCGGTCCAGGGAAGGCATGGCTTAGCAGTTCGGGCTGGACTGTTCCCATGAGGCACAGGGTCAGACAGATTTGCATATGGCCATGTCTGAACTGGGGTGGCAGAGTGGGCTAAAGAACGGTGATGGATTAAACCCAGATCAGTTGACTGGGGGTGAGTGCTTGTATTGTCAACGCTCCGTCCATCATTTCCTTTGGTTTTTCTTTGTTCGCCATAAGTTGGCAGAGTATGCTCAGACGTGAGTCCCTTGCTCACTTTGCCACTGGATTCAAGCAAGCTGGGCTGAAGAAGGCCGAAATGCCAGAAACCGGTCCTCGGAAGCTTGTTTCCGGTCCAGGGAAGGCATGGCTTGGCAGTTCGGGCTGGACTGTTCCCATGAGGCACAGGGTCAGACTGATTTGCATATGGCCCTGTCTGAACTGGGGTGGCAGAGTGGGCTAAAGAACGGTGATGGATTAAACCCAGATCAGTTGACTGGGGATGAGTGCTTGTATTGTCAACGCTCCGTCCATCATTTCCTTTGGTTTTTCTTTGTTCGCCATAAGTTGGCAGGGTATGCTCAGACGTGAGTCCCTTGCTCACTTTGCCACTGGATTCAAGCAAGCCGGGCTGAAGAAGGCTGAAATGCCAGAAACCAGTCCTCTGTAGCTTGTTTCCGGTCCAGGGAAGGCATGGCTTGGCAGTTCGGGCTGGACTGTTCCCATGAGGCACAGGGTGAGACTGATTTGCATATGGCCATGTCTGAACTGGGGTGGCAGAGTGGGCTAAAGAACGGTGATGGATTAAACCCAGATCAGTTGACTGGGGGTGAGTGCTTGTATTGTCAACGCTCCGTCCATCATTTCCTTTGGTTTTTCTTTGTTCGCCATAAGTTGGCAGGGTATGCTCAGACGTGAGTCCCTTGCTCACTTTGCCACTGGATTCAAGCAAGCCGGGCTGAAGAAGGCTGAAATGCCAGAAACCGGTCCTCAGTAGCTTGTTTCCGGTCCAGGGAAGGCATGGCTTGGCAGTTCGGGCTGGACTGTTCCCATGAGGCACAGGGTCAGACTGATTTGCATAAGGCCATGTCGGAACTGGGGTGGCAGAGTGGGCTAAAGAACGGTGATGGATTAAACCCAGATCAGTTGACTGGGGGTGAGTGCTTGTATTGTCAACGCTTCGTCCATCATTTCCTTTGGTTTTTCTTTGTTCGCCATAAGTTGGCAGGGTATGCTCAGACGTGAGTCCCTTGCTCACTTTGCCACTGGATTCAAGCAAGCCGGGCTGAAGAAGGCTGAAATGCCAGAAACCGGTCCTCGGTAGCTTGTTTCCGGTCTAGGGAAGGCATGGCTTGGCAGTTCGGGCTGGACTGTTCCCATGAGGCATAGGGTCAGACTGATTTGCATATGGCCATGTCTGAACTGGGGTGGCAGAGTGGGCTAAAGAACGGTGATGGATTAAACCCAGATCAGTTGACTGGGGGTGAGTGCTTGTATTGTCAACCCTCCGTCCATCATTTCCTTTGGTTTTTCTTTGTTCGCCATAAGTTGGCAGGGTATGCTCAGACGTGAGTCCCTTGCTCACTTTGCCACTGGATTCAAGCAAGCCGGGCTGAAGAAGGCTGAAATGCCAGAAACCGGTCCTCGGTAGCTTGTTTTCGGTCCAGGGAAGGCATGGCTTGGCAGTTTGGGCTGGACTGTTCCCATGCGGCAAAGGGTCAGACTGATTTGCATATGGCCATGTCTGAACTGGGGTGGCAGAGTAGGCTAAAGAACGGTGATGGATTAAACCCAGATCAGTTGACTCGGGGTGAGTGCTTGTATTGTCAACGCTCCGTCCATCATTTTCTTTGGTTTTTCTTTGTTCGCCATAAGTTGGCAGGGTATGCTCAGACGTGAGTCCCTTGCTCACTTTGCCACTGGATTCAAGCAAGCCAGGCTGAAGAAGGCCGAAATGCCAGAAACCGGTCCTCGGTAGCTTGTTTCCGGTCCAGGGAAGGCATGGCTTGGCAGTTCGGGCTGGACTGGTCCCATGAGGCACAGGGTCAGACTGATTTGCATATGGCCATATCTGAACTGGGGTGGCAGAGTGGGCTAAAGAACGGTGATGGATTAAACCCAGATCAGTTGACTGGGGGTGAGTGCTTGTATTGTCAACGCTCCGTCCATCATTTCCTTTGGTTTTTCTTTGTTCGCCATAAGTTGGCAGGGTATGCTCAGACGTGAGTCCCTTGCTCACTTTGCCACTGGATTCAAGCAAGCCGGGCTGAAGAAGGCTGAAATGCCAGAAACCGGTCCTCGGTAGCTTGTTTCCGGTCCAGGGAAGGCATGGCTTGGCAGTTCGGGCTGGACTGTTCCCATGAGGCACAGGGTCAGACTGATTTACATATGGCCATGTCTGAACTGGGGTGGCAGAGTGGGCTAAAGCACGGTAATGGATTAAACCCAGATCAGTTGACTGGGGGTGAGTGCTTGTATTGTCAACGCTCCGTCCATCATTTCCTTTGGTTTTTCTTTGTTCGCCATAAGTTGGCAGGGTATGCTCAGACGTGAGTCCCTTGCTCACTTTGCCACTGGATTCAAGCAAGCCGGGCTGAAGAAGGCTGAAATGCCAGAAACCGGTCCTCGGTAGCTTGTTTCCGGTCCAGGGAAGGCATGGCTTGGCAGTTCGGGCTGGACTGTTCCCATGAGGCACAGGGTCAGACTGATTTGCATATGGCCATGTCTGAACTGGAGTGGCAGAGTGGGCTAAAGAACGTTGATGGATTAACCACAGATCAGTTGACTGGGAGTGAGTGCTTGTATTGTCAACGCTCCGTCCATCATTTGCTTTGGTTTTTCTTTGTTCGCCATAAGTTGGCAGGGTATGCTCAGACGTGAGTCCCTTGCTCACTTTGCCACTGGATTCAAGCAAGCCGGGCTGAAGAAAGCCGAAATGCCAGAAACCGGTCCTCTGTAGCTTGTTTCCAGGCCAGGGAAGGCATGGCTTGGCAGTTCGGGCTGGACTGTTCCCATGAGGCACAGGGTCAGACTGATTTGCATATGGCCATGTCGGAACTGGGGTGGCAGAGTGGGCTAAAGAACGGTGATGGATTAAACCCAGATCAGTTGACTGGGGGTGAGTGCTTGTATTGTCAACGCTCCGTCCATCATTTCCTTTGGTTTTTCTTTGTTCACCATACGTTGGCAGGGTATGCTCAGACGTGAGTCCATTGCTCACTTTGCCACTGGATTCAAGCAAGCCGGGCTGAAGAAGGCCGAAATGCCAGAAACCGGTCCTCGGTAGCTTGTTTCCGGTCTAGGGAAGGCATGGCTTGGCAGTTCGGGCTGGACTGTTCCCATGAGGCACAGGGTCAGACTGATTTGCATATGGCCATGTCTGAACTGGGGTGGCAGAGTGGGCTAAAGAACGGTGATGGATTAAACCCAGATCAGTTGACTGGGGGTGAGTGCTTGTATTGTCAACCCTCCGTCCATCATTTCCTTTGGTTTTTCTTTGTTCGCCATAAGTTGGCAGGGTATGCTCAGACGTGAGTCCCTTGCTCACTTTGCCACTGGATTCAAGCAAGCCAGGCTGAAGAAGGCCGAAATGCCAGAAACCGGTCCTCGGTAGCTTGTTTCCGGTCCAGGGAAGGCATGGCTTGGCAGTTCGGGCTGGACTGTTCCCATGATGCACAGGGTCAGACTGATTTGCATATGGCCATATCTGAACTGGGGTGGCAGAGTGGGCTAAAGAACGGTGATGGATTAAACCCAGATCAGTTGACTGGGGGTGAGTGCTTGTATTGTCAACGCTCCGTCCATCATTTCCTTTGGTTTTTCTTTGTTCGCCATAAGTTGGCAGGGTATGCTCAGACGTGAGTCCCTTGCTCACTTTGCCACTGGATTCAAGCAAGCCGGGCTGAAGAAGGTTGAAATGCCAGAAACCGTTCCTCGGTAGCTTGTTTCCGGTCCAGGGAAGGCATGGCTTGGCAGTTTGGGCTGGACTGTTCCCATGAGGCACAGGGTCAGACTGATTTGCCTATGGCCATGTCTGAATTGGGGTGGCAGAGTGGGCTAAAGAACAGTGATGGATTAAACCCAGATCAGTTGACTGGGGGTGAGTGCTTGTATTGTCAACGCTCCGTCCATCATTTCCTTTGGTTTTTCTTTGTTCGCCATAAGTGGGCAGGGTATGCTCAGACGTGAGTCCCTTGCTCACTTTGCCACTGGATTCAAGCAAGCCGGGCTGAAGAAGGCTGAAATGCCAGAAACCGGTCCTCGGTAGCTTGTTTCCGGTCTAGGGAAGGCATGGCTTGGCAGTTCGGGCTGGACTGTTCCCATGAGGCACAGGGTCAGACTGATTTGCATATGGCCATGTCTGAACTGGGGTGGCAGAGTGGGCTAAAGAACGGTGATGGATTAAACCCAGATCAGTTGACTGGGGGTGAGTGCTTGTATTGTCAACCCTCCGTCCATCATTTTCTTTGGTTTTTCTTTGTTCGCCATAAGTTGGCAGGGTATGCTCAGACGTGAGTCCCTTGCTCACTTTGCCACTGGATTCAAGCAAGCCGGGCTGAAGAAGGCTGAAATGCCAGAAACCAGTCCTCGGTAGCTTGTTTCCGGTCCAGGGAAGGCATGGCTTGGCAGTTCGGGCTGGACTGTTCCCATGAGGCACAGGGTCAGACTGATTTGCATATGGCCATGTCTGAACTGGGGTGGCAGAGTGGGCTAAAGCACGGTAATAGATTAAACCCAGATCAGTTGACTGGGGGTGAGTGCTTGTATTGTCAACGCTCCGTCCATCATTTCCTTTGGTTTTTCTTTGTTCGCCATAAGTTGGCAGGGTATGCTCAGACGTGAGTCCCTTGCTCACTTTGCCACTGGATTCAAGCAAGCCGGGCTGAAGAAGGCTGAAATGCCAGAAACCGGTCCTCGGTAGCTTGTTTCCGGTCCAGGGAAGGCATGGCTTGGCAGTTCGGGCTGGACTGTTCCCATGAGGCACAGGGTCAGACTGATTTGCATATGGCCATGTCTGAACTGGGGTGGCAGAGTGGGCTAAAGCACGGTAATGGATTAAACCCAGATCAGTTGACTGGGGGTGAGTGCTTGTATTGTCAACGCTCCGTCCATCATTTCCTTTGGTTTTTCTTTGTTCGCCATAAGTTGGCAGGGTATGCTCAGACGTGAGTCCCTTGCTCACTTTGCCACTGGATTCAAGCAAGCCGGGCTGAAGAAAGCAGAAATGCCAGAAACCGGTCCTCTGTAGCTTGTTTCCAGGCCAGGGAAGGCATGGCTTGGCAGTTCGGGCTGGACTGTTCCCATGAGGCACAGGGTCAGACTGATTTGCATATGGCCATGTCGGAACTGGGGTGGCAGAGTGGGCTAAAGAACGGTGATGGATTAAACCCAGATCAGTTGACTGGGGGTGAGTGCTTGTATTGTCAACTCTCCGTCCATCATTTCCTTTGGTTTTTCTTTGTTCGCCATAAGTTGGCAGGGTATGCTCAGACGTGAGTCCCTTGCTCACTTTGCCACTGGATTCAAGCATGCCGGGCTGAAGAAGGCCGAAATGCCAGAAACCGGTCCTCGGTAGCTTGTTTCCGGTCCAGGGAAGGCATGGCTTAGCAGTTCGGGCTGGACTGTTCCCATGAGGCACAGGGTCAGACAGATTTGCATATGGCCATGTCTGAACTGGGGTGGCAGAGTGGGCTAAAGAACGGTGATGGATTAAACCCAGATCAGTTGACTGGGGGTGAGTGCTTGTATTGTCAACGCTCCGTCCATCATTTCCTTTGGTTTTTCTTTGTTCGGCATAAGTTGGCAGAGTATGCTCAGACGTGAGTCCCTTGCTCACTTTGCCACTGGATTCAAGCAAGCTGGGCTGAAGAAGGCCGAAATGCCAGAAACCGGTCCTCGGAAGCTTGTTTCCGGTCCAGGGAAGGCATGGCTTGGCAGTTCGGGCTGGACTGTTCCCATGAGGCACAGGGTCAGACTGATTTGCATATGGCCCTGTCTGAACTGGGGTGGCAGAGTGGGCTAAAGAACGGTGATGGATTAAACCCAGATCAGTTGACTGGGGATGAGTGCTTGTATTGTCAACGCTCCGTCCATCATTTCCTTTGGTTTTTCTTTGTTCGCCATAAGTTGGCAGGGTATGCTCAGACGTGAGTCCCTTGCTCACTTTGCCACTGGATTCAAGCAAGCCGGGCTGAAGAAGGCTGAAATGCCAGAAACCAGTCCTCGGTAGCTTGTTTCCGGTCCAGGGAAGGCATGGCTTGGCAGTTCGGGCTGGACTGTTCCCATGAGGCACAGGGTCAGACTGATTTGCATATGGCCATGTCTGAACTGGGGTGGCAGAGTGGGCTAAAGAACGGTGATGGATTAAACCCAGATCAGTTGACTGGGGGTGAGTGCTTGTATTGTCAACGCTCCGTCCATCATTTCCTTTGGTTTTTCTTTGTTCGCCATAAGTTGGCAGGGTATGCTCAGACGTGAGTCCCTTGCTCACTCTGCCACTGGATTCAAGCAAGCCGGGCTGAAGAAGGCTGAAATGCCAGAAATTGGTCCTCGGTAGCTTGTTTTCGGTCCAGGGAAGGCATGGCTTGGCAGTTCGGGCTGGACTGTTCCCATGAGGCACAGGGTCAGACTGATTTGCATATGGCCATGTCTGAACTGGGGTGCCAGAGTGGGCTAAAGAACGGTGATGGATTAAACCCAGATCAGTTGACTGGGGGTGAGTGCTTGTATTGTCAACGCTCCGTCCATCATTTCCTTTGGTTTTTCTTTGTTCGCCATAAGTTGGCAGGGTATGCTCAGACGTGAGTCCCTTGCTCACTTTGCCACTGGATTCAAGCAAGCCGGGCTGAAGAAGGCTGAAATGCCAGAAACCGGTCCTCGGTAGCTTGTTTCCGGTCCAGGGAAGGCATGGCTTGGCAGTTCGGGCTGGACTGTTCCCATGAGGCACAGGGTGAGACTGATTTGCATATGGACATGTCTGAACTGGGGTGGCAGAGTGGGCTAAAGAACGGTGATGGATTAAACCCAGATCAGTTGACTGGGGGTGAGTGCTTGTATTGTCAACGCTCCGTCCATCATTTCCTTTGGTTTTTCTTTGTTCGCCATAAGTTGGCAGGGTATGCTCAGACGTGAGTCCCTTGCTCACTTTGCCACTGGATTCAAGCAAGCCGGGCTGAAGAAGGCTGAAATGCCAGAAACCGGTCCTCAGTATCTTGTTTCCGGTCCAGGGAAGGCATGGCTTGGCAGTTCGGGCTGGACTGTTCCCATGAGGCACAGGGTCAGACTGATTTGCATAAGGCCATGTCTGAACTGGGGTGGCAGAGTGGGCTAAAGAACGGTGATGGATTAAACCCAGATCAGTTGCCTGGGGGTGAGTGCTTGTATTGTCAACGCTCCGTCCATCATTTCCTTTGGTTTTTCTTTGTTCACCATAAGTTGGCAGGGTATGCTCAGACGTGAGTCCCTTGCTCACTTTGCCACTGGATTCAAGCAAGCCGGGCTGAAGAAGGCTGAAATGCCAGAAACCGGTCCTCGGTAGCTTGTTTCCGGTCTAGGGAAGGCATGGCTTGGCAGTTCGGGCTGGACTGTTCCCATGAGGCATAGGGTCAGACTGATTTGCATATGGCCATGTCTGAACTGGGGTGGCAGAGTGGGCTAAAGAACGGTGATGGATTAAACCCAGATCAGTTGACTGGGGGTGAGTGCTTGTATTGTCAACCCTCCGTCCATCATTTCCTTTGGTTTTTCTTTGTTCGCCATAAGGTGGCAGGGTATGCGCAGACGTGAGTCCCTTGCTCACTTTGCCACTGGATTCAAGCAAGCCGGGCTGAAGAAGGCTGAAATGCCAGAAACCGGTCCTCGGTAGCTTGTTTTCGGTCCAGGGAAGGCATGGCTTGGCAGTTCGGGCTGGACTGTTCCCATGCGGCAAAGGGTCAGACTGATTTGCATATGGCCATGTCTGAACTGGGGTGGCAGAGTAGGCTAAAGAACGGTGATGGATTAAACCCAGATCAGTTGACTCGGGGTGAGTGCTTGTATTGTCAACGCTCCGTCCATCATTTTCTTTGGTTTTTCTTTGTTCGCCATAAGTTGGCAGGGTATGCTCAGACGTGAGTCCCTTGCTCACTTTGCCACTGGATTCAAGCAAGCCAGGCTGAAGAAGGCCGAAATGCCAGAAACCGGTCCTCGGTAGCTTGTTTCCGGTCCAGGGAAGGCATGGCTTGGCAGTTCGGGCTGGACTGTTCTCATGAGGCACAGGGTCAGACTGATTTGCATATGGCCATATCTGAACTGGGGTGGCAGAGTGGGCTAAAGAACGGTGATGGATTAAACCCAGATCAGTTGACTGGGGGTGAGTGCTTGTATTGTCAATGCTCCGTCCATCATTTCCTTTGGTTTTTCTTTGTTCGCCATAAGTTGGCAGGGTATGCTCAGACGTGAGTCCCTTGCTCACTTTGCCACTGGATTCAAGCAAGCCGGGCTGAAGAAGGCTGAAATGCCAGAAACCGGTCCTCGGTAGCTTGTTTCCGGTCCAGGGAAGGCATGGCTTGGCAGTTCGGGCTGGACTGTTCCCATGAGGCACAGGGTCAGACTGATTTACATATGGCCATGTCTGAACTGGGGTGGCAGAGTGGGCTAAAGCACGGTAATGGATTAAACCCAGATCAGTTGACTGGGGGTGAGTGCTTGTATTGTCAACGCTCCGTCCATCATTTCCTTTGGTTTTTCTTTGTTCGCCATAAGTTGGCAGGGTATGCTCAGACGTGAGTCCCTTGCTCACTTTGCCACTGGATTCAAGCAAGCCGGGCTGAAGAAGGCTGAAATGCCAGAAGCCGGTCCTCGGTAGCTTGTTTCCGGTCCAGGGAAGGCATGGCTTGGCAGTTCGGGCTGGACTGTTCCCATGAGGCACAGGGTCAGACTGATTTGCATATGGCCATGTCTGAACTGGGGTGGCAGAGTGGGCTAAAGAACGTTGATGGATTAACCCCAGATCAGTTGACTGGGAGTGAGTGCTTGTATTGTCAACGCTCCGTCCATCATTTCCTTTGGTTTTTCTTTGTTCGCCATAAGTTGGCAGGGTATGCTCAGACGTGAGTCCCTTGCTCACTTTGCCACTGGATTCAAGCAAGCCGGGCTGAAGAAGGCTGAAATGCCAGAAACCGGTCCTCGGTAGCTTGTTTCCGGTCCAGGGAAGGCATGGCTTGGCAGTTCGGGCTGGACTGTTCCCATGAGGCACAGGGTCAGACTGATTTGCATATGGCCATGTCTGAACTGGGGTGGCAGAGTGGGCTAAAGCACGGTAATGGATTAAACCCAGATCAGTTGACTGGGGGTGAGTGCTTGTATTGTCAACGCTCCGTCCATCATTTCCTTTGGTTTTTCTTTGTTCGCCATAAGTTGGCAGGGTATGCTCAGACGTGAGTCCCTTGCTCACTTTGCCACTGGATTCAAGCAAGCCGGGCTGAAGAAAGCAGAAATGCCAGAAACCGGTCCTCTGTAGCTTGTTTCCAGGCCAGGGAAGGCATGGCTTGGCAGTTCGGGCTGGACTGTTCCCATGAGGCACAGGGTCAGACTGATTTGCATATGGCCATGTCGGAACTGGGGTGGCAGAGTGGGCTAAAGAACGGTGATGGATTAAACCCAGATCAGTTGACTGGGGGTGAGTGCTTGTATTGTCAACTCTCCGTCCATCATTTCCTTTGGTTTTTCTTTGTTCGCCATAAGTTGGCAGGGTATGCTCAGACGTGAGTCCCTTGCTCACTTTGCCACTGGATTCAAGCATGCCGGGCTGAAGAAGGCCGAAATGCCAGAAACCGGTCCTCGGTAGCTTGTTTCCGGTCCAGGGAAGGCATGGCTTAGCAGTTCGGGCTGGACTGTTCCCATGAGGCACAGGGTCAGACAGATTTGCATATGGCCATGTCTGAACTGGGGTGGCAGAGTGGGCTAAAGAACGGTGATGGATTAAACCCAGATCAGTTGACTGGGGGTGAGTGCTTGTATTGTCAACGCTCCGTCCATCATTTCCTTTGGTTTTTCTTTGTTCGGCATAAGTTGGCAGAGTATGCTCAGACGTGAGTCCCTTGCTCACTTTGCCACTGGATTCAAGCAAGCTGGGCTGAAGAAGGCCGAAATGCCAGAAACCGGTCCTCGGAAGCTTGTTTCCGGTCCAGGGAAGGCATGGCTTGGCAGTTCGGGCTGGACTGTTCCCATGAGGCACAGGGTCAGACTGATTTGCATATGGCCCTGTCTGAACTGGGGTGGCAGAGTGGGCTAAAGAACGGTGATGGATTAAACCCAGATCAGTTGACTGGGGATGAGTGCTTGTATTGTCAACGCTCCGTCCATCATTTCCTTTGGTTTTTCTTTGTTCGCCATAAGTTGGCAGGGTATGCTCAGACGTGAGTCCCTTGCTCACTTTGCCACTGGATTCAAGCAAGCCGGGCTGAAGAAGGCTGAAATGCCAGAAACCAGTCCTCGGTAGCTTGTTTCCGGTCCAGGGAAGGCATGGCTTGGCAGTTCGGGCTGGACTGTTCCCATGAGGCACAGGGTCAGACTGATTTGCATATGGCCATGTCTGAACTGGGGTGGCAGAGTGGGCTAAAGAACGGTGATGGATTAAACCCAGATCAGTTGACTGGGGGTGAGTGCTTGTATTGTCAACGCTCCGTCCATCATTTCCTTTGGTTTTTCTTTGTTCGCCATAAGTTGGCAGGGTATGCTCAGACGTGAGTCCCTTGCTCACTCTGCCACTGGATTCAAGCAAGCCGGGCTGAAGAAGGCTGAAATGCCAGAAATTGGTCCTCGGTAGCTTGTTTTCGGTCCAGGGAAGGCATGGCTTGGCAGTTCGGGCTGGACTGTTCCCATGAGGCACAGGGTCAGACTGATTTGCATATGGCCATGTCTGAACTGGGGTGCCAGAGTGGGCTAAAGAACGGTGATGGATTAAACCCAGATCAGTTGACTGGGGGTGAGTGCTTGTATTGTCAACGCTCCGTCCATCATTTCCTTTGGTTTTTCTTTGTTCGCCATAAGTTGGCAGGGTATGCTCAGACGTGAGTCCCTTGCTCACTTTGCCACTGGATTCAAGCAAGCCGGGCTGAAGAAGGCTGAAATGCCAGAAACCGGTCCTCGGTAGCTTGTTTCCGGTCCAGGGAAGGCATGGCTTGGCAGTTCGGGCTGGACTGTTCCCATGAGGCACAGGGTGAGACTGATTTGCATATGGACATGTCTGAACTGGGGTGGCAGAGTGGGCTAAAGAACGGTGATGGATTAAACCCAGATCAGTTGACTGGGGGTGAGTGCTTGTATTGTCAACGCTCCGTCCATCATTTCCTTTGGTTTTTCTTTGTTCGCCATAAGTTGGCAGGGTATGCTCAGACGTGAGTCCCTTGCTCACTTTGCCACTGGATTCAAGCAAGCCGGGCTGAAGAAGGCTGAAATGCCAGAAACCGGTCCTCAGTATCTTGTTTCCGGTCCGGGAAGGCATGGCTTGGCAGTTCGGGCTGGACTGTTCCCATGAGGCACAGGGTCAGACTGATTTGCATAAGGCCATGTCTGAACTGGGGTGGCAGAGTGGGCTAAAGAACGGTGATGGATTAAACCCAGATCAGTTGCCTGGGGGTGAGTGCTTGTATTGTCAACGCTCCGTCCATCATTTCCTTTGGTTTTTCTTTGTTCGCCATAAGTTGGCAGGGTATGCTCAGACGTGAGTCCCTTGCTCACTTTGCCACTGGATTCAAGCAAGCCGGGCTGAAGAAGGCTGAAATGCCAGAAACCGGTCCTCGGTAGCTTGTTTCCGGTCTAGGGAAGGCATGGCTTGGCAGTTCGGGCTGGACTGTTCCCATGAGGCATAGGGTCAGACTGATTTGCATATGGCCATGTCTGAACTGGGGTGGCAGAGTGGGCTAAAGAACGGTGATGGATTAAACCCAGATCAGTTGACTGGGGGTGAGTGCTTGTATTGTCAACCCTCCGTCCATCATTTCCTTTGGTTTTTCTTTGTTCGCCATAAGGTGGCAGGGTATGCGCAGACGTGAGTCCCTTGCTCACTTTGCCACTGGATTCAAGCAAGCCGGGCTGAAGAAGGCTGAAATGCCAGAAACCGGTCCTCGGTAGCTTGTTTTCGGTCCAGGGAAGGCATGGCTTGGCAGTTCGGGCTGGACTGTTCCCATGCGGCAAAGGGTCAGACTGATTTGCATATGGCCATGTCTGAACTGGGGTGGCAGAGTAGGCTAAAGAACGGTGATGGATTAAACCCAGATCAGTTGACTCGGGGTGAGTGCTTGTATTGTCAACGCTCCGTCCATCATTTTCTTTGGTTTTTCTTTGTTCGCCATAAGTTGGCAGGGTATGCTCAGACGTGAGTCCCTTGCTCACTTTGCCACTGGATTCAAGCAAGCCAGGCTGAAGAAGGCCGAAATGCCAGAAACCGGTCCTCGGTAGCTTGTTTCCGGTCCAGGGAAGGCATGGCTTGGCAGTTCGGGCTGGACTGTTCTCATGAGGCACAGGGTCAGACTGATTTGCATATGGCCATATCTGAACTGGGGTGGCAGAGTGGGCTAAAGAACGGTGATGGATTAAACCCAGATCAGTTGACTGGGGGTGAGTGCTTGTATTGTCAATGCTCCGTCCATCATTTCCTTTGGTTTTTCTTTGTTCGCCATAAGTTGGCAGGGTATGCTCAGACGTGAGTCCCTTGCTCACTTTGCCACTGGATTCAAGCAAGCCGGGCTGAAGAAGGCTGAAATGCCAGAAACCGGTCCTCGGTAGCTTGTTTCCGGTCCAGGGAAGGCATGGCTTGGCAGTTCGGGCTGGACTGTTCCCATGAGGCACAGGGTCAGACTGATTTACATATGGCCATGTCTGAACTGGGGTGGCAGAGTGGGCTAAAGCACGGTAATGGATTAAACCCAGATCAGTTGACTGGGGGTGAGTGCTTGTATTGTCAACGCTCCGTCCATCATTTCCTTTGGTTTTTCTTTGTTCGCCATAAGTTGGCAGGGTATGCTCAGACGTGAGTCCCTTGCTCACTTTGCCACTGGATTCAAGCAAGCCGGGCTGAAGAAGGCTGAAATGCCAGAAGCCGGTCCTCGGTAGCTTGTTTCCGGTCCAGGGAAGGCATGGCTTGGCAGTTCGGGCTGGACTGTTCCCATGAGGCACAGGGTCAGACTGATTTGCATATGGCCATGTCTGAACTGGGGTGGCAGAGTGGGCTAAAGAACGTTGATGGATTAACCCCAGATCAGTTGACTGGGAGTGAGTGCTTGTATTGTCAACGCTCCGTCCATCATTTGCTTTGGTTTTTCTTTGTTCGCCATAAGTTGGCAGGGTATGCTCAGACGTGAGTCCCTTGCTCACTTTGCCACTGGATTCAAGCAAGCCGGGCTGAAGAAAGCCGAAATGCCGGAAACCGGTCCTCTGTAGCTTGTTTCCAGGCCAGGGAAGGCATGGCTTGGCAGTTCGGGCTGGACTGTTCCCATGAGGCACAGGGTCAGACTGATTTGCATATGGCCATGTCGGAACTGGGGTGGCAGAGTGGGCTAAAGAACGGTGATGGATTAAACCCAGATCAGTTGACTGGGGGTGAGTGCTTGTATTGTCAACCCTCCGTCCATCATTTCCTTTGGTTTTTCTTTGTTCGCCATAAGTTGGCAGGGTATGCTCAGACGTGAGTCCCTTGCTCACTTTGCCACTGGATTCAAGCAAGCCGGGCTGAAGAAGGCTGAAATGCCAGAAACCGGTCCTCGGTAGCTTGTTTTCGGTCCAGGGAAGGCATGGCTTGGCAGTTCGGGCTGGACTGTTCCCATGAGGCAAAGGGTCAGACTGATTTGCATATGGCCATGTCTGAACTGGGGTGGCAGAGTAGGCTAAAGAACGGTGATGGATTAAACCCAGATCAGTTGACTGGGGGTGAGTGCTTGTATTGTCAACGCTCCGTCCATCATTTCCTTTGGTTTTTCTTTGTTCGCCATAAGTTGGCAGGGTATGCTCAGTCGTGAGTCCCTTGCTCACTTTGCCACTGGATTCAAGCAAGCCAGGCTGAAGAAGGCCGAAATGCCAGAAACCGGTCCTCGGTAGCTTGTTTCCGGTCCAGGGAAGGCATGGCTTGGCAGTTCGGGCTGGACTGTTCCCATGATGCACAGGGTCAGACTGATTTGCATAAGGCCATATCTGAACTGGGATGGCAGAGTGGGCTAAAGAACGGTGATGGATTAAACCCAGATCAGTTGACTGGGGGTAAGTGCTTGTATTGTCAACGCTCCGTCCATCATTTCCTTTGGGTTTTCTTTGTTCGCCATAAGTTGGCAGGGTATGCTCAGACGTGAGTCCCTTGCTCACTTTGCCACTGGATTCAAGCAAGCCAGGCTGAAGAAGGCTGAAATGCCAGAAACCGGTCCTCAGTAGCTTGTTTCCGGTCCAGGGAAGGCATGGCTTGGCAGTTCGGGCTGGACTGTTCCCATGATGCACAGGGTCAGACTGATTTGCATATGGCCATGTCTGAACTGGGGTGGCAGAGTGGGCTAAAGAACGTTGATGGATTAACCCCAGATCAGTTGACTGGGAGTGAGTGCTTGTATTGTCAACGCTCCGTCCATCATTTGCTTTGGTTTTTCTTTGTTCGCCATAAGTTGGCAGGGTATGCTCAGACGTGAGTCCCTTGCTCACTTTGCCACTGGATTCAAGCAAGCCGGGCTGAAGAAGGCTGCAATGCCAGAAGCCGGTCCTCGGTAGCTTGTTTCCGGTCCAGGGAAGGCATGGCTTGGCAGTTCGGGCTGGACTGTTCCCATGAGGCACAGGGTCAGACTGATTTGCATATGGCCATGTCTGAACTGGGGTGGCAGAGTGGGCTAAAGAACGTTGATGGATTAACCCCAGATCAGTTGACTGGGAGTGAGTGCTTGTATTGTCAACGCTCCGTCCATCATTTGCTTTGGTTTTTCTTTGTTCGCCATAAGTTGGCAGGGTATGCTCAGACGTGAGTCCCTTGCTCACTTTGCCACTGGATTCAAGCAAGCCGGGCTGAAGAAAGCCGAAATGCCAGAAACCGGTCCTCTGTAGCTTGTTTCCAGGCCAGGGAAGGCATGGCTTGGCAGTTCGGGCTGGACTGTTCCCATGAGGCACAGGGTCAGACTGATTTGCATATGGCCATGTCGGAACTGGGGTGGCAGAGTGGGCTAAAGAACGGTGATGGATTAAACCCAGATCAGTTGACTGGGGGTGAGTGCTTGTATTGTCAACGCTCCGTCCATCATTTCCTTTGGTTTTTCTTTGTTCGCCATACGTTGGCAGGGTATGCTCAGACGTGAGTCCATTGCTCACTTTGCCACTGGATTCAAGCAAGCCGGGCTGAAGAAGGCCGAAATGCCAGAAACCGGTCCTCGGTAGCTTGTTTCCGGTCCAGGGAAGGCATGGCTTAGCAGTTCGGGCTGGACTGTTCCCATGAGGCACAGGGCCAGACAGATTTGCATATGGCCATGTCTGAACTGGGGTGGCAGAGTGGGCTAAAGAACGGTGATGGATTAAACCCAGATCAGTTGACTGGGTGTGAGTGCTTGTATTGTCAACGCTCCGTCCATCATTTCCTTTGGTTTTTCTTTGTTCGCCATAAGTTGGCAGGGTATGCTCAGACGTGAGTCCCTTGCTCACTTTGCCACTGGATTCAAGCAAGCTGGGCTGAAGAAGGCTGAAATGCCAGAAACCGGTCCTCGGTAGCTTGTTTCCGGTCTAGGGAAGGCATGGCTTGGCAGTTCGGGCTGGACTGTTCCCATGAGGCACAGGGTCAGACTGATTTGCATATGGCCATGTCTGAACTGGGGTGGCAGAGTGGGCTAAAGAACGGTGATGGATTAAACCCAGATCAGTTGACTGGGGGTGAGTGCTTGTATTGTCAACCCTCCGTCCATCATTTCCTTTGGTTTTTCTTTGTTCGCCATAAGTTGGCAGGGTATGCTCAGACGTGAGTCCCTTGCTCACTTTGCCACTGGATTCAAGCAAGCCGGGCTGAAGAAGGCTGAAATGCCAGAAACCGGTCCTCGGTAGCTTGTTTTCGGTCCAGGGAAGGCATGGCTTGGCAGTTCGGGCTGGACTGTTCCCATGAGGCAAAGGGTCAGACTGATTTGCATATGGCCATGTCTGAACTGGGGTGGCAGAGTAGGCTAAAGAACGGTGATGGATTAAACCCAGATCAGTTGACTGGGGGTGAGTGCTTGTATTGTCAACGCTCCGTCCATCATTTCCTTTGGTTTTTCTTTGTTCGCCATAAGTTGGCAGGGTATGCTCAGTCGTGAGTCCCTTGCTCACTTTGCCACTGGATTCAAGCAAGCCAGGGTGAAGAAGGCCGAAATGCCAGAAACCGGTCCTCGGTAGCTTGTTTCCGGTCCAGGGAAGGCATGGCTTGGCAGTTCGGGCTGGACTGTTCCCATGATGCACAGGGTCAGACTGATTTGCATATGGCCATATCTGAACTGGGGTGGCAGAGTGGGCTAAAGAACGGTGATGGATTAAACCCAGATCAGTTGACTGGGGGTGAGTGCTTGTATTGTCAACGCTCCGTCCATCATTTCCTTTGGTTTTTCTTTGTTCGCCATAAGTTGGCAGGGTATGCTCAGACGTGAGTCCCTTGCTCACTGTGCCACTGGATTCAAGCAAGCTGGGCTGAAGAAGGCTGAAATGCCAGAAACCGGTCCTCGGTAGCTTGTTTCCGGTCTAGGGAAGGCATGGCTTGGCAGTTCGGGCTGGACTGTTCCCATGAGGCACAGGGTCAGACTGATTTGCATATGGCCATGTCTGAACTGGGGTGGCAGAGTGGGCTAAAGAACGGTGATGGATTAAACCCAGATCAGTTGACTGGGGGTGAGTGCTTGTATTGTCAACCCTCCGTCCATCATTTCCTTTGGTTTTTCTTTGTTCGCCATAAGTTGGCAGGGTATGCTCAGACGTGAGTCCCTTGCTCACTTTGCCACTGGATTCAAGCAAGCCGGGCTGAAGAAGGCCGAAATGCCAGAAACCGGTCCTCGGTAGCTTGTTTCCGGTCCAGGGAAGGCATGGCTTAGCAGTTCGGGCTGGACTGTTCCCATGAGGCACAGGGTCAGACAGATTTGCATATGGCCATGTCTGAACTGGGGTGGCAGAGTGGGCTAAAGAACGGTGATGGATTAAACCCAGATCAGTTGACTGGGTGTGAGTGCTTGTATTGTCAACGCTCCGTCCATCATTTCCTTTGGTTTTTCTTTGTTCGCCATAAGTTGGCAAGGTATGCTCAGACGTGAGTCCCTTGCTCACTTTGCCACTGGATTCAAGCAAGCTGGGCTGAAGAAGGCTGAAATGCCAGAAACCGGTCCTTGGTAGCTTGTTTCCGGTCTAGGGAAGGCATGGCTTGGCAGTTCGGGCTGGACTGTTCCCATGAGGCACAGGGTCAGACTGATTTGCATATGGCCATGTCTGAACTGGGGTGGCAGAGTAGGCTAAAGAACGGTGATGGATTAAACCCAGATCAGTTGACTGGGGGTGAGTGCTTGTATTGTCAACGCTCCGTCCATCATTTCCTTTGGTTTTTCTTTGTTCGCCATAAGTTGGCAGGGTATGCTCAGACGTGAGTCCCTTGCTCACTTTGCCACTGGATTCAAGCAAGCCAGGCTGAAGAAGGCCGAAATGCCAGAAACCGGTCCTCGGTAGCTTGTTTCCGGTCCAGGGAAGGCATGGCTTGGCAGTTCGGGCTGGACTGTTCCCATGATGCACAGGGTCAGACTGATTTGCATAAGGCCATATCTGAACTGGGGTGGCAGAGTGGGCTAAAGAACGGTGATGGATTAAACCCAGATCAGTTGACTGGGGGTGAGTGCTTGTATTGTCAACGCTCCGTCCATCATTTCCTTTGGGTTTTCTTTGTTCGCCATAAGTTGGCAGGGTATGCTCAGACGTGAGTCCCTTGCTCACTTTGCCACTGGATTCAAGCAAGCCAGGCTGAAGAAGGCCGAAATGCCAGTAACCGGTCCTCGGTAGCTTGTTTCCGGTCCAGGGAAGGCATGGCTTGGCAGTTCGGGCTGGACTGTTCCCATGATGCACAGGGTCAGACTGATTTGCATATGGCCATATCTGAACTGGGGTGGCAGAGTGGGCTAAAGAACGGTGATGGATTAAACCCAGATCAGTTGACTGGGGGTGAGTGCTTGTATTGTCAACGCTCCGTCCATCATTTCCTTTGGTTTTTCTTTGTTCGCCATAAGTTGGCAGGGTATGCTCAGACGTGAGTCCCTTGCTCACTTTGCCACTGGATTCAAGCAAGCTGGGCTGAAGAAGGCTGAAATGCCAGAAACCGGTCCTCGGTAGCTTGTTTCCGGTCTAGGGAAGGCATGGCTTGGCAGTTCGGGCTGGACTGTTCCCATGAGGCACAGGGTCAGACTGATTTGCATATGGCCATGTCTGAACTGGGGTGGCAGAGTGGGCTAAAGAACGGTGATGGATTAAACCCAGATCAGTTGACTGGGGGTGAGTGCTTGTATTGTCAACCCTCCGTCCATCATTTCCTTTGGTTTTTCTTTGTTCGCCATAAGTTGGCAGGGTATGCTCAGACGTGAGTCCCTTGCTCACTTTGCCACTGGATTCAAGCAAGCCGGGCTGAAGAAGGCCGAAATGCCAGAAACCGGTCCTCGGTAGCTTGTTTCCGGTCCAGGGAAGGCATGGCTTAGCAGTTCGGGCTGGACTGTTCCCATGAGGCACAGGGTCAGACAGATTTGCATATGGCCATGTCTGAACTGGGGTGGCAGAGTGGGCTAAAGAACGGTGATGGATTAAACCCAGATCAGTTGACTGGGTGTGAGTGCTTGTATTGTCAACGCTCCGTCCATCATTTCCTTTGGTTTTTCTTTGTTCGCCATAAGTTGGCAAGGTATGCTCAGACGTGAGTCCCTTGCTCACTTTGCCACTGGATTCAAGCAAGCTGGGCTGAAGAAGGCTGAAATGCCAGAAACCGGTCCTTGGTAGCTTGTTTCCGGTCTAGGGAAGGCATGGCTTGGCAGTTCGGGCTGGACTGTTCCCATGAGGCACAGGGTCAGACTGATTTGCATATGGCCATGTCTGAACTGGGGTGGCAGAGTGGGCTAAAGAACGGTGATGGATTAAACCCAGATCAGTTGACTGGGGGTGAGTGCTTGTATTGTCAACGCTCCATCCATCATTTCCTTTGGTTTTTCTTTGTTCGCCATAAGTTGGCAGGGTATGCTCAGACGTGAGTCCCTTGCTCACTTTGCCACTGGATTCAAGCAAGCCGGGCTGAAGAAGGCCGAAATGCCAGAAACCGGTCCTCGGTAGCTTGTTTCCGGTCCAGGGAAGGCATGGCTTAGCAGTTCGGGCTGGACTGTTCCCATGAGGCACAGGGTCAGACAGATTTGCATATGGCCATGTCTGAACTGGGGTGGCAGAGTGGGCTAAAGTACGGTGATGGATTAAACCCAGATCAGTTGACTGGGTGTGAGTGCTTGTATTGTCAATGCTCCGTCCATCATTTCCTTTGGTTTTTCTTTGTTCGCCATAAGTTGGCAGGGTATGCTCAGACGTGAGTCCCTTGCTCACTTTGCCACTGGATTCAAGCAAGCTGGGCTGAAGAAGGCCGAAATGCCAGAAACCGGTCCTCGGTAGCTTGTTTCCGGTCCAGGGAAGGCATGGCTTGGCAGTTCGGGCTGGACTGTTCCCATGAGGCACAGGGTCAGACTGATTTGCATATGGCCATGTCTGAACTGGGGTGGCAGAGTGGGCTAAAGAACGGTGATGGATTAAACCCAGATCAGTTGACTGGGGGTGAGTGCTTGTATTGTCAACGCTCCGTCCATCATTTCCTTTGGTTTTTCTTTGTTCGCCATAAGTTGGCAGAGTATGCTCAGACGTGAGTCCCTTGCTCACTTTGCCACTGGATTCAAGCAAGCTGGGCTGAAGAAGGCCGAAATGCCAGAAACCGGTCCTCGGAAGCTTGTTTCCGGTCCAGGGAAGGCATGGCTTGGCAGTTCGGGCTGGACTGTTCCCATGAGGCACAGGGTCAGACTGATTTGCATATGGCCATGTCTGAACTGGGGTGGCAGAGTGGGCTAAAGAACGGTGATGGATTAAACCCAGATCAGTTGACTGGGGATGAGTGCTTGTATTGTCAACGCTCCGTCCATCATTTCCTTTGGTTTTCTTTGTTCGCCATAAGTTGGCAGGGTATGCTCAGACGTGAGTCCCTTGCTCACTTTGCCACTGGATTCAAGCAAGCCGGGCTGAAGAAGGCTGAAATGCCAGAAACCGGTCCTCGGTAGCTTGTTTCCGGTCCAGGGAAGGCATGGCTTGGCAGTTCGGGCTGGACTGTTCCCATGAGGCACAGGGTCAGACTGATTTGCATATGGCCATGTCTGAACTGGGGTGGCAGAGTGGGCTAAAGTACGGTGATGGATTAAACCCAGATCAGTTGACTGGGTGTGAGTGCTTGTATTGTCAACGCTCCGTCCATCATTTCCTTTGGGTTTTCTTTGTTCGCCATAAGTTGGCAGGGTATGCTCAGACGTGAGTCCCTTGCTCACTTTGCCACTGGATTCAAGCAAGCCAGGCTGAAGAAGGCCGAAATGCCAGTAACCGGTCCTCGGTAGCTTGTTTCCGGTCCAGGGAAGGCATGGCTTGGCAGTTCGGGCTGGACTGTTCCCATGATGCACAGGGTCAGACTGATTTGCATATGGCCATATCTGAACTGGGGTGGCAGAGTGGGCTAAAGAACGGTGATGGATTAAACCCAGATCAGTTGACTGGGGGTGAGTGCTTGTATTGTCAACGCTCCGTCCATCATTTCCTTTGGTTTTTCTTTGTTCGCCATAAGTTGGCAGGGTATGCTCAGACGTGAGTCCCTTGCTCACTTTGCCACTGGATTCAAGCAAGCTGGGCTGAAGAAGGCTGAAATGCCAGAAACCGGTCCTCGGTAGCTTGTTTCCGGTCTAGGGAAGGCATGGCTTGGCAGTTCGGGCTGGACTGTTCCCATGAGGCACAGGGTCAGACTGATTTGCATATGGCCATGTCTGAACTGGGGTGGCAGAGTGGGCTAAAGAACGGTGATGGATTAAACCCATATCAGTTGACTGGGGGTGAGTGCTTGTATTGTCAACCCTCCGTCCATCATTTCCTTTGGTTTTTCTTTGTTCGCCATAAGTTGGCAGGGTATGCTCAGACGTGAGTCCCTTGCTCACTTTGCCACTGGATTCAAGCAAGCCGGGCTGAAGAAGGCCGAAATGCCAGAAACCGGTCCTCGGTAGCTTGTTTCCGGTCCAGGGAAGGCATGGCTTAGCAGTTCGGGCTGGACTGTTCCCATGAGGCACAGGGTCAGACAGATTTGCATATGGCCATGTCTGAACTGGGGTGGCAGAGTGGGCTAAAGAACGGTGATGGATTAAACCCAGATCAGTTGACTGGGTGTGAGTGCTTGTATTGTCAACGCTCCGTCCATCATTTCCTTTGGTTTTTCTTTGTTCGCCATAAGTTGGCAAGGTATGCTCAGACGTGAGTCCCTTGCTCACTTTGCCACTGGATTCAAGCAAGCTGGGCTGAAGAAGGCTGAAATGCCAGAAACCGGTCCTTGGTAGCTTGTTTCCGGTCTAGGGAAGGCATGGCTTGGCAGTTCGGGCTGGACTGTTCCCATGAGGCACAGGGTCAGACTGATTTGCATATGGCCATGTCTGAACTGGGGTGGCAGAGTGGGCTAAAGAACGGTGATGGATTAAACCCAGATCAGTTGACTGGGGGTGAGTGCTTGTATTGTCAACGCTCCGTCCATCATTTCCTTTGGTTTTTCTTTGTTCGCCATAAGTTGGCAGGGTATGCTCAGACGTGAGTCCCTTGCTCACTTTGCCACTGGATTCAAGCAAGCCGGGCTGAAGAAGGCCGAAATGCCAGAAACTGGTCCTCGGTAGCTTGTTTCCGGTCCAGGGAAGGCATGGCTTAGCAGTTCGGGCTGGACTGTTCCCATGAGGCACAGGGTCAGACAGATTTGCATATGGCCATGTCTGAACTGGGGTGGCAGAGTGGGCTAAAGTACGGTGATGGATTAAACCCAGATCAGTTGACTGGGTGTGAGTGCTTGTATTGTCAATGCTCCGTCCATCATTTCCTTTGGTTTTTCTTTGTTCGCCATAAGTTGGCAGGGTATGCTCAGACGTGAGTCCCTTGCTCACTTTGCCACTGGATTCAAGCAAGCTGGGCTGAAGAAGGCCGAAATGCCAGAAACCGGTCCTCGGTAGCTTGTTTCCGGTCCAGGGAAGGCATGGCTTGGCAGTTCGGGCTGGACTGTTCCCATGAGGCACAGGGTCAGACTGATTTGCATATGGCCATGTCTGAACTGGGGTGGCAGAGTGGGCTAAAGAACGGTGATGGATTAAACCCAGATCAGTTGACTGGGGGTGAGTGCTTGTATTGTCAACGCTCCGTCCATCATTTCCTTTGGTTTTTCTTTGTTCGCCATAAGTTGGCAGAGTATGCTCAGACGTGAGTCCCTTGCTCACTTTGCCACTGGATTCAAGCAAGCTGGGCTGAAGAAGGCCGAAATGCCAGAAACCGGTCCTCGGTAGCTTGTTTCCGGTCCAGGGAAGGCATGGCTTGGCAGTTCGGGCTGGACTGTTCCCATGAGGCACAGGGTCAGACTGATTTGCATATGGCCATGTCTGAACTGGGGTGGCAGAGTGGGCTAAAGAACGGTGATGGATTAAACCCAGATCAGTTGACTGGGGGTGAGTGCTTGTATTGTCAACGCTCCGTCCATCATTTCCTTTGGTTTTTCTTTGTTCGCCATAAGTTGGCAGAGTATGCTCAGACGTGAGTCCCTTGCTCACTTTGCCACTGGATTCAAGCAAGCTGGGCTGAAGAAGGCCGAAATGCCAGAAACCGGTCCTCGGAAGCTTGTTTCCGGTCCAGGGAAGGCATGGCTTGGCAGTTCGGGCTAGACTGTTCCCATGAGGCACAGGGTCAGACTGATTTGCATATAGCCATGTCTGAACTGGGGTGGCAGAGTGGGCTAAAGAACGGTGATGGATTAAACCCAGATCAGTTGACTGGGGATGAGTGCTTGTATTGTCAACGCTCCGTCCATCATTTCCTTTGGTTTTTCCTTGTTCGCCATAAGTTGGCAGGGTATGCTCAGACGTGAGTCCCTTGCTCACTTTGCCACTGGATTCAAGCAAGCCGGGCTGAAGAAGGCTGAAATGCCAGAAACTGGTCCTCGGTAGCTTGTTTCCGGTCCAGGGAAGGCATGGCTTGGCAGTTCGGGCTGGACTGTTCCCATGAGGCACAGGGTGAGACTGATTTGCATATGGACATGTCTGAACTGGGGTGGCAGAGTGGGCTAAAGAACGGTGATGGATTAAACCCAGATCAGTTGACTGGGGGTGAGCGCTTGTATTGTCAATGCTCCGTCCATCATTTCCTTTGGTTTTTCTTTATTCGCCATAAGTTGGCAGGGTATGCTCAGACGTGAGTCCCTTGCTCACTTTGCCACTGGATTCAAGCAAGCCGGGCTGAAGAAGGCTGAAATGCCAGAAACCGGTCCTCAGTAGCTTGTTTCCGGTCCAGGGAAGGCATGGCTTGGCAGTTCGGGCTGGACTGTTCCCATGAGGCACAGGGTCAGACTGATTTGCATATGGCCATGTCTGAACTGGTGTGGCAGAGTGGGCTAAAGAACGGTGATGATTAAACCCAGATCAGTTGACTGGGGGTGAGTGCTTGTATTGTCAACGCTCCGTCCATCATTTCCTTTGGATTTTCTTTGTTCGCCATAAGTTGGCAGGGTATCCTCAGACGTGAGTCCCTTGCTCACTTTGCCACTGGATTCAAGCAAGCCGGGCTGAAGAAGGGTGAAATGCCAGAAACCGGTCCTCGGTAGCTTGTTTCTGGTCCAGGGAAGGCATGGCTTGGCAGTTCGGGCTGGACTGTTCCCATGAGGCACAGGGTCAGACTGATTTGCATATGGCCATGTCTGAACTGGGGTGGCAGAGTGGGCTAAAGAACGGTGATGGATTAAACCCAGATCAGTTGACTGGGGGTGAGCGCTTGTATTGTCAACGCTCCGTCCATCATTTCCTTTGGTTTTTTTTTGTTCGCCATGAGTTGGCAGGGTATGCTCAGACGTGAGTCCCTTGCTCACTTTGCCACTGGATTCAAGCAAGCCGGGCTGAAGAAGGCTGAAATGCCAGAAACCGGTCCTCGGTAGCTTATTTCCGGTCTAGGGAAGGCATGGCTTGGCAGTTCGGGCTGGACTGTTCCCATGAGGCACAGGGTCAGACTGATTTGCATATGGCCATGTCTGAACTGGGGTGGCAGAGTGGGCTAAAGAACGGTGATGGATTAAACCCAGATCAGTTGACTGGGGGTGAGTGCTTGTATTGTCAACGCTCCGTCCATCATTTCCTTTGGTTTTTCTTTGTTCGCCATAAGTTGGCAGGGTATGCTCAGACGTGAGTCCCTTGCTCACTTTGCCACTGGATTCAAGCAAGCCGGGCTGAAGAAGGCTGAAATGCCAAAAACCGGTCCTCGGTAGCTTGTTTCCGGTCCAGGGAAGGCATGGCTTGGCAGTTCGGGCTGGACTGTTCCCATGAGGCACAGGGTCAGACTGATTTGCATATGGCCATGTCTGAACTGGGGTGGCAGAGTGGGCTAAAGAACGGTGATGGATTAAACCCAGATCAGTTGACTGGGTGTGAGTGCTTGTATTGTCAACGCTCCGTCCATCATTTCCTTTGGTTTTTCTTTGTTCGCCATAAGTTGGCAAGGTATGCTCAGACGTGAGTCCCTTGCTCACTTTGCCACTGGATTCAAGCAAGCTGGGCTGAAGAAGGCTGAAATGCCAGAAACCGGTCCTTGGTAGCTTGTTTCCGGTCTAGGGAAGGCATGGCTTGGCAGTTCGGGCTGGACTGTTCCCATGAGGCACAGGGTCAGACTGATTTGCATATGGCCATGTCTGAACTGGGGTGGCAGAGTGGGCTAAAGAACGGTGATGGATTAAACCCAGATCAGTTGACTGGGGGTGAGTGCTTGTATTGTCAACGCTCCGTCCATCATTTCCTTTGGTTTTTCTTTGTTCGCCATAAGTTGGCAGGGTATGCTCAGACGTGAGTCCCTTGCTCACTTTGCCACTGGATTCAAGCAAGCCGGGCTGAAGAAGGCCGAAATGCCAGAAACCGGTCCTCGGTAGCTTGTTTCCGGTCCAGGGAAGGCATGGCTTAGCAGTTCGGGCTGGACTGTTCCCATGAGGCACAGGGTCAGACAGATTTGCATATGGCCATGTCTGAACTGGGGTGGCAGAGTGGGCTAAAGTACGGTGATGGATTAAACCCAGATCAGTTGACTGGGTGTGAGTGCTTGTATTGTCAATGCTCCGTCCATCATTTCCTTTGGTTTTTCTTTGTTCGCCATAAGTTGGCAGGGTATGCTCAGACGTGAGTCCCTTGCTCACTTTGCCACTGGATTCAAGCAAGCTGGGCTGAAGAAGGCCGAAATGCCAGAAACCGGTCCTCGGTAGCTTGTTTCCGGTCCAGGGAAGGCATGGCTTGGCAGTTCGGGCTGGACTGTTCCCATGAGGCACAGGGTCAGACTGATTTGCATATGGCCATGTCTGAACTGGGGTGGCAGAGTGGGCTAAAGAACGGTGATGGATTAAACCCAGATCAGTTGACTGGGGGTGAGTGCTTGTATTGTCAACGCTCCGTCCATCATTTCCTTTGGTTTTTCTTTGTTCGCCATAAGTTGGCAGAGTATGCTCAGACGTGAGTCCCTTGCTCACTTTGCCACTGGATTCAAGCAAGCTGGGCTGAAGAAGGCCGAAATGCCAGAAACCGGTCCTCGGAAGCTTGTTTCCGGTCCAGGGAAGGCATGGCTTGGCAGTTCGGGCTGGACTGTTCCCATGAGGCACAGGGTCAGACTGATTTGCATATGGCCATGTCTGAACTGGGGTGGCAGAGTGGGCTAAAGAACGGTGATGGATTAAACCCAGATCAGTTGACTGGGGATGAGTGCTTGTATTGTCAACGCTCCGTCCATCATTTCCTTTGGTTTTCTTTGTTCGCCATAAGTTGGCAGGGTATGCTCAGACGTGAGTCCCTTGCTCACTTTGCCACTGGATTCAAGCAAGCCGGGCTGAAGAAGGCTGAAATGCCAGAAACCGGTCCTCGGTAGCTTGTTTCCGGTCCAGGGAAGGCATGGCTTGGCAGTTCGGGCTGGACTGTTCCCATGAGGCACAGGGTCAGACTGATTTGCATATGGCCATGTCTGAACTGGGGTGGCAGAGTGGGCTAAAGTACGGTGATGGATTAAACCCAGATCAGTTGACTGGGTGTGAGTGCTTGTATTGTCAACGCTCCGTCCATCATTTCCTTTGGGTTTTCTTTGTTCGCCATAAGTTGGCAGGGTATGCTCAGACGTGAGTCCCTTGCTCACTTTGCCACTGGATTCAAGCAAGCCAGGCTGAAGAAGGCCGAAATGCCAGTAACCGGTCCTCGGTAGCTTGTTTCCGGTCCAGGGAAGGCATGGCTTGGCAGTTCGGGCTGGACTGTTCCCATGATGCACAGGGTCAGACTGATTTGCATATGGCCATATCTGAACTGGGGTGGCAGAGTGGGCTAAAGAACGGTGATGGATTAAACCCAGATCAGTTGACTGGGGGTGAGTGCTTGTATTGTCAACGCTCCGTCCATCATTTCCTTTGGTTTTTCTTTGTTCGCCATAAGTTGGCAGGGTATGCTCAGACGTGAGTCCCTTGCTCACTTTGCCACTGGATTCAAGCAAGCTGGGCTGAAGAAGGCTGAAATGCCAGAAACCGGTCCTCGGTAGCTTGTTTCCGGTCTAGGGAAGGCATGGCTTGGCAGTTCGGGCTGGACTGTTCCCATGAGGCACAGGGTCAGACTGATTTGCATATGGCCATGTCTGAACTGGGGTGGCAGAGTGGGCTAAAGAACGGTGATGGATTAAACCCATATCAGTTGACTGGGGGTGAGTGCTTGTATTGTCAACCCTCCGTCCATCATTTCCTTTGGTTTTTCTTTGTTCGCCATAAGTTGGCAGGGTATGCTCAGACGTGAGTCCCTTGCTCACTTTGCCACTGGATTCAAGCAAGCCGGGCTGAAGAAGGCCGAAATGCCAGAAACCGGTCCTCGGTAGCTTGTTTCCGGTCCAGGGAAGGCATGGCTTAGCAGTTCGGGCTGGACTGTTCCCATGAGGCACAGGGTCAGACAGATTTGCATATGGCCATGTCTGAACTGGGGTGGCAGAGTGGGCTAAAGAACGGTGATGGATTAAACCCAGATCAGTTGACTGGGTGTGAGTGCTTGTATTGTCAACGCTCCGTCCATCATTTCCTTTGGTTTTTCTTTGTTCGCCATAAGTTGGCAAGGTATGCTCAGACGTGAGTCCCTTGCTCACTTTGCCACTGGATTCAAGCAAGCTGGGCTGAAGAAGGCTGAAATGCCAGAAACCGGTCCTTGGTAGCTTGTTTCCGGTCTAGGGAAGGCATGGCTTGGCAGTTCGGGCTGGACTGTTCCCATGAGGCACAGGGTCAGACTGATTTGCATATGGCCATGTCTGAACTGGGGTGGCAGAGTGGGCTAAAGAACGGTGATGGATTAAACCCAGATCAGTTGACTGGGGGTGAGTGCTTGTATTGTCAACGCTCCGTCCATCATTTCCTTTGGTTTTTCTTTGTTCGCCATAAGTTGGCAGGGTATGCTCAGACGTGAGTCCCTTGCTCACTTTGCCACTGGATTCAAGCAAGCCGGGCTGAAGAAGGCCGAAATGCCAGAAACTGGTCCTCGGTAGCTTGTTTCCGGTCCAGGGAAGGCATGGCTTAGCAGTTCGGGCTGGACTGTTCCCATGAGGCACAGGGTCAGACAGATTTGCATATGGCCATGTCTGAACTGGGGTGGCAGAGTGGGCTAAAGTACGGTGATGGATTAAACCCAGATCAGTTGACTGGGTGTGAGTGCTTGTATTGTCAATGCTCCGTCCATCATTTCCTTTGGTTTTTCTTTGTTCGCCATAAGTTGGCAGGGTATGCTCAGACGTGAGTCCCTTGCTCACTTTGCCACTGGATTCAAGCAAGCTGGGCTGAAGAAGGCCGAAATGCCAGAAACCGGTCCTCGGTAGCTTGTTTCCGGTCCAGGGAAGGCATGGCTTGGCAGTTCGGGCTGGACTGTTCCCATGAGGCACAGGGTCAGACTGATTTGCATATGGCCATGTCTGAACTGGGGTGGCAGAGTGGGCTAAAGAACGGTGATGGATTAAACCCAGATCAGTTGACTGGGGGTGAGTGCTTGTATTGTCAACGCTCCGTCCATCATTTCCTTTGGTTTTTCTTTGTTCGCCATAAGTTGGCAGAGTATGCTCAGACGTGAGTCCCTTGCTCACTTTGCCACTGGATTCAAGCAAGCTGGGCTGAAGAAGGCCGAAATGCCAGAAACCGGTCCTCGGAAGCTTGTTTCCGGTCCAGGGAAGGCATGGCTTGGCAGTTCGGGCTAGACTGTTCCCATGAGGCACAGGGTCAGACTGATTTGCATATAGCCATGTCTGAACTGGGGTGGCAGAGTGGGCTAAAGAACGGTGATGGATTAAACCCAGATCAGTTGACTGGGGATGAGTGCTTGTATTGTCAACGCTCCGTCCATCATTTCCTTTGGTTTTCTTTGTTCGCCATAAGTTGGCAGGGTATGCTCAGACGTGAGTCCCTTGCTCACTTTGCCACTGGATTCAAGCAAGCCGGGCTGAAGAAGGCTGAAATGCCAGAAATTGGTCCTCGGTAGCTTGTTTCCGGTCCAGGGAAGGCATGGCTTGGCAGTTCGGGCTGGACTGTTCCCATGAGGCACAGGGTCTGACTGATTTGCATATGGCCATGTCTGAACTGGGGTGGCAGAGTGGGCTAAAGAACGGTGATGGATTAAACCCAGATCAGTTGACTGGGGGTGAGTGCTTGTATTGTCAACGCTCCGTCCATCATTTCCTATGGTTTTTCTTTGTTCGCCATAAGTTGGCAGGGTATGCTCAGACGTGAGTCCCTTGCTCACTTTGCCACTGGATTCAAGCAAGCCGGGCTGAAGAAGGCTGAAATGCCAGAAACCGGTCCTCGGTAGCTTGTTTCCGGTCCAGGGAAGGCATGGCTTGGCAGTTCGGGCTGGACTGTTCCCATGAGGCACAGGGTCAGACTGATTTGCATATGGCCATGTCTGAACTGGGGTGGCAGAGTGGGCTAAAGAACGGTGATGGATTAAACCCAGATCAGTTGACTGGGGTGAGTGCTTGTATTGTCAACGCTCCGTCCATCATTTCCTTTGGTTTTTCCTTGTTCGCCATAAGTTGGCAGGGTATGCTCAGACGTGAGTCCCTTGCTCACTTTGCCACTGGATTCAAGCAAGCCGGGCTGAAGAAGGCTGAAATGCCAGAAACTGGTCCTCGGTAGCTTGTTTCCGGTCCAGGGAAGGCATGGCTTGGCAGTTCGGGCTGGACTGTTCCCATGAGGCACAGGGTGAGACTGATTTGCATATGGACATGTCTGAACTGGGGTGGCAGAGTGGGCTAAAGAACGGTGATGGATTAAACCCAGATCAGTTGACTGGGGGTGAGCGCTTGTATTGTCAATGCTCCGTCCATCATTTCCTTTGGTTTTTCTTTATTCGCCATAAGTTGGCAGGGTATGCTCAGACGTGAGTCCCTTGCTCACTTTGCCACTGGATTCAAGCAAGCCGGGCTGAAGAAGGCTGAAATGCCAGAAACCGGTCCTCAGTAGCTTGTTTCCGGTCCAGGGAAGGCATGGCTTGGCAGTTCGGGCTGGACTGTTCCCATGAGGCACAGGGTCAGACTGATTTGCATATGGCCATGTCTGAACTGGTGTGGCAGAGTGGGCTAAAGAACGGTGATGATTAAACCCAGATCAGTTGACTGGGGGTGAGTGCTTGTATTGTCAACGCTCCGTCCATCATTTCCTTTGGATTTTCTTTGTTCGCCATAAGTTGGCAGGGTATCCTCAGACGTGAGTCCCTTGCTCACTTTGCCACTGGATTCAAGCAAGCCGGGCTGAAGAAGGGTGAAATGCCAGAAACCGGTCCTCGGTAGCTTGTTTCTGGTCCAGGGAAGGCATGGCTTGGCAGTTCGGGCTGGACTGTTCCCATGAGGCACAGGGTCAGACTGATTTGCATATGGCCATGTCTGAACTGGGGTGGCAGAGTGGGCTAAAGAACGGTGATGGATTAAACCCAGATCAGTTGACTGGGGGTGAGTGCTTGTATTGTCAACGCTCCGTCCATCATTTCCTTTGGTTTTTTTTTGTTCGCCATGAGTTGGCAGGGTATGCTCAGACGTGAGTCCCTTGCTCACTTTGCCACTGGATTCAAGCAAGCCGGGCTGAAGAAGGCTGAAATGCCAGAAACCGGTCCTCGGTAGCTTATTTCCGGTCTAGGGAAGGCATGGCTTGGCAGTTCGGGCTGGACTGTTCCCATGAGGCACAGGGTCAGACTGATTTGCATATGGCCATGTCTGAACTGGGGTGGCAGAGTGGGCTAAAGAACGGTGATGGATTAAACCCAGATCAGTTGACTGGGGGTGAGTGCTTGTATTGTCAACGCTCCGTCCATCATTTCCTTTGGTTTTTCTTTGTTCGCCATAAGTTGGCAGGGTATGCTCAGACGTGAGTCCCTTGCTCACTTTGCCACTGGATTCAAGCAAGCCGGGCTGAAGAAGGCTGAAATGCCAAAAACCGGTCCTCGGTAGCTTGTTTCCGGTCTAGGGAAGGCATGGCTTGGCAGTTCGGGCTGGACTGTTCCCATGAGGCATAGGGTCAGACTGATTTGCATATGGCCATGTCTGAACTGGGGTGGCAGAGTGGGCTAAAGAACGGTGATGGATTAAACCCAGATCAGTTGACTGGGGGTGAGTGCTTGTATTGTCAACCCTCCGTCCATCATTTCCTTTGGTTTTTCTTTGTTCGCCATAAGGTGGCAGGGTATGCTCAGACGTGAGTCCCTTGCTCACTTTGCCACTGGATTCAAGCAAGCCGGGCTGAAGAAGGCTGAAATGCCAGAAACCGGTCCTCGGTAGCTTGTTTTCGGTCCAGGGAAGGCATGGCTTGGCAGTTCGGGCTGGACTGTTCCCATGCGGCAAAGGGTCAGACTGATTTGCATATGGCCATGTCTGAACTGGGGTGGCAGAGTAGGCTAAAGAACGGTGATGGATTAAACCCAGATCAGTTGACTCGGGGTGAGTGCTTGTATTGTCAACGCTCCGTCCATCATTTTCTTTGGTTTTTCTTTGTTCGCCATAAGTTGGCAGGGTATGCTCAGACGTGAGTCCCTTGCTCACTTTGCCACTGGATTCAAGCAAGCCAGGCTGAAGAAGGCCGAAATGCCAGAAACCGGTCCTCGGTAGCTTGTTTCCGGTCCAGGGAAGGCATGGCTTGGCAGTTCGGGCTGGACTGTTCTCATGAGGCACAGGGTCAGACTGATTTGCATATGGCTATATCTGAACTGGGGTGGCAGAGTGGGCTAAAGAACGGTGATGGATTAAACCCAGATCAGTTGACTGGGGGTGAGTGCTTGTATTGTCAACGCTCCGTCCATCATTTCCTTTGGTTTTTCTTTGTTCGCCATAAGTTGGCAGGGTATGCTCAGACGTGAGTCCCTTGCTCACTTTGCCACTGGATTCAAGCAAGCCGGGCTGAAGAAGGCTGAAATGCCAGAAACCGGTCCTCGGTAGCTTGTTTCCGGTCCAGGGAAGGCATGGCTTGGCAGTTCGGGCTGGACTGTTCCCATGAGGCACAGGGTCAGACTGATTTACATATGGCCATGTCTGAACTGGGGTGGCAGAGTGGGCTAAAGCACGGTAATGGATTAAACCCAGATCAGTTGACTGGGGGTGAGTGCTTGTATTGTCAACGCTCCGTCCATCATTTCCTTTGGTTTTTCTTTGTTCGCCATAAGTTGGCAGGGTATGCTCAGACGTGAGTCCCTTGCTCACTTTGCCACTGGATTCAAGCAAGCCGGGCTGAAGAAGGCTGAAATGCCAGAAGCCGGTCCTCGGTAGCTTGTTTCCGGTCCAGGGAAGGCATGGCTTGGCAGTTCGGGCTGGACTGTTCCCATGAGGCACAGGGTCAGACTGATTTGCATATGGCCATGTCTGAACTGGGGTGGCAGAGTGGGCTAAAGAACGTTGATGGATTAACCCCAGATCAGTTGACTGGGAGTGAGTGCTTGTATTGTCAACGCTCCGTCCATCATTTGCTTTGGTTTTTCTTTGTTCGCCATAAGTTGGCAGGGTATGCTCAGACGTGAGTCCCTTGCTCACTTTGCCACTGGATTCAAGCAAGCCGGGCTGAAGAAAGCCGAAATGCCAGAAACCGGTCCTCTGTAGCTTGTTTCCAGGCCAGGGAAGGCATGGCTTGGCAGTTCGGGCTGGACTGTTCCCATGAGGCACAGGGTCAGACTGATTTGCATATGGCCATGTCGGAACTGGGGTGGCAGAGTGGGCTAAAGAACGGTGATGGATTAAACCCAGATCAGTTGACTGGGGCTGAGTGCTTGTATTGTCAACGCTCCATCCATCATTCCTTTGGTTTTTCTTTGTTTGCCATAAGTTGGCAGTGTATGCTCAGACGTGAGTCCCTTGCTCACTTTGCCACTGGATTCAAGCAAGCCGGGCTGAAGAAGGGTGAAATGCCAGAAACCGGTCCTCGGTAGCTTGTTTCCAGTCCAGGGAAGGCATGGCTTGGCAGTTCGGGCTGGACTGTTCCCATGAGGCACAGTGTCAGACTGATTTGCATATGGCCATGTCTGAACTGGGGTGGCAGAGTGGGCTAAAGAACGGTGATGGATTAAACCCAGATCAGTTGACTGGGGGTGAGTGCTTGTATTGTCAACGCTCCGTCCATCATTTCCTTTGGTTTTTCTTTGTTCGCCATAAGTTGGCAGGGTATGCTCAGACGTGAGTCCCTTGCTCACTTTGCAACTGGATTCAAGCAAGCCGGGATGAAGAAGGCTGAAATGCCAGAAACCGGTCCTCTGTAGCTTGTTTCCGGTCCAGGGAAGGCATGGCTTGGCAGTTCGGGCTGGACTGTTCCCATGAGGCACAGGGTCAGACTGATTTGCATATGGCCATGTCTGAACTGGGGTGGCAGAGTGGGCTAAAGAACGGTGATGGATTAAACCCAGATCAGTTGACTGGGGGTGAGTGCTTGTATTGTCAACGCTCCGTCCATCATTTCCTTTGTTTTTTCTTTGTTCGCCATAAGTTGGCAGGGTATGCTCAGACGTGAGTCCCTTGCTCACTTTGCAACTGGATTCAAGCAAGCCGGGATGAAGAAGGCTGAAATGCCAGAAACCGGTCCTCGGTAGCTTGTTTCCGGTCCAGGGAAGGCATGGCTTGGCAGTTCGGGCTGGACTGTTCCCATGAGGCACAGGGTGAGACTGATTTGCATATGGCCATGTCTGAACTGGGGTGGCAGAGTGGGCTAAAGAACGGTGATGGATTAAACCCAGATCAGTTGACTGGGGGTGAGTGCTTGTATTGTCAATGCTCCGTCCATCCTTTCCTTTGGTTTTTCTTTGTTCGCCATAAGTTGGCAGGGTATGCTCAGACGTGAGTCCCTTGCTCACTTTGCCACTGGATTCAAGCAAGCCGGGCCGAAGAAGGCTGAAATGCCAGAAACATGTCCTCGGTATCTTGTTTCCGGTCCAGGAAGGCATGGCTTGGCAGTTCGGGCTTGACTGTTCCCATGAGGCACAGGGTCAGACTGATTTGCATATGGCCATGTCTGAACTGGGGTGGCAGAGTGGGCTAAAGAACGGTGATGGATTAAACCCAGATCAGTTGACTGGGGGTGAGTGCTTGTATTGTCAACGCTCCCTCCATCATTTCCTTTGGTTTTTCTTTGTTCGCCATAAGTTGGCAGGGTATGCTCAGACGTGAGTCCCTTGCTCACTTTGCCACTGGATTCAAGCAAGCCTGGCTGAAAAGGTTGAAATGCCAGAAACCGGTCCTCAGTAGCTTGTTTCCGGTCCAGGGAAGGCATGGCTTGGCAGTTCGGGCTGGACTGTTCCCATGAGGCACAGGGTCAGACTGATTTGCCTATGGCCATGTCTGAACTGGGGTGGCAGAGTGGGCTAAAGAACAGTGATGGATTAAACCCACATCAGTTGACTGGGGGTGAGTGCTTGTATTGTCAACGCTCCGTCCATCATTTCCTTTGGTTTTTCTTTGTTCGCCATGAGTTGGCAGGGTATGCTCAGACGTGAGTCCCTTGCTCACTTTGCCACTGGATTCAAGCAAGCCGGGCTGAAGAAGGCTGAAATGCCAGAAACAGGTCCTCGGTAGCTTGTTTCCGGTCCAGGAAAGGCATGGCTTGGCAGTTCGGGCTGGACTGTTCCCATGAGGCACAGGGTCAGACTGATTTGCATATGGCCATGTCTGAACTGGGGTGGCAGAGTGGGCTAAAGAACGTGATGGATTAAACCCAGATCAGTTGACTGAGGGTGAGTGCTTGTATTGTCAACGCTCCATCCATCATTTCCTTTGGTTTTTCTTTGTTCGCCATAAGTTGGCAGGGTATGCTCAGACGTGAGTCCCTTGCTCACTTTGCCACTGGATTCAAGCAAGCCGGGCCGAAGAAGGCTGAAATGCCAGAAACATGTCCTCGGTAGCTTGTTTCCGGTCCAGGAAGGCATGGCTTGGCAGTTCGGGCTGGACTGTTCCCATGAGGCAGAGGGTCAGACTGATTTGCATATGGCCATGTCTGAACTGGGGTGGCAGAGTGGGCTAAAGAACGGTGATGGATTAAACCCAGATCAGTTGACTGGGGGTGAGTGCTTGTATTGTCAACGCTCCGTCCATCATTTCCTTTGGTTTTTCTTTGTTCGCCATAAGTTGGCAGGGTATGCTCAGACGTGAGTCCCTTGCTCACTTTGCCACTGGATTCAAGCAAGCCGGGCTGAAGAAGGTTGAAATGCCAGAAACCGGTCCTCGGTAGCTTGTTTCCGGTCCAGGGAAGGCATGGCTTGGCAGTTTGGGCTGGACTGTTCCCATGAGGCACAGGGTCAGACTGATTTGCCTATGGCCATGTCTGAACTGGGGTGGCAGAGTGGGCTAAAGAACAGTGATGGATTAAACCCAGATCAGTTGACTGGGGGTGAGTGCTTGTATTGTCAACGCTCCGTCCATCATTTCCTTTGGTTTTTCTTTGTTCGCCATAAGTGGGCAGGGTATGCTCAGACGTGAGTCCCTTGCTCACTTTGCCACTGGATTCAAGCAAGCCGGGCTGAAGAAGGCTGAAATGCCAGAAACCGGTCCTCGGTAGCTTGTTTCCGGTCTAGGGAAGGCATGGCTTGGCAGTTCGGGCTGGACTGTTCCCATGAGGCACAGGGTCAGACTGATTTGCATATGGCCATGTCTGAACTGGGGTGGCAGAGTGGGCTAAAGAACGGTGATGGATTAAACCCAGATCAGTTGACTGGGGGTGAGTGCTTGTATTGTCAACCCTCCGTCCATCATTTTCTTTGGTTTTTCTTTGTTCGCCATAAGTTGGCAGGGTATGCTCAGACGTGAGTCCCTTGCTCACTTTGCCACTGGATTCAAGCAAGCCGGGCTGAAGAAGGCTGAAATGCCAGAAACCAGTCCTCGGTAGCTTGTTTCCGGTCCAGGGAAGGCATGGCTTGGCAGTTCGGGCTGGACTGTTCCCATGAGACACAGGGTCAGACTGATTTGCATATGGCCATGTCTGAACTGGGGTGGCAGAGTGGGCTAAAGCACGGTAATGGATTAAACCCAGATCAGTTGACTGGGGGTGAGTGCTTGTATTGTCAACGCTCCGTCCATCATTTCCTTTGGTTTTTCTTTGTTCGCCATAAGTTGGCAGGGTATGCTCAGACGTGAGTCCCTTGCTCACTTTGCCACTGGATTCAAGCAAGCCGGGCTGAAGAAGGCTGAAATGCCAGAAACCGGTCCTCGGTAGCTTGTTTCCGGTCCAGGGAAGGCATGGCTTGGCAGTTCGGGCTGGACTGTTCCCATGAGGCACAGGGTCAGACTGATTTGCATATGGCCATGTCTGAACTGGGGTGGCAGAGTGGGCTAAAGCACGGTAATGGATTAAACCCAGATCAGTTGACTGGGGGTGAGTGCTTGTATTGTCAACGCTCCGTCCATCATTTCCTTTGGTTTTTCTTTGTTCGCCATAAGTTGGCAGGGTATGCTCAGACGTGAGTCCCTTGCTCACTTTGCCACTGGATTCAAGCAAGCCGGGCTGAAGAAAGCAGAAATGCCAGAAACCGGTCCTCTGTAGCTTGTTTCCAGGCCAGGGAAGGCATGGCTTGGCAGTTCGGGCTGGACTGTTCCCATGAGGCACAGGGTCAGACTGATTTGCATATGGCCATGTCGGAACTGGGGTGGCAGAGTGGGCTAAAGAACGGTGATGGATTAAACCCAGATCAGTTGACTGGGGGTGAGTGCTTGTATTGTCAACTCTCCGTCCATCATTTCCTTTGGTTTTTCTTTGTTCGCCATAAGTTGGCAGGGTATGCTCAGACGTGAGTCCCTTGCTCACTTTGCCACTGGATTCAAGCATGCCGGGCTGAAGAAGGACGAAATGCCAGAAACCGGTCCTCGGTAGCTTGTTTCCGGTCCAGGGAAGGCATGGCTTAGCAGTTCGGGCAGGACTGTTCCCATGAGGCACAGGGTCAGACAGATTTGCATATGGCCATGTCTGAACTGGGGTGGCAGAGTGGGCTAAAGAACGGTGATGGATTAAACCCAGATCAGTTGACTGGGGGTGAGTGCTTGTATTGTCAACGCTCCGTCCATCATTTCCTTTGGTTTTTCTTTGTTCGGCATAAGTTGGCAGAGTATGCTCAGACGTGAGTCCCTTGCTCACTTTGCCACTGGATTCAAGCAAGCTGGGCTGAAGAAGGCCGAAATGCCAGAAACCGGTCCTCGGAAGCTTGTTTCCGGTCCAGGGAAGGCATGGCTTGGCAGTTCGGGCTGGACTGTTCCCATGAGGCACAGGGTCAGACTGATTTGCATATGGCCATGTCTGAACTGGGGTGGCAGAGTGGGCTAAAGAACGGTGATGGATTAAACCCAGATCAGTTGACTGGGGATGAGTGCTTGTATTGTCAACGCTCCGTCCATCATTTCCTTTGGTTTTTCTTTGTTCGCCATAAGTTGGCAGGGTATGCTCAGACGTGAGTCCCTTGCTCACTTTGCCACTGGATTCAAGCAAGCCGGGCTGAAGAAGGCTGAAATGCCAGAAACCAGTCCTCGGTAGCTTGTTTCCGGTCCAGGGAAGGCATGGCTTGGCAGTTCGGGCTGGACTGTTCCCATGAGGCACAGGGTCAGACTGATTTGCATATGGCCATGTCTGAACTGGGGTGGCAGAGTGGGCTAAAGAACGGTGATGGATTAAACCCAGATCAGTTGACTGGGGGTGAGTGCTTGTATTGTCAACGCTCCGTCCATCATTTCCTTTGGTTTTTCTTTGTTCGCCATAAGTTGGCAGGGTATGCTCAGACGTGAGTCCCTTGCTCACTTTGCCACTGGATTCAAGCAAGCCGGGCTGAAGAAGGCTGAAATGCCAGAAATTGGTCCTCGGTAGCTTGTTTTCGGTCCAGGGAAGGCATGGCTTGGCAGTTCGGGCTGGACTGTTCCCATGAGGCACAGGGTCAGACTGATTTGCATATGGCCATGTCTGAACTGGGGTGCCAGAGTGGGCTAAAGAACGGTGATGGATTAAACCCAGATCAGTTGACTGGGGGTGAGTGCTTGTATTGTCAACGCTCCGTCCATCATTTCCTTTGGTTTTTCTTTGTTCGCCATAAGTTGGCAGGGTATGCTCAGACGTGAGTCCCTTGCTCTCTTTGCCACTGGATTCAAGCAAGCCGGGCTGAAGAAGGCTGAAATGCCAGAAACCGGTCCTCGGTAGCTTGTTTCCGGTCCAGGGAAGGTATGGCTTGGCAGTTCGGGCTGGACTGTTCCCATGAGGCACAGGGTCAGACTGATTTGCATATGGCCATGTCTGAACTGGGGTGGCAGAGTGGGCTAAAGAACGGTGATGGATTAAACCCAGATCAGTTGACTGGGGTGAGTGCTTGTATTGTCAACGCTCCGTCCATAATTTCCTTTGGTTTTTCCTTGTTCGCCATAAGTTGGCAGGGTATGCTCAGACGTGAGTCCCTTGCTCACTTTGCCACTGGATTCAAGCAAGCCGGGCTGAAGAAGGCTGAAATGCCAGAAACCGGTCCTCGTAGCTTGTTTCCGGTCCAGGGAAGGCATGGCTTGGCAGTTCGGGCTGGACTGTTCCCATGAGGCACAGGGTGAGACTGATTTGCATATGGACATGTCTGAACTGGGGTGGCAGAGTGGGCTAAAGAACGGTGATGGATTAAACCCAGATCAGTTGACTGGGGGTGAGTGCTTGTATTGTCAACGCTCCGTCCATCATTTCCTTTGGTTTTTCTTTGTTCGCCATAAGTTGGCAGGGTATGCTCAGACGTGAGTCCCTTGCTCACTTTGCCACTGGATTCAAGCAAGCCGGACTGAAGAAGGCTGAAATGCCAGAAACCGGTCCTCAGTAGCTTGTTTCCGGTCCAGGGAAGGCATGGCTTGGCAGTTCGGGCTGGACTGTTCCCATGAGGCACAGGGTCAGACTGATTTGCATAAGGCCATGTCTGAACTGGGGTGGCAGAGTGGGCTAAAGAACGGTGATGGATTAAACCCAGATCAGTTGACTGGGGGTGAGTGCTTGTATTGTCAACGCTCCGTCCATCATTTCCTTTGGTTTTTCTTTGTTCGCCATAAGTTGGCAGGGTATGCTCAGACGTGAGTCCCTTGCTCACTTTGCCACTGGATTCAAGCAAGCCGGGCTGAAGAAGGCTGAAATGCCAGAAACCGGTCCTCGGTAGCTTGTTTCCGGTCTAGGGAAGGCATGGCTTGGCAGTTCGGGCTGGACTGTTCCCATGAGGCATAGGGTCAGACTGATTTGCATATGGCCATGTCTGAACTGGGGTGGCAGAGTGGGCTAAAGAACGGTGATGGATTAAACCCAGATCAGTTGACTGGGGGTGAGTGCTTGTATTGTCAACCCTCCGTCCATCATTTCCTTTGGTTTTTCTTTGTTCGCCATAAGTTGGCAGGGTATGCTCAGACGTGAGTCCCTTGCTCACTTTGCCACTGGATTCAAGCAAGCCGGGCTGAAGAAGGCTGAAATGCCAGAAACCGGTCCTCGGTAGCTTGTTTTCGGTCCAGGGAAGGCATGGCTTGGCAGTTCGGGCTGGACTGTTCCCATGCGGCAAAGGGTCAGACTGATTTGCATATGGCCATGTCTGAACTGGGGTGGCAGAGTAGGCTAAAGAACGGTGATGGATTAAACCCAGATCAGTTGACTCGGGGTGAGTGCTTGTATTGTCAACGCTCCGTCCATCATTTTCTTTGGTTTTTCTTTGTTCGCCATAAGTTGGCAGGGTATGCTCAGACGTGAGTTCCTTGCTCACTTTGCCACTGGATTCAAGCAAGCCAGGCTGAAGAAGGCCGAAATGCCAGAAACCGGTCCTCGGTAGCTTGTTTCCGGTCCAGGGAAGGCATGGCTTGGCAGTTCGGGCTGGACTGTTCCCATGAGGCACAGGGTCAGACTGATTTGCATATGGCCATGTCTGAACTGGGGTGGCAGAGTGGGCTAAAGAACGGTGATGGATTAAACCCAGATCAGTTGACTGGGGGTGAGTGCTTGTATTGTCAACGCTCCGTCCATCATTTCCTTTGGTTTTTCTTTGTTCGCCATAAGTTGGCAGGGTATGCTCAGACGTGAGTCCCTTGCTCACTTTGCCACTGGATTCAAGCAAGCCGGGCTGAAGAAGGCTGAAATGCCAGAAATTGGTCCTCGGTAGCTTGTTTTCGGTCCAGGGAAGGCATGGCTTGGCAGTTCGGGCTGGACTGTTCCCATGAGGCACAGGGTCAGACTGATTTGCATATGGCCATGTCTGAACTGGGGTGCCAGAGTGGGCTAAAGAACGGTGATGGATTAAACCCAGATCAGTTGACTGGGGGTGAGTGCTTGTATTGTCAACGCTCCGTCCATCATTTCCTTTGGTTTTTCTTTGTTCGCCATAAGTTGGCAGGGTATGCTCAGACGTGAGTCCCTTGCTCACTTTGCCACTGGATTCAAGCAAGCCGGGCTGAAGAAGGCTGAAATGCCAGAAACCGGTCCTCGGTAGCTTGTTTCCGGTCCAGGGAAGGTATGGCTTGGCAGTTCGGGCTGGACTGTTCCCATGAGGCACAGGGTCAGACTGATTTGCATATGGCCATGTCTGAACTGGGGTGGCAGAGTGGGCTAAAGAACGGTGATGGATTAAACCCAGATCAGTTGACTGGGGTGAGTGCTTGTATTGTCAACGCTCCGTCCATAATTTCCTTTGGTTTTTCCTTGTTCGCCATAAGTTGGCAGGGTATGCTCAGACGTGAGTCCCTTGCTCACTTTGCCACTGGATTCAAGCAAGCCGGGCTGAAGAAGGCTGAAATGCCAGAAACCGGTCCTCGTAGCTTGTTTCCGGTCCAGGGAAGGCATGGCTTGGCAGTTCGGGCTGGACTGTTCCCATGAGGCACAGGGTGAGACTGATTTGCATATGGACATGTCTGAACTGGGGTGGCAGAGTGGGCTAAAGAACGGTGATGGATTAAACCCAGATCAGTTGACTGGGGGTGAGTGCTTGTATTGTCAATGCTCCGTCCATCATTTCCTTTGGTTTTTCTTTGTTCGCCATAAGTTGGCAGGGTATGCTCAGACGTGAGTCCCTTGCTCACTTTGCCACTGGATTCAAGCAAGCCGGACTGAAGAAGGCTGAAATGCCAGAAACCGGTCCTCAGTAGCTTGTTTCCGGTCCAGGGAAGGCATGGCTTGGCAGTTCGGGCTGGACTGTTCCCATGAGGCACAGGGTCAGACTGATTTGCATAAGGCCATGTCTGAACTGGGGTGGCAGAGTGGGCTAAAGAACGGTGATGGATTAAACCCAGATCAGTTGACTGGGGGTGAGTGCTTGTATTGTCAACGCTCCGTCCATCATTTCCTTTGGTTTTTCTTTGTTCGCCATAAGTTGGCAGGGTATGCTCAGACGTGAGTCCCTTGCTCACTTTGCCACTGGATTCAAGCAAGCCGGGCTGAAGAAGGCTGAAATGCCAGAAACCGGTCCTCGGTAGCTTGTTTCCGGTCTAGGGAAGGCATGGCTTGGCAGTTCGGGCTGGACTGTTCCCATGAGGCATAGGGTCAGACTGATTTGCATATGGCCATGTCTGAACTGGGGTGGCAGAGTGGGCTAAAGAACGGTGATGGATTAAACCCAGATCAGTTGACTGGGGGTGAGTGCTTGTATTGTCAACCCTCCGTCCATCATTTCCTTTGGTTTTTCTTTGTTCGCCATAAGTTGGCAGGGTATGCTCAGACGTGAGTCCCTTGCTCACTTTGCCACTGGATTCAAGCAAGCCGGGCTGAAGAAGGCTGAAATGCCAGAAACCGGTCCTCGGTAGCTTGTTTTCGGTCCAGGGAAGGCATGGCTTGGCAGTTCGGGCTGGACTGTTCCCATGCGGCAAAGGGTCAGACTGATTTGCATATGGCCATGTCTGAACTGGGGTGGCAGAGTAGGCTAAAGAACGGTGATGGATTAAACCCAGATCAGTTGACTCGGGGTGAGTGCTTGTATTGTCAACGCTCCGTCCATCATTTTCTTTGGTTTTTCTTTGTTCGCCATAAGTTGGCAGGGTATGCTCAGACGTGAGTCCCTTGCTCACTTTGCCACTGGATTCAAGCAAGCCAGGCTGAAGAAGGCCGAAATGCCAGAAACCGGTCCTCGGTAGCTTGTTTCCGGTCCAGGGAAGGCATGGCTTGGCAGTTCGGGCTGGACTGTTCCCATGAGGCACAGGGTCAGACTGATTTGCATATGGCCATATCTGAACTGGGGTGGCAGAGTGGGCTAAAGAACGGTGATGGATTAAACCCAGATCAGTTGACTGGGGGTGAGTGCTTGTATTGTCAACGCTCCGTCCATCATTTCCTTTGGTTTTTCTTTGTTCGCCATAAGTTGGCAGGGTATGCTCAGACGTGAGTCCCTTGCTCACTTTGCCACTGGATTCAAGCAAGCCGGGCTGAAGAAGGCTGAAATGCCAGAAACCGGTCCTCGGTAGCTTGTTTCCGGTCCAGGGAAGGCATGGCTTGGCAGTTCGGGCTGGACTGTTCCCATGAGGCACAGGGTCAGACTGATTTACATATGGCCATGTCTGAACTGGGGTGGCAGAGTGGGCTAAAGCACGGTAATGGATTAAACCCAGATCAGTTGACTGGGGGTGAGTGCTTGTATTGTCAACGCTCCGTCCATCATTTCCTTTGGTTTTTCTTTGTTCGCCATAAGTTGGCAGGGTATGCTCAGACGTGAGTCCCTTGCTCACTTTGCCACTGGATTCAAGCAAGCCGGGCTGAAGAAGGCTGAAATGCCAGAAACCGGTCCTCGGTAGCTTGTTTCCGGTCCAGGGAAGGCATGGCTTGGCAGTTCGGGCTGGACTGTTCCCATGAGGCACAGGGTCAGACTGATTTGCATATGGCCATGTCTGAACTGGGGTGGCAGAGTGGGCTAAAGAACGTTGATGGATTAACCCCAGATCAGTTGACTGGGAGTGAGTGCTTGTATTGTCAACGCTCCGTCCATCATTTGCTTTGGTTTTTCTTTGTTCGCCATAAGTTGGCAGGGTATGCTCAGACGTGAGTCCCTTGCTCACTTTGCCACTGGATTCAAGCAAGCCGGGCTGAAGAAAGCCGAAATGCCAGAAACCGGTCCTCTGTAGCTTGTTTCCAGGCCAGGGAAGGCATGGCTTGGCAGTTCGGGCTGGACTGTTCCCATGAGGCACAGGGTCAGACTGATTTGCATATGGCCATGTCGGAACTGGGGTGGCAGAGTGGGCTAAAGAACGGTGATGGATTAAACCCAGATCAGTTGACTGGGGGTGAGTGCTTGTATTGTCAACGCTCCGTCCATCATTTCCTTTGGTTTTTCTTTGTTCGCCATACGTTGGCAGGGTATGCTCAGACGTGAGTCCATTGCTCACTTTGCCACTGGATTCAAGCAAGCCGGGCTGAAGAAGGCCGAAATGCCAGAAACCGGTCCTCGGTAGCTTGTTTCCGGTCCAGGGAAGGCATGGCTTAGCAGTTCGGGCTGGACTGTTCCCATGAGGCACAGGGCCAGACAGATTTGCATATGGCCATGTCTGAACTGGGGTGGCAGAGTGGGCTAAAGAACGGTGATGGATTAAACCCAGATCAGTTGACTGGGTGTGAGTGCTTGTATTGTCAACGCTCCGTCCATCATTTCCTTTGGTTTTTCTTTGTTCGCCATAAGTTGGCAGGGTATGCTCAGACGTGAGTCCCTTGCTCACTTTGCCACTGGATTCAAGCAAGCTGGGCTGAAGAAGGCTGAAATGCCAGAAACCGGTCCTCTGTAGCTTGTTTCCGGTCTAGGGAAGGCATGGCTTGGCAGTTCGGGCTGGACTGTTCCCATGAGGCACAGGGTCAGACTGATTTGCATATGGCCATGTCTGAACTGGGGTGGCAGAGTGGGCTAAAGAACGGTGATGGATTAAACCCAGATCAGTTGACTGGGGGTGAGTGCTTGTATTGTCAACCCTCCGTCCATCATTTCCTTTGGTTTTTCTTTGTTCGCCATAAGTTGGCAGGGTATGCTCAGACGTGAGTCCCTTGCTCACTTTGCCACTGGATTCAAGCAAGCCGGGCTGAAGAAGGCTGAAATGCCAGAAACCGGTCCTCGGTAGCTTGTTTTCGGTCCAGGGAAGGCATGGCTTGGCAGTTCGGGCTGGACTGTTCCCATGAGGCAAAGGGTCAGACTGATTTGCATATGGCCATGTCTGAACTGGGGTGGCAGAGTAGGCTAAAGAATGGTGATGGATTAAACCCAGATCAGTTGACTGGGGGTGAGTGCTTGTATTGTCAACGCTCCGTCCATCATTTCCTTTGGTTTTTCTTTGTTCGCCATAAGTTGGCAGGGTATGCTCAGACGTGAGTCCCTTGCTCACTTTGCCACTGGATTCAAGCAAGCCAGGCTGAAGAAGGCCGAAATGCCAGAAACCGGTCCTCGGTAGCTTGTTTCCGGTCCAGGGAAGGCATGGCTTGGCAGTTCGGGCTGGACTGTTCCCATGATGCACAGGGTCAGACTGATTTGCATATGGCCATATCTGAACTGGGGTGGCAGAGTGGGCTAAAGAACGGTGATGGATTAAACCCAGATCAGTTGACTGGGGGTGAGTGCTTGTATTGTCAACGCTCCGTCCATCATTTCCTTTGGGTTTTCTTTGTTCGCCATAAGTTGGCAGGGTATGCTCAGACGTGAGTCCCTTGCTCACTTTGCCACTGGATTCAAGCAAGCCAGGCTGAAGAAGGCCGAAATGCCAGAAACCGGTCCACGGTAGCTTGTTTCCGGTCCAGGGAAGGCATGGCTTGGCAGTTCGGGCTGGACTGTTCCCATGATGCACAGGGTCAGACTGATTTGCATATGGCCATATCTGAACTGGGGTGGCAGAGTGGGCTAAAGAACGGTGATGGATTAAACCCAGATCAGTTGACTGGGGGTGAGTGCTTGTATTGTCAACGCTCCGTCCATCATTTCCTTTGGTTTTTCTTTGTTCGCCATAAGTTGGCAGGGTATGCTCAGACGTGAGTCCCTTGCTCACTTTGCCACTGGATTCAAGCAAGCCGGGCTGAAGAAGGTTGAAATGCCAGAAACCGGTCCTCGGTAGCTTGTTTCCGGTCCAGGGAAGGCATGGCTTGGCAGTTTGGGCTGGACTGTTCCCATGAGGCACAGGGTCAGACTGATTTGCCTATGGCCATGTCTGAATTGGGGTGGCAGAGTGGGCTAAAGAACAGTGATGGATTAAACCCAGATCAGTTGACTGGGGGTGAGTGCTTGTATTGTCAACGCTCCGTCCATCATTTCCTTTGGTTTTTCTTTGTTCGCCATAAGTGGGCAGGGTATGCTCAGACGTGAGTCCCTTGCTCACTTTGCCACTGGATTCAAGCAAGCCGGGCTGAAGAAGGCTGAAATGCCAGAAACCGGTCCTCGGTAGCTTGTTTCCGGTCTAGGGAAGGCATGGCTTGGCAGTTCGGGCTGGACTGTTCCCATGAGGCACAGGGTCAGACTGATTTGCATATGGCCATGTCTGAACTGGGGTGGCAGAGTGGGCTAAAGAACGGTGATGGATTAAACCCAGATCAGTTGACTGGGGGTGAGTGCTTGTATTGTCAACCCTTTATTTATTTATTTATTTTAAGGTTTTATAGAGCGCGTAGTAACCCTAGAGCATCCCAGCGCTAGAACCAGAACTCAGGAGAGGTCAGAATCGAAGGGGGGGGATTTAAGGAAAGAGAAAGGTTTTCAAGGCCTTCCTGAATTGGAGAAGATTAGGTTCAGTTCTCAGTCTCCGAGGAAGGTTGTTCCAGTGTTTGGCCGTGTGGACCGAGAAGCGGCGTCCTCCGGACCGGGCCTTTTTGACTCTGGGAACAGTGATGAAGTTCTCTCCGCCTGAGCGGAGGACCCTACTCGCATTGTAAGGGATGATGAAATCCTTGAGGATGGGTGGGCCTTTGTCATGGAGGGTCTTATGGGCCAGACAGAGGGCCTTGAAAGCCACCCTTTCTCTGACTGTGAGCCAATGCAGGAGCTTCAAGGCTGGCTTTGCCGAGGATCTGGCGGGGGTGTCGGTAAGTAGGCGGGCCGCGGCGTTTTGGACTTTCTGCAGGGTATTGAGGGTGGCTTCGGGGGCACCCAGGTAGATTGCGTTGCAGTAGTCCAGCCTCGCCATAATGAGGCCCTGAATCAGGAGTTTCTTGGAGGTAGCGGGGAGCAGGGGGAAGACCTTTCTGCAGGCCCTAAGGAGTCCAAAGCAGATTCCTGCTGTTTTTTTGGCCTGTGATCTGAAGCTCAGGTCCTTTTCGAGCCATACGCCCAGGCTCTTGACCTCCTCCTTCGGTGTAGGGGGGTCACCTAGACAGACGGGCCAGATGTCAGGCGGCAGGGAGGGCTCTTTATGTCCGAGCAGCAGGATCTCGGTCTTGGACCCGTTCAGTTTCAGTGCCGAGGAGTTCATCCAGTTATGAATTTCCGAGAGACAGCTGTGAAGGTCGGGTGGGGATTGGTGCGGGTGTGAGAGGGTTACCACCAGCTGGGTGTCGTCGGCGTAGTTGATAATCGAGACGCCGAACGGGTTGACCAGTTTCTCCAGCGGGGACATATACACGTTAAATAACGTAGGGCTAAGGGATGAGCCCTGCGGTACTCCACAATGGAGGGGGATTGCGGGGGAGTGGCTGTCATTCTCCCAGACTTGGAAGGAGCGTCCGTCTAGGAAAGATTTTAGCCACTTCAAGGCCGTGCCCCTTACTCCGATGTCTCCCAGTCGTTGGATTAGGGTGTGGTGGCTCACAGTGTCGAAGGCCGCACTGAGGTCCAGGAGGATCACTGCCACTGATCCTCCCGTGTCCAGAATGCTTCTGGCCTTCTCCACTGCTGCCAGGAGAGCTGTGTCAGTGCCCTGTCCTGGACGAAACCCTGTCTGGGAGGTCCCGAGTAGGTTGTTGCTCTCAAGGAATAGTGATAGTTTTTTATTCACTAGCTTCTCCGTGATCTTGCTATTTCCTGGGAGGAGGGAGATAGGTCTGTAGTTGGCTAGGTCCAGGGGGTCTAGAGAGGGTTTCTTTAAAAGGCCTTTGACCACTGCCGCCTTCCAGCTAGGAGGGACTAGACCCTGCGAGAGGGAGGAATTAATGAGGGACGTGAGGGGGGGAGGATGGTGCTAGACACTTTTTTCAGAAAACGGAGGGGGGCGGGATCGCGAGGAGAGCCACTTTTAATTGTAGCCAATGTCGCGGCTACCTCTTCCGTAGACACTGGGCCAAAGGTGTCCAGAAAGGGTAGGTTGCCATCAGGGGAGTGAGGGCAGTAAATGGGAGATGTAGAAGGATCCCCGCCCAGGTTGTCAGCCGTGATTGGGGGTAGGTCCGCAAGAATTTTTTGGATTTTCTCGTCGAAGAAGGTGGAAAGTTTAATGCATTTGCTTTCCGCTGCTTTGGGGTCCAGAGGTTTTACTGGGGGGTCTGGGGCCTGGAGGAGTTCCTTAAGGACGGCAAAGGTTTCATGTGCCGAGCAGGAGGCGTTTTTAATTCTATCTTCGTAGAAGGCGCTTTTAGTATTGAGGAGTTCCGTTTTATAGGATTTTAAAGAGGCCCGAAATATATCTTTTTTGTCTGCCTTTTTATCTTTCCTCCATAAGCGTTCGTTCCTCTTACATTCCTTCCGTAGTAAGTTTAATTCGGGGGTGTACCAGGGGGAAGGGGTGACTCTCTTGGTACGTTTGAGGGTGCTGGATTTCGGGAGGATGTCGTCCAGAGATTGGGAGATCCATGTGTTAAATTTGGTGTCAGCAGTGATAGTGTCTTGAGAGGGGGGAGGGGTATCTTCACTTAGTTTAGCTGCCCATTCCTCTGGGACCAGTTTATGCCAGCGTCTAATAAGGGTTCTGAATTTAGGAGGTTGAGGTGGAGGGATGTTAATGTGCCATTCGAAGGGGACCAGGAAGTGGTCGGTCCAAGGGAGGGGGACGTGGGGGCGAGTGCTCAGATCTTGGATGTTAGTGAATATGGGATCGAGTAGCTGTCCTTTGTCGTGAGTCGCCTGTGCGTTTTTTAGGCCGAGGCCCATAGAGGAAAGATCTTGTAGGAGTTCTACAGCCTGTTTGTCGACCGGGTCCAGGAAGTGGATATTGAGGTCCCCCAGTAGGAGATAGTTGGAGGAAGTCGTGCAATCCATGGTGATGTGGTCAGTGAGTTTGCTAGGAAAATCGGTGAGTTGGCCAGGGGGGCGATATACAAGCATTCCCGACAGGGATGTTACTGGGGAGATTTGGATGGAGAAGTGGCAGCTTTCACAACCTTTGATGTTACCATCCGAGATTCTACAGGAGAACACGTCCTTAGATATTATGGCTAGGCCGCCTCCTCTACCAACTGGTCTATTCAATGAGCAGATTTGATAGCCCGGAGGGAGTGCTAGGACTATATCAGGGCCATTGTTGTGAGTAAGCCATGTTTCAGTGAGAAACAGAATGTCCATAGCGTGGTTTAGAATCAAGAGGTTAATTTCATGCGCATGTTTAGCGAGCGATCTGCAGTTGAGGAGGCCTAGTTGTAGTCCGCCTGGTGCCGAGTCTGTGCCAGGAGGGTTGCAGAAACTGCAGCCGGTAAAAGGATTGTCGCCCGAATAGGTGTAATTGCAGAGGGGGTGTTTTTGTGTGTTCAGGGCCAGGAGCCTGTCCCGGGTGTAGTTCGGGCATTTCGTGACAGAAATGGGCAGAGTAACTGGGCCCGGGTCCGGCTGGGCCCGGACGGGCCCAGACGGGCTTGCCTTTGGCGCGCCTTCGGCGCGCTGACAGCGCGCCCGCTGCGCGTCCGAATGCGGTACATGATTTTATACCGACAGGGGGGGCGTGGCCAAAAGTAGTGGGCGTGGCCTGTAATCAGGCTCACTCGCTAATGGCGGTGAAGGAGACTTTTCTTCCCCGTGGCAGCGTTTAGGTCGGCTGCACGGGTGTTTTCAGAGTCTAGGTGAGTGCCCCTAACAGGTTAGTGGGAGATGTACGAATTCTAAAATCAATTTACACACACTTTAAAAAAAAACATAAAATTTTTCATACAATTTTTCAGCAGAGCTCCCGGCTGTGCCTCAGGAGTATAGGTTCTGAGAGAGACTGGGCGTCGGCGCTTTAAGTAGTCAAGGGGGCGTGGCCAAAAGTAGTGGGCGTGGCCTGTAATCAGGCTCACTCGCTAATGGCGGTGAAGGAGACTTTTCTTCCCCGTGGCAGCGTTTAGGTCGGCTGCACGGGTGTTTTCAGAGTCTAGGTGAGTGCCCCTAACAGGTTAGTGGGAGGTGTACAAATTCTAAAATCAATTTACACACACTTTAAAAAAAACATAACATTTTTCATACAATTTTTCAGCAGAGCTCCCGGCTGTGCCTCAGGAGTATAGGTTCTGAGAGAGACTGGGCGTCGGCGCTTTAAGTAGTCAAGGGGGCGTGGCCAAAAGTAGTGGGCGTGGCCTGTAATCAGGCTCACTCGCTAATGGCGGTGAAGGAGACTTTTCTTCCCCGTGGCAGCGTTTAGGTCGGCTGCACGGGTGTTTTCAGAGTCTAGGTGAGTGCCCCTAACAGGTTAGTGGGAGGTGTACAAATTCTAAAATCAATTTACACACACTTTAAAAAAAAACATAAAATTTTTCATACAATTTTCAGCAGAGCTCCCAGCTGTGCCTCAGGAGTATAGGTTCTGAGAGAGACTGGGCGTCGGCGCTTTAAGTAGTCAAGGGGGCGTGGCCAAAAGTAGTGGGCGTGGCCTGTAATCAGGCTCACTCGCTAATGGCGGTGAAGGAGACTTTTCTTCCCCGTGGCAGCGTTTAGGTCGGCTGCACGGGTGTTTTCAGAGTCTAGGTGAGTGCCCCTAACAGGTTAGTGGGAGGTGTACAAATTCTAAAATCAATTTACACACACTTTAAAAAAACATAAAATTTTTCATACAATTTTTCAGCAGAGCTCCCGGCTGTGCCTCAGGAGTATAGGTTCTGAGAGAGACTGGGCGTCGGCGCTTTAAGTAGTCAAGGGGGCGTGGCCAAAAGTAGTGGGCGTGGCCTGTAATCAGGCTCACTCGCTAATGGCGGTGAAGGAGACTTTTCTTCCCCGTGGCAGCGTTTAGGTCGGCTGCACGGGTGTTTTCAGAGTCTAGGTGAGTGCCCCTAACAGGTTAGTGGGAGGTGTACAAATTCTAAAATCAATTTACACACACTTTAAAAAAAACATAAAATTTTTCATACAATTTTTCAGCAGAGCTCCCGGCTGTGCCTCAGGAGTATAGGTTCTGAGAGAGACTGGGCGTCGGCGCTTTAAGTAGTCAAGGGGGCGTGGCCAAAAGTAGTGGGCGTGGCCTGTAATCAGGCTCACTCGCTAATGGCGGTGAAGGAGACTTTTCTTCCCCGTGGCAGCGTTTAGGTCGGCTGCACGGGTGTTTTCAGAGTCTAGGTGAGTGCCCCTAACAGGTTAGTGGGAGGTGTACAAATTCTAAAATCAATTTACACACACTTTAAAAAAAACATAAAATTTTTCATACAATTTTTCAGCAGAGCTCCCGGCTGTGCCTCAGGAGTATAGGTTCTGAGAGAGACTGGGCGTCGGCGCTTTAAGTAGTCAAGGGGGCGTGGCCAAAAGTAGTGGGCGTGGCCTGTAATCAGGCTCACTCGCTAATGGCGGTGAAGGAGACTTTTCTTCCCCGTGGCAGCGTTTAGGTCGGCTGCACGGGTGTTTTCAGAGTCTAGGTGAGTGCCCCTAACAGGTTAGTGGGAGGTGTACAAATTCTAAAATCAATTTACACACACTTTAAAAAACAAACATAAAATTTTTCATACAATTTTCAGCAGAGCTCCCAGCTGTGCCTCAGGAGTATAGGTTCTGAGAGAGACTGGGCGTCGGCGCTTTAAGTAGTCAAGGGGGCGTGGCCAAAAGTAGTGGGCGTGGCCTGTAATCAGGCTCACTCGCTAATGGCGGTGAAGGAGACTTTTCTTCCCCGTGGCAGCGTTTAGGTCGGCTGCACGGGTGTTTTCAGAGTCTAGGTGAGTGCCCCTAACAGGTTAGTGGGAGGTGTACAAATTCTAAAATCAATTTACACACACTTTAAAAAAAACATACAATTTTTCATACAATTTTTCAGCAGAGCTCCCGGCTGTGCCTCAGGAGTATAGGTTCTGAGAGAGACTGGGCGTCGGCGCTTTAAGTAGTCAAGGGGGCATGGCCAAAAGTAGTGGGCGTGGCCTGTAATCAGGCTCACTCGCTAATGGCGGTGAAGGAGACTTTTCTTCCCCGTGGCAGCGTTTAGGTTGGCTGCACGGGTGTTTTCAGAGTCTAGGTGAGTGCCCCTAACAGGTTAGTGGGAGGTGTACAAATTCTAAAATCAATTTACACACACTCCCTCACAACCCTCCGTCCATCATTTTCTTTGGTTTTTCTTTGTTCGCCATAAGTTGGCAGGGTATGCTCAGACGTGAGTCCCTTGCTCACTTTGCCACTGGATTCAAGCAAGCCGGGCTGAAGAAGGCTGAAATGCCAGAAACCAGTCCTCGGTAGCTTGTTTCCGGTCCAGGGAAGGCATGGCTTGGCAGTTCGGGCTGGACTGTTCCCATGAGGCACAGGGTCAGACTGATTTGCATATGGCCATGTCTGAACTGGGGTGGCAGAGTGGGCTAAAGCACGGTAATGGATTAAACCCAGATCAGTTGACTGGGGGTGAGTGCTTGTATTGTCAACGCTCCGTCCATCATTTCCTTTGGTTTTTCTTTGTTCGCCATAAGTTGGCAGGGTATGCTCAGACGTGAGTCCCTTGCTCACTTTGCCACTGGATTCAAGCAAGCCGGGCTGAAGAAGGCTGAAATGCCAGAAACCGGTCCTCGGTAGCTTGTTTCCGGTCCAGGGAAGGCATGGCTTGGCAGTTCGGGCTGGACTGTTCCCATGAGGCACAGGGTCAGACTGATTTGCATATGGCCATGTCTGAACTGGGGTGGCAGAGTGGGCTAAAGCACGGTAATGGATTAAACCCAGATCAGTTGACTGGGGGTGAGTGCTTGTATTGTCAACGCTCCGTCCATCATTTCCTTTGGTTTTTCTTTGTTCGCCATAAGTTGGCAGGGTATGCTCAGACGTTAGTCCCTTGCTCACTTTGCCACTGGATTCAAGCAAGCCGGGCTGAAGAAAGCAGAAATGCCAGAAACCGGTCCTCTGTAGCTTGTTTCCAGGCCAGGGAAGGCATGGCTTGGCAGTTCGGGCTGGACTGTTCCCATGAGGCACAGGGTCAGACTGATTTGCATATGGCCATGTCGGAACTGGGGTGGCAGAGTGGGCTAAAGAACGGTGATGGATTAAACCCAGATCAGTTGACTGGGGGTGAGTGCTTGTATTGTCAACTCTCCGTCCATCATTTCCTTTGGTTTTTCTTTGTTTGCCATAAGTTGGCAGGGTATGCTCAGACGTGAGTCCCTTGCTCACTTTGCCACTGGATTCAAGCATGCCGGGCTGAAGAAGGCCGAAATGCCAGAAACCGGTCCTCGGTAGCTTGTTTCCGGTCCAGGGAAGGCATGGCTTAGCAGTTCGGGCTGGACTGTTCCCATGAGGCACAGGGTCAGACAGATTTGCATATGGCCATGTCTGAACTGGGGTGGCAGAGTGGGCTAAAAAACGGTGATGGATTAAACCCAGATCAGTTGACTGGGGGTGAGTGCTTGTATTGTCAACGCTCCGTCCATCATTTCCTTTGGTTTTTCTTTGTTCGCCATAAGTTGGCAGAGTATGCTCAGACGTGAGTCCCTTGCTCACTTTGCCACTGGATTCAAGCAAGCTGGGCTGAAGAAGGCCGAAATGCCAGAAACCGGTCCTCGGAAGCTTGTTTCCGGTCCAGGGAAGGCATGGCTTGGCAGTTCGGGCTGGACTGTTCCCATGAGGCACAGGGTCAGACTGATTTGCATATGGCCCTGTCTGAACTGGGGTGGCAGAGTGGGCTAAAGAACGGTGATGGATTAAACCCAGATCAGTTGACTGGGGATGAGTGCTTGTATTGTCAACGCTCCGTCCATCATTTCCTTTGGTTTTTCTTTGTTCGCCATAAGTTGGCAGGGTATGCTCAGACGTGAGTCCCTTGCTCACTTTGCCACTGGATTCAAGCAAGCCGGGCTGAAGAAGGCTGAAATGCCAGAAACCAGTCCTCGGTAGCTTGTTTCCGGTCCAGGGAAGGCATGGCTTGGCAGTTCGGGCTGGACTGTTCCCATGAGGCACAGGGTGAGACTGATTTGCATATGGCCATGTCTGAACTGGGGTGGCAGAGTGGGCTAAAGAACGGTGATGGATTAAACCCAGATCAGTTGACTGGGGGTGAGTGCTTGTATTGTCAACGCTCCGTCCATCATTTCCTTTGGTTTTTCTTTGTTCGCCATAAGTTGGCAGGGTATGCTCAGACGTGAGTCCCTTGCTCACTTTGCCACTGGATTCAAGCAAGCCGGGCTGAAGAAGGCTGAAATGCCAGAAACCGGTCCTCAGTAGCTTGTTTCCGGTCCAGGGAAGGCATGGCTTGGCAGTTCGGGCTGGACTGTTCCCATGAGGCACAGGGTCAGACTGATTTGCATAAGGCCATGTCTGAACTGCGGTGGCAGAGTGGGCTAAAGAACGGTGATGGATTAAACCCAGATCAGTTGACTGGGGGTGAGTGCTTGTATTGTCAACGCTCCGTCCATCATTTCCTTTGGTTTTTCTTTGTTCGCCATAAGTTGGCAGGGTATGCTCAGACGTGAGTCCCTTGCTCACTTTGCCACTGGATTCAAGCAAGCCGGGCTGAAGAAGGCTGAAATGCCAGAAACCGGTCCTCGGTAGCTTGTTTCCGGTCTAGGGAAGGCATGGCTTGGCAGTTCGGGCTGGACTGTTCCCATGAGGCATAGGGTCAGACTGATTTGCATATGGCCATGTCTGAACTGGGGTGGCAGAGTGGGCTAAAGAACGGTGATGGATTAAACCCAGATCAGTTGACTGGGGGTGAGTGCTTGTATTGTCAACCCTCCGTCCATCATTTCCTTTGGTTTTTCTTTGTTCGCCATAAGTTGACAGGGTATGCTCAGACGTGAGTCCCTTGCTCACTTTGCCACTGGATTCAAGCAAGCCGGGCTGAAGAAGGCTGAAATGCCAGAAACCGGTCCTCGGTAGCTTGTTTTCGGTCCAGGGAAGGCATGGCTTGGCAGTTTGGGCTGGACTGTTCCCATGCGGCAAAGGGTCAGACTGATTTGCATATGGCCATGTCTGAACTGGGGTGGCAGAGTAGGCTAAAGAACGGTGATGGATTAAACCCAGATCAGTTGACTCGGGGTGAGTGCTTGTATTGTCAACGCTCCGTCCATCATTTTCTTTGGTTTTTCTTTGTTCGCCATAAGTTGGCAGGGTATGCTCAGACGTGAGTCCCTTGCTCACTTTGCCACTGGATTCAAGCAAGCCAGGCTGAAGAAGGCCGAAATGCCAGAAACCGGTCCTCGGTAGCTTGTTTCCGGTCCAGGGAAGGCATGGCTTGGCAGTTCGGGCTGGACTGGTCCCATGAGGCACAGGGTCAGACTGATTTGCATATGGCCATATCTGAACTGGGGTGGCAGAGTGGGCTAAAGAACGGTGATGGATTAAACCCAGATCAGTTGACTGGGGGTGAGTGCTTGTATTGTCAACGCTCCGTCCATCATTTCCTTTGGTTTTTCTTTGTTCGCCATAAGTTGGCAGGGTATGCTCAGACGTGAGTCCCTTGCTCACTTTGCCACTGGATTCAAGCAAGCCGGGCTGAAGAAGGCTGAAATGCCAGAAACCGGTCCTCGGTAGCTTGTTTCCGGTCCAGGGAAGGCATGGCTTGGCAGTTCGGGCTGGACTGTTCCCATGAGGCACAGGGTCAGACTGATTTACATATGGCCATGTCTGAACTGGGGTGGCAGAGTGGGCTAAAGCACGGTAATGGATTAAACCCAGATCAGTTGACTGGGGGTGAGTGCTTGTATTGTCAACGCTCCGTCCATCATTTCCTTTGGTTTTTCTTTGTTCGCCATAAGTTGGCAGGGTATGCTCAGACGTGAGTCCCTTGCTCACTTTGCCACTGGATTCAAGCAAGCCGGGCTGAAGAAGGCTGAAATGCCAGAAACCGGTCCTCGGTAGCTTGTTTCCGGTCCAGGGAAGGCATGGCTTGGCAGTTCGGGCTGGACTGTTCCCATGAGGCACAGGGTCAGACTGATTTGCATATGGCCATGTCTGAACTGGAGTGGCAGAGTGGGCTAAAGAACGTTGATGGATTAACCACAGATCAGTTGACTGGGAGTGAGTGCTTGTATTGTCAACGCTCCGTCCATCATTTGCTTTGGTTTTTCTTTGTTCGCCATAAGTTGGCAGGGTATGCTCAGACGTGAGTCCCTTGCTCACTTTGCCACTGGATTCAAGCAAGCCGGGCTGAAGAAAGCCGAAATGCCAGAAACCGGTCCTCTGTAGCTTGTTTCCAGGCCAGGGAAGGCATGGCTTGGCAGTTCGGGCTGGACTGTTCCCATGAGGCACAGGGTCAGACTGATTTGCATATGGCCATGTCTGAACTGGGGTGGCAGAGTGGGCTAAAGAACGGTGATGGATTAAACCCAGATCAGTTGACTGGGGGTGAGTGCTTGTATTGTCAACGCTCCGTCCATCATTTCCTTTGGTTTTTCTTTGTTCGCCATACGTTGGCAGGGTATGCTCAGACGTGAGTCCATTGCTCACTTTGCCACTGGATTCAAGCAAGCCGGGCTGAAGAAGGCCGAAATGCCAGAAACCGGTCCTCGGTAGCTTGTTTCCGGTCTAGGGAAGGCATGGCTTGGCAGTTCGGGCTGGACTGTTCCCATGAGGCACAGGGTCAGACTGATTTGCATATGGCCATGTCTGAACTGGGGTGGCAGAGTGGGCTAAAGAACGGTGATGGATTAAACCCAGATCAGTTGACTGGGGGTGAGTGCTTGTATTGTCAACCCTCCGTCCATCATTTCCTTTGGTTTTTCTTTGTTCGCCATAAGTTGGCAGGGTATGCTCAGACGTGAGTCCCTTGCTCACTTTGCCACTGGATTCAAGCAAGCCAGGCTGAAGAAGGCCGAAATGCCAGAAACCGGTCCTCGGTAGCTTATTTCCGGTCCAGGGAAGGCATGGCTTGGCAGTTCGGGCTGGACTGTTCCCATGATGCACAGGGTCAGACTGATTTGCATATGGCCATATCTGAACTGGGGTGGCAGAGTGGGCTAAAGAACGGTGATGGATTAAACCCAGATCAGTTGACTGGGGGTGAGTGCTTGTATTGTCAACGCTCCGTCCATCATTTCCTTTGGTTTTTCTTTGTTCGCCATAAGTTGGCAGGGTATGCTCAGACGTGAGTCCCTTGCTCACTTTGCCACTGGATTCAAGCAAGCCGGGCTGAAGAAGGTTGAAATGCCAGAAACCGTTCCTCGGTAGCTTGTTTCCGGTCCAGGGAAGGCATGGCTTGGCAGTTTGGGCTGGACTGTTCCCATGAGGCACAGGGTCAGACTGATTTGCCTATGGCCATGTCTGAATTGGGGTGGCAGAGTGGGCTAAAGAACAGTGATGGATTAAACCCAGATCAGTTGACTGGGGGTGAGTGCTTGTATTGTCAACGCTCCGTCCATCATTTCCTTTGGTTTTTCTTTGTTCGCCATAAGTGGGCAGGGTATGCTCAGACGTGAGTCCCTTGCTCACTTTGCCACTGGATTCAAGCAAGCCGGGCTGAAGAAGGCTGAAATGCCAGAAACCGGTCCTCGGTAGCTTGTTTCCGGTCTAGGGAAGGCATGGCTTGGCAGTTCGGGCTGGACTGTTCCCATGAGGCACAGGGTCAGACTGATTTGCATATGGCCATGTCTGAACTGGGGTGGCAGAGTGGGCTAAAGAACGGTGATGGATTAAACCCAGATCAGTTGACTGGGGGTGAGTGCTTGTATTGTCAACCCTCCGTCCATCATTTTCTTTGGTTTTTCTTTGTTCGCCATAAGTTGGCAGGGTATGCTCAGACGTGAGTCCCTTGCTCACTTTGCCACTGGATTCAAGCAAGCCGGGCTGAAGAAGGCTGAAATGCCAGAAACCAGTCCTCGGTAGCTTGTTTCCGGTCCAGGGAAGGCATGGCTTGGCAGTTCGGGCTGGACTGTTCCCATGAGGCACAGGGTCAGACTGATTTGCATATGGCCATGTCTGAACTGGGGTGGCAGAGTGGGCTAAAGCACGGTAATAGATTAAACCCAGATCAGTTGACTGGGGGTGAGTGCTTGTATTGTCAACGCTCCGTCCATCATTTCCTTTGGTTTTTCTTTGTTCGCCATAAGTTGGCAGGGTATGCTCAGACGTGAGTCCCTTGCTCACTTTGCCACTGGATTCAAGCAAGCCGGGCTGAAGAAGGCTGAAATGCCAGAAACCGGTCCTCGGTAGCTTGTTTCCGGTCCAGGGAAGGCATGGCTTGGCAGTTCGGGCTGGACTGTTCCCATGAGGCACAGGGTCAGACTGATTTGCATATGGCCATGTCTGAACTGGGGTGGCAGAGTGGGCTAAAGCACGGTAATGGATTAAACCCAGATCAGTTGACTGGGGGTGAGTGCTTGTATTGTCAACGCTCCGTCCATCATTTCCTTTGGTTTTTCTTTGTTCGCCATAAGTTGGCAGGGTATGCTCAGACGTGAGTGCCTTGCTCACTTTGCCACTGGATTCAAGCAAGCCGGGCTGAAGAAAGCAGAAATGCCAGAAACCGGTCCTCTGTAGCTTGTTTCCAGGCCAGGGAAGGCATGGCTTGGCAGTTCGGGCTGGACTGTTCCCATGAGGCACAGGGTCAGACTGATTTGCATATGGCCATGTCGGAACTGGGGTGGCAGAGTGGGCTAAAGAACGGTGATGGATTAAACCCAGATCAGTTGACTGGGGGTGAGTGCTTGTATTGTCAACTCTCCGTCCATCATTTCCTTTGGTTTTTCTTTGTTCGCCATAAGTTGGCAGGGTATGCTCAGACGTGAGTCCCTTGCTCACTTTGCCACTGGATTCAAGCATGCCGGGCTGAAGAAGGCCGAAATGCCAGAAACCGGTCCTCGGTAGCTTGTTTCCGGTCCAGGGAAGGCATGGCTTAGCAGTTCGGGCTGGACTGTTCCCATGAGGCACAGGGTCAGACAGATTTGCATATGGCCATGTCTGAACTGGGGTGGCAGAGTGGGCTAAAGAACGGTGATGGATTAAACCCAGATCAGTTGACTGGGGGTGAGTGCTTGTATTGTCAACGCTCCGTCCATCATTTCCTTTGGTTTTTCTTTGTTCGGCATAAGTTGGCAGAGTATGCTCAGACGTGAGTCCCTTGCTCACTTTGCCACTGGATTCAAGCAAGCTGGGCTGAAGAAGGCCGAAATGCCAGAAACCGGTCCTCGGAAGCTTGTTTCCGGTCCAGGGAAGGCATGGCTTGGCAGTTCGGGCTGGACTGTTCCCATGAGGCACAGGGTCAGACTGATTTGCATATGGCCCTGTCTGAACTGGGGTGGCAGAGTGGGCTAAAGAACGGTGATGGATTAAACCCAGATCAGTTGACTGGGGATGAGTGCTTGTATTGTCAACGCTCCGTCCATCATTTCCTTTGGTTTTTCTTTGTTCGCCATAAGTTGGCAGGGTATGCTCAGACGTGAGTCCCTTGCTCACTTTGCCACTGGATTCAAGCAAGCCGGGCTGAAGAAGGCTGAAATGCCAGAAACCAGTCCTCGGTAGCTTGTTTCCGGTCCAGGGAAGGCATGGCTTGGCAGTTCGGGCTGGACTGTTCCCATGAGGCACAGGGTCAGACTGATTTGCATATGGCCATGTCTGAACTGGGGTGGCAGAGTGGGCTAAAGAACGGTGATGGATTAAACCCAGATCAGTTGACTGGGGGTGAGTGCTTGTATTGTCAACGCTCCGTCCATCATTTCCTTTGGTTTTTCTTTGTTCGCCATAAGTTGGCAGGGTATGCTCAGACGTGAGTCCCTTGCTCACTCTGCCACTGGATTCAAGCAAGCCGGGCTGAAGAAGGCTGAAATGCCAGAAATTGGTCCTCGGTAGCTTGTTTTCGGTCCAGGGAAGGCATGGCTTGGCAGTTCGGGCTGGACTGTTCCCATGAGGCACAGGGTCAGACTGATTTGCATATGGCCATGTCTGAACTGGGGTGCCAGAGTGGGCTAAAGAACGGTGATGCATTAAACCCAGATCAGTTGACTGGGGGTGAGTGCTTGTATTGTCAACGCTCCGTCCATCATTTCCTTTGGTTTTTCTTTGTTCGCCATAAGTTGGCAGGGTATGCTCAGACGTGAGTCCCTTGCTCACTTTGCCACTGGATTCAAGCAAGCCGGGCTGAAGAAGGCTGAAATGCCAGAAACCGGTCCTCGGTAGCTTGTTTCCGGTCCAGGGAAGGCATGGCTTGGCAGTTCGGGCTGGACTGTTCCCATGAGGCACAGGGTGAGACTGATTTGCATATGGACATGTCTGAACTGGGGTGGCAGAGTGGGCTAAAGAACGGTGATGGATTAAACCCAGATCAGTTGACTGGGGGTGAGTGCTTGTATTGTCAACGCTCCGTCCATCATTTCCTTTGGTTTTTCTTTGTTCGCCATAAGTTGGCAGGGTATGCTCAGACGTGAGTCCCTTGCTCACTTTGCCACTGGATTCAAGCAAGCCGGGCTGAAGAAGGCTGAAATGCCAGAAACCGGTCCTCAGTATCTTGTTTCCGGTCCAGGGAAGGCATGGCTTGGCAGTTCGGGCTGGACTGTTCCCATGAGGCACAGGGTCAGACTGATTTGCATAAGGCCATGTCTGAACTGGGGTGGCAGAGTGGGCTAAAGAACGGTGATGGATTAAACCCAGATCAGTTGCCTGGGGGTGAGTGCTTGTATTGTCAACGCTCCGTCCATCATTTCCTTTGGTTTTTCTTTGTTCGCCATAAGTTGGCAGGGTATGCTCAGACGTGAGTCCCTTGCTCACTTTGCCACTGGATTCAAGCAAGCCGGGCTGAAGAAGGCTGAAATGCCAGAAACCGGTCCTCGGTAGCTTGTTTCCGGTCTAGGGAAGGCATGGCTTGGCAGTTCGGGCTGGACTGTTCCCATGAGGCATAGGGTCAGACTGATTTGCATATGGCCATGTCTGAACTGGGGTGGCAGAGTGGGCTAAAGAACGGTGATGGATTAAACCCAGATCAGTTGACTGGGGGTGAGTGCTTGTATTGTCAACCCTCCGTCCATCATTTCCTTTGGTTTTTCTTTGTTCGCCATAAGGTGGCAGGGTATGCGCAGACGTGAGTCCCTTGCTCACTTTGCCACTGGATTCAAGCAAGCCGGGCTGAAGAAGGCTGAAATGCCAGAAACCGGTCCTCGGTAGCTTGTTTTCGGTCCAGGGAAGGCATGGCTTGGCAGTTCGGGCTGGACTGTTCCCATGCGGCAAAGGGTCAGACTGATTTGCATATGGCCATGTCTGAACTGGGGTGGCAGAGTAGGCTAAAGAACGGTGATGGATTAAACCCAGATCAGTTGACTCGGGGTGAGTGCTTGTATTGTCAACGCTCCGTCCATCATTTTCTTTGGTTTTTCTTTGTTCGCCATAAGTTGGCAGGGTATGCTCAGACGTGAGTCCCTTGCTCACTTTGCCACTGGATTCAAGCAAGCCAGGCTGAAGAAGGCCGAAATGCCAGAAACCGGTCCTCGGTAGCTTGTTTCCGGTCCAGGGAAGGCATGGCTTGGCAGTTCGGGCTGGACTGTTCTCATGAGGCACAGGGTCAGACTGATTTGCATATGGCCATATCTGAACTGGGGTGGCAGAGTGGGCTAAAGAACGGTGATGGATTAAACCCAGATCAGTTGACTGGGGGTGAGTGCTTGTATTGTCAATGCTCCGTCCATCATTTCCTTTGGTTTTTCTTTGTTCGCCATAAGTTGGCAGGGTATGCTCAGACGTGAGTCCCTTGCTCACTTTGCCACTGGATTCAAGCAAGCCGGGCTGAAGAAGGCTGAAATGCCAGAAACCGGTCCTCGGTAGCTTGTTTCCGGTCCAGGGAAGGCATGGCTTGGCAGTTCGGGCTGGACTGTTCCCATGAGGCACAGGGTCAGACTGATTTACATATGGCCATGTCTGAACTGGGGTGGCAGAGTGGGCTAAAGCACGGTAATGGATTAAACCCAGATCAGTTGACTGGGGGTGAGTGCTTGTATTGTCAACGCTCCGTCCATCATTTCCTTTGGTTTTTCTTTGTTCGCCATAAGTTGGCAGGGTATGCTCAGACGTGAGTCCCTTGCTCACTTTGCCACTGGATTCAAGCAAGCCGGGCTGAAGAAGGCTGAAATGCCAGAAGCCGGTCCTCGGTAGCTTGTTTCCGGTCCAGGGAAGGCATGGCTTGGCAGTTCGGGCTGGACTGTTCCCATGAGGCACAGGGTCAGACTGATTTGCATATGGCCATGTCTGAACTGGGGTGGCAGAGTGGGCTAAAGAACGTTGATGGATTAACCCCAGATCAGTTGACTGGGAGTGAGTGCTTGTATTGTCAACGCTCCGTCCATCATTTGCTTTGGTTTTTCTTTGTTCGCCATAAGTTGGCAGGGTATGCTCAGACGTGAGTCCCTTGCTCACTTTGCCACTGGATTCAAGCAAGCCGGGCTGAAGAAAGCCGAAATGCCAGAAACCGGTCCTCGGTAGCTTGTTTCCGGTCTAGGGAAGGCATGGCTTGGCAGTTCGGGCTGGACTGTTCCCATGAGGCACAGGGTCAGACTGATTTGCATATGGCCATGTCTGAACTGGGGTGGCAGAGTGGGCTAAAGAACGGTGATGGATTAAACCCAGATCAGTTGACTGGGGGTGAGTGCTTGTATTGTCAACCCTCCGTCCATCATTTCCTTTGGTTTTTCTTTGTTCGCCATAAGTTGGCAGGGTATGCTCAGACGTGAGTCCCTTGCTCACTTTGCCACTGGATTCAAGCAAGCCGGGCTGAAGAAGGCTGAAATGCCAGAAACCGGTCCTCGGTAGCTTGTTTTCGGTCCAGGGAAGGCATGGCTTGGCAGTTCGGGCTGGACTGTTCCCATGAGGCAAAGGGTCAGACTGATTTGCATATGGCCATGTCTGAACTGGGGTGGCAGAGTAGGCTAAAGAACGGTGATGGATTAAACCCAGATCAGTTGACTGGGGGTGAGTGCTTGTATTGTCAACGCTCCGTCCATCATTTCCTTTGGTTTTTCTTTGTTCGCCATAAGTTGGCAGGGTATGCTCAGTCGTGAGTCCCTTGCTCACTTTGCCACTGGATTCAAGCAAGCCAGGCTGAAGAAGGCCGAAATGCCAGAAACCGGTCCTCGGTAGCTTGTTTCCGGTCCAGGGAAGGCATGGCTTGGCAGTTCGGGCTGGACTGTTCCCATGATGCACAGGGTCAGACTGATTTGCATATGGCCATATCTGAACTGGGGTGGCAGAGTGGGCTAAAGAACGGTGATGGATTAAACCCAGATCAGTTGACTGGGGGTGAGTGCTTGTATTGTCAACGCTCCGTCCATCATTTCCTTTGGTTTTTCTTTGTTCGCCATAAGTTGGCAGGGTATGCTCAGACGTGAGTCCCTTGCTCACTGTGCCACTGGATTCAAGCAAGCTGGGCTGAAGAAGGCTGAAATGCCAGAAACCGGTCCTCGGTAGCTTGTTTCCGGTCTAGGGAAGGCATGGCTTGGCAGTTCGGGCTGGACTGTTCCCATGAGGCACAGGGTCAGACTGATTTGCATATGGCCATGTCTGAACTGGGGTGGCAGAGTGGGCTAAAGAACGGTGATGGATTAAACCCAGATCAGTTGACTGGGGGTGAGTGCTTGTATTGTCAACCCTCCGTCCATCATTTCCTTTGGTTTTTCTTTGTTCGCCATAAGTTGGCAGGGTATGCTCAGACGTGAGTCCCTTGCTCACTTTGCCACTGGATTCAAGCAAGCCGGGCTGAAGAAGGCCGAAATGCCAGAAACCGGTCCTCGGTAGCTTGTTTCCGGTCCAGGGAAGGCATGGCTTAGCAGTTCGGGCTGGACTGTTCCCATGAGGCACAGGGTCAGACAGATTTGCATATGGCCATGTCTGAACTGGGGTGGCAGAGTGGGCTAAAGAACGGTGATGGATTAAACCCAGATCAGTTGACTGGGTGTGAGTGCTTGTATTGTCAACGCTCCGTCCATCATTTCCTTTGGTTTTTCTTTGTTCGCCATAAGTTGGCAAGGTATGCTCAGACGTGAGTCCCTTGCTCACTTTGCCACTGGATTCAAGCAAGCTGGGCTGAAGAAGGCTGAAATGCCAGAAACCGGTCCTTGGTAGCTTGTTTCCGGTCTAGGGAAGGCATGGCTTGGCAGTTCGGGCTGGACTGTTCCCATGAGGCACAGGGTCAGACTGATTTGCATATGGCCATGTCTGAACTGGGGTGGCAGAGTAGGCTAAAGAACGGTGATGGATTAAACCCAGATCAGTTGACTGGGGGTGAGTGCTTGTATTGTCAACGCTCCGTCCATCATTTCCTTTGGTTTTTCTTTGTTCGCCATAAGTTGGCAGGGTATGCTCAGACGTGAGTCCCTTGCTCACTTTGCCACTGGATTCAAGCAAGCCAGGCTGAAGAAGGCCGAAATGCCAGAAACCGGTCCTCGGTAGCTTGTTTCCGGTCCAGGGAAGGCATGGCTTGGCAGTTCGGGCTGGACTGTTCCCATGATGCACAGGGTCAGACTGATTTGCATAAGGCCATATCTGAACTGGGGTGGCAGAGTGGGCTAAAGAACGGTGATGGATTAAACCCAGATCAGTTGACTGGGGGTGAGTGCTTGTATTGTCAACGCTCCGTCCATCATTTCCTTTGGGTTTTCTTTGTTCGCCATAAGTTGGCAGGGTATGCTCAGACGTGAGTCCCTTGCTCACTTTGCCACTGGATTCAAGCAAGCCAGGCTGAAGAAGGCCGAAATGCCAGTAACCGGTCCTCGGTAGCTTGTTTCCGGTCCAGGGAAGGCATGGCTTGGCAGTTCGGGCTGGACTGTTCCCATGATGCACAGGGTCAGACTGATTTGCATATGGCCATGTCTGAACTGGGGTGGCAGAGTGGGCTAAAGAACGGTGATGGATTAAACCCAGATCAGTTGACTGGGGGTGAGTGCTTGTATTGTCAACCCTCCGTCCATCATTTCCTTTGGTTTTTCTTTGTTCGCCATAAGTTGGCAGGGTATGCTCAGACGTGAGTCCCTTGCTCACTTTGCCACTGGATTCAAGCAAGCCGGGCTGAAGAAGGCCGAAATGCCAGAAACCGGTCCTCGGTAGCTTGTTTCCGGTCCAGGGAAGGCATGGCTTAGCAGTTCGGGCTGGACTGTTCCCATGAGGCACAGGGTCAGACAGATTTGCATATGGCCATGTCTGAACTGGGGTGGCAGAGTGGGCTAAAGAACGGTGATGGATTAAACCCAGATCAGTTGACTGGGTGTGAGTGCTTGTATTGTCAACGCTCCGTCCATCATTTCCTTTGGTTTTTCTTTGTTCGCCATTAGTTGGCAAGGTATGCTCAGACGTGAGTCCCTTGCTCACTTTGCCACTGGATTCAAGCAAGCTGGGCTGAAGAAGGCTGAAATGCCAGAAACCGGTCCTTGGTAGCTTGTTTCCGGTCTAGGGAAGGCATGGCTTGGCAGTTCGGGCTGGACTGTTCCCATGAGGCACAGGGTCAGACTGATTTGCATATGGCCATGTCTGAACTGGGGTGGCAGAGTGGGCTAAAGAACGGTGATGGATTAAACCCAGATCAGTTGACTGGGGGTGAGTGCTTGTATTGTCAACGCTCCGTCCATCATTTCCTTTGGTTTTTCTTTGTTCGCCATAAGTTGGCAGGGTATGCTCAGACGTGAGTCCCTTGCTCACTTTGCCACTGGATTCAAGCAAGCCGGGCTGAAGAAGGCCGAAATGCCAGAAACCGGTCCTCGGTAGCTTGTTTCCGGTCCAGGGAAGGCATGGCTTAGCAGTTCGGGCTGGACTGTTCCCATGAGGCACAGGGTCAGACAGATTTGCATATGGCCATGTCTGAACTGGGGTGGCAGAGTGGGCTAAAGTACGGTGATGGATTAAACCCAGATCAGTTGACTGGGTGTGAGTGCTTGTATTGTCAATGCTCCGTCCATCATTTCCTTTGGTTTTTCTTTGTTCGCCATAAGTTGGCAGGGTATGCTCAGACGTGAGTCCCTTGCTCACTTTGCCACTGGATTCAAGCAAGCTGGGCTGAAGAAGGCCGAAATGCCAGAAACCGGTCCTCGGTAGCTTGTTTCCGGTCCAGGGAAGGCATGGCTTGGCAGTTCGGGCTGGACTGTTCCCATGAGGCACAGGGTCAGACTGATTTGCATATGGCCATGTCTGAACTGGGGTGGCAGAGTGGGCTAAAGAACGGTGATGGATTAAACCCAGATCAGTTGACTGGGGGTGAGTGCTTGTATTGTCAACGCTCCGTCCATCATTTCCTTTGGTTTTTCTTTGTTCGCCATAAGTTGGCAGAGTATGCTCAGACGTGAGTCCCTTGCTCACTTTGCCACTGGATTCAAGCAAGCTGGGCTGAAGAAGGCCGAAATGCCAGAAACCGGTCCTCGGAAGCTTGTTTCCGGTCCAGGGAAGGCATGGCTTGGCAGTTCGGGCTGGACTGTTCCCATGAGGCACAGGGTCAGACTGATTTGCATATGGCCATGTCTGAACTGGGGTGGCAGAGTGGGCTAAAGAACGGTGATGGATTAAACCCAGATCAGTTGACTGGGGATGAGTGCTTGTATTGTCAACGCTCCGTCCATCATTTCCTTTGGTTTTCTTTGTTCGCCATAAGTTGGCAGGGTATGCTCAGACGTGAGTCCCTTGCTCACTTTGCCACTGGATTCAAGCAAGCCGGGCTGAAGAAGGCTGAAATGCCAGAAACCGGTCCTCGGTAGCTTGTTTCCGGTCCAGGGAAGGCATGGCTTGGCAGTTCGGGCTGGACTGTTCCCATGAGGCACAGGGTCAGACTGATTTGCATATGGCCATGTCTGAACTGGGGTGGCAGAGTGGGCTAAAGTACGGTGATGGATTAAACCCAGATCAGTTGACTGGGTGTGAGTGCTTGTATTGTCAACGCTCCGTCCATCATTTCCTTTGGGTTTTCTTTGTTCGCCATAAGTTGGCAGGGTATGCTCAGACGTGAGTCCCTTGCTCACTTTGCCACTGGATTCAAGCAAGCCAGGCTGAAGAAGGCCGAAATGCCAGTAACCGGTCCTCGGTAGCTTGTTTCCGGTCCAGGGAAGGCATGGCTTGGCAGTTCGGGCTGGACTGTTCCCATGATGCACAGGGTCAGACTGATTTGCATATGGCCATATCTGAACTGGGGTGGCAGAGTGGGCTAAAGAACGGTGATGGATTAAACCCAGATCAGTTGACTGGGGGTGAGTGCTTGTATTGTCAACGCTCCGTCCATCATTTCCTTTGGTTTTTCTTTGTTCGCCATAAGTTGGCAGGGTATGCTCAGACGTGAGTCCCTTGCTCACTTTGCCACTGGATTCAAGCAAGCTGGGCTGAAGAAGGCTGAAATGCCAGAAACCGGTCCTCGGTAGCTTGTTTCCGGTCTAGGGAAGGCATGGCTTGGCAGTTCGGGCTGGACTGTTCCCATGAGGCACAGGGTCAGACTGATTTGCATATGGCCATGTCTGAACTGGGGTGGCAGAGTGGGCTAAAGAACGGTGATGGATTAAACCCAGATCAGTTGACTGGGGGTGAGTGCTTGTATTGTCAACCCTCCGTCCATCATTTCCTTTGGTTTTTCTTTGTTCGCCATAAGTTGGCAGGGTATGCTCAGACGTGAGTCCCTTGCTCACTTTTCCACTGGATTCAAGCAAGCCGGGCTGAAGAAGGCCGAAATGCCAGAAACCGGTCCTCGGTAGCTTGTTTCCGGTCCAGGGAAGGCATGGCTTAGCAGTTCGGGCTGGACTGTTCCCATGAGGCACAGGGTCAGACTGATTTGCATATGGCCATGTCTGAACTGGGGTGGCAGAGTGGGCTAAAGAACGGTGATGGATTAAACCCAGATCAGTTGACTGGGGATGAGTGCTTGTATTGTCAACGCTCCGTCCATCATTTCCTTTGGTTTTCTTTGTTCGCCATAAGTTGGCAGGGTATGCTCAGACGTGAGTCCCTTGCTCACTTTGCCACTGGATTCAAGCAAGCCGGGCTGAAGAAGGCTGAAATGCCAGAAACCGGTCCTCGGTAGCTTGTTTCCGGTCCAGGGAAGGCATGGCTTGGCAGTTCGGGCTGGACTGTTCCCATGAGGCACAGGGTCAGACTGATTTGCATATGGCCATGTCTGAACTGGGGTGGCAGAGTGGGCTAAAGTACGGTGATGGATTAAACCCAGATCAGTTGACTGGGTGTGAGTGCTTGTATTGTCAACGCTCCGTCCATCATTTCCTTTGGGTTTTCTTTGTTCGCCATAAGTTGGCAGGGTATGCTCAGACGTGAGTCCCTTGCTCACTTTGCCACTGGATTCAAGCAAGCCAGGCTGAAGAAGGCCGAAATGCCAGTAACCGGTCCTCGGTAGCTTGTTTCCGGTCCAGGGAAGGCATGGCTTGGCAGTTCGGGCTGGACTGTTCCCATGATGCACAGGGTCAGACTGATTTGCATATGGCCATATCTGAACTGGGGTGGCAGAGTGGGCTAAAGAACGGTGATGGATTAAACCCAGATCAGTTGACTGGGGGTGAGTGCTTGTATTGTCAACGCTCCGTCCATCATTTCCTTTGGTTTTTCTTTGTTCGCCATAAGTTGGCAGGGTATGCTCAGACGTGAGTCCCTTGCTCACTTTGCCACTGGATTCAAGCAAGCTGGGCTGAAGAAGGCTGAAATGCCAGAAACCGGTCCTCGGTAGCTTGTTTCCGGTCTAGGGAAGGCATGGCTTGGCAGTTCGGGCTGGACTGTTCCCATGAGGCACAGGGTCAGACTGATTTGCATATGGCCATGTCTGAACTGGGGTGGCAGAGTGGGCTAAAGAACGGTGATGGATTAAACCCAGATCAGTTGACTGGGGGTGAGTGCTTGTATTGTCAACCCTCCGTCCATCATTTCCTTTGGTTTTTCTTTGTTCGCCATAAGTTGGCAGGGTATGCTCAGACGTGAGTCCCTTGCTCACTTTGCCACTGGATTCAAGCAAGCCGGGCTGAAGAAGGCCGAAATGCCAGAAACCGGTCCTCGGTAGCTTGTTTCCGGTCCAGGGAAGGCATGGCTTAGCAGTTCGGGCTGGACTGTTCCCATGAGGCACAGGGTCAGACAGATTTGCATATGGCCATGTCTGAACTGGGGTGGCAGAGTGGGCTAAAGAATGGTGATGGATTAAACCCAGATCAGTTGACTGGGTGTGAGTGCTTGTATTGTCAACGCTCCGTCCATCATTTCCTTTGGTTTTTCTTTGTTCGCCATAAGTTGGCAAGGTATGCTCAGACGTGAGTCCCTTGCTCACTTTGCCACTGGATTCAAGCAAGCTGGGCTGAAGAAGGCTGAAATGCCAGAAACCGGTCCTTGGTAGCTTGTTTCCGGTCTAGGGAAGGCATGGCTTGGCAGTTCGGGCTGGACTGTTCCCATGAGGCACAGGGTCAGACTGATTTGCATATGGCCATGTCTGAACTGGGGTGGCAGAGTGGGCTAAAGAACGGTGATGGATTAAACCCAGATCAGTTGACTGGGGGTGAGTGCTTGTATTGTCAACGCTCCGTCCATCATTTCCTTTGGTTTTTCTTTGTTCGCCATAAGTTGGCAGGGTATGCTCAGACGTGAGTCCCTTGCTCACTTTGCCACTGGATTCAAGCAAGCCGGGCTGAAGAAGGCCGAAATGCCAGAAACCGGTCCTCGGTAGCTTGTTTCCGGTCCAGGGAAGGCATGGCTTAGCAGTTCGGGCTGGACTGTTCCCATGAGGCACAGGGTCAGACAGATTTGCATATGGCCATGTCTGAACTGGGGTGGCAGAGTGGGCTAAAGTACGGTGATGGATTAAACCCAGATCAGTTGACTGGGTGTGAGTGCTTGTATTGTCAATGCTCCGTCCATCATTTCCTTTGGTTTTTCTTTGTTCGCCATAAGTTGGCAGGGTATGCTCAGACGTGAGTCCCTTGCTCACTTTGCCACTGGATTCAAGCAAGCTGGGCTGAAGAAGGCCGAAATGCCAGAAACCGGTCCTCGGTAGCTTGTTTCCGGTCCAGGGAAGGCATGGCTTGGCAGTTCGGGCTGGACTGTTCCCATGAGGCACAGGGTCAGACTGATTTGCATATGGCCATGTCTGAACTGGGGTGGCAGAGTGGGCTAAAGAACGGTGATGGATTAAACCCAGATCAGTTGACTGGGGGTGAGTGCTTGTATTGTCAACGCTCCGTCCATCATTTCCTTTGGTTTTTCTTTGTTCGCCATAAGTTGGCAGAGTATGCTCAGACGTGAGTCCCTTGCTCACTTTGCCACTGGATTCAAGCAAGCTGGGCTGAAGAAGGCCGAAATGCCAGAAACCGGTCCTCGGAAGCTTGTTTCCGGTCCAGGGAAGGCATGGCTTGGCAGTTCGGGCTAGACTGTTCCCATGAGGCACAGGGTCAGACTGATTTGCATATAGCCATGTCTGAACTGGGGTGGCAGAGTGGGCTAAAGAACGGTGATGGATTAAACCCAGATCAGTTGACTGGGGATGAGTGCTTGTATTGTCAACGCTCCGTCCATCATTTCCTTTGGTTTTTCCTTGTTCGCCATAAGTTGGCAGGGTATGCTCAGACGTGAGTCCCTTGCTCACTTTGCCACTGGATTCAAGCAAGCCGGGCTGAAGAAGGCTGAAATGCCAGAAACTGGTCCTCGGTAGCTTGTTTCCGGTCCAGGGAAGGCATGGCTTGGCAGTTCGGGCTGGACTGTTCCCATGAGGCACAGGGTGAGACTGATTTGCATATGGACATGTCTGAACTGGGGTGGCAGAGTGGGCTAAAGAACGGTGATGGATTAAACCCAGATCAGTTGACTGGGGGTGAGCGCTTGTATTGTCAATGCTCCGTCCATCATTTCCTTTGGTTTTTCTTTATTCGCCATAAGTTGGCAGGGTATGCTCAGACGTGAGTCCCTTGCTCACTTTGCCACTGGATTCAAGCAAGCCGGGCTGAAGAAGGCTGAAATGCCAGAAACCGGTCCTCAGTAGCTTGTTTCCGGTCCAGGGAAGGCATGGCTTGGCAGTTCGGGCTGGACTGTTCCCATGAGGCACAGGGTCAGACTGATTTGCATATGGCCATGTCTGAACTGGTGTGGCAGAGTGGGCTAAAGAACGGTGATGATTAAACCCAGATCAGTTGACTGGGGGTGAGTGCTTGTATTGTCAACGCTCCGTCCATCATTTCCTTTGGATTTTCTTTGTTCGCCATAAGTTGGCAGGGTATCCTCAGACGTGAGTCCCTTGCTCACTTTGCCACTGGATTCAAGCAAGCCGGGCTGAAGAAGGGTGAAATGCCAGAAACCGGTCCTCGGTAGCTTGTTTCTGGTCCAGGGAAGGCATGGCTTGGCAGTTCGGGCTGGACTGTTCCCATGAGGCACAGGGTCAGACTGATTTGCATATGGCCATGTCTGAACTGGGGTGGCAGAGTGGGCTAAAGAACGGTGATGGATTAAACCCAGATCAGTTGACTGGGGGTGAGCGCTTGTATTGTCAACGCTCCGTCCATCATTTCCTTTGGTTTTTTTTTGTTCGCCATGAGTTGGCAGGGTATGCTCAGACGTGAGTCCCTTGCTCACTTTGCCACTGGATTCAAGCAAGCCGGGCTGAAGAAGGCTGAAATGCCAGAAACCGGTCCTCGGTAGCTTATTTCCGGTCTAGGGAAGGCATGGCTTGGCAGTTCGGGCTGGACTGTTCCCATGAGGCACAGGGTCAGACTGATTTGCATATGGCCATGTCTGAACTGGGGTGGCAGAGTGGGCTAAAGAACGGTGATGGATTAAACCCAGATCAGTTGACTGGGGGTGAGTGCTTGTATTGTCAACGCTCCGTCCATCATTTCCTTTGGTTTTTCTTTGTTCGCCATAAGTTGGCAGGGTATGCTCAGACGTGAGTCCCTTGCTCACTTTGCCACTGGATTCAAGCAAGCCGGGCTGAAGAAGGCTGAAATGCCAAAAACCGGTCCTCGGTAGCTTGTTTCCGGTCCAGGGAAGGCATGGCTTGGCAGTTCGGGCTGGACTGTTCCCATGAGGCACAGGGTCAGACTGATTTGCATATGGCCATGTCTGAACTGGGGTGGCAGAGTGGGCTAAAGAACGGTGATGGATTAAACCCAGATCAGTTGACTGGGGGTGAGTGCTTGTATTGTCAACCCTCCGTCCATCATTTCCTTTGGTTTTTCTTTGTTCGCCATAAGGTGGCAGGGTATGCTCAGACGTGAGTCCCTTGCTCACTTTGCCACTGGATTCAAGCAAGCCGGGCTGAAGAAGGCTGAAATGCCAGAAACCGGTCCTCGGTAGCTTGTTTTCGGTCCAGGGAAGGCATGGCTTGGCAGTTCGGGCTGGACTGTTCCCATGCGGCAAAGGGTCAGACTGATTTGCATATGGCCATGTCTGAACTGGGGTGGCAGAGTAGGCTAAAGAACGGTGATGGATTAAACCCAGATCAGTTGACTCGGGGTGAGTGCTTGTATTGTCAACGCTCCGTCCATCATTTTCTTTGGTTTTTCTTTGTTCGCCATAAGTTGGCAGGGTATGCTCAGACGTGAGTCCCTTGCTCACTTTGCCACTGGATTCAAGCAAGCCAGGCTGAAGAAGGCCGAAATGCCAGAAACCGGTCCTCGGTAGCTTGTTTCCGGTCCAGGGAAGGCATGGCTTGGCAGTTCGGGCTGGACTGTTCTCATGAGGCACAGGGTCAGACTGATTTGCATATGGCTATATCTGAACTGGGGTGGCAGAGTGGGCTAAAGAACGGTGATGGATTAAACCCAGATCAGTTGACTGGGGGTGAGTGCTTGTATTGTCAACGCTCCGTCCATCATTTCCTTTGGTTTTTCTTTGTTCGCCATAAGTTGGCAGGGTATGCTCAGACGTGAGTCCCTTGCTCACTTTGCCACTGGATTCAAGCAAGCCGGGCTGAAGAAGGCTGAAATGCCAGAAACCGGTCCTCGGTAGCTTGTTTCCGGTCCAGGGAAGGCATGGCTTGGCAGTTCGGGCTGGACTGTTCCCATGAGGCACAGGGTCAGACTGATTTACATATGGCCATGTCTGAACTGGGGTGGCAGAGTGGGCTAAAGCACGGTAATGGATTAAACCCAGATCAGTTGACTGGGGGTGAGTGCTTGTATTGTCAACGCTCCGTCCATCATTTCCTTTGGTTTTTCTTTGTTCGCCATAAGTTGGCAGGGTATGCTCAGACGTGAGTCCCTTGCTCACTTTGCCACTGGATTCAAGCAAGCCGGGCTGAAGAAGGCTGAAATGCCAGAAGCCGGTCCTCGGTAGCTTGTTTCCGGTCCAGGGAAGGCATGGCTTGGCAGTTCGGGCTGGACTGTTCCCATGAGGCACAGGGTCAGACTGATTTGCATATGGCCATGTCTGAACTGGGGTGGCAGAGTGGGCTAAAGAACGTTGATGGATTAACCCCAGATCAGTTGACTGGGAGTGAGTGCTTGTATTGTCAACGCTCCGTCCATCATTTGCTTTGGTTTTTCTTTGTTCGCCATAAGTTGGCAGGGTATGCTCAGACGTGAGTCCCTTGCTCACTTTGCCACTGGATTCAAGCAAGCCGGGCTGAAGAAAGCCGAAATGCCAGAAACCGGTCCTCTGTAGCTTGTTTCCAGGCCAGGGAAGGCATGGCTTGGCAGTTCGGGCTGGACTGTTCCCATGAGGCACAGGGTCAGACTGATTTGCATATGGCCATGTCGGAACTGGGGTGGCAGAGTGGGCTAAAGAACGGTGATGGATTAAACCCAGATCAGTTGACTGGGGGTGAGTGCTTGTATTGTCAACGCTCCGTCCATCATTTCCTTTGGTTTTTCTTTGTTCGCCATACGTTGGCAGGGTATGCTCAGACGTGAGTCCATTGCTCACTTTGCCACTGGATTCAAGCAAGCCGGGCTGAAGAAGGCCGAAATGCCAGAAACCGGTCCTCGGTAGCTTGTTTCCGGTCCAGGGAAGGCATGGCTTAGCAGTTCGGGCTGGACTGTTCCCATGAGGCACAGGGCCAGACAGATTTGCATATGGCCATGTCTGAACTGGGGTGGCAGAGTGGGCTAAAGAACGGTGATGGATTAAACCCAGATCAGTTGACTGGGTGTGAGTGCTTGTATTGTCAACGCTCCGTCCATCATTTCCTTTGGTTTTTCTTTGTTCGCCATAAGTTGGCAGGGTATGCTCAGACGTGAGTCCCTTGCTCACTTTGCCACTGGATTCAAGCAAGCTGGGCTGAAGAAGGCTGAAATGCCAGAAACCGGTCCTCGGTAGCTTGTTTCCGGTCTAGGGAAGGCATGGCTTGGCAGTTCGGGCTGGACTGTTCCCATGAGGCACAGGGTCAGACTGATTTGCATATGGCCATGTCTGAACTGGGGTGGCAGAGTGGGCTAAAGAACGGTGATGGATTAAACCCAGATCAGTTGACTGGGGGTGAGTGCTTGTATTGTCAACCCTCCGTCCATCATTTCCTTTGGTTTTCTTTGTTCGCCATAAGTTGGCAGGGTATGCTCAGACGTGAGTCCCTTGCTCACTTTGCCACTGGATTCAAGCAAGCCGGGCTGAAGAAGGCTGAAATGCCAGAAACCGGTCCTCGGTAGCTTGTTTTCGGTCCAGGGAAGGCATGGCTTGGCAGTTCGGGCTGGACTGTTCCCATGAGGCAAAGGGTCAGACTGATTTGCATATGGCCATGTCTGAACTGGGGTGGCAGAGTAGGCTAAAGAACGGTGATGGATTAAACCCAGATCAGTTGACTGGGGGTGAGTGCTTGTATTGTCAACGCTCCGTCCATCATTTCCTTTGGTTTTTCTTTGTTCGCCATAAGTTGGCAGGGTATGCTCAGTCGTGAGTCCCTTGCTCACTTTGCCACTGGATTCAAGCAAGCCAGGCTGAAGAAGGCCGAAATGCCAGAAACCGGTCCTCGGTAGCTTGTTTCCGGTCCAGGGAAGGCATGGCTTGGCAGTTCGGGCTGGACTGTTCCCATGATGCACAGGGTCAGACTGATTTGCATAAGGCCATATCTGAACTGGGGTGGCAGAGTGGGCTAAAGAACGGTGATGGATTAAACCCAGATCAGTTGACTGGGGGTAAGTGCTTGTATTGTCAACGCTCCGTCCATCATTTCCTTTGGGTTTTCTTTGTTCGCCATAAGTTGGCAGGGTATGCTCAGACGTGAGTCCCTTGCTCACTTTGCCACTGGATTCAAGCAAGCCAGGCTGAAGAAGGCTGAAATGCCAGAAACCGGTCCTCGGTAGCTTGTTTCCGGTCCAGGGAAGGCATGGCTTGGCAGTTCGGGCTGGACTGTTCCCATGATGCACAGGGTCAGACTGATTTGCATATGGCCATATCTGAACTGGGGTGGCAGAGTGGGCTAAAGAACGGTGATGGATTAAACCCAGATCAGTTGACTGGGGGTGAGTGCTTGTATTGTCAACGCTCCGTCCATCATTTCCTTTGGTTTTTCTTTGTTCGCCATAAGTTGGCAGGGTATGCTCAGACGTGAGTCCCTTGCTCACTGTGCCACTGGATTCAAGCAAGCTGGGCTGAAGAAGGCTGAAATGCCAGAAACCGGTCCTCGGTAGCTTGTTTCCGGTCTAGGGAAGGCATGGCTTGGCAGTTTGGGCTGGACTGTTCCCATGAGGCACAGGGTCAGACTGATTTGCATATGGCCATGTCTGAACTGGGGTGGCAGAGTGGGCTAAAGAACGGTGATGGATTAAACCCAGATCAGTTGACTGGGGGTGAGTGCTTGTATTGTCAACCCTCCGTCCATCATTTCCTTTGGTTTTTCTTTGTTCGCCATAAGTTGGCAGGGTATGCTCAGACGTGAGTCCCTTGCTCACTTTGCCACTGGATTCAAGCAAGCCGGGCTGAAGAAGGCCGAAATGCCAGAAACCGGTCCTCGGTAGCTTGTTTGCGGTCCAGGGAAGGCATGGCTTAGCAGTTCGGGCTGGACTGTTCCCATGAGGCACAGGGTCAGACAGATTTGCATATGGCCATGTCTGAACTGGGGTGGCAGAGTGGGCTAAAGAACGGTGATGGATTAAACCCAGATCAGTTGACTGGGTGTGAGTGCTTGTATTGTCAACGCTCCGTCCATCATTTCCTTTGGTTTTTCTTTGTTCGCCATAAGTTGGCAAGGTATGCTCAGACGTGAGTCCCTTGCTCACTTTGCCACTGGATTCAAGCAAGCTGGGCTGAAGAAGGCTGAAATGCCAGAAACCGGTCCTTGGTAGCTTGTTTCCGGTCTAGGGAAGGCATGGCTTGGCAGTTCGGGCTGGACTGTTCCCATGAGGCACAGGGTCAGACTGATTTGCATATGGCCATGTCTGAACTGGGGTGGCAGAGTAGGCTAAAGAACGGTGATGGATTAAACCCAGATCAGTTGACTGGGGGTGAGTGCTTGTATTGTCAACGCTCCGTCCATCATTTCCTTTGGTTTTTCTTTGTTCGCCATAAGTTGGCAGGGTATGCTCAGACGTGAGTCCCTTGCTCACTTTGCCACTGGATTCAAGCAAGCCAGGCTGAAGAAGGCCGAAATGCCAGAAACCGGTCCTCGGTAGCTTGTTTCCGGTCCAGGGAAGGCATGGCTTGGCAGTTCGGGCTGGACTGTTCCCATGATGCACAGGGTCAGACTGATTTGCATAAGGCCATATCTGAACTGGGGTGGCAGAGTGGGCTAAAGAACGGTGATGGATTAAACCCAGATCAGTTGACTGGGGGTGAGTGCTTGTATTGTCAACGCTCCGTCCATCATTTCCTTTGGGTTTTCTTTGTTCGCCATAAGTTGGCAGGGTATGCTCAGACGTGAGTCCCTTGCTCACTTTGCCACTGGATTCAAGCAAGCCAGGCTGAAGAAGGCCGAAATGCCAGTAACCGGTCCTCGGTAGCTTGTTTCCGGTCCAGGGAAGGCATGGCTTGGCAGTTCGGGCTGGACTGTTCCCATGATGCACAGGGTCAGACTGATTTGCATATGGCCATATCTGAACTGGGGTGGCAGAGTGGGCTAAAGAACGGTGATGGATTAAACCCAGATCAGTTGACTGGGGGTGAGTGCTTGTATTGTCAACGCTCCGTCCATCATTTCCTTTGGTTTTTCTTTGTTCGCCATAAGTTGGCAGGGTATGCTCAGACGTGAGTCCCTTGCTCACTTTGCCACTGGATTCAAGCAAGCTGGGCTGAAGAAGGCTGAAATGCCAGAAACCGGTCCTCGGTAGCTTGTTTCCGGTCTAGGGAAGGCATGGCTTGGCAGTTCGGGCTGGACTGTTCCCATGAGGCACAGGGTCAGACTGATTTGCATATGGCCATGTCTGAACTGGGGTGGCAGAGTGGGCTAAAGAACGGTGATGGATTAAACCCAGATCAGTTGACTGGGGGTGAGTGCTTGTATTGTCAACCCTCCGTCCATCATTTCCTTTGGTTTTTCTTTGTTCGCCATAAGTTGGCAGGGTATGCTCAGACGTGAGTCCCTTGCTCACTTTGCCACTGGATTCAAGCAAGCCGGGCTGAAGAAGGCCGAAATGCCAGAAACCGGTCCTCGGTAGCTTGTTTCCGGTCCAGGGAAGGCATGGCTTAGCAGTTCGGGCTGGACTGTTCCCATGAGGCACAGGGTCAGACAGATTTGCATATGGCCATGTCTGAACTGGGGTGGCAGAGTGGGCTAAAGAACGGTGATGGATTAAACCCAGATCAGTTGACTGGGTGTGAGTGCTTGTATTGTCAACGCTCCGTCCATCATTTCCTTTGGTTTTTCTTTGTTCGCCATAAGTTGGCAAGGTATGCTCAGACGTGAGTCCCTTGCTCACTTTGCCACTGGATTCAAGCAAGCTGGGCTGAAGAAGGCTGAAATGCCAGAAACCGGTCCTTGGTAGCTTGTTTCCGGTCTAGGGAAGGCATGGCTTGGCAGTTCGGGCTGGACTGTTCCCATGAGGCACAGGGTCAGACTGATTTGCATATGGCCATGTCTGAACTGGGGTGGCAGAGTGGGCTAAAGAACGGTGATGGATTAAACCCAGATCAGTTGACTGGGGGTGAGTGCTTGTATTGTCAACGCTCCGTCCATCATTTCCTTTGGTTTTTCTTTGTTCGCCATAAGTTGGCAGGGTATGCTCAGACGTGAGTCCCTTGCTCACTTTGCCACTGGATTCAAGCAAGCCGGGCTGAAGAAGGCCGAAATGCCAGAAACCGGTCCTCGGTAGCTTGTTTCCGGTCCAGGGAAGGCATGGCTTAGCAGTTCGGGCTGGACTGTTCCCATGAGGCACAGGGTCAGACAGATTTGCATATGGCCATGTCTGAACTGGGGTGGCAGAGTGGGCTAAAGTACGGTGATGGATTAAACCCAGATCAGTTGACTGGGTGTGAGTGCTTGTATTGTCAATGCTCCGTCCATCATTTCCTTTGGTTTTTCTTTGTTCGCCATAAGTTGGCAGGGTATGCTCAGACGTGAGTCCCTTGCTCACTTTGCCACTGGATTCAAGCAAGCTGGGCTGAAGAAGGCCGAAATGCCAGAAACCGGTCCTCGGTAGCTTGTTTCCGGTCCAGGGAAGGCATGGCTTGGCAGTTCGGGCTGGACTGTTCCCATGAGGCACAGGGTCAGACTGATTTGCATATGGCCATGTCTGAACTGGGGTGGCAGAGTGGGCTAAAGAACGGTGATGGATTAAACCCAGATCAGTTGACTGGGGATGAGTGCTTGTATTGTCAACGCTCCGTCCATCATTTCCTTTGGTTTTCTTTGTTCGCCATAAGTTGGCAGGGTATGCTCAGACGTGAGTCCTTTGCTCACTTTGCCACTGGATTCAAGCAAGCCGGGCTGAAGAAGGCTGAAATGCCAGAAACCGGTCCTCGGTAGCTTGTTTCCGGTCCAGGGAAGGCATGGCTTGGCAGTTCGGGCTGGACTGTTCCCATGAGGCACAGGGTCAGACTGATTTGCATATGGCCATGTCTGAACTGGGGTGGCAGAGTGGGCTAAAGAACGGTGATGGATTAAACCCAGATCAGTTGACTGGGGGTGAGTGCTTGTATTGTCAACGCTCCGTCCATCATTTCCTTTGGTTTTTCTTTGTTCGCCATAAGTTGGCAGGGTATGCTCAGACGTGAGTCCCTTGCTCACTTTGCCACTGGATTCAAGCAAGCCGGGCTGAAGAAGGCTGAAATGCCAAAAATTGGTCCTCGGTAGCTTGTTTCCGGTCCAGGGAAGGCATGGCTTGGCAGTTCGGGCTGGACTGTTCCCATGAGGCACAGGGTCTGACTGATTTGCATATGGCCATGTCTGAACTGGGGTGGCAGAGTGGGCTAAAGAACGGTGATGGATTAAACCCAGATCAGTTGACTGGGGGTGAGTGCTTGTATTGTCAACGCTCCGTCCATCATTTCCTATGGTTTTTCTTTGTTCGCCATAAGTTGGCAGGGTATGCTCAGACGTGAGTCCCTTGCTCACTTTGCCACTGGATTCAAGCAAGCCGGGCTGAAGAAGGCTGAAATGCCAGGAACCGGTCCTCGGTAGCTTGTTTCCGGTCCAGGGAAGGCATGGCTTGGCAGTTCGGGCTGGACTGTTCCCATGAGGCACAGGGTCAGACTGATTTGCATATGGCCATGTCTGAACTGGGGTGGCAGAGTGGGCTAAAGAACGGTGATGGATTAAACCCAGATCAGTTGACTGGGGTGAGTGCTTGTATTGTCAACGCTCCGTCCATCATTTCCTTTGGTTTTTCCTTGTTCGCCATAAGTTGGCAGGGTATGCTCAGACGTGAGTCCCTTGCTCACTTTGCCACTGGATTCAAGCAAGCCGGGCTGAAGAAGGCTGAAATGCCAGAAACTGGTCCTCGGTAGCTTGTTTCCGGTCCAGGGAAGGCATGGCTTGGCAGTTCGGGCTGGACTGTTCCCATGAGGCACAGGGTGAGACTGATTTGCATATGGACATGTCTGAACTGGGGTGGCAGAGTGGGCTAAAGAACGGTGATGGATTAAACCCAGATCAGTTGACTGGGGGTGAGCGCTTGTATTGTCAATGCTCCGTCCATCATTTCCTTTGGTTTTTCTTTATTCGCCATAAGTTGGCAGGGTATGCTCAGACGTGAGTCCCTTGCTCACTTTGCCACTGGATTCAAGCAAGCCGGGCTGAAGAAGGCTGAAATGCCAGAAACCGGTCCTCAGTAGCTTGTTTCCGGTCCAGGGAAGGCATGGCTTGGCAGTTCGGGCTGGACTGTTCCCATGAGGCACAGGGTCAGACTGATTTGCATATGGCCATGTCTGAACTGGTGTGGCAGAGTGGGCTAAAGAACGGTGATGATTAAACCCAGATCAGTTGACTGGGGGTGAGTGCTTGTATTGTCAACGCTCCGTCCATCATTTCCTTTGGATTTTCTTTGTTCGCCATAAGTTGGCAGGGTATCCTCAGACGTGAGTCCCTTGCTCACTTTGCCACTGGATTCAAGCAAGCCGGGCTGAAGAAGGGTGAAATGCCAGAAACCGGTCCTCGGTAGCTTGTTTCTGGTCCAGGGAAGGCATGGCTTGGCAGTTCGGGCTGGACTGTTCCCATGAGGCACAGGGTCAGACTGATTTGCATATGGCCATGTCTGAACTGGGGTGGCAGAGTGGGCTAAAGAACGGTGATGGATTAAACCCAGATCAGTTGACTGGGGGTGAGTGCTTGTATTGTCAACGCTCCGTCCATCATTTCCTTTGGTTTTTTTTTGTTCGCCATGAGTTGGCAGGGTATGCTCAGACGTGAGTCCCTTGCTCACTTTGCCACTGGATTCAAGCAAGCCGGGCTGAAGAAGGCTGAAATGCCAGAAACCGGTCCTCGGTAGCTTATTTCCGGTCTAGGGAAGGCATGGCTTGGCAGTTCGGGCTGGACTGTTCCCATGAGGCACAGGGTCAGACTGATTTGCATATGGCCATGTCTGAACTGGGGTGGCAGAGTGGGCTAAAGAACGGTGATGGATTAAACCCAGATCAGTTGACTGGGGGTGAGTGCTTGTATTGTCAACGCTCCGTCCATCATTTCCTTTGGTTTTTCTTTGTTCGCCATAAGTTGGCAGGGTATGCTCAGACGTGAGTCCCTTGCTCACTTTGCCACTGGATTCAAGCAAGCCAGGCTGAAGAAGGCTGAAATGCCAGAAACAGGTCCTCGGTAGCTTGTTTCCGGTACAGGAAAGGCATGGCTTGGCAGTTCGGGCTGGACTGTTCCCATGAGGCACAGGGTCAGACTGATTTGCATATGGCCATGTCTGAACTGGGGTGGCAGAGTGGGCTAAAGAACGGTGATGGATTAAACCCAGATCAGTTGACTGGGGGTGAGTGCTTGTATTGTCAATGCTCCGTCCATCATTTCCTTTGGTTTTTCTTTGTTCGCCATAAGTTGGCAGGGTATGCTCAGACGTGAGACCCTTGCTCACTTTGCCACTGGATTCAAGCAAGCCGGGCTGAAGAAGGCTGAAATGCCAGAAACCGGTCCTCTGTAGCTTGTTTCCGGTCCAGGGAAGACATGGCTTGGCAGTTCGGGCTGGAGTGTTCCCATGAGGCACAGGGTCAGACTGATGTGCATATGGCCATTTATGAACTGGGGTGGCAGAGTGGGCTAAAGAACGGTGATGGATTAAACCCAGATCAGTTGACTGGGGGTGAGTGCTTGTAATGTCAACGCTCCGTCCATCATTTCCTTTGGTTTTCCTCATTTTATTTATGTGCCTCAAACTCAGCTGTGAATTTAATCACGCTCCTGATATTCGCAAATGATGCAGGGATGTTGTCAAGAACGCCAATAGGCCTGTGCATTTTTTTTCTCATTTTTGTAACTTTAGGGTTCTGAAAATTAACCGTAACAATACCACAGCTATAACTGCTGAAGATATACCCCAGATTTTTACTTTGAGGAGGGAAAATTGGAACTTGTTAAGTATGATTATAAAGGTTTCAGGTTTTCAGATGGTGTTATGTAGAGCGAGAAACATAAAAAAGGGTGTTAACAATAAACGAGACAGTTGATGTTGCTGGACATTTTTGTGGCTGCAAACTTTAACATGATTAGGGCCCACGCTATATACTTTTCTTTGGGCACAACTATTGAGATAGAGGATTCCACAAACCTTGCCTGCAATCGAAAACACCTCTGTGAAAAATCTGTTGAACTGGCCCACGGTTGCATCTCTCCTTATTCCACTTGAGGTTGGGACGAAGAGTTGGCTTCGGAGATTTGCTACAGGTCACGTCTTGTCAAGGTCTGATAAAGGAGGGGAGAAGAGTTACGACCCTACAAGACTTCATCTTTGAACCTCTAAGGAAGAATGGGTGCAAGGATTTGAAATATGATACAAGTTATCTTGAGAGAATGGACTCCCACTATACTGCTCTAGCCATGGAAGGTTTTCAGAATGTCCCTAAAAATCATAAACAGTAGGTATTAGGATTGGGCCGACAGGCAAAAACTTGAGTTATACCGTGATATTACCCTCACTGACTATCCTATACATGGAGGAGAAACCCTTGGAGAGAAGGGAGGTACTTGGAAATTATTGAACCAGTTTAGTACAATTTGAGTGCTAGTTTGAGCAATTACTGATTTTGGCAGTACAACATTGTTTTTGTAAGATTATGATGTGGTACTGATTTTTGTGGAAATTCTGGATTGGGCTAAAGGTTCCCAAAACGTGTCTTATTTGAGATTCAGCTGGGCATACTGGTGCAGCATCACCCACATTAGACAGGCTAAGTACAACACACTCTCCTTGCTGTCAGCACTGGTGTTGCGGGTTGCTTTAAATGATCTACGAGAGGATTCATGTACAGTGTTGACGCTGGAATTAGTTCCTAATTAAATCTCAGTTTACCATCATCAGTGCCAGTTCCCGCTGATACTGAGACAATGAATCTTTACTGTTGTTTTATAGAAGATCAAGAGCTGTACATCCCATAAATTATAATCACAATATATAATCTATTTTCAGTCAATAATGAGAATTTGGTATTAGTTAAAGGGTTTTATTATTCAGAATTTTAGTAGGCCATCTTTATTTAAATTACAGATTAATTTGTATTAAACTAAACAAAAATGAACAGAAATCAATAATCAATATTAGTCTATCAAATAATCATAATAAATGCATTACGATCATTCCATAAAAGAAAGAATCCCTATTCTGGGAATGGGGAGAGAATTGGAGAATTGGAGAAACCCTTGGAGAGAAGGGAGGTACTTGGAAATTATTAAACCAGTTTAGTACAATTTGAGTGCTAGTTTGAGCAATTACTGATTTTGGCAGTACAACATTGTTTTTGTAAGATTATGATGTGGTACTGATTTTTGTGGAAATTCTGGATTGGGCTGAATGTTCCCAAAACGTGTCTTATTTGAGATTCAGCTGGGCATACTGGTGCAGCATCACCCACATTAGACAGGCTAAGTACAACACACTCTCCTTGCTGTCAGCACTGGTGTTGCGGGTTGCTTTAAATGATCTACAAGAGGATTCATGTACAGTGTTGACGCTGGAATTAGTTCCTAATTAAATCTCAGTTTACCATCATCAGTGCCAGTTCCCGCTGATACTGAGACAATGAATCTTTACTGTTGTTTTATAGAAGATCAAGAGCTGTACATCCCATAAATTATAATCACAATATATAATCTATTTTCAGTCAATAATGAGAATTTGGTATTAGTTAAAGGGTTTTATTATTCAGAATTTTAGTAGGCCATCTTTATTTAAATTACAGATTAATTTGTATTAAACTAAAAAAATGAACAGAAATCAATAATCAATATTAGTCTATCAAATAATCATAATAAATGCATTACGATCATTCCATAAAAGAAAGAATCCCTATTCTGGGAATGGGGAGAGAATTGGAGAATTGGAGAAACCCTTGGAGAGAAGGGAGGTACTTGGAAATTATTGAACCAGTTTAGTACAAATTGAGTGCTAGTTTGAGCAATTACTGATTTTGGCAGTACAACATTGTTTTTGTAAGATTATGATGTGGTACTGATTTTTGTGGAAATTCTGGATTGGGCTGAAGGTTCCCAAAACGTGTCTTATTTGAGATTCAGCTGGGCATACTGGTGCAGCATCACCCACATTAGACAGGCTAAGTACAACACACTCTCCTTGCTGTCAGCACTGGTGTTGCGGGTTGCTTTAAATGATCTACGAGTGGATTCATGTACAGTGTTGACGCTGGAATTAGTTCCTAATTAAATCTCAGTTTACCATCATCAGTGCCAGTTCCCGCTGATACTGAGACAATGAATCTTTACTGTTGTTTTATAGAAGATCAAGAGCTGTACATCCCATAAATTATAATCACAATATGTAATCTATTTTCAGTCAATAATGAGAATTTGGTATTAGTTAAAGGGTTTTATTATTCAGAATTTTAGTAGGCCATCTTTATTTAAATTACAGATTAATTTGTATTAAACTAAAAAAAAATGAACAGAAATCAATAATCAATATTAGTCTATCAAATAATCATAATAAATGCATTACGATCATTCCATAAAAGAAAGAATCCCTATTCTGGGAATGGGGAGAGAATTGGTGTCAGTCAGAGCCCATAAAGGGTTCTAGTTAGAGAGAGTGAAGGTTCAACATAAAGCTTAAAAAAATCAGTTCAATAAATTAAAATCAATCAAAGCAGAAATTTCCATAAAGAGAAGTTCTAGAAACTCAGTAGAGTCTCAAAATAGCGTGAAATAAGGCTAAAGGGATATTGATGGGATCAGTAGCAGAAGTAGCAGCCGCAATCAGCAAGGACAATGGAGTAAAAGATGTGTTAACCTACTCTAGGACAACAAACATATTTGGGACAACTTTCTGCCCCTAACCATTGGCACAGCCTAAATTGCATTTGCAATGTATTCTTCAACTCGTATTCCTCTTTTCCATTTTTCAAAACGTTATTTAATTCCCTTAATAATCCACATTTTTGCTTGAAATAATTTTGGTCTTCATGCAAGGAAAAGCCATTTCCCAAGTTTCTAATGCTCTTGCCGGGCCATTCTAACCAAACTTCAAGAACACGATTATAGCCAAATTCATCCGTAGCAGTTTATTAAAATCCAATGCATTTTGGGCCTCAGGGGCCCTTCGTCAGGGGAACCTGAAAATAACAATGTGCACCAGATCGGCTGAGGTGGCATTAAGGATCTTGCGGACATCGTCGGATGCTCCCATAGTTGTAGCCATGGCAACATTTCTGAGCTGGGCATGGCTCATTCGTTGTAAAAAATTAAGAGAACTCCAAGCCTAGCTTCAGTCATATTGATGCCATGTAATTCGAGTGTGGTACAATTAATTATGGAATTTCAAGTAGCAATGGTTGTCTGGTTTTATACTGTATTTATTGGTTTTTAGTGGTCCTCTGTTGCTGAGTTTTTTTAATTGAAATATACATTGTTTTGACTATTGACCACCGCACTGTTTCGACTGCACTTATGGCACTGTGCTTTTTATCCAATACCTTTTTTTACCTAATGTTGTATGTATTGTCTTTCATGATTATTTTAATCGAAATAAAGACATAATGAAATGAAATGAAATGAAAATGACAATTACACATACTTTAATATTACATCAGCCAATATAAGTGAATACATACAACAGCATTTCATGCTTAAAGTTGCCCTCTCTTCTTAGTCTCAATAATTAATTCAACTGAAATGCATTCTTTACATTCTCGTAGTGTCTCCGTCATTCAGATTTAAATGCTGCATCTTCATATGAGTATTTCTTCATTACCTCACCACACAACAAATCTCTAATCGTGTATGAACAGTGATCTCAGTATAAGTAGAAACAGGAGCCTGAGGCCAGAATTCAGGCCAGACTCCTAAACAGGATATAAATCAATTATTTCAGGACATCGGATTTTGAAGGATAAAACATACACACACAGACCAAGAATAAATATCCACCAAACAATTTAATGTATTCTTTTTCAGGTGGACACTCTTTTGGTATTCAAGGAGTAACAGTTATGATTAGGTTGCTCCAAGAGGGAACGTGCTAATAGAGTGAGATGTGCTCAGTGTAAAGGAAAAGAAGGATTCAGTGACATAGAGAAGAGGAACTGCGTATTATTTCAAAAGGCAATACTAAATGGTTAACTTTCACCATCATATGCAGCCTTGCTATACAAAATTATATACACCGTTAAATTATAACATGTATGACTACAGAATTGAATTCAGCTTCGTGCACGATAGGGGACAGCAAAATGATGTTTATAGTCTAGGCCTTAGTCAAGGGCGTCAACGTTTCGATCCGGCTTAATGCACAAGGGAAATTCCAACCTCGGCCGTGTGGATCTTCATCAGGACTGAGGGAGAAGGGGCAACCTGGAGGGAGCTAGTTAATGCACCTAGAGGGAATAAAGCGAAGGAGCAGGGGTCAGGTCTGTGGTGGTGTACTGGTATGCACAACAAGGTACGTGGTGAGGCAAGGGTTAAGCTTACCCTCTTCGTGTGGCATGTAGCCACAGGACAGTACATCCAGTCAATGGCTGTTCAATGTTTCATAAGTCTTCATCTAGGCATCATGGTTATAGCACTGGTGAAGAAAATAGGGTGCCTTAAGTATAAATCACTGGCGCCAGAAACCAAAGTAAGTTAAGTAGCCCAAAAACGGGGACATACCTCCGTTTACGTTCAGGAATTAAGCCTGGAAAAGGGACGGACGCCGTCTCAACCCGTGTCTGGGTCGCGGTGAATAGATCGGCCGTCTGTGGACAAACATACGATAATTAATTCGGTTGTGAGGCAAGGGCCTGCGTCTCTCATTGACTAGCGAAACGTGTCAAGAAAAGTTACCTTGGGCCAGCGAGGGATGTTCGCCGTGCCGTATCCAGCAAAGGATGGAGAGGAATGCGACCGCGGCCGGGAGGCAATAAATTCCCGCGGCCGCGGGAAAACACTGTGAACATGCGCTGAAGGCCAGAGTGGAAAGACTCGATGGGGCCTGGCGCGGGGTAACCGGAGGGAGGGAAGAAGGCTCCAGTGATGAGGATACATAGCAACTTGGGCCCCAAGTACAATACATTAAAAAATGACCGAATTGTTCAAGACGAAAAATAACATACTGATAATAACATGAAATGTGCATAGTATATAGAGTGAAAGACAGCGGTGAATGTTTATACAGTCAACGGTCATACCGGTAACTCTTCGGCACAATTCCTATGCATATGTGTACACAGGATATGAACATAGAAAGCTCAAGTAAATCCATTACAAGAAACAGGGGTTAAAATAACAGTGCCATAGTGGGTATGTCCAATAATAAATAGTGTACAGTATATACAGTGAAGGAACACACTTGCCACTCAGCCGTAGGAAGGATTAAGTAGGGCTACATTTGTGTCTACATGCAAGATAGTAGTACTGAGTCCAAAGGGTCCAGGCCTACATGGTGAAGGACATAACAGGGGTCCCAGGCAGGGGAAACAGGAATTTAAGGGGCATCTTAAAGAGGGAGTTAGTTGGTAAAGACAGATACCTGTCTGTTTATCTACTCAGACTCATTCAAACCCCGTGCAATGGTGTCAAGGGAATGTATCCACCTACACTCCCGTTTACGTAAAACACTTGCAAAATTTCCCCCTCTGGGGTTGGGTGTTACTTTTTCTATAACCCACCACCTGAGGCTACTGGTGTGTGTTCGAAGCTAGAAAAATGTTCAACTAGAGGGGCACCCTGTACTTGACATCTGATCCGGCTGCAATGTTGTAGTATGCAGCATTTTATTTTTTGAGTAGTTTGTCCTGCATACATGAATTTGCAAGGGCAATGGATAGCATAGATTACTCCGGATGAGTTACAATTGCTGAAATCTTTGAGTTCGTATGTATGGCTGTTATGGGAAAATTCAGTCATGTCCTTAGTCATCTGGCAGGCTTTACATATCCCGCATTTGTGGTGGCCATTAACCTGCGGTAGTCCCCAAAGTGTTTCGTGTGTCGGGGTGCAGGGTGGAGGAAGTAAGGATTTGACAACATAATCCCTCATATCCTTCCCCTTTCTAAAGGCGTGGAGAGGCGGGGGCATGTTTCTCAATTCTTCTGTGACCAAATGCCAATGTTTATTGATGACTTTTTGAATACTGTTGCTCTTGGTGTTATATGTGGTCACACAGACCAACCGTTCCTCATTGTTGGTCTTGATTTTAGGGACAAGAAGGAACTCCCTGTGGTTGTGCCAAGCTCTCTTCCGTGCTTTTTTCAAAAGTCTTATAGGATATCCTTGTTCCAAGAGTCTCGCTAGGAGACCGGCGGATTCGTTAAAATAGTCCTCTTTTTTCGAGCAATTCCGCCGTAACCTTAGGAATTGACCGAAGGGTAAGTTGTCCCTGAGGTTACGGGGATGGTGACTAGTGTATCTGAGTAAGGTGTTGCGCTCACTGCTCTTTCTGTATAAACTTGTGATCAGGGTACCAGACTCTTCCTTAATCACAATATCCAGAAAATTGATAGACTTTTTGTCGAGTTCTATAGTGAACTGAATATCACGTGAGCGAGTATTCAGCCAGGTATGAAATTGTTTGAGTGTGTCTTCTGAACCCTTCCAGAGTATCAAAACATCATCGATGTATCGACGCCATATTATTATGCTACTCTGGAAGGGTTTGCAGCTGCTCAGGATGAATTTTTGTTCGTACTCATGCATAAAGATGATGGCTAGATTGGGGGCAAAACTTTCCCCCATAGCCACACCCTTGGTTTGTTCATAGTATTTCCCTTGGAAGTAAAATACATTTTTGGTCGTAGCTATAGTCAGTAGGCCAATAATAAAGTCCGTGGGGACTTTATGTGGCGAGGGTCTGCGATCGAGTACAGTTCTCATGCATTGAAGGGCTGCTGCTTGCGGTATATTGGTGTAAAGTGCAGCAATGTCCATAGTGGCAAGTACGTTAGATTCAGGATCATAGGGTAGGCCATCCACAAGTTTGATAGTCTGCATGGTATCCTTGAGGTAGGTCGAGGTATTTTCAGCAATGGGCTTAAGGAATATGTTGATATATTTACAGAGGGGCTCAAGGATAGACCCACATCCAGATATTATAGGCCTGCCTGGTGGTCTCTGCATATTTTTATGGACTTTCGGCAAGGTATAAATAGTGGGCATTCTAGGATGTTTGTTGTTTAAATAGTCCAGTTCTGGTTGGCTGAGGAAACCATCCTCACAAGCTTTTTTGGTGATGTTGGTTATCATTTGGGCAATGTCTTTAGTGGGGTCTTTATTCAGTTTTTTATAATTACCCTGTACTTCTAATTGGGAGAGTATCTCATTTTTGTAATTTTCCGCATTCTGAACAACAATGGCTCCGCCTTTGTCAGCGGGTTTGATGACAATGTTATGATTGAGTTTGAGGGTGGTCAGGACTTCTCGTTCAGGTTTAGATATATTGTATCTAACGTATCGTCTTTCTGTGAGTATTTTGTTGACATCTCTTAGTACAACCTGTTCGTAGGCTACCAGTTTGGGTGGCATCAGGTGGGCCGGGGGGTTGAATTTGGATGGCGGCCTCAGGCCACTCGCAGAAAAAATGGGTTTGTGAGGGATCTTGAGAAAATACTGCTTGAGTCTAATTTTACGGAAAAACTGATGAAGCTCTACTTGGAGGTTAAAGGTATTGGGCATGGATGTGGGGACAAAAGATAGTCCTTTAGACAATATTTCCTGTTCATTAGGTTTCAGGGCATAGTCTTATAGGTTTATTACAGGGTTAGTGGGGGTGTAGGCTACCATCTGTAATGCTGCCTGTGAGTCTGAATGTCCCCATGTGACTCCTGTTGGAAGTGAGTTTGTCTCCTCCCCCTGCCTCTGCCCTGGTTCCATGTTTGAGTGCTCTGACCCCTGGGGTGGCCCCAGGGGTGCCCTCGTCCTCTCTGGCCCCACCAAGGGTCATCTTCTAAAAAAGGCTTCTGGTCTGTGTAGGTATTTGTGGAGGGTGCTGTGTTTGTGCTTGGGCCCGGACGGTCGGTATCACCGTCCGAGGTGCTACCTGCAGAAGAGCCAGAGAAAGTTTGGTATCTTCTATAGCCTCCCCTGCCTCTGCTTGAAAAAGAACCCTGTTGTTCCCTTACGTAATAGTCTTCGCTGAGGTAGGGGTAAGTAATCTTTTTATCATAGACTTTGTTGTCCCTGGAAACTTTCTCAAATTTATTTGCCTGGGTAAAGAGATCGAAGTCCTTGATGGTTCTTTCCAATCTTTCAAGGGCTTCTTTGGCGTTAGTTAATGCTTGATCCTCAATGATTTCTTTTCTAAGGTCTGCAATTTCCTTAGTCAGGCATTGTACCTCCTCAATGGCTGTCTCAATCCCAAGCACCATCCAGTGCCTGGAACAATTATTTGAGACAAAACTAAAGTTTTCCTTAAATTTTGGATTGTCCAGGAAGATGGCCGGTTCGTTTCTCACCTGGAGGCCAACCGGGATTACATTGGATTGGAGGTACTGTGCCAAAGTATGTCCGTTGAGTCTGGTTCTAATAAGTTTCTTTTCTAGTCTTTCTAATTTCGATATTTTGTCATTGAGTGTGAGGTCAAGATTGGTATTGGTGCTGCCTAACAGTAACCCACCTCCTGGTTCTTGTAACAGTTGTTTTATATAGTCTTCAGTGTTCGATAGGGTTTCCCTTTCTGACATATTCCTACCTAATCTTCAAATACAGTGTATCTACAGTGTGGTTGGTAACTGAACATCAAGGTGAATGGGTACAGTGAGACAGGCATATATATGTACATACATTTAAACAAACAAAACCCTCGCAGGCATTACCTGCGAAAGGTGGCCATTTAAAAAAATGGGGTATTCCCAAAGTTAGTCCTGGACCTGGGCACAACGTGATACAGAAAATAATGGTCCTAGAACCTAATTTGCAACAGCAATTTAATCAGAGCACATAGTTAATAGGATTCATAAGTTCAGAAACAGGAGCCTGAGGCCAGAATTCAGGTCAGACTCCTAAACACAATATAAATCAATTATTTCAGGACATCGGATTTTGAAGGATAAAACATACACACACAGACCAAGAATAAATATCCACCAAACAATTTAATGTATTCTTTTTCAGGTGGACACTCTTTTGGTATTCAAGGAGTAACAGTTATGATGAGGTTGCTCCAAGAGGGAACGTGCTAATAGAGTGAGATGTGCTCAGTGTAAAGGAAAAGAAGGATTCAGTGACATAGAGAAGAGGAACTGCGTATTATTTCAAAAAGCAATACGAAATGGTTAACTTTCACCATCATATGCAGCCTAGCTATACAAAATTATATACACCGTTAAATTATAACATGTATGACTACAGAATTGAATTCAGCTTCTTGCACGATAGGGGACAGCAAAATGATGTTTATAGTCTAGGCCTTAGTCAAGGGCGTTGACGTTTCCATCCGGCTTAATGCACAAGGGAAATTCCAACCTCGGCCGTGTGGATCTTCATCAGGACTGAGGGAGAAGGGGCAACCTGGAGGGAGCTAGTTAATGCACCTTGAGGGAATAAAGCGAAGGAGCAGGGGTCAGGTCTGTGGTGGTGTACTGGTATGCACAACAAGGTACGTGGTGAGGCAAGGGTTACGCTTACCCTCTTCGTGTGGCGTGTAGCCACAGGACAGTACATCCAGTCAATGGCTGTTTAATGTGTCATAAGTCTTCATCTAGGCATCATGGTTATAGCACTGGTGCTATAATCATGATGCCACACGAAGAGGGTAAGCTTAACCCTTGCCTCACCACATACCTTGTTGTGCATACCAGTACACCACCACAGACCTGACCCCTGCTCCTTCGCTTTATTCCCTCTAGGTGTATTAACTACCTCTCTCCAGGTTGCCCCTTCTCCCCCAGTCCTGATGAAGATCCGCACGGCCGAGGTTGGAATTTCCCTTGTGCATTAAGCCGGATGGAAACGTCAACGCCCTTGACTAAGGCCTAGACTATAAACATCCTTTTGCTGTCCCCTATCGTGCAAGAAGCTGAATTCAATTCTGTAGTCATACATGTTAGTACACAGCCCACCTCAAAGTGCCACTCACGTCGGACTTAACCTTCAGCCCTAATTCACTTGATATGCATATAATGATTAATACACTTTCAAGCGATATGAATATGCCATAAACAAATCCACACACAATGAAGCATCAAAGGAATGAAAATGACCATGCTGAGTAGGGACAAAGTCTGATTAAATCTGCACCACAAGACAGTCCGACAAGAGTGCTGGTCGAGAACGAATTGCATATACTACAGTCTCCCTGCACACAACGTGCTTCTCAATGTGAGGATAAAGTCCAGGGAAAGCAAGTGGACTCCACTCCACTAGAGACTTAAAATCGTAACTCCTCCTCCTCTGTCGGCCACTGAAATACTCATATCGGCCTCGAACAGCAACACGAGAACTCCAAAAGGATTCCAGAAACACGGGCACATGTTAAAAGTCGGAATAGTAGACTCTCGCCGGTGTAGCTGAACAAGCTGTTCCTATGTCACTCCATAACCTGTTCAATCTTCCAGTAACGGAGCTCACACAGAATACTAAGTATGGCTATTCTTCATCCAGCAACATCATCCACTGATGGTCCCTTGAAGCATGGGTTTTACTACATATTTCGGACACTCTTTGTAGCATCGAGAGCGTGGAATGGGCACAGACACCACAAGTCCTGACAGTACCCTCCTCCTACCTATACCGTGCGACAGAGTTCCTGCAGCTGTTCAAAAACTGTCAAATCAAATGAATAGCCTTTATAGACTGCACCAGCTCCAAGGAATCATTTTCGGAACCATATTCAGACCATGATACCGGATACCAGACATGACCATTGCGTTTATGCATGTCTTTAATAGCTTTCACTTGAAAGTCAGTTGCACCATTAACAAAGATAGGTGGGGGCGAGGATGTGCTCTATCAGAGGCTGGTTTGAGAAGGGATGGGTGAACACCAGATGTGTTTTCATAGAAGATGGCAACTGCAATCGATAACTGACTGAAATAAATAATTTGACAATAACAAAAGGTCCCACAAACTTTGGTTTTTGAACTTATGTTGCACTTTGAACTTTAGATTCTTGGTGGATAACTACACTGTATCACCTTCTGCATATTGTGGCCATTTTTGTCTTTTCTGATCAGCAAATCATTTATCCTGCTCTTTGGCTACAATCACATGTGTCCGTGTCTTTTTGCAATGTCAGACAATTGTCTAATATAGCCCCTATATGAGGTATGAATTCTGCTGGTATGGTGTAAATAAAGGCAATTAATGTAGATGATAACCGCACATAGCAAAGAACGGAGAGAACCCAGTAGAAGAATGAGGTACCACATTGTATGCAAACTCCGGAAGCCAGAGCATCTCCTTCCATTCCTTAGGACTATCTTGAAGGAAACAACTGATGTATTGCTTAATGCACTGATTTACCCTCTCCGTTTGTCTGTCACTTTGAGGGTGAAAACTAGTGGACAAACATGATTTGATGCCCAATGTGGTGCACCATGCCATCCAAAACTGTGAGGTAAACTGAGTTCCTGATCAGATGTAAACGTATGTGAAAGGCCATGTAATTACGCTATACGTTCCATCAACAACTGAGCCAAGCGAGAGACTGAAGGAACACCAATGTAGGTCACCTAATGTGCCATTTTTAACAAACTGTCCCCTACCACCACAATGGTGTCACACTTCTCACACATGGGTAACCCCACCACGAATCAATGGATACATCTTATCACATTCAATCTGGGGCTTTCAATGGTATTAACAACCCTTTTAGTCTGGAATGGTCTGCCTGGCTTAGGCACATACATAACATATTCCTTTACATCCTTCTTGAATTCAGGCCACAAAAATGCCTTAATACAATGTCTTGTGTTTTTGCTTGGCCTGGATTTCCAAGCCAAGCAAGTTACACCAACAGAATGGCTTGTAGAACTTCATCTAGGAATTGGTGTATGGTGTTTGCCCCAATACAATGTTGTGCTGGAATGATAGATTACAAGGGTTCTGTTTTAGGTGTTATGGCTTCCTCATGATGTCTAGATAAGGAATCTGCCTTTCTGTTTTCTGTACGTGGACGGGAGGTCCTCATTGGCCTTCGGGATGAAAAACAGGTAGGAAGGCTGCAGGAGATTTGGAAGGACGTATGAATCCAATCTCTTAGTACTCGTCAATATGCTCCTTTAAATGCTGATTCTCCTTCTCCGTGAGAGCATATACAGAACTGCTGGGAATCTTGGCTCAAGGAACCACGCTTATCTGGCAGTTGTTTGATCGATGGGGGGGGAACAGCATTTACATTGCATGCTTTAGATTGCAAGCCATTATAACGCGGTTGTTACAACAACTACGTTGTTACAACGCCAACCATTACATCGCAAGTCGTTTCAATGACTTGCTGTAGGGGGCAGAAGGTGCTGGATTTACAATCCAACATCTTCCCTGCTGTTGCACAAACTGGATTAGGAATAATAAATTATACTATTCCTAAATCCAGCTCCCCCTACAGCAAGTCGTAACGACTTGGGATGTAATGGTTTGTGTTGTAACAACTGCGTTGTAATGGCATGTGATATCTGGTTTGTTCTTATCGGGAGTGGATAACTGTAATAGTAACATGTATTTAGAGTCTATAAAATTACTTGTATCACCAGAATCTATCATGGCCTCTACCTGTAATTTTCCTGGCTCTGGTGTCTCAATTTCTGCTCCGAGTATTAAATGTAGCACTGCACTTTCTGAAGTGTTGAATACACTTTGTTCAGGAGACACATCACAAGATCCCGCAACATATTCCTGTTTCTGCAGTGGGATAGCTAGTTTTACGAATCCTTACTCTTAGTCGACTTAGGTCTTGTGGAGCACTCTCTAATATAGTAACCTTTCTTTCCACAATATAAACACAAGCTGTTCTTAAGTAAATTTTCTCTTTCTTCCTTGGACAATGGTCCACGCACCTCACCAATTTCTATTGGTTCTGAACTGTCTACTACAAGGGTAGGTTTTGTTTGATAGAACATTTTGGTTTCTATCTTGTTCTTTTCTCCCTCACGCTCTGTCAATATGTGTGTCTAAGCGAAAGGTATGATTAATAAGATCTGAACAAGTTCTGTGGTTCAACCTGTGCCAAGATGTCTTTCATTTCCTCTTTCAATCCTCTATAATAAAGCACTGCTCGCTTCTCTTCGAACACCCTGTTTCAGCCACCAAACGATTTAATTGTGTCAAATAAGTCACTAAATTTTAGTTGCAGTGTCATAGATCTAATAGTTCTCGGTTAACTGACTGCATAGCAGTTCAATGGTCAAACACTTTCTTAAAATCTATTTTGAAATGGGACAACGGGTATAAGAAAGTGTTATAATGTTAATCAAAAGGAGACTAGCTCACGATTTAATGAAAAGTTTTAATAAAAAAGACTCAAGTATGTTTCGTCACGGGATGGGAACACCTGGTGAGTGTGTTCAGAAAGCCCTCACCCACCAACCTAGTTGGTGGCATGCTTCATCATCGGGCCCACCCAGTGACACCTAGCGTGTCCCGGGTGTGCTTCGACGCCTGATTACAGCGGAGCAGGTATGTTGCTCAGTGTGCAGTGAAGGGTGTTATGGTAGTGAAATTTAAAATGGCTAGGCGGGGGTCCCAGTACCCAAGGGTAAATTAGACTTTAATACCTGGGCCACCGTCAGCGGTTAAAAATAAGGCTGTTGGACGTTAGAGGCGAGTTACGACCTCCATCATCCGGTGGGTCAACATGTTTCAGCCAGTGCCTTATGTATATGCTGGCTTTCTTCAGGACCTAAGTTAAAAAGTGAGTGCAGTTAAACTAGTGGAGTGTAGTTCAGACTATGTGTCTACACGCCCTAAGGTGTTTATCTATGTGTGAGAGGGGGATTCCCATCTCAAGAACACATGTACACGTAACATATATGGACAAAGACAAAACATACAATGAAAAAAGAGTCAATCGGTCGTATGGTATTAGACATAACCGTTTGCCGTCACTACAGCGGTTGGGGTGTAGGCTATAGGAGGCTAGGGTGTAATGGTATTGGTGGTACCATTAGGTGAAAATCGCACATATAATACGGGAGTGAAGTGGCTAAAACACGAGTATCACACATGCAGTGCATATGTGTATAGCGGCGCAAGAGAGCATTCTTACACTAGTTTTAGCTAATTTGGACCTCAAGGTTGAGAGGTGGCAGGGGCTTGGCCCTATGAAAAATAAGAAGTTTGGACCACAGTGATTAGGAAGACCTGTAGGGAGGAAAAAGCGCTTACCTATGGTGATGGTGATAGTTACTCATACTCACAGTACTGCTGGGCAGAGCCTGCTCTGGACCTGTAGTGCCTCCTTCGCATACCGGTAAGTAATGGCCATCTGAGCTTGGCCTTAAATACTGTGCTTGATTGAATAACCGGATGCACCTGTAGGCTGGAGCTAATGGTAGAAAGACTCGGAGAGCCGAGTCATGGTGCCAGAGAGAGCTCTCGCGCGCTATCTGCGCAAGCGCACTGCTCGCGTATGTCAGCGCGTGTAGTGTCTCTCTCGCGCATGCGCGATGGTGCCTTCACTGCTGTGCAGCGTGGTGGCATGCGCGGTTGAGTAGTGTTTCAACAAACCGGGCTTGTTGTTGGATCCCGAATTAACCAATACACTGTATGCGCGTTCCATCAGTTCAGATATGAATGGACTGAGGGCGTGACTTGCTCAATATATGCCATTAATGGGGGAGGTTTTTAAAGCGCTATGTATGTTTCAGTGGGGGCTGTAAATACAACATACATGGGGCAGAGCTGTGTAACTACAGCGTATATTGCGTGAACATTAATGGGAGAGGTTTTTAAGCGCAACGTGTTACAGTGGGGGCTGTAAATACAACATACATGGGGCAGGGCTGTGCAACTACAGCGTATATTGCGTGACCATTACTGGGAGAGGTTTAAAGCGCAATTTATGTTTAATGTTCAGGGTGAGACATATTAAGGGGGTGTATTACAGTGGGGGCTGCAAATACAACCTACAAGGGGCAGAGCTGTGTAACTACAGCGTGCATGGCGTGACCATAGTACAAGGTCAGGGGTACATCCAATTCTCAAAGAACCTCAGAGTTAGGGGCTACCTCAGCAGTGCCAAGGAACAGGGGACAGGTGATGGACTAAAAGACTCGGGGTACACCTTGATTGGTTATTGATATGTCAGGGAGTTCCAGGGGATGGCATCATTAAGGCCCTGGCTTGCTGTCGAAAGGCGATATATCCATCGTTGTTCTTTATTCAATAGCTTTTTATCATTGTCCATTGTGCTTTCAGGGATTTGTTCAATGACCGTCCAGGTTAGGTCATTGGGAGTGTGACACTGTGTGATAAAGTGGTTGGTCAGTTTGCTGATGTTTTTCTTGCATCTTATTGTGCTGCGATGTTCTGTTATTCTGGTTTTGATCTTTCGTGTCGTCATTCCGACATAGCGTAGGCCACATGTGCAAGTTATTAAGTATATCAGGTTGCGGGAGTTGCAGTTGGTGTGACTCCTTTGGGTCCAGACTCTGTTAGGTTCCAGATCCAGAGTTTTGGTTGGCATGGTGAGGTGGCAAACACTGCAGTTGTTGCAGGGATAGTGCCCGGTGACCTTGGGAAGGCCCCATGCGTTCAGAACGGTGTTGATGGGCTGTTCCGGGGGTGGTCTTGGACGGGTGTTGACCAGGCGGTCTTTTAAGTTGTTACATCTTTTGTATGCGAATCTCGGAGTGTCCCAGTTCCTCTGTCCAGAATTGATTATTCTCCAGTGTCTTCTGATAATTTTTTTCACCTCGTTGGACGCCGTGTTGTAAGTGGTGACACAGGTGATTGGTTGATTTTCTTGGTTTTTAACGACAGTCTCCAGTAGAGCATCACGGTTCTGGTTTCTAGCTCTCTTTTGAGTTTTCTTAATGATGGCTTTGGGATAGCCTCGATGTTCCAGTTTGGTTGCCAAATCGGTGGATTGTCTTTTGTAATCCGAGATGTTGGTGCAGTTTCTTCGGATGCGTAAAAACTGCCCGTAGGGCAAGTTTTCTCGAAGTGCACGTGGGTGAAAGCTTGTGAATTCAAGCAGTGAGTTCCTTGCAGTCGGTTTGTAGTAGGTTGTTGTGGCCAGGGTTCCATCCTTGGCCGTAATGTCCAGGTCTAAGAAGGGTAGTTGGTTGTTGCTGGCCGTGCAGGTGAATTTTAGGTATGGGTCCCTTTTGTTAAGCCAGGTCATGAATCTATCCAAGTCGGTTTGTGTGCCCTGCCTGATCACCAGGATATCATCTATATACCTGCGCCAGGTCAGGATATGGTGGATGAAGGGGTTGGTCTCTGTTGCAATGTGGTGCTCCTCAAAATGGTGGACATATAGTCCCGCTATGCTTGGGGCGAAAACACTGCCCATAGACGTCCCATTCGTTTGTAGGTACAGGGTGCCCTCATATTCGAAATAGTTCTCTTTGAGAGCTAGAGTTGCACATGCCATCACGAAGTCTCTAGGAGTGTGGTGTGGCCAGGGTGATGCCTCGAGGATGTCTTGAAGTACTGATAGAGTGGCGTCCTGTGGGAGGCTGGTATACAGACTCTCCACGTCCAATCCCACTAGTAATTGTATTTGTGGGTTGAACTCCTTGTTGTTTATGACCTGTAAGAGGTGCTTAGTGTCTTTTATATACGTTGGTGTTGCTTGCACCAGTGGGTTCAGGAAGAAGTCACAGTAGCGCGACAGAGGTTCTAGTAACGAGTTAATACCCGATACGATGGGTCTGCCAGGGGGGGGGGTTAATTCCCTTATGGACTTTCGGTACTGTGTAGAAGTATGGGGTCTTAGTATGCTGTGGACATAAGTAATCCGCTTCCTGTTTGGAAATGTGTTCTGCATCTGCTGCCCTTCTGACTAGTCCATGAATTGTGGTCCGTAACTCTTCAGTTGGATCCTGTGTCAATCTGCGATAATTCCTGGTGTCGCTCAGTAGTCTGCGACATTCCGTGTCGTAGTCTTGTTTGTCCTGTAAAACAATCCCGCCCCCTTTGTCCGCCGGTTTGATGACAATCAGGGGGTTTTGTTGTAGGCGTTCTATTGTTTTTCTGTCTTCCCAGGATAAGTTGTTGAAATTGTTGGATGGGCTGAGTCTCTCTACGTCATTGTATACAGCCTGTTCAAATGTAGTGATTTCAGGTAGGATGGTGGAGGGAGGTGGTACAAATGTTGATTTGGGTCGGAGACCCGTGACATTGGGGTTATCATTGGTTTGTTCTATTTCGTGAGTTGGGTTCTCAAAGAAAGATTTGAGTTTGAGTTTCCTGAAGAATTGGGCCAGTTCCACGTGCAGCTTGAATTTGTCAAGTCTGGTGGTGGGGACAAATGATAAGCCCTTTTCTAGCACTGACTGTTCTTTGCGTGTCAGAGGGATACTAGATAGGTTAAATACCAATGAAGGTGGGTCATTGGACCTCATTGTTTGCTGGGTCCTGGTGTTGCCTCTTTCGTCTTCTGGCGTGTGTTTGCGCTGACTGGATTCTCCTCTCCGCCCCAGTGGACTTGTGGTTGTTGCGGGTTCGTTCTCCTTCTGCCCCGAGCCCTCCGGCCCTGTCCTAAAAAAGGAATATGCGGTCCTTGGTTGCCTGGGAATAGTGGCATTGGTCCAGGGGGGTACATGGGTGGGAAACCGTAATAAGGGTTCTGCATATGGCCGAAGTTGGGTGGGAAACCGTGGAAATGTCCTTGCTGTCCACCTTGCCAGTTGTTCGGCCAACGTTGTCCTCGTCTCCCTCTTCCTCCCCGTTTACTTGAGCTGGTGCTGGAGTCACTTGAGACAGAGCTGTCGTCCCCTGAGGTGTTAGACATGCTGGTGTTCTTTGTCTGGGGGGTATAATCATCTTCAGAGTATGGGTATTCTTTAGCATAGCTGAATTTTTTGAGGTCTTTATCAAATTTTTTAATTTTTGCCTGGGTCAGGTATTCCTTATATTCATTTATGTCTTTGTTCTGGTCGTCTAATTTCTTTTTATAGGCCGTTATGGTGGCCTTGAATTGGCTCTCAGTGGCTTGTATTTCAATTAGAAACGTCTCCGATAGTCGCTTAGCCGTCTTTATAAGGATCATCCAGTCCCTGGTGCAATGCCAGGCGATCTGGGCCCAGTCCTTCCTAAAGGTGGGGTCATTAAGGAAGATCCTGGGTGCGTTGGTTACTAGAAGTCCCCTGGGAGCTGTGTTGGTTCTGAGGTATTGGGTCAGGATGGTTCCATGGAGGATAGTGCGTATCCTGTTGCGCTTTTTCTCGGTAAGGCTCTCCCAATCGGTGGTCTGTGCGATAGTGCTTGCGATGTTGAAGTCAGCTTGGAACGATGGGTCAGAGAGGATGTCTGCCACATCGTTTTCATCAAAGGTTAGACCATGGTTTTCTGCCATGGTGCTAGGATTGCTCTCACAGCTGTGCGTTCCCTATGAGAATGTGTAATCAAGAGAGAGAGAGAGGACCAGAAAGCTAGTCCTTATCCCCAGGGTTATATATAATGTTAATCAAAAGGAGACTGGCTCACGATTTAATGAAAAGTTTTAATAAAAAAGACTCAAGTATGTTTCGTCACGGGATGGGAACACCTGGTGAGTGTGTTCAGAAAGCCCTCACCCACCAACCTAGTTGGTGGCATGCTTCATCATCGGGCCCACCCAGTGACACCTAGCGTGTCCCGGGTGTGCTTCGACGCCTGATTACAGCGGAGCAGGTATGTTGCTCAGTGTGCAGTGAAGGGTGTTATGGTAGTGAAATTTAAAACGGCTAGGCGGGGGTCCCAGTACCCGAGGGTAAATTAGACTTTAATACCTGGGCCACCGTCAGCGGTTAAAAATAAGGCTGTTGGACGTTAGAGGCGAGTTACGACCTCCATCATCCGGTGGGTCAACATGTTTCAGCCAGTGCCTTATGTATATGCTGGCTTTCTTCAGGACCTAAGTTAAAAAGTGAGTGCAGTTAAACTAGTGGAGTGTAGTTCAGACTATGTGTCTACACGCCCGAACCCGCAACAACCACAAGTCCACTGGGGCGGAGAGGAGAATCCAGTCAGCGCAAACACACGCCAGAAGACAAAAGAGGCAACACCAGGACCCAGCAAACAATGAGGTCCAATGACCCACCTTCATTGGTATTTAACCTATCTAGTATCCCTCTGACACGCAAAGAACAGTCAGTGCTAGAAAAGGGCTTATCATTTGTCCCCACCACCAGACTTGACAAATTCAAGCTGCACGTGGAACTGGCCCAATTCTTCAGGAAACTCAAACTCAAATCTTTCTTTGAGAACCCAACTCACGAAATAGAACAAACCAATGATAACCCCAATGTCACGGGTCTCCGACCCAAATCAACATTTGTACCACCTCCCTCCACCATCCCACCTGAAATCACTACATTTGAACAGGCTGTATACAATGACGTAGAGAGACTCAGCCCATCCAACAATTTCAACAACTTATCCTGGGAAGACAGAAAAACAATAGAACGCCTACAACAAAACCCCCTGATTGTCATCAAACCGGCGGACAAAGGGGGCGGGATTGTTTTACAGGACAAACAAGACTACGACACGGAATGTCGCAGACTACTGAGCGACACCAGGAATTATCGCAGATTGACACAGGATCCAACTGAAGAGTTACGGACCACAATTCATGGGCTAGTCAGAAGGGCAGCAGATGCAGAACACATTTCCAAACAGGAAGCGGATTACTTATGTCCACAGCATACTAAGACCCCATACTTCTACACAGTACCGAAAGTCCATAAGGGAATTAACCCCCCCCCTGGCAGACCCATCGTATCGGGTATTAACTCGTTACTAGAACCTCTGTCGCGCTACTGTGACTTCTTCCTGAACCCATTGGTGCAAGCAACACCAACGTATATAAAAGACACTAAGCACCTCTTACAGGTCATAAACAACAAGGAGTTCAACCCACAAACACAATTACTAGTGGGATTGGACGTGGAGAGTCTGTATACCAGCCTCCCACAGGACGCCACTCTATCAGTACTTCAAGACATCCTCGAGGCATCACCCTGGCCACACCACACTCCTAGAGACTTCGTGATGGCATGTGCAACTCTAGCTCTCAAAGAGAACTATTTCGAATATGAGGGCACCCTGTACCTACAAACGAATGGGACGTCTATGGGCAGTGTTTTCGCCCCAAGCATAGCGGGACTATATGTCCACCATTTTGAGGAGCACCACATTGCAACAGAGACCAACCCCTTCATCCACCATATCCTGACCTGGCGCAGGTATATAGATGATATCCTGGTGATCTGGCAGGGCACACAAACCGACTTGGATAGATTCATGACCTGGCTTAACAAAAGGGACCCATACCTAAAATTCACCTGCACGGCCAGCAACAACCAACTACCCTTCTTAGACCTGGACATTACGGCCAAGGATGGAACCCTGGCCACAACAACCTACTACAAACCGACTGCAAGGAACTCACTGCTTGAATTCACAAGCTTTCACCCACGTGCACTTCGAGAAAACTTGCCCTACGGGCAGTTTTTACGCTTCCGAAGAAACTGCACCAACATCTCGGATTACAAAAGACAATCCACCGATTTGGCAACCAAACTGGAACATCGAGGCTATCCCAAAGCCATCATTAAGAAAACTCAAAAGAGAGCTAGAAACCAGAACCGTGATGCTCTACTGGAGACTGTCGTTAAAAACCAAGAAAATCAACCAATCACCTGTGTCACCACTTACAACACGGCGTCCAACGAGGTGAAAAAAATTATCAGAAGACACTGGAGAATAATCAATTCTGGACAGAGGAACTGGGACACTCCGAGATTCGCATACAAAAGATGTAACAACTTAAAAGACCGCCTGGTCAACACCCGTCCAAGACCACCCCCGGAACAGCCCATCAACACCGTTCTGAACGCATGGGGCCTTCCCAAGGTCACCGGGCACTATCCCTGCAACGACTGCAGTGTTTGCCACCTCACCATGCCAACCAAAACTCTGGATCTGGAACCTAACAGAGTCTGGACCCAAAGGAGTCACACCAACTGCAACTCCCGCAACCTGATATACTTAATAACTTGCACATGTGGCCTACGCTATGTCGGAATGACGACACGAAAGATCAAAACCAGAATAACAGAACATCGCAGCACAATAAGATGCAAGAAAAACATCAGCAAACTGACCAACCACTTTATCACACAGTGTCACACTCCCAATGACCTAACCTGGACGGTCATTGAACAAATCCCTGAAAGCACAATGGACAATGATAAAAAGCTATTGAATAAAGAACAACGATGGATATATCGCCTTACGACAGCAAGCCAGGGCCTTAATGATGCCATCCCTTGGAACTCCCTGACATATCAATAACCAATCAAGGTGTACCCCGAGTCTTTTAGTCCATCACCTGTCCCCTGTTCCTTGGCACTGCTGAGGTAGCCCCTAACTCTGAGGTTCTTTGAGAATTGGATGTACCCCTGACCTCGTACTATGGTCACGCCATGCACGCTGTAGTTACACAGCTCTGCCCCTTGTAGGTTGTATTTGCAGCCCCCACTGTAATACACCCCCTTAATATGTCTCACCCTGAACATTAAACATAAATTGCGCTTTAAACCTCTCCCAGTAATGGTCACGCAATATACGCTGTAGTTGCACAGCCCTGCCCCATGTATGTTGTATTTACAGCCCCCACTGTAACACGTTGCGCTTAAAAACCTCTCCCATTAATGTTCACGCAATATACGCTGTAGTTACACAGCTCTGCCCCATGTATGTTGTATTTACAGCCCCCACTGAAACATACATAGCGCTTTAAAAACCTCCCCCATTAATGGCATATATTGAGCAAGTCGCGCCCTCAGTCCATTCATATCTGAACTGATGGAACGCGCATACAGTGTATTGGTTAATTCGGGATCCAACAACAAGCCCGGTTTGTTGAAACACTACTCAACCGCGCATGCCACCACGCTGCACAGCAGTGAAGGCACCATCGCGCATGCGCGAGAGAGACACTACACGCGCTGACATACGCGAGCAGTGCGCTTGCGCAGATAGCGCGCGAGAGCTCTCTCTGGCACCATGACTCGGCTCTCCGAGTCTTTCTACCATTACCTCCAGCCTACAGGTGCATCCGGTTATTCAATCAAGCACAGTATTTAAGGCCAAGCCCAGATGGCCATTACTTACCGGTATGCGAAGGAGGCACTACAGGTCCAGAGCAGGCTCTGCCCAGCAGTACTGTGAGTATGAGTAACTATCACCATCACCATAGGTAAGCGCTTTTTCCTCCCTACAGGTCTTCCTAATCACTGTGGTCCAAACTTCTTATTTTTCATAGGGCCAAGCCCCTGCCACCTCTCAACCTTGAGGTCCAAATTAGCTAAAACTAGTGTAAGAATGCTCTCTTGCGCCGCTATACACATATGCACTGCATGTGTGATACTCGTGTTTTAGCCACTACACTCCCGTATTATATGTGCGATTTTCACCTAATGGTACCACCAATACCATTACACCCTAGCCTCCTATAGCCTACACCCCAACCGCTGTAGTGACGGCAAACGGTTATGTCTAATACCATACGACCGATTGACTCTTTTTTCATTGTATGTTTTGTCTTTGTCCATATATGTTACGTGTACAGGTGTTCTTGAGATGGGAATCACCCTCTCACACATAGATAAACACCTTAGGGCGTGTAGACACATAGTCTGAACTACACTCCACTAGTTTAACTGCACTCACTTTTTAACTTAGGTCCTGAAGAAAGCCAGCATATACATAAGGCACTGGCTGAAACATGTTGACCCACCGGATGATGGAGGTCGTAACTCGCCTCTAACGTCCAACAGCCTTATTTTTAACCGCTGACGGTGGCCCAGGTATTAAAGTCTAATTTACCCTCGGGTACTGGGACCCCCGCCTAGCCGTTTTAAATTTCACTACCATAACACCCTTCACTGCACACTGAGCAACATACCTGCTCCGCTGTAATCAGGCGTCGAAGCACACCCGGGACACGCTAGGTGTCACTGGGTGGGCCCGATGATGAAGCATGCCACCAACTAGGTTGGTGGGTGAGGGCTTTCTGAACACACTCACCAGGTGTTACCATCCCGTGACGAAACATACTTGAGTCTTTTTTATTAAAACTTTTCATTAAATCGTGAGCTAGTCTCCTTTTGATTAACATTATATATAACCCAGGGGATAAGGACTAGCTTTCTGGTCCTCTCTCTCTCTCTTGATTGCACATTCTATAAGAAAGTGTTGTCCTCATTGACTAATGGTATAGCCCAAGCCACTACAACCCCTCCCAAGTAAGATATTAGCAATTATTGGCTTAGCCAATAGGTCTCGCCTTTGGGACTGTATAAGTGTTTAGCCATGCAGCACATTATCAATTGCATTGCGTTAGCCATTAATGACATCAAAGTTTGTGGTAAATCATCTATGATATAATCAATACTCACGACCCCATTACAGGCCTTTTAGAGCAGACTATTCGCTCTCGATTCTATGGCTCGACTGTTGATTATATTCTTGTCTCTGAACCCTTCAGAGGCCAATTTACTTATCCCGAAACCAGTTTCTTTGCCTTCAGTGACCACACAGTCATTACATTCCAAATGATTTGGGGAAATGGGAAAGCCCCTTCCATAGTAAAAATATTGAAGCCCACAATTTTCAGAAAGAAATGGGAGAATATTGACACAAAAAAAATTCCCCTCCAACATCATAGGTAAAATGAAACAAGAGATAATGACCAGCTTAGACCCGAATTCCAATGAAAAGGAAGTACTGCTAGCTTTTGATCATATCTTACAAGAAATCCAATTAAACTTGCTATGACCAAACCGCCCTCAAAACTCCAAACTGTATGCTGGTTTGATAGCGCCCGCGCCATGGCACTTAGGAACCTACATGCAGCTTTGAGGTCTAAGCCGAGAGACATCTTGCTAGTTAGGTCCTTATGCCAGTCTAACAAAGAGGCTAGGGAAACCAGGTTGAGATCCTTGAAGGAGGGGGCTTGGGATACCCTACAACAGGCAGTAAAATCAAAGAATAGTAGAGCCTTCTGGAAAGTCATCAATACCCCTCTTATTAAAGACGAATCAGATATTAATCTTAACTCACACATAAATGAGAAGGCGTGGGTGGCCCATTTTGAAAAGACCTTTGGTAAGGCGGAGGCAGGAAATTCCGTATCATTTTGCTCTCCACAGCCTCTGACAGCAGTTAGCTTATCCTTCGATTGGGGAGAGGTGAGTCAGGGATTGGAACAGTGCAGCAGATCTACGGATTCTGGTCTGACATTGTCCACATAGATTTCTTTTTAGATAATTTGCAACTATGGGCTCCACTACGGACAACCGTCTTTAATGCTATAGCCAAAACGGGTATTCCCCCCTCCTGGAAAAAGACAGCCATAATCCTATCTATTAAAAAAAAACAAGGCTTTACCTAAAAATTATAGGCCCATTTTGCTACATGACAGTACAGCAAACCTAATGGACCGTTTATTACTGAACAGATTAGAGATATGGGCCCAAGAGAGGAACATTTTAATTCCTTCACAGTTTGGCTTTAAAAAAGGAAAAGAGACAATTGACCAATGCCTAAACCTAAAACTACTTATTTCTAAGTACACAGTGGATAAGAAAGGTCACTTTTAAATGACCTTCGTGGACCTATCAGCTGCTTTTGACTGTGTCATCCATTCTAAATTATGGGAAATCACGGAAGGCATGGGCATAGAGCCAACAATAATAAAGTTCATACGGGCAACGTATTCAGAGGCCACCACCTGTGTTCGCTTTGAGAGAGATGGGGAGTTAACAAGGCAGTTCAGCATCTTTCGGGGTGTCAGACAGGGTTGTGTCCTTACCCCATTCCTTTTCTCAATTTAAACCAATAGAGTGGAAGCGGTGCTTGTCGGGTCCACAGTGGACGTCCTCTACCTGTGTCCGATACTCCTGTATGCAGACAATGCAGTCCTATTGGCAAGGATTTTTAATCTACTGCAGAGGCTCATAGAGGAGTATATGAAATGTATGAATAATCTGGGTCTCCGGGTCAACGAGACAAAATCTTTCATACTTGTTGCAGGGCCGAAAGGAAGAGTTCTCTGAATATGTTTATAGAAGAGAGGCGACCAGACATGGTGGATACCTTCTCTTACCTAGGGGTTTTGTTAGACAGTAAGAACTCCTTGCAAAATCTGGTGTTTAACAGAGGGCTCTAAATGTAAAAGACCACCAGGGCTATCCATAGACTCATAAAAAGGGTAGGTTTCATGCCACTTGAAGCAATAAAAAAGGTCTATATGGGTAATAAAAAAGTTCTATATGGCTAAGTCTATTGCTGTAGCTATGTATGGGGCAGCAGTCTGTGGGGTGTCAGATATCTCTACCCTGCTACGAATAGAGGATGTTTTTTAAAGAGACTGATGGCTGTACCACAAACATGCTGCAAGCTGGGAGAACCTTATATTACTGATAATGTTCATATAGCAACAATTCTGTTGTAGCATTCAGTATGGAGAAGAGAATCTGTAGGCTTGACTCAAGATATTTTAAAAGATTGCCTAAAGCTCGATGAAGCAGAAAAGATTGTGTGGTTGCAATGCGTTAAAAGTATCTTAAAGTCTATTGGCCACCCAAACCTTTTTGAGAATCCCCCTAGTTGTTTCAGCCTTTCAAGGGCTAAACTGAAGGGTATATTATTAGCTTAGCTGGAAAATGACAGGTGGGAGCTTAACTGTCATAAAGTATCAGTTAGATTATATCAGCTAGCACCCAGAATAACAAATGGTGCTTCTACCTACCTAACCTTTGTTACAAATCGCCAACATAGATTTATTGTAATTAGATTTCGGCTAAACTGTATACCCTTATGCTAGGTTACCCATCCGACACATACGCTCTTAATGTGATGGCCAATCCCCCGTTTTCTATTGTTCTGTAAATTGTACGCTGATGAAAGGAAAAAATTCATTGTCCCGCTCATGTGTAAATTGAAGTTTACACAATGCCGTCCAGCACTAAACTTCGTATTGATGTTATCTGATTATTTTACATGCTATCTCTTAGCTTCATTTTTATTGAGTGCTATAAACAGGAGGATGCGGCAGCCGTAGTGCAGATGACAGGAAAGATTAAGAGCAAGAATGGCAGAATGTATATCTCTGAAATGGAATATATTCAGATACATCCTTTATCATGTTAAATTTCCATTTTAAAGTAACTGTCTTATGAACTGTAAATAGATGTGCATTTATTTATTGGGGAATTTTAACCTTTTTTAATCTTTTTTTATACTGTGTACCTGGTTTTATGCCTTGCTTTTTAGGCTATTTATGTAATAGCAAAATAAAGATGATATTCATTGCTTGTTTATACATAATGGGTTGTAACTCCCATGTAGAATTATTCTTGCCCACTTTGCTCCCTGTTTACAATAGCATTGTTTTATGAATTATGCTACATTTTAAAACCAATGCGTATATTGTGCCTGATAAATAGGCTGCATGGCAGGGCATCTTTACACTATTAGATGGAGGGGAACTCCGCATTGTCGAATAAGAATCTCGCTCTTCAGAGAAATGGCACTCCCTGTTTCAACTCCTCTTGAGGGTGGATAGGTGGTTCGCCTCCTTCTCTAGCAGCTGAAACATGTAAGGCAGAAAACATTCACGCATCAAGGAAAGGCTTCACGTCTTCTTTGCTTATGCTCTATATACCAATTTTAACGGTTTTGTGGTCTTGGCAGCGTCATGGACAAGCACTCATGTTGTATTTTCTGCAATGTTCTGGTTAAAATCAATAATTCTTTTGGAATTTTTAGGGAATTGCGCTTTCACAAACTAGAAGCATTGTGTTAGATTTACATCTGCATTACTGCTCTTTGACAGGGTCTTTGCCTTATGTCATCCATCTGTGCGAGGTAACTGGATTCTGATATGGAATGTGGGGTTGCTGGGGACTCAGTCCAATCAAGGTGATTGATGTAGTTGGAGGGTACTGTGCTGTAAGGAATAAACCTACTATCTTATATCTACTTTCTGGCTTCTGCATGAACTTAACAAGTGGCGACGAGCTAGAGCAACACCTGTTACCCTTTTCACTTACACAGCAAAGGAGTGGTGTTTTTCTCAACAAGGAATTATTTGGAACTGCACTGTGTGCCTACTCGATTCCAAAACGGAAGAATTGGATGAGCTGTATTAGTCACTGATTTTTAAAAACTATTTTACACAGTTTTGTAATACGGTTTTGAGGCTATGTCGATGCCACTGATAGAGCGCGCAGGTCACCCGACTAACCAATGCACACTTGGGCCCATAGAGATTCAATATATATATATATTTATTCAATCGGGTAACCTACACTCTACTACCAGCAACCCTGTTCCTTTCAATGTATTTCCAGTGTACCTGACTTACCAATCCTCGTCCCAGGTACCTAAGATCACAATGGATCAAGGAGCTAGCTGTGAAAACAAGTAGGCAACGCATGCAAAATAACTTTAATACATGTTTCACTTTTATAATAACCACAGACTCAAGATTCTTTTAAAAACTTTATCTATGTTTCACTTTTATAGTAACCACAGACTCAAGATTCTTTTAAAAACTTTATCTAATCATCATCATCATCTGTCATGAGCATAAAATTCACACAGATTAAACTATCAATACTAGAATTAGGAATAGCGTATAGCTATGAATAATACAGAGAATACCAACCATTTATTAATCAGAAAATAAAGGGAAGGAGAAAATAAGGAACATGCTAAATCAAAGCAGACTTTCGCAATCCACTAGCAGTTTGAATGGAAATGAAACTTATGCAATTCGTTTATCCAGAGTTAGCTTGAATGACTACAGGGAAGGTAAGATTTGGAACATACTATCAAATTCAGCTTATTCCCTAAAGGGAAGGTAAGAAAAGGAACATATACTATATGGAAACAATTTAGCAATTGACTAAAGGTGGGGAAAAAATGGAACACGCTAGTATCAATGGAAACACGTGAAAATTGCATTTACCCTAGGACGGGGAAAAAGAAGGAACATATGCAATTTAAGCAGCTTTGCACAATTAAGGTAGGGAAAGAGAAAGGAAATACACGATAATATATCAACACCCACACAGACTTATATTTACCTAAGATAGAGTGAAGACCAACCCTGGCCACGGGTCAGTTGGAAAAGACGGGAAGGAACCCCAAGGACTTAGGTGCCAGTAGGCGAGCAGGTGCAGCTCATGGACAGTCAGGACAGGATAACCCCAAGATTTTGGATCAGGACCGGGTTCACCAAAGGGTACGACCAACACCTGCAGCTTCGGTTGCAACGCCTGCGTTACTCCCTCTCTGCAAGGAATCTGCCAGTAACCCCGATTGGGTTCTCGAACCTCCCAGCAAAGTGCTTCGCCAGCACTTAAGGTTTCCAAAACCCCGATTGGGTCTGTGGAAAATTCGGACAGAGTGCTCCGCAGCTCTCTGTATCAGTCACCTATAGAGTGCGTTGGGTCAATGAAAGGTCAGCTATTCGGACAAGTCGGACAAATTCTCTAGCTAAACCTAGGCTAGTTACACTGTTTTCGGGTCAGTGTACCACCCCCCAAATGTTGCAAGTGTAAGAATCCCCAAATTTGATTGGACAAGGGAAAAGGTTAAGTCATCACACCACCTACAATTTAAACTTTCTCAGGCTTAATATTCAGTTCTCGTACCCACCCCTTAAATTCTAGCTTCCCATGACACAAGATGTACAGTGAACAATAGAGTATACAGCAGTTATTACAAATGTATCGAAATTAGGTAGAGTTCAGCTTCGCCGGCTGGGTCTTAGGTTGATTCCCAGGAGCATCTTGGCTGTGGCTGCCAGTTGGCTGAGTTCCACTGCTGCATGGGTTTCTTTCCCCCATCACGTGACAAGTACCATACAGGCTCTTCAAGATGGGGTAGCAAGTGCCTCCCAGGCCCAAAAAATACGATACATGAAAAGCAAGCGACAACAATTTAGAAATACAGAAAAAATTATTACACTGTATACCATGAATGGCTACACTACATCCCTTACTTCATAATAACTATAGCATTAGGATAAGTGCAGAACAGACAGCTTTGCGAAAGCGGCAATGCAAGCTCGGAGCATATGAGAAACAAAGCGGCCATGTCAGCTGTATTGCGCATGAGCAAACACTTTCCCACCAGAACTGCGAGTACGTCACATCACATGGGTATGACTGACCCATGCGCAGTCTAAATTCCCGCAAATCAGCCGCCATTTTAGAGGCAAGCATATTAGGATTAATAAACACATAGGCAAGCTCCACTGGGACACCCCGTATAGTGTAAAATATGCAATATTAGTAACACAAACATATTGATTTAGTTCAATTAACATTATTTGAGATTCATGAGTACAAGCAAGTCGCGTAACGTGCGAATCCTTGCTCCATCAATCCCCTCTTTGATGATATTTACTATCGTCACTATTAATGGAACCAGATGCCAACTTTTCACATTTCACCCAATTCAATTTCTTCAAACTTTCTATTTTGTCTTTTTTCATTATCCTTATTAGGCTGGAAATTCTTTGCTCTTTTGTAAATCTGATTATTCAGCTCTTCTAATTCGAGGTCATCAACATTTCTCTTCACTCCTCTCTTATTCACAGCATACTTCTTTTTGTGTTTTCTACATTTGCAGCGAATAATTATAGTAAGTACAAATAAACCTATTCCCGCTATTGGCATCAGTATTTTACTCACAAGACTTTTACCTAGGTTAGAAAACCAACTACCTATAGAGGAGAGACCATCAGTTAGTTTCTTCCATGCACTGTCAACTTCCAGTGGTTTGAGCCCTTTTTCCAAATTTGTTATGTTTCTCACATATTTCTGAATTTCAACACTTTTGTCAGGAATGTAAGTGCAACAATGTTGCGCTTTCAACATTCTACAGACTCCACCCTCTTTTGCTAATAAGGTATCAAGAGCAAGTCTATTTTGCGAAACCATAGATCTGATCGCAACCATTTTGGTATTGACCATCAGAAAACCTCCAGCAGTGTCAGTAGATAACCGATCCACTACTGTTCTGTGTGTATTCAGAGTCAATGCACTAAATATATCACCCATTATTTTTCCTACACTTTCTCTTTTACTACGTACTAATTCATTAGTGTTTTCATTGCTTCCAGAGACTTCATTCACCTGGTATATTTTTGGGAAGACAATTCCAAAATAACAGCTTCCATACCAGTGACCTGGCAATTTAAAATAAGCCTTGTTTCCACATATATAATAAATTCCGGGAAACACAGGTTCTGACCCATTTTTGAAACCCCAACCTCCAATTACCTTGTAATTGTGTTCGCGTTGACTGGAACCAATGAAAATGTTTTTATAATAACTAGTCTTTTCTCGGTGAAGACAAAGTTTCCCTTTCTTTTCGAAATCAAGCAACAATGCAGCATTTGCTCCACCATTTGAGGTGCTCCCCATGTTCTCATCCCACTTAGGAGTTTTCTGCCTTTTATCATTCGCTTTTCTTTGGAAACTTTCTCTTCTTTTCTTTGCCATATTTAGAAACATTTTCTCTTGTTCGTGTAATGAACAGGTCACGTTATCTCTATGAGCTTCTCCTAAATCTATTGTGCCTATAGTTAGAAAATACTCTCCCATATAACGTGTTACATCACTCTTTGTATGTACAGGGTTCAGATTTCCACGTATAGGAAGTTCAGAAAATATCACATCTGAGTTAGAATAATAGTACTGTAACGGTCCTCTTTTATAGAATAAACTAGCTAAAATACTACAGAAAATGCCATATGTTAGTGGCAAGTGATGGTAGGTCACTCCCTCAGCTAAAGAAGTATGTAGCTTCATACAGACATAACAGTCTTCTATTTCCATTGCTTCTACATAATGTACTAACAGGTTTGCAAAAGCATTTAAATGAGTTCTATTCTTTATTCTGTGATAATGTAGTCCTTCCTCATCTGGTGCATCTAGGTCCATTCTAGTTCGTCTAAGGCTAAGTGCTTTCTCGTGTCCTTCTATATTGTGTGGTGTATCTTTCGTTTGCAGCTCTTCTGTGTCTTTTGTCACTGTCTTTGTATGGTACAAATTAGTATCTTTACTCATCATGTACGGAATAGCTATAGTTAGTCCTATCCATAGTATAAGTACTAAGGCTATACTACATAAACATACTTTGCAGCATGTTTTACAACAATTACGTCTAGGTCTTCCATTCACAGTGGAATCAGACATTTTGGCTTAAAAGAAGTTTTCAACGTTGCACAAGTTGCTTACACAGTGCAACGTTCAGGTTGGTTCCACTTCTTCGGCAATCTGGTCAGCAATCAATTCTTCATCACTTTCGTCACTTATGTCAAGATTTTCAAATTCCTCCAACACCAGATTAGTACATTCAGGACTCTGATACTTGTTGTTCAGTCTTTTTATTCGGGCACTTCTTCTTTTAGATTTTGTTCCAGACTGATCAGATTTACTGGCGTCTTTGTTTTCTTGCTCAAGGGAAGGCATGGCTTGGCAGTTCGGCTGGACTGTTCCCATGAGGCACAGGGTCAGACTGATTTGCATATAGCCATGTCTGAACTGGGGTGGCAGAGTGGGCTAAAGAACGGTGATGGATCAAACCCAGATCTTTTGACTGGGTGTGAGTGTTTGATTGGTTCAGATGCTCCGTCCATCACCACCCCCTTTTGTACCGCTTTGGCCGCCATAAGTGTGGCAGGGTACGCTCAGACGTGAGTCCCTTGCTCACTTTGCCACTGGATTCAAGCAAGCCGGGCTGAAGACGGCTGGATTTCCAGAAACCGGTCCTCGGAAGCTTGTTTCCGGTCCAGGGAAGGCATGGCTTGGCAATTCGGGCTGGACTGTTCCCATGAGGCACAGGGTAAGACTGATTTGCATATAGCCATGTCTGAACTGGGGTGGCAGAATTGGCTAAAGAACGGTGATGGATCAAACCCAGATCTTTTGACTTGGTGTGAGTGTTTGATTGGTTCAGATGCTCCGTCCATCACCATCTCCTTTTGTACCGCTTTGGCCACCAAAAGTGTGGCAGGGTATGCTCAGACGTGTGTCCCTTGCTCACTTTGCCACTGGATTCAAGCAAGCCGGGCTGAAGACGGCTGGATTGCCAGAAACCGGTCCTCGGAAGCTTGTTTCCCGTCCAGGGAAGGCATGGCTTGGCAGTTCGGGCTTGACTGTTCCCATGAGGCACAGGGTCAGACTGATTTGCATATAGCCATGTCTGAACTGGGGTGGCAGAGTGGGCTAAAGAATGGTGATGGATCAAACCCAGATCTTTTGACTGGGTGTGAGTGTTTGATTGGTTCAGATGCTCCGTCCATCACCACCCCCTTTTGTGCCGCTTTGGCCGCCATTAGTGTGGCAGGGTATGCTCAGACATGAGTCCCTTGCTCACTTTGCCACTGGATTCAAGCAAGCCGGGCTGAAGACGGCTGGATTGCCAGAAACCGGTCCTCGGAAGCTTGTTTCCGGTCCAGGGAAGGCATGGCTTGGCAGTTCGGGCTGGACTGTTCCCATGAGGCACAGGGTCAGACTGATTTGCATATAGCCATGTCTGAACTGGGGTGGCAGAGTGGGCTAAAGAACGGTGATGGATCAAACCCAGATCTTTTGACTGGGTGTGAGTGTTTGATTGGTTCAGATGCTCCGTCCATCACCACCCCCTTTTGTCCGCTTTGGCTGCCATAAGTGTGGCAGGGTATGCTCAGACGTGAGTCCCTTGCTCACTTTGCCACTGGATTCAAGCAAGCCGGGCTGAAGACGGCTGGATTGCCAGAAACCGGTCCTCGGAAGCTTGTTTCCGGTCCAGGGAAGGCATGGCTTGGCAGTTCGGGCTGGACTGTTCCCATGAGGCACTGGGTCAGACTGATTTGCATATAGCCATGTCTGAACTGGGGTGGCAGAGTGGGCTAAAGAATGGTATGGATCAAACCCAGATCTTTTGACTGGGTGTGAGTGTTTGATTGGTTCAGATGCTCCGTCCATCACCACCCCCTTTTGTACCGCTTTGGCCGCCATAAGTGTGGCAGGGTATGCTCAGACGTGAGTCCCTTGCTCACTTTGCCACTGGATTCAAGCAAGCCGGGCTGAAGACGGCTGGATTGCCAGAAACCGGTCCTCTGAAGCTTGTTTCCGGTCCAGGGAAGGCATGGCTTGGCAGTTCGGGCCGGACTGTTCCCATGAGGCACAGGGTCAGACTGATTTGCATATAGCCATGTCTGAACTGGGGTGGCAGAGTGGGCTAAAGAACGGTGATGGATCAAACCCAGATATTTTGACTGGGTGTGAGTGTTTGATTGGTTCAGATGCTCCGATCATCACCACCCCCTTTTGTACCGCTTTGGCCGCCATAAGTGTGGCAGGGTATGCTCAGACGTGAGTCCCTTGCTCACTTTGCCACTGGATTCAAGCAAGCCGGGCTGAAGACGGCTGGATTGCCAGAAACCGGTCCTCTGAAGCTTTTTCCGGTCCAGGGAAGGCATGGCTTGGCAGTTCAGGCTGGACTGTTCCCATGAGGCACAGGGTCAGACTGATTTGCATATAGCCATGTCTGAACTGGGGTGGCAGAGTGGGCTAAAGAACGGTGATGGATCAAACCCAGATATTTTGACTGGGTGTGAGTGTTTGATTGGTTCAGATGCTCCGTCCATCACCACACCCTTTTGTACCGCTTTGGCTGCCATAAGTGTGGCAGGGTATGCTCAGACGTGAGTCCCTTGCTCACTTTGCCACTGGATTCAAGCAAGCCGGGCTGAAGACGGCTGGCTTGCCAGAAACCGGTCCTCGGAAGCTTGTTTCCGGTCCAGGGAAGGCATGGCTTGGCAGTTCGGGCTGGACTGTTCCCATGAGGCACAGGGTCAGACTGATTTGCCTTATAGCCATGTCTGAACTGGGGTGGCAGAGTGGGCTAAAGAACGCTGATGGATCAAACCCAGATCTTTTGACTGGGTGTGAGTGTTTGATTGGTTCAGATGCTCCATCCATCACCACCCCCTTTTATACCGCTTTGGCCGCCATAAGTGTGGCAGGGTATGCTCAGACGTGAGTCCCTTGCTCACTTTGCCACTGGATTCAAGCAAGCTGGGCTAAAGACGGCTGGATTGCCAGAAACCGGTCCTCGGAAGCTTGTTTCCGGTCCAGGGAAGGCATGGCTTGGCAGTTCGGGCTGGACTGTTCCCATGAGGCACTGGGTCAGACTGATTTGCATATAGCCATGTCTGAACTGGGGTGGCAGAGTGGGCTAAAGAACGGTGATGGATCAAACCCAGATCTTTTGACTGGGTGTGAGTGTTTGATTGGTTCAGATGCTCCGTCCATCACCACCACCTTTTGAACCGCTTTGGCCGCCATGAGTGTGGCAGGGTATGCTCAGACGTGAGTCCCTTGCTCACTTTGCCAATGGATTCAAGCAAGCCGGGCTGAAGACGGCTGGATTGCAAGAAACCAATACTCGGAAGTTTGTTTCCGGTCCAGGGAAGGCATTTCTTGGCAGTTCGGGCTGGACTGTTCCCATGAGGCACAGGGTCAGACTGATTTGCATATAGCCATGTCTGAACTGGGGTGGCAGAGTGGGCTAAAGAACGGTGATGGATCAAACCCAGATATTTTGACTGGGTGTGAGTGTTTGATTGGTTCAGATGCTCCGTCCATCACCACCCCCTTTCGTACCGCTTTGGCCGCCATAAGTGTGACAGGGTATGCTCAGACGTGAGTCCCTTGCTCACGTTGCCACTGGATGCAAGCAAGCCGGGCTGAAGACGGCTGGATTGCCAGAAACCGGTCCTCGGAAGCTTGTTTCCGGTCCAGGGAAGGCATGGCTTGGCAGTTCGGGCTGGACTGTTCCCATGAGGCACAGGGTCAGACTGATTTGCATATAGCCATGTCTGAACTGGGGTGGCAGAGTGGGCTAAAGAACGGTGATGGCTCAAACCCAGATCTTTTGACTGGGTGTGAGTGTTTGATTGGTTCAGATGCTCCGTCCATCACCACCCCCTTTTGTACCGCTTTGGCCGCCATAAGTGTGGCAGGGTATGCTCAGACGTGAGTCCCTTGCTCACTTTGCCACTGGATTCAAGCAAGCCGGGCTGAAGACTGCTGGATTGGCAGAAACCGGTCCTCGGAAGCTTGTTTCCGGTCCAGTGAAGGCATGGCTTGGCAGTTCGGGCTGGACTGTTCCCATGAGGCACAGGATCAGACTGATTTGCATATAGCCATGTCTGAACTGGGGTGGCAGAGTGGGCTAAAGAACGGTGATGGATCAAACCCAGATCTTTTGACTGGGTGTGAGTGTTTGATTGGTTCAGATGCTCCGTCCTTCACCACCCCCTTTTGTACCGCATTACTTTTCCCATCAGAATCCCATGGGGGCTCAGGCCTGTCTTCCGATCTGGAATACGTCTAAGTCCCATCAGGACAAGGGGCAAAGCGTCTGGCCATTCCATTCCAGTAGATTCACACATTTTTCCCAATCTTGTCTTGATAGTGCCATTCAGTTGTTCTACCACTCCAGAAGCCTCTGGGCCATATGCACAGTGCAGTTTTTGTGTAATTTTGAACGCTTCACAGATTTGGCCTATTATTTCGTTTTGGAAATGCCCACCTCTGTCTGATTCAATTGTGACTGGAAAACCGTACCTCGGTATCAGTTCCCTCAGTAACAATTTTGCTACAGTGATGCTATCATTTCTGCGTGCACGATAAGCTTCTACCCACTTTGAAAAGAGGCAGACAGTGACAAGGACGTACTTCATTCCTCGACAGGGTCGTAACTGAATAAAGTCAATTTGTAATCTTATGAAAGGACCCTCAGCCTTTCCAATGGTACCTGGTAACACTACTGTTTTCTTTCCGGGATTGAATTGCTGACATACTAAGCATCTCTGGCAGAGTGTCTCTGCTATGTTTCTGAATTTCGAATTAAACCATGTCTGTCTGAAGACACGGACCATTGCATCTCTTCCTACATGTGTATCTACATGTATCAATCTAGCGATAGGAGCAAGCAAGCAGTCTGGCAACACAGGCATATCATCAATGTAAACAATGACACCATCCTCATCCCTTTTTCGACATCCAACATTTCTCCATCTTTTCTTTTCCTTTGGTCCTGCTGCATTCTGAAAATCTCTCAGTTCTTCCCACGTTTGTATTTCTTCAAACACCATAAGTTGGCAGCTGTTTCCGCCTACCCCCAATTTGGTATTGATTGCTATTTTATGTTTAGCACAATGTTGGGCCAGTTGGTCAGCATACCGATTATCTGCTGTCACTTTGTCATTGCCAGATTTGTGAGCAGCACACTTGACCACTGCCAATTCTTTTGGTAACTGGATTGCTTCCAGTAATTCTTTTACGAAATTCCCATTTCTGATAGGAGTACCTGAAGAAGTCAGGAACTCTCTTTGCAGCCACAACTGGCCAAAGTCATGCACAACCCCATAACCATACTGGCCATCAGTGTATAGTGTTATTCTCATGTTCCTCCCAAATTTACAGGCTTTTGTTAAAGCAACCAATTCGGCTATTTGTGCAGACCTGACTCCAAATAAATAGGATGCTACCACTGGGCCTCCTAGAGTGCATACAGCATATGCAGCACTTAAGCCTCCATCCTCATGTCTCAGGCATGAGCCGTCTACAAACAGCTCGTACTCTTCGTCAATTAAGGGAATTTCCTTTATGTCTGGGCGTGGTTTCGTACAAAATTCAGTCAGATCAAGGCAATCATGCTCGACCTCTCCCTTCATTTCTGCCGTGAGTGAATTTGGTAATACGGTAGCTGGATTCAAAATATTACATCGGGAAATCGTTACATTTGCTGCACCTACAAGGATTCTCCTATACTTAGTCAGCCGACTAGGTGTGAGATACTGGGTTTTAGTTCTGGTCAGTAAAATTACAACTGCATGTGGAACATGCACAGTTACAGGATGTCCCATAATGATGGATTCACTCTGTTCAAGACTCATGCAAGTTGCAGCTACTGCTTTTAAACATCCAGGTAATCCAGCAGCCACTGGATCCAAGGTAGCAGAAAAATATGCCACTGGACGTCTGGTTAGACCCTGAATCTGGGTCAGGACTGAAAGTGCACAATTGTCTCGTGTGTCACAAAACAATGCAAACTCTTTCGAGTAATCAGGCATTCCTAATGCGGTAGCTGTACACAGACATTCCCGTAATTTTGTAAAAGCTGACATGCTTTCCTCATCCCACTCCACTGGGTCTTTTGCTCCTTTCTTTGTCATTTTTATTAATGGTCTTGCTAGGACTGCAAATCCTACAATCCACTGCCTGCAGTATCCTACAACTCCAAGGAACATTCTTATTTCTTTCTGGGTATTGGGTAGTTCCATGTTTCGAATTATTCTAATTCTTTCTGTGGTGACTTTCCTGATACCTCTCTCTATCTGGTGTCCCAGATATTTCACTGAGGAGGTACAGAACTGTAATTTGTCTGGTGACACTGTATGTCCCCCTTCACCTAAATGGTTCAGTAAAGCAATGGTGTCATCAACATAGTCTTTCCGACTCTTAGACGCCACCAAGAGGTCGTCTATGTATTGCACCAGGACTTATTCTCCAGGTAAAACTAGAGATTCAAGGCACTTTTTTAGAATCTGATTAAAAATCGAAGGACTCTCTGTGTACCCCTGAGGGACACGATTCCAGACGTAGACATGACTGTTGAATTCAAATGAGAAAACAAATTTGCTGTCTGGATGTAATAGAATTGAAAATAATGCGTGACATAGGTCAATGACAGTAAACCATCCAGCATTCCATGGAATTTGGTACAAAATCACTGCAGGGATTGGAACAATAGGACAGCAAGGAACCACTATTTTATTAACCTTGCACAGGTCCTGTACTACCCTGTACTTCCCACTAGGTTTCTTGATTCCAATTATGGGCGAATTACAAGGACTGCTCATTACTTCTTGTATGATATTTGCTTCAAACAATCTTTTTATTTCAATGGCAATGCCTGCCTTTACTTCTGCACTCATTTTGTACTGTTTGGTATTTGGGTAGACTGCATCTTCTTTTATGGCTATTTTAATTGGGTCAACATTTGCCATTAATCCTACATCTTTTCCAGTGAAATCCCATACCTCTGGTTTCACTGTCTGTTGGAGCTCTTTAGGTAAGTCTTGTATTGTCAATCTTTTAATTTCTGAGTCAGGTCTTATTAACATTAATTTGTATATTCCATCTTCATCTGGGTTTGAATTTCGACGCCTTTTGGTGTGCAAAAGATGGTGCAATTCATTTTGCACAGCAAATCTCGTCCCAATAGGTTCACAGGACTGGAATCACAAACAACAAATCTATGCATCTCTTTAAAATTCCCAATTTTAATCTCCATAGGTTCTGTAACTGGGGTACTAATTAACTGATTAGAAACGCCCACTACTTGGATCGCTTCTCCCGAGAGGGGTAGGTTTGGAACGTCTGCTGTTCTCACAGTAGAACGGGTAGCCCCATTGTCCAACAGAAAGGTGACGTCATTTCCTTCAACCTTTCCTTCAATGTATGGTCCTGACTGGTCTACCGGCAAGGAGGCGCCAAGCACGCACTCCTCGTCCTCCCCCCTCAGGCACCGCCAGTAAGGTTCATCACAGAGGAATGTATCATTCAACAGAAATTGCGAAGTTGCTGCATTTCTATCCTCCTTTCTTTCCCAAACCTCTGCTTCCTCCACCTGTTGTGTTTTCCTTCTATAATTCGGCCTAGGTGCGCGAGGCAACTGCTACTGTTTTACCTGTTGCTGTGTCTTTCGTGGTCCCTCATTCTGCGCCTGCGGATTTAAATAATTAATTTGCACATTATCATTCTGCACAGCCTTACACTCGTCTCTCCAGTGCCCTATCTTTCCGCACCCGTGACAGGGGAACTTTTTCCGTGCTTCTTCTCGGCTCATTTTTACCCTTGGCTTTCCTCCACCCCCAGGGCCTTGATTCTGATTATTCATTTTACTTAATTGCTGTTCTTGGTGCTCTGCTAATTTTACTTGTGCCCACATGACTTTTTCCTTTAATTCTTTTCGTTTATTTTCCAGCTCATCTTCACAATATTTGGCATACTTCAGGACTTCATCAATAGGTTTAGCTTGCCAACAGATTTTATTGTCTTTGATCCACTGAGAAATCTCAGGTCTTAACCCTAACACGAATCGATAGATGAAGTGGGTCATGTCCTTCATCTCAATATTGTCTAGCCCACTGTACGTTTTGAACACTTGTAAAAGTCGTTCATGGTATGAATGTACAGTTTCATCACGATTTTGGGTAGTTCTATCTATGCGGGTCCAATCAGTTTCTTTTGCAGGCACCTTTCCTTTCGAATACAGTATGACCTGGTTGTATTTCCTCATTACTTCCCCTGAAGGAGCTCCTGTCTTTGGGTATCTGGCATATTCTTCACTTGGCCAATCAACAGCAATTTTACATTCTGTCCATAAATCTACAGGAACTACAATGTCAAAGAACCCATCTAGATCTTTCAGGAGGCACTTTTGGACTTTAATAAATCTCTCAACCTGTCTGTACCACTCTACAGGTTTCTCTCGTAATTTTGGGAAGTCATTTGTAAATGACACAATATCCTGTCTGAACCATGGCACATGTACATATCCTCCACCTGGCACTTCTCGCATAGGATACAGTTTTTCCACTTGATCTGCTTCTTTTAGAACAAATTCAGAAGCCATCTGTTTGGATCTAATTTCCTCTTTTTTCTTTGCCCACCTGGCTTTCCATTTTTTTAATTCTCCCCATTTTTGTAACAGGTTTAACAATTCTCTTATCTGTACCTTTTTTTCCTGACACATTCATGTTTTCCAAATCTTTGTCTGAGAACTCTGCTCTGTAGGGTTTTTGCAACACTTTAGATTTACCAATATCTATTCCCATACTTGCTGCAGTGTCCATTAATTTCTCATGAAACACTCTGGTGTTTCGGGTAATACTTTTGCAAATGAATAGTAATTCTTCCTCACTAAGGGTGTTTAATCTGTCCAATCCCACGTTCCCAGCCATCAGTTCCTCCAATACTATTCTTAATTTATAAATATCTAATGGTTTTGGCTGAAGATTTGGTCTTTCTAATTCTCTGGACCATCTTTCGATTTCTTCAGGAGTCACTACCGTAGCACTTCTAGTACCTGAAGATGCCTCAATCTGGATTTCTCTTGAACTAAAAGGTGTGTTCTTTTTCTGTGAACGGGTTTCTGGTTCCCTAATGAGTAGATCCATAATAGAAATTACAGATTCACATTCACTTGCCTGATCATCCACTATTAAGGGCTCTTTTCTTGGCTGCACTACAGGTGGCGTAATAACTGGAGGTTTTGGACTAGCCTGTTTATCCCCATATAGAGGAACAACTGGACCAATAGTCACTGGGATTGTCAGAGCTTCAGGATTTGAATTTAATTGGGATATTTTCTGGATGAGTTCAGTTCTCTGTTTAACCAAGGCTTCTCTCTCTCGATCCTGTAATACCTTTTCCATGGTGGTTTCATGCACTACTTGTGGAATCAAGGGAGGGTAAAGATTCGGTGCACTTGGATTTGCCATACTTGGTCCCTCACTACAGGACGGCCTATAATATGGAACAGTCAGCTCGGATGCGCTCAACCCCTTAGTACCGATAGGCCTATAACACGGACCAGTCGGATCAGATGAGGAAAAGTCAGGAAAATGGTCATGCGATTTAGTCGATGTTTCTTAAGTAATTTTGCCCGGCGTTAAACGCCTCTAATACCATACGAAGTTTATCAAATAAAGAGGCTGGCGCTGGAGACAGGAAGACAGGAAACAAGTTTTATTCCGACGGAGCAGAACACATCAGATCGGACAACAAGGTATCGTCTCGAGGTGCTCTCTGACAGCCTCTCTGAGGCCTGGCCTTTTATACACTGGTTTACGACATGTGACCATTCTTTATTACAATAAAGACATTGTGAAGTAATGAAAAAGACATCCCCGGTACCACCCAGTTCCGGCTCATTCCAACACGTGGCTACAGTAGAGGTCCTCATCCCCCATACAATAGGTGGGGGCTATCACGCAGCTGAGTGTTCCGCCGATTTCTTTGGAATGTGTGCGCCTGATCGAATCTCAGGGGGTGGGGAGGTCATGATCAATAGTAGCTCCTTTGAAGAGGGGCGAGTGCATACAGTAGTGGGCAATAAACTGTATCCTCAGGCTAAGGGATGACCAGCGGTCCGTGCAGACAATCGGGCTCAGAGGAAGGGTCATCAAAAGAGGGGTATTCATGGAAGAAAATGAGGTGTTGGTCAGGCGCGGGGTGTGATTCCCAGAGACAGAGTCATGCGGAAGGGGAGGGTTCATGACTTGTGCATGTGGGAGCGGGGGCAGCCAGGGTGCATGGGGGATGCTTGCAGGGTCAGGGAAGTGTGTTGACGAGCGATCGAGAACAGGGAGACCATGGTACCTAAAATGGCTGTCGTGCATGTTCATACGTGAGTCTGAGGAATGGGCAAGATGGCGCAGATAATGTTCAGTTCACGAACTAAAATTCCACAGTCCTCCCTTTTAACATGTCTCGCCAGCTTGTCAATTCGGATCTATCCCCATAAGACCACGTATTTCTATCTCATAGAGGGGACTCATGTGCTCAGTTCTAAAGTCCAAAGTCTTAGGGCACATACAGTTAGAAATGAGTGAACACAAAGGTGGCAAACATTGAATACCTAAGCAACACCCACACAGTACCACGACTGGTAGCAGTATAAATGTAAACAACCTCCATCCCCAGTCCTTCAAAGTGTCCCAAAACCAGCTTCCAAGCGACCATCCTTCTTGCTCCTGGTGAACCTCTGAGGATAGTCTGTGGAGGTGTTCGATTGCTTTGTAGACTGAAGGCGAGTTATCTGGCATGTAGGTGCAACAGCTGGAGCCGATGATGCGGCATGCTCCTCCACGGTCGGCCAGAACCACATCTAGAACAAGGCGGTTTTGAAGAGCCACCAGGCGGACTGCCTGAAGCTCAGCCGTGTTGTTAGCGAGGATGCCAGCCGTGATGTTAATGGTTGTTTCCACTGCCTGAGTCAGGTGTCGGATAGCGCGGCTATTTGCCATTGGGCCCAACAGAGGAACATGTCCCTTCACCGCATCCAGGAACTGTGCTCCGGTGGAGTCGGCTTGTCCAATGTCTCCGGCGCGCTTTTGCCGGTGATGGTAGGCTGGGGCCACATACGTGGGGGGGAGAATGAAGGCGATGTAGCACGTACCCCTCCAACCTTTCGGGAGCCAAGTGTAAGCTTTGATGCCACAAACAAAGTACATATTCGGAGAAGCAACCTGTGACATTGATGACAGACAGGGCCACAGTCAGAGTGGCAGCCGTTCGCTTCCGCAGGTGGGAGAAGGTGGGTCTAGCTGGATTGTGAAGCACTTGCCTTTCAACTCGTTCTTTGGCAGGGATGTTCATATGGAAGACGGAACCTGAGGTCACAGGACAAAAGGGGGCAGACGTCCTTCCTGTTTTGTTCAGCCAGAACCTATAGTAGAAGTGTGACACTGTTTGACCAGAAGCGGCATTGTCCTTGTGGCTTTCCTGCAAGAGGATCAGCCAGGCGAGGCAGGAGCCGTGAACTGAGAAAGGAGAAGGGATGAAGGGGATGGAGTGTCCAGTGGCATGCGGGAGCAACCCGCAGATCCAGCAGTTCGTGGCATTTGCAGCAAGGTTGTGCTGGTGCAATAGTTGCACGAAGGAATTGTTCCAGAACTCTTTACGCCTTTCTCGGAGCTGAGGCGAAAGGGAGATCAGGTGATGCTCTTTCATGGTGGTTGGCTGTGCAGTGGTCGGCAACATCTGATGAGCGGGTGTGCTGTCCTCCAAGATCCAGAAGGAAGTCATGAGGAGGAGGCAAAGGAGGAAGAGAATGAAGAAGGCGATTGTCTTTGATTTGTGCAAATTGTCAGCCTTTGGGTTCCTGTAGTGGGTATTTCCGGTTGCGTCCATCATCTTCTTGTCTGGCGCTTCCATCATCTTCTTATCTGGCGCTTCCATCATCTTCAAGGTGCTCGGTAGTGGGCAGAACCACAGACTTTGTTTAGCTTCTCTCCGGGTAACCCTTGGTTGTTTTAGGCCACCGTTCTGAGATTTTAACTTAGTCCGTGGTCTACTTAGCCGAAGCTCCCTCCTTTCGACGCAGGAAATACCCTTCCCGGGATGGCACAGTGGGATCAGAGAATTTTGCAAGTTCAAGTGCCTCAGTATCAGGATAGCAGTTCAGTGATGGCCGGTCTTTGTTCAGGAGCTCTTCTTGGGTGTCGACGTTTTCTGTCGTGGCCAGGGTCGAGGAGACCTTCTTGCAGTGGTGTGCGTGCAGCCAGTGCCTTTTTCCCTCCACTCGAAGAGCCGTCCGAGTGGTGATCAGTACTTGCCAGGGGCCCGTCCACCGGGGTTCCAGACTCTTTGCCCGTTGGAAATTCCGGATTAAAACATAATCCCCCGGTTGGATATCGTGACCGGGACCCCTGGAAGCATCGGGGATGGCCTGCTGCACCTGTTGATGAATGACAGACAACGTTTTAGTTAACTTGTATAAATAATCTGACAGCAGGACGTCGGGGACGTCGTGAATGGAGGTTGGTTTGGGGGCAGTCCAGAGGTTCATTGGTCGCCCAAACACAACCTCGTAGGGGGTCAAGTGGTGCTTAGTGGGAGTGGAGCGTATCGATAGCAATGCCAGTGGGAGGGCATCTGTCCACTTAAGTCCTGTGGTGGCCACTATTTTTGACAGTTTCAGTTTCAGGGTAGCATTGTGTCGCTCAACTAGGCCAGCGGATTGGGGGTGGAAGACCGCATGAAACCTCTGCTTTACCCCCAGCCCCTTCAAGATTAGTTGGATAACTTCAGCTATGAAGTGGGGGCCATTGTCGCTCCATAAAATTCGACAAAGGCCGTAGCGAGGGAAAAACTCTTTCAGTAGTACTTTGGCAGTAGTCATGGCAGTGTTATCACGGGTTGGATAGGCTTCCACCCATTTGCTGAAGGCGCATACAATGACTAATACGTACTTCAAGCCTTGGCATCTCTCCAGCTGGATGTAATCCATCTGGAGGACCTCAAAGGGGTGGTCGGGGATCCCAAACCCTCCCCGGGGTACCACAGTTCCTTTCCCGGGGTTGTGTTGTAGGCAGATAAGGCACTGCTGGACCAGGCGTTTGGCTGAGTCGGGGATTTTGTTGTTGTGCCAGACTTTGGAAATGAGTTCAATCATGGGGGCAGAACCTATGTGTGCAGGGGAGTGTGCCATAGTCAGTATGGGAATCAAGTATGAGTCAGGCAGCAACCACTTGTTTGTGTCTTTTGTCCGCCAGCAGCCTTCATCGTCCTTTAGACCCACCCGTGCCCACTCAGTCAGTTCGTGAGGTGTGCTGGCCGACTGGATGTCCCTAATCGTTTCCCTAGCGTCAGTCCATTTTTCTGCTTGTGACCTGGTCACATATATGCGTGTCGTCGTCCTATTCTCAGCTGTGGTTCGGGCAGTGATGTCGGCCAGTGCGTTTCCCTGTCCAACTAAGTCCGTCACCTTCTTGTGTGCCTGGCATTTGATCACTGCTAATCATTTGGGGAGGAGAACTGCTTCAATCAAGGCGGAGACTAGATCTCCGTGAAGGATGGGCGTGCCGTGGGACGTCAGGAATCCCCTTTCCCTCCACAAGAGCCCAAAATGATGAACCACCCCGAAGGCATACTGGCTGTCTGTGTAAATGTTCGCTGTGGTTCCTGCTGCTATGATACATGCTCGTGTGAGGGCAATTAGCTCTGCCGCCTGTGCGGATCGTTGCGTGATGCGGGCTGTTTCAACTACTGTTCGGGCTGTCGTCACCGCATAGGCAGCTGAAGTGGTGCCGTCTGGGAGTTTGATACAAGAGCCGTCTACCCATAGTTCTCCATCAGGGTCTGTAAAAGCAATGTCTCGGAGGTCAATTCTACTCCTGGTCTGTTCGTCCGTGAGGGTCACACAGTCGTGTATAGGGGGCACATCGGGGTCATTTTCAGGCAAGGGCAACAGCGTAGCAGGATTCAAAGTCGTGCATCTCTTAAGAGTGATATGGGGTGCAAGTAGAGTCAATTCGTACCCCGTCAGTCGTGCACTAGTCAGGTGTTGAGTCTTGGTCTGGTTCAAAAGGGTGTCAACTGCGTGGGGTACTAACACCGTGAGAGAGTTCGAAAGTACAATTCCCTCACTCTGACGGATAGAGACAGCAGCGGCGGCTACTGCTCGAAGGCAGGCAGGTAAAGTTCTGGCGACTGGGTCAAGAGTGGCAGAGAAGTAGGCACAAGGGCGTTGTTTGGAGCCGATGGGCTGAGTTAGAACAGACAATGCGCATCCTTCCCTTTCGTGAGTGAAGAGGGAGAAGGGCTTGGAGTAATCTGGTGTTCCTAGGACGGGTGCCGAGCAAAGGGCATCCCGCAACTCCTTAAAGGACGCTTGGCATTCGGGGGTCCAAGGGAGTGGGAAGGGAACATCTTTGGCCAACAGGGAAAGTAGGGGCTTTATAATGAGACTGAAATTTGGTAACCATTGTCGGCAAAAAGAGGTAAGGCCCACCAATGAACGGACTTGCTTCTGTGTTTTCGAGATGGGGGTGTCCAGGATGGTTTGGATTCGGTCGGGCGTAAGTTTCCTCCCTTCTTTGGACAGGAGATGGCCTAGGTATGTCACTTGAGGCTGGCAGAACTGCAGTTTCTTTTTGGAGACTTTGTGGCCATTCTCCGCAAGGAAGTGCATCGACATATTGGATCAACACCACTCCATCTGGTAGCTGGACGGCGTCCAGCTGCCTTTTGAGGGCCTGGCTGTAAATGCTGGGACTTTCAGTGTAGCCCTGAGGAGCTCTACAAAATCGGTACGAACGGTTTTTTAAGGTGAAGCCGAAGAGATAACGGCTGTCTGGATGGATGGGGATAGAGAAAAATGCATTCTTGAGATCAATAACGGTGAAGGTGGTGGCAGTGGATGGGATGAGGGTCAGAATGGTGGTGATGTCTGAGACTACGGGGTACTGTGGCACCACCACTTTGTTGACTTCTCGCAGGTCGATGATGAAGCGGTACGCTTTCTCATCTCCTTCACCTTGCTTCTTAACAATGGGTAGGATAGGGCTGTTGCAGACATTACTAACCACTTCCTCTACCACTCCTGCATCTACCAGGGACTGAATAATCGCTACCAATGCCTTCTCGCCTTCGGGCGATATCCGGTACTGTGGGAGTTTCGGGAGTATTGCGTCTGGTCGAACAGTTATGTGCACAGGGTCGATCATCATTCGTCCTACATCCGAGTCGTTTCTGGCCCATAGGTACAGGGGTAGGGTGTCGAGCAAGGATAGGTCAGCATCAGTTATAGAGTACATATGTTGTGCGGGGCGGGATCTGGACATGCTCGGGTTGTCGTACAGGATGACTCGGACTCCATCTGGGGAACACCTAATAGTAGCTCGGAAATGTTTAAGTAAATCGATACCCATAATGGCGTCAGGGGAGTTGGAGGAGAGCAGAAATGTGGTGTCAGTGGGGTTGTTTCCTAGGTCAAAGGAGATAGGTACAGACAGGGGGTTAGTGGAGGGCGTTCCATCGAAACCTATCGATGTAATGTGTGAGCCAGACAAGGGTGCCCTTGGAATCAGTCGCTTTGATAATACACTACGTGTCGCTCCAGTGTCTACCAAGAATGGAGACTTTGTACCCAGGACCTTAGCGGTGACGTAAGGACCTTGCTGGTCAACACAGAGCTCAACTGGATCCCTCCCTTGCCCCTGGCAGTCCTATGCGAAATCGGGAGTGTTCTCACTGTCAGATAGTTGGTACTGGTTCTGTCGGGGACGGTCAAATGTGTTCGATCTTCCTGGTCTGTCGCTGTTGGTGTCGTTTGTATACCCCCGCCCCTGCCCTCTAGTCCTGGGGCCATTCGTCATGTCCCTCGTTTCTTTATTTTTAATTAGTTCCAGAAGAACCGGACATTGAGACTTCCAATGCCCGAATCCTTTGCATAATGCACACTGATTATCTTCTAGGTCCCTACGTCCAGGGTAGGGAGTGGGTGTGCGGTCCTTTGGGGGTGGATTTCTAGGGGCGATTGATTGGTAGCTCCCCCTGTGTAGTTCTTTCCCGACTGCCACCCCTTGTATCTGGGCTATCATCACCCTTTCTTTCAAATCTTTCTTCTTTCTCTCGGTTGCCCTATCATTCTCATTCTTTTGGTGTTCGTAGTACTGAGCCATTTGGAGGATAGCGGCGGGTTTGGAAGCCCCCCAACTACTCTCGCTCGTTTGTAACTTTTGGGAAACCTCTTGTGACAGACCCTTTACGTAGTTTTGCACAAATAGGTGTTGTCCGGTTGCGCTGGTCATGTCTTGGCCACTGTAGTCGGAGAACACCGTTTCAAATCGGGAGAAATATTCCGATACGTCTTCCTGGGGTTTCTGACGGCAAGCTGTGACTATTGACCAATCTACCTTTTTCTCTGGGATCAAGGTTTTTAGCTTCTGGACTATTTTGTCCGGAAGTTCCAGTATGTCTTTTATCGGTTTCCTTCCGGGCTCTCGTCGTCCATCTAGCTCACTGAGTTGATTCCAGGTATGTCCGAACAGATCTGTGTGATCGGCTTTCCGGATTTGCTTCCACACATAACCCGAAAAACAAATCAATGTCTGCTAGAGTCATTATCGTTGAGCCCAAGGCTGTGCCTAATTCGGTGTAAAATGCTGTCGGGTTCTTCCTTAAATCAGGCAGGGTTTGTCTAAAGGTTAAAATATCTTGTCGATCCCATGGTTGGTAAACCCAATTGTACACAACCCTCCCTTTTGCATCTGCGTGGTTGATATCGTCGTTTGTTCCCTGACCTCTTGGGGGAACCCAGTAGGGGGCGGCTTCTCTGATAGGCATCATAGTGTTGGCTACTTCTAAGGGGGACTCAGCTGTTTCAGGGACTGTGATCTTAACCTCCGGTTTCTGTTCCGTGAGGTGGCGGAAGACTTCAAGCGTTTGCATGAAGAGGTCCGTCACATCGCGTTCAGTCCCATCTCCAACATCGATCTTTCTATATAGAGCCGTCAGCTTAGCAGGACCCTTAGTTTGATACCTATCCTCATATGCGTTCAGGGTGTGGTAGCTGAACCGTAAAATGAAATGCCGTCTGTGGTTACCGATATGTGAATTGTGCATATCCATCGTATATTCTTCGCTCTCTTTCCGTTCTACCAGTGTCTTTGCTATCTTGTCAATCCCATCCCGCTCGTCTTTGCTCAACCTATTTGGCCTGGCCGTTAGCTGCTTGCTAGTCTCGAGTTCATCTGATGTTGTTACCAATGTGGCTGGTGCGAAGGCCGTAAGAGCCGGGGCACTAGCGCTAGGGTCACCCTCGCCCGCACTCAGAACTGGTAGGTGCTGTGCTAGAGGCTGGCAGGGGGCGTAAGGAGGGGGCATGTAGATAATCGGAGGACCTAGCAGTAACTCGTCATTTGCCCGTTGTTTGGAGGGAATCTCCGGGTAGAGCGTAGAGGGGGTCCTAACAGGGCATTGGCCTGCCGACCCTGATTCTTGCGTTTGTCTAACTTCCTCTCTCCTTCTTATTTCTTCATCTAGTTCCTTAGCGGCCAGGTGGGCTGCCTTTCGTAACTCTTTCCCTATTTTTGCTTCTTCTCTTTTCCTTCGTTGCTCTGCTTCTTTGCGCCACATGCCGATACTATCGAGCATGGTGGGCGTTGCCTTATTTATTCTAACAGCTGCTTCTAGCGCTTTTATTTTATGATCATCAAAGGAACCTATCAGTGGCCACTGACTTTCGGGGTCCTTTTTTGTATATTTATGCCATAACTTACTATAAGCTATAGCGACTTGTCCTTGTTTAGTGAACATGTCCTTATTAGGGGTGCCTTCCAATGGAGCTGGATGGTTCATCTCTAATAAGCGGTCCGGGTTGTACCAACTACCAATCAGTGGGGAGAAGACAGGCATAACAGATTACAACGGGGGACAAAGGTCCGCACTACCTATCTTTCACTATTTGCAAAGACTAGACAGAATATTGCTATTCTACGTTATTTGCAAGCAGAGAACCTCAAAAGAACTATACTCCAAACAATCTATGTTCGGACAATCAATCAGTGGGGAGAAAAATAGGTACGGCAGATTACAATGGGGGACAAAAGTCCGCGTTACCTACCCTTCACTATCCGCAAAGGGAGATAGAATATTCCTATTCCTCCCCGTTTGCAGGCAGCGAATATCTCAAAGAGCGACAAAGCAAATACTAGTATTTCAATCAATCAAACAATCAATCAATTCGCAATTCGTCGTGTGTCACGACCTTACCCGGACCGCATGGACAGTTTCTCGTCTTCCGCTTCCAGCGCCCGATCGTCCTCTACTCTCTGCTGCTACCGCGGCACTCCTGATGGTTCCCAGTCAGGACCGTAGATCACTCGGGGAGAGGTCTGCTCGGAATCAGTGAAGTTCAGATGATCGGCTGTCAGACGAGGGTCTATCGGACAGGAGCTCTCCCGATCGTTGCAGTCGTTCACTCTGTCGTCGGGACCTCTTCCACTGGATCCACGTGTCGCTGATGGGCCCCACGCTTGGGACGCCAATTGAGGAAAAGTCAGGAAAATGGTCAGGCGATTTAGTCGATGTTTCTTAAGTAATTTTGCCCGGCGTTAAACGCCTCTAATACCATACGAAGTTTATCAAATAAAGAGGCAGGCGCTGGAGACAGGAAGACAGGAAACAAGTTTTATTCCGACGGAGCAGAACACATCAGATCGGACAACAAGGTATCGTCTCGAGGTGCTCTCTGACAGCCTCTCTGAGGCCTGGCCTTTTATACACTGGTTTACGACATGTGACCATTCTTTATTACAATAAAGACATTGTGAAGTAATGAAAAAGACATCCCCGGTACCACCCAGTTCCGGCTCATTCCAACACGTGGCTACAGTAGAGGTCCTCATCCCCCATACAATAGGTGGGGGCTATCACGCAGCTGAGTGTTCCGCCGATTCCTTTGGAATGTGTGCGCCTGATCGAATCTCAGGGGGTGGGGAGGTCATGATCAATAGTAGCTCCTTTGAAGAGGGGCGAGTGCATACAGTAGTGGGCAATAAACTGTATCCTCAGGCTAAGGGATGACCAGCGGTCCGTGCAGACAATCGGGCTCAGAGGAAGGGTCATCAAAAGAGGGGTATTCATGGAAGAAAATGAGGTGTTGGTCAAGCGCGGGGTGTGATTCCCAGAGACAGAGTCATGCGGAAGGGGAGGGTTCATGCCTTGTGCATGTGGGAGCGGGGGCAGCCAGGGTGCATGGGGGATACTTGCAGGGTCAGGGAAGTGTGTTGACGAGCGATCGAGAACAGGGAGACCATGGTGCCTAAAATGGCTGTCGTGCATGTTCATACGTGAGTCTGAGGAATGGGCAAGATGGCGCAGATAATGTTCAGTTCACGAACTAAAATTCCACACAGATGTACTCATCCCTCTAGTACAGGGAGGCCTAAAGAATGGATTTTTCGTGCTCAGGGACCTAGATTCCTCATTATATGGCGGTGGATTTTTCATTAATAAATCCTCCAAGTATTCATCCTCAGAATCACCAGCAGTCATTAAATGTCTAGTTTTCTCTGTCCTTTTACCTCCTACGGGTTCATCTACAGTTACAACTGGGAACAGTCCTTCTATCATCATGTTCTGTCTCCACTACTTCATTTTTTTCTCTTTTGCTTCTCCATGCATTTTCGGGTACCATTTACTTATTCCTTTGTCAATTCACTCAAAGGCCTCAATCTCCCATTCTTCTAAAGCCTCATATTGCGTCAATCGGGGTCTGGGATGTAAATCATTCATTCGAGTGCTCAAATTAAAAAAAATTCAACCATTAAAGGTACCGTCTAAGGGACTAGCTAAAACTCCGTCATCTTTGGTATACTCCACCCAATTTTCCAACCATACACAAGTATGATACCCTTTGTCAAATAACATAAATGATGCTGGAGTATTTGGTGGTGGAATAATTATACCTTCTCTAGTTTTGACGGGCTTATCCTTCTTGAAATAATTTTTAACTTTGTCTACAAAAGTCATCTTTCTCTTGCTTCCGTACATATTAGAAGGTCTGCCTTTTAACATCTGTTCTTTAGCAAACCCTAAGTATTTCGGATCAGGTAAAAATTCTGGATACCACAATTACTTCGTAAACCTAATTCGTGCGTGAATACGTACTCCTGTTTACTATTTTCTTCCAATGCTAGCGCGTCTTTTAATTTTCGACAACCAATCAATTCTGTGGTTGCAAATAATTTCGACCAATGGGTGCGCGGCCTTTTCGTGAGACAAGTTCTCATGCTTCTGCGCTCACCCCTCCTTTACAATACCGCCTCCGCTACACACCCGCTGTTTCGACCAATACCAGCGCGGCACAGAGTGACGTCAGCGCAGCTCCGCAACTGACTCCCTCCTTCACAAGGTAACGGAAACTCTATTTCTTTCTTCAAGATCAAGTGCTTTAATAAATTTACAACGTAAATACATTCGCCTCTGTACACGAGTGTCTAGAAAGGAAAGATTTGTTTCACTGCAAGTAAACCTCTTCTGTCTACTTTTCATACACTACAGATAGACCTCTTCTGCCTACCCTTCATTCAAGCATTAGAGAACCTGCTACTTCTTCGACTCATCCACTCTTTTCGGGATATATACTAAGTCTAAAGTTTCACTAGTGAACTCCTTTGCTATCAATCAAGCTCAGACGAACCTGCTACTCCTCCCGTGTGACCCTCACTAGGTTATATCACAATAGAAGTTTTGCCAGCGAACTCTTTGCTATCATTTATTCAATTATTCATACAGAAACCCTAATTAGTGCTTCCAGTTCTACCTAACCTGCACCAATTTTCCTCAAGCCACTGACCTCACTGTGAGGTGGATTCTCCTCACCACCCGCTATTCTGCCCCCCGGGGATTCCAGACAAACATGTAACAATTTACTAACGAGTGTATTAGTACATAAATCAATATAGCAGCATATCAGAGAACATTTTTAAAACATTTCATAACATTTCAAAACAATTTAAAACACTTTCATTTGATCGATCAATACTTTTAGCAGCAATAGAATTTTTTGCAGCAATTTTATTTCATACAGTTATTACCCTACCTATCTTAACTAGTCCTTAACCATCCTACTGCTACCAGAAAATTACTGATAGAGCGCGCAGGTCACCCGACTAACCAATGTACACTTGGGCCCATAGAGATTCAATATATATATATATTTATTCAATCGGGTAACCTACACTCTACTACCAGCAACCCTGTTCCTTTCAATGTATTTCCAGTGTACCTGACTTACCAATCCTCGTCACAGGTACCTAAGATCACAATGGATCAAGGAGCTAGCTGTGAAAACAAGTAGGCAACACATGCAAAATAACTTTAATACATGTTTCACTTTTATAATAACCACAGACTCAGGATTCTTTTAAAAACTTTATCTAATCATCATCATCATCTGTCATGAGCATAAAATTCACACAGATTAAACTATCAATAACTAGAATTAGGAATAGCGTATAGCTATGAATAATACAGAGAATACCAATCATTTATTAATCAGAAAATAAAGGGAAGGAGAAAATAAGGAACATGCTAAATCAAAGCAGACTTTCACAATCCACTAGCAGTTTGAATGGAAATGAAACATATGCAATTCGTTTATTCAGAGTTAGCTTGAATCACTAAAGGGAAGGGAAGATTTGGAACATACTATCAAATTCAGCTTATTCCCTAAAGGGAAGGTAAGAAAAGGAACATATACTATATGGAAACAATTTAGCAATTGACTAAAGGTGGGGAAAAAATGGAACACGCTAGTATCAATGGAAACACGTGAAAATTGCATTTACCCCAGGACGGGGAAAAAGAAGGAACATATGCAATTTAAGCAGCTTTGCACAATTAAGGTAGGGTAAGAGAAAGGAAATACATGATAATATATCAACACCCACACAGACTTATATTTACCTAAGATAGAGTGAAGACCAACCCTGGCCACGAGTCAGTTGGAAAAGACGGGAAGGAACCCCAAGGACTTAGGTGCCAGTAGGGGAGCAGGTGCAGCTTATGGACAGTCAGGACAGGATAACCCCAAGATTTTGGATCAGGACCGGGTTCACCAAAGGGTACGACCAACACCTGCAGCTTCGGTTGCAACGCCTGCGTTACTCCCTCTCTGCAAGGAATCTGCCAGTAACCCCGATTGGGTTCTCGAACCTCCCAGCAAAGTGCTTCGCCAGCACTTAAGGTCTCCAAAACCCCGATTGGGTCTGTGGAAAATTCGGACAGAATGCTCCGCAGCTCTCTGTATCAGTCACCTATAGAGTGCGTTGGGTCAGTGACAGGTCAGCTATTCGGACAAGTCGGACAAATTCTCTAGCTAAACCTAGGCTAGTTATTGTTATTGTTATTGTTAGTGAGGTTTTATATCGCACCTAATCACCTGCAGGTCTCTAAGCGCCTGGAAAGATGGTAGTAAACAATAACTTAGCAAGATGGAAGCTGGATTATACTGTGCTCATGCTTTTGCTGAACAGAAATGTTTTTAGGCTCTTCCTGAATCGTAGTAGATTCCCTTCCCGGCGCAGCATCTCCGGCAACCTGTTCCATAGCTGGGGAACTAGCACTGAAAAGGCTCTCCCTCCCTTGGTCACTAGCCTGTAGCGAGGACATACTGTTTTCGGGTCAGTGTACCACCCCCCAAATGTTGCAAGTGTAAGAATCCCCAAATTTGATTGGACAAGGGAAAAGGTTAAGTCATCACACCACCTAAAATGTAAACTTTCTCAGGCTTAATATTCAGTTCTCGTACCCACCCCTTAAATTCTAGCTTCCCATGACACAAGATGTACGGTGAACAATAGAGTATACAGCAGTTATTACAAATGTATCAAAATTAGGTACAGTTCAGCTTCGCCGGCTGGGTCTTAGGTTGATTCTCAGGAGCATCTTGGCTGTGGCTGCCAGCTGGCTGAGTTCCACTGCTGCATGGGTTTCTTTCCCCCATCACGTGACAAGTACCATACAGGCTCTTCAAGATGGGGTAGCAAGCGCCTCCCAGGCCCAAAGAATACGATACATGAAAAGCAAGAGACAACAATTTAGAAATACAGAAAAAATTATTACACTGTATACCATGAATGGCTACACTACATCCCTTACTTTATAATAACTATAGCATTAGGATAAGTACAGAACAGACAGCTTTGCGAAAGCGGCAATGCAAGCTCGGAGCATATGAGAAACAAAGCGGCCATGTCAGCTATATTGCTCATGAGCAAACACTTTCCCACCAGAACTGCGAGTACGTCACATCACATGGGTATGACCGACGCATGCGCAGTCTAAATTCCCGCAAAGCAGCGGCCATTTTAGAGGCAAGCATATTAGGATTAATAAACACATAGGCAAGCTTCACTGGGACACCCCGTGTAGTGTAAAATATGCAATATTAGTAACACAAACATATTGATTTAGTTCAATTAACATTATTTGAGGTTCATGAGTACAAGCAAGTCGCGTAACGTGCGAATCCTTGCTCCAGCAATACAACCGTTCCTGTGATTTTTCAAATTGCCTCTAGCACGATGGCTCTATTTCCCCTAGCACCGCGTGCTGAGCGTGTGACGCCGCATTGTGGCCGGAGGACAGGGGGCTTACAGTCTTCTATTCTCCAGGATAGAATCCCGGACGACTCCGACTCGCCTCCTTCTGGCATGGTTCTCGTGGAGACAGTGAGGTCATCATGCTCTCCCTGCACTCTGTGTGAAGACTAGGGCGCGTACTGCATTGTTCTTGAGGATTTCCTGTAAAGTCATGACGGTCATCACGCTCTGCCTGTGCTCCATTTCAAAACTAGAGCGCATTGTGGTTCAGTGATTTGCACACTTGTAATGCAGATCATTCCAGTGATTTGCACGCATGTTAAGTACAGATCGTTACTGTGATTTGCACACTTGTGATGTTCAGATCGTTTCAGTGATTTGCACACTTGTGAAGTGCAGATCATTTCAGTGATTTCCACACTTTTGTTTGGGGCAGAATCTCACAGTGATTTGCATACAACATTTACAAAAGATTGCATTTCTGTAACATATGCCGGCAACCAGGCAGTTTGAGCCTCCAAGCTTCTGCAGTACAAGGGAGATCCACCCATTCCCTGGATGCAATGGAAGGAAGAATTTTTTACATATATGAAGGCTATAGATGATGATGACATGTCTAATGAGTGCAAGAAAAATATACCCCTGCTCTGTTTAGGTTCAGAAGGGCAGTTGACTTTTCACACTCTTCCACAAATTCCTATGGAGCGGGAGGGTGATGATGAGGAGGTTGATGTTTTTCAGGAGGCACTGTTTTGGTTGGAGAATAGATTCAACCCGACAGCGAGTGTGGATTTGAACCGGTTCAAGTTTTATACCAGGGCACAAGGGAGTGAGGAGAGATTTGATGAGTTTCTAACTGCTTTGAGGGTGTTATCATTACATTGCAATTTTGGAGTGATAACTGATGAGATGATCAGGGATCAAATTATAGTGCATGTGAAAAGTAAGAAAGTGCAAGAACAATTGTGGGTCATAGGGGATCCAAAGCTGCAGGATGTGATCACCACGGCCAAGGCGTTGGAACAATCTGAGAAGTGGATGAAATCTGTGCATACGTCAGAGAAAGTCAACAAAGATGACGTGGATGTGGTTTGTGCAGTAGACGCTGGTAGTTGTTCTAAAACCCGTGGGGAAGTGGTTAAGAAAAGGTTCGAGGAGTTCAATAGGAGTACAGCTGATAGATGCAACAGGTTTGAAGGAGAGAGATATACCTAGGATTTCAAATGTTCATGTTATTGTCGTGGAAGTGCAGCTCACATTGCTTCCTCACCTCGTTGTCCTGCTATTGGGAAGACGTGTGAAGTGTGGCAGAATAGGACATTTTACCAGGGTGTTTCGTGATTTGAAGAGAAGTAGTAATTTGGGTAAATAAAGTAAGGTGTAGTACCTTGCAGCTGGAAGTGTGTGTAATGAAGGAAGGTTGGAACATGTAAGAGGGTGTGTGAAGGAGAGTGAAGGAGTTAGAGGGGTGGTTTGTCTGTTTCAGGTGGGGTAGTGGAGAATGTATAGGAGGAAGTTAAGAACTCTTCAAAGTGTGTTGTGAATGTTAATGGTGTAGAGCTGATGGTAGATTCTGGGTCACCAAGTACGATTATCACTACTGAATATTTCCTTCATAACTTTGGATGTATGGAGAGTGGAAAATCTGAAAAATTCAGTCATCATTGCTGAGAGTTTTGATGGGAGTGTTATTGACATTGAAGGCTATGTTGATACTGACATCCGGTTTAAAGGAAAGGAGGCGATTATAAAGTTGTATGTGGCACCTAAGGGAGTGAATGTTCTTGGTTGGAAGGATCAGTGGAAGTTGGGAATAATTCTTAACCCAAGGAATAGGAAACCAGTTTTGGTGATGAAGAAGAAAAGATTGATAGAGGTATTGTGGAAAGTTTCCCTGAAGTTTTAACAGAGAGGCTGGGAAAATTGGAAGGTTATTACCACAAGATCAAACTCAAATTGTATGCTAAGCCTGTGATACAGAAGTTACGCAATGTGCCCATCAATATGAGGGATGAGCTTAACAATATGTTGCTGGAAATGGTGAGTGAGGGAGTCATTGAAGAAATAGAGTTGTCTAAGTGGGTGTCTCCAATAGTTTTGGCCCTTAAACCAGACTGAGACTCTTTGTGGAATTGAGAGCTGTGAATGGCAACATTTTGGTGAACTGTCATCCGTTGCCCAATATTAATGAGGTAATTTGTATGCTGGATGGTGCTGGTGCTGCCAGAGTGTTCTCTACTTTGGATCTGAGGTTAGCCTACCACCAGATTGACCTGACTGAGGATTCTCAACATCTAACAGCAATTACGCCACAGGGGCTATTTCAATTTAGACAAATGCCATTTGGATTAGTTTCAGCGGCATCAGTATTCAAGAGGGCTATATTCCATCTGTTTAAGGAGATGGAAACATTTGTTAAATGCTTCCAGGATGGTATTTTGATATTTTCTAAGGATGAGGTGGAGCATGAGAAGCATCTTAAGGGAGTGTGTGAAGTTTTAAAGAAGAGTGGTTTGAAGCTAAAGGGGAAACATTTTTATTTCTTTTGCAGATCTGTCGCATATTTGGGTCACACTGTGTCAAAGGCTGGTGTTATTCCCAGAATATCCCTAGTGGATGCCATCATTAGGGCTCGTGATTTTTTTTTATCATTTGCAGGGCTTTGTGAGTATTATAGTATGTTCATGTAGAATTTTGCCCCAAAAATGGAACAGCTCAGAGACCTCATGAGGAAGAATGTGGATTATCTATGGACTGATAGACAGAAATCTGCTTTTGAAGAGATCAAGAATGAAATTGCCCATGCACCTACTTTGACGCCTTTTAGGATGGGTGAGCAGTGCATTGTCACCGTGGACGCAAGTATGTATGGCATTGGTGGGGTGTTATAACACAGGTGTGGTAAGGAAGTGTGGAATATCACTTTTGCATCTCGCACGTTGTCTGATGCTGAGGAGATATGCAGTAATTGAAAAATAACTATTGCTGTGTGAGTGGGCCATAGAACACTTTTGCAATTTTATTTGGGGCACATGTTCTGTTCTCAAAACGGATCATAAACCCTTGGTGGGGATTCATTCTCCTGGTGATTGTTGCAATGCAAGCTCGGAGCATATGAGAAACAAAGCGGCCATGTCAGCTATATTGCTCATGAGCAAACACTTTCCCACCAGAACTGCGAGTACGTCACATCACATGGGTATGACCGGATTGCAAGACTAGTTTCCAAGCTGCAAGAGTATTGTTTTGTTGTGGAATATGTGCCCAGACGTAGCAATGTGATTGTTGACTGTATTTCACGTCTTCCTGTGAGTAATGGGCAAGATAAGTCGCAGATTATGGAAGAAGATATCGTGTTTGCGGTATTTGAATACGTGTCTGATGAATTCAAAGGGAGACAGAGAGACAAATGGATGAGAGATCATGAGGAAGATAAGGTGTTGTGTCAGGTCAAAAAGTACATGAGAGTAGGGTGACACGAGAGGAAAAGATTACCGGAATAACTTGTTTTGGTTTTTAGGGTAGCTGAGGAATTGGTAATGGAGAATGATCTCATTTTTAAAAATGGTAAGAGCATTCCTCCCAGGGGAATGCGAGAGGAAATCCTAAATCCTAAAGCTGGCACATGAAGGACATCCAGGTATACGCACTACATTTTGGTGGCCAGGATTGGATAGAATGGCAGAAAAAGTTGTAAGGGAATGTGGTATCTGTGTTAACAGTGAGAAGATGCTGAGACCGGCACCCGCTCTGCTTCAACCTGTACCATGCCCTATTTCTCCTTGGAAGAAGGTAGGATTTGATATTTCCTGACCATTTTATGGGCTGCCTGTGGATTCTAGCTATGCTCTGTTGCTAGTAGATTATTACTCAAAGTGTCCTGAAGTGAAATTGGTACCTCATGCTATGTCGGGTGCCTTTATTGAATTTTTCAAGGAGACTTTTGCCAAGGAGGGCTATCCTGAGGTTGTGATCTCTTATAATGGTACTCAGCTGGTATCCAGAGAGATGCAAAGTTTTTTCACTTTCATGTATGTTAAACATGTTACCACTGCTTTATATGAACCACAAGGAAATGGACAGGTTGAGAGGTTCAACAGAGTTCTGAAGGAGTGCATTGGTTGGGCATGTGGTTTTGGTGGTTTGTGGAAGGATAAGTCGCGGGAGAAACTATGGTGGTACCGCATTACTCCTCAAGATACCACTGAGGTCAGTCCTTTTAGATTATTGAGAGGTAGATTACCTAGATCCAAATTGTGTCCTTGGTTGTTCAGGAGAGAACAAACTGTGACTCATAATGAGGTGAATGTTCAAGAAATAAAAGATGGGGTCTGTAAGAAACAAGATAAAGTCAAGAAGTTGTTTGATGATAAGTCAAAAATCATTCTTTTGTGGTGGGAGATTGAGTGAGAGTGAGGATACCTGGATTGATGAGGAAAGGTATGGCTAAGTTTGGTAGGGCTATGAAAGTCATCAAAGTTTATGACAATAGTGTGGTGACTCAAGATGGAAAAGTCTGGAGTGTGTGATGGGTAGCTAAATGCAGCCCAGACCTCCAATAAGAAGTTGATGATGGATCTTTTGTGAGAGTAAAGTTGGGAGAAGATATCTCCTTTGAATCTCATGATGCTGGTGTGAAGCGTCTCCCAACCAGATTGGCAGATTTTGTGTGATTAATTGGATCTCATTATAATTTGTGATCATATTTTCATGTATGTATTTTACTTTGTACATAGTTTGATATTCAGTTTTTGCAATTTTTTATAGGGTAAAGATGTGTTGGATTTACATCTGCATTACTGCTCTTTGACAGGGCCTTTGCCTTATGTCATCTATCTGTGTGAGGCAACTAGATTCTTATATGGGATGTGCGGTTGCCGGGGAATCCGTCCAGTCAAGGCGGTTGATGCAGTTGGAGGTTACAGTGCTGTAAGGAATAAACCTACTATCTTAAATCTACTTTCTGGCTTCTGCATGAACTTAACATATAGTTAATACATGTTTCCCAGAGACTAGGTTGCAGTAATTGACTAGTATTTTGGGCTTCATTTTGGTCCAGGCATGTGATTCAAACCAGCCTCAAATCTGGCAATCCCGGCTCAAGATGATACCAAATAAGCACAACAATCCACCCAAAAATGATGTGGCAAACCAAGGTCCAAGAGAAGCTAACTAAAACACATAATGTATTCCTTCCTGCCATTTGCATCATATGCTGTGGTCTGGTCTGCAACTCTCAAGCTAAACAATATGCCCAAGCCCGTTTGCAGCCAGATCAGCTCCCATGAGCATGCCCGAACGCAGCGGCTGCTTCCTTATATGTAAAATGCAGAGAAATGAACAGTCCCACAGCAAGGGGGTCCTACCTCAGAGAAATAAGTGTTCTCTGTGCCCCCCTCCACTACACTTGCACCAGCATATCCTGTTTTGTGGCATGGCGAGCAAAAAAATAAATGTATCTAATGAGGGGATGCACACAGCTGCTTAAGAATCAGAAGCCACAGGAAACAAACTGTCTACATAGAAAATTCTTTCAAAATGTCTTCAGCAAGGGCACTCACAGAAGCATCATCTCACTTAGAGCAGCTCCGGTCGGATCACTTGGCTGTAAATTAAAAGGACTGTGTGTAAAGGGGGCGGACCACCGAAGCCAGGATTTAAAGCGCAGGCACTGCTAAGAAGTGCTTAATGTAAATAATAAACACAAATGTTACTAAACCAAGTAAACAAGCACTGTCACCGTTCATGAATTGTATTGTATGCCATCCCTTCATTCCCTTTACAAGTAGGGTTAACACATTACTGCTGCAAGCTTTGCAGAAACGAGTAAACAAGCCCTGTCACCGCTCATGAAATGCATTGTATGCCACCCCCTCACGTCCTTTACTAGTGAGGTTAACACATTACTGCTGCAAGCTTTACAGAAACAAGTAGACAAGCACTGTCACCTCTTATTAAGTCTAGTGCAAGCCAATGGTAAACACGAGCTGGACACAAAGAATGGGCTGCTCAAGGAATTTAGCAGCAGGGAGGTTACTTGCCCTGCCAATCCACTCTTCACAAACAGAGCTCCGCATGCACCACTCAGACCAGAAATCTAATACAGGCTCGCAACATGGAAAGCAAGCATTTAAGAACTTTCCAAAAACACGATCCCAGATAAAAGAAAAGTGTGTCAAAAGTAACAAAAAGGACAGAAGCAAACACCTACATATAATAGGGCCAGTCGCCATGGGAGGGAACCAAGCACTCAAAGGAGGGACAAATACAACTAATGTACCAATAAAAAGGCAGCATTTCTGAACTGCACATAAAAAACAAATGGAAATCGATGGGCTTGCTCAAAGCCCCAAGAGAAGATGCAGCATGTCTCGAAGACAACGCATGCGAGCTGCCTAGGCTCGACCTAAAAAGGTCATCCGGCATTGAGCGTCAGGAAACAATTAAGGCCTTACCATGATTTGCAACTGAACTTGTGTAAGAAAAACCTGTACTTTATTAGAATCACCAAGGAATCTCTTAGAAGGGGCCAAAGGAACTGAGGAAAGGACTGTTACTGCCACAACGGGTGGGGTTGGAGTACTCACATTCTCCACATTCCGGCTCTGTGTTGGTTACAGAATGGCAGTGGCATCTATTCTATTTTGTAAGTTATCCACTCTAGACACTAGTGCGGATGTTTCTGCTCAGGATGCAGCGATCTCCCCCTTCAACTCAGCTATCATGATACATAAATCATCTAATGAGGCCATACTGGTTTGATACTGCCCTGGAGGATCGTATACTCATGGGTCTACAATTCTGTCACATCCTGGGCCCTCAGGAACAGTAATCCCTAGAGTTCCACCTACCTGCAGCTCCAACTCAGATTATACAATAACAGAGGATCAGAGTGGCTAGACGAGGTAAGGGAAATAGGGAAGGTATGCCAGGGAAGGATACCTGCAAACCAAAAAGCAACCAAACAGAGCTTGTATGAGAGCTAGCTCAAGGAAAACACTGTTCAGCAGTCATGAAATCAATGTAATGTCTGTGGCATTAAATCAATTAGAATCCATTACGAAATTCTGTTAACAGCATAGAATAGCGATGCTCACACAAAACCCTATAGACACTTCAACTCTCAAGGGTGAATAAACGGCTGTGCAATTAATTAGGGTTGGTTGCTGAATACACACATATGCAGGTGATCCAGCGCCCCTATAGAAAATATGCCATAAACAACACAACACAACTCCACAATACTCACCATTAATCATAAATCATTCACAAGGCCCATAAACTAACATCACATATTTTGAGCAGCTGAATCATGTGACCTAATTAATAAAACCTATTCACAAACTATATGCATTTTTATATACAACTGCAGTATAATATTTTCACCATGGTTATTAAAAACTTTGCATTTAATTAAGCCACTTAGGCGAATGAATCTGCTAATGGTAACCTAAAACTCATAAATAACAAGGCCAGCTTGTATTTTAAGAATCTTATTTATTAACTATTATTCAAAGAAAGTGCATTTTATTAGAATCTTTTTATTCAAGCATTATCTTTTTAGAGGATTAGCAAAAGTATTGACAGTCATAAGCAAAATCAGTTAGCATATTTTAAAAATGAATAAACAGTTTTCCATCAGCTAAACCCTAACATCCCTATCTAAAACTCACTCCACCTAAAAGAATAAAGTAAAAGTCATTAGGCCTATTGATTCTTACGTGGTCCAAGAAAAATCCGACAGCACGTCTCAGTCTCAGGAGAAGATGAGCAGCAAGCGCGCCCTCCCTCCCAAGGGGTCAGTATTTATACCTTTCTAACTAGTCTAAAGTACTATAATCGAACATTTTTTCGAAAAGCTGAAGTCTCAATTGGCCAAACCACATCTGCCCACTATTAGGTCATTGTCCTCTGACCAAGTCCGGGGCTACATCACAGCCTTTATTGTTCATAGTTTTACCATCCTCTTTGCTTCCTCAAAAAGTTACATTTCCCGAGGAGGAACTCTCGTCTCTTAATCTTGGCAGGTTCCGCCGCATCCTGTCCTTGACAAGGACAGCAAGAACGCATCTCAACTCGACCATGTCTGATATCATTTAAACGTTGACTGTTCAGCGGAAAGATGACTTTTTCCATTAGCACGACTGCGCATGGCTGAATCTTTACTCCGGTCAAGTTTTCACAAACTGCAAAACCCGCCATCCATTTTTGCCAGGCGCATTCATAAAACTAATGCATAAACAAACATAAAACATCAATTAATGTGAGAAATAAAGTTTGTTCTGTTTCCCACCCACCTTTGCTAATTATTACCCATTAATCTATGTTACCTAGCAGTAGCAAATGAAGCAACAAACAGATTCGTGCAACATTTAAGACAAGAAAACAAAACATGAGCACATAGAAATAAACACATGCAATTATAAATCAGCCGCATTTAATACTGACAAAAACGATAAACAAAATTAGTTTATTTATTACACACACACATGCATTTGCAACAAAATCACACATATGAGCACACATATTAGTTTCCCGCGTATAGTGATCTGCAAGTTTATTCTAGGTTGATTAGTACATTTCACTGCACACCTTGTTAGTAATATTATTTATTATGGAAGTGTAACTTTGCGAGTTGAAAACAAATTTATTTCCAAATCTCGCTCCATCACAGGAATTATAGGCACTGGTCCAAAATTCATGCAAACTGAAATCAAATGGCTACATGAATTAAACTTAGCACACAGCCCAACTCAAAGTTGCACTCACGTCAAACTTAACCTTCAGCTCAAACTCACTTAATACACATATAATGATTAAAACACTTCCAAGTGATACGAATATGCCACAAACACTTCCCCCCACAATGGAGCATCAAAGGAATGAAAATTACCCTGCTGATTAGGGACACAGTATGGGGAAACCAAAACAATGAGACACAGTCCGCCGAGAGTGCCGGGCAAGAACGAATTGCATATACTACAAGTCTCCTCGCACAAAACATGCTGCTGTATGCGAGCATAAAGTCCATGGAAAGCAAATGGCCCCCACTCCACAAGAAGCTTCAAACCGTAACTCCTCCTCCTTTGACAACCACGGAAAAACTCATATGTAGCCCTGAACAGAAACACAAGAACTCCAAAAGGATTCTTGAAACACGTGCACATGGTAACGGTTGGAATAGTAGAGGCTTGCCAACATAGCTCCGACTCTCTTGTACCGACAAGCTTTTTCTATGTCACTCCTTAACCTGTTCAATCTTCCAGTAATGGCAGTGGACATCTTACGGTGGAGCTCACTCAGAATACTGGGTATGGCTGTCCTTCAGCAAGCATCTCCACCACCAATGGCCCCCTGAAGCGTGGGTTTTACCACATATTGCGGACACACTTTGTACCATCAAGAGCACTGAATGAGCACAGACACTGCAAGCCCTGACATGGCCTAACCCCAAGAAAGTGAGTGGAGCAGTGGGACAATTGTCAAGGACTTAATCACCCATGGACATGCTGGCCACTGCTGAAGTGTGCTCAGGACTCAATCTTGCACACTCAGGTCAGGGCTTGTATGAGGCCAGTCCCCAATCACAGGGCATAATATGTAAGATCGAAGGTTGAGCCAATTAAAGTCTGTGAAGTTGGGCTGTTGAGCACCTTCACTGACACTATTGATGGTTTTGTGGTGTTATCTATGAGAACATTGATGATGTCTTCTATGATGTAATGTACGACATCATGCGTGATGTCATAGCTGGGTTTGTCACCTTTCTTGGTGAATTCCAGTGGGTTTTAGGTTTTTCTTATTGTATGATAATGTTACTTCTTTTGAACAAATGAAGCTGCATTTCTGTTTTCAGACCTTGCCTGAGGCCTATTAAAGGCATATTGTGGACAATACCAATACTTACAGTGGACTTTCTGTCGGTCCATTGCTCAACACTGGTTTGCTCCTTGTCAATCTCATTTGTTTGCTTCAATGGTGTTTCTTCCTCTTATTGTACTTATCCCTTCAATGGGGCAAACAGTCTTTGCTGTCCTTTTCATTGGATGACTTGGATTCTTCCACTGCTTACATTCATGTCTCTAATTTTCTATTTCTTTTAGGACACCATGACAGTACATCTGTGTTCTTGCTTTCTCCCTTGTGTGGTGTTTTCCCCCTAATATCCCTCCCTACCATGCTCTCTGTGTTGCTACTCCTCCAAGCTAGTCTGTTGCTTCCCCCATCCCTCCCATCAAGCTTCTTTTTATTTTGTATTAAAATCCATCCCGTCACGTGTAGCTCCTCCTTTTCTCCCCTCCCCCCACTAGCACCCCAATCTTTTGTTGACTAATCTCCCAACCCACTCCTCCATTGCTGTCCCACGCCTCCCTGTCATGTACTTTAACAACTCTTTAAGATAAACTACAGTAACCAGAAGAATCTGCATGCTTTGAATTAAGCATATCACTTTTGGAACTATTAGCAATAGGCATGTACAGAATGACTTGCAGGTTACAGCTGGTTTACCGGCTCAGAAACACCACTTCCACCATAAATGATGTAGAGAAAAAGTTCAGCTGGTATCTGCTTACTGTGGAGGAAGGGATTAAGGTGAGCGCGTTGTTTATTCCCAGCAGGCATATGTCGAGCCCCATACGCTGCTGTCAGATACTGAACATGCTATTTATTATTTATATGACACTAGCATTTGACTTACCACAACTGTTCTCTGGACATATCACAAAAAGTGTGTTAAATGTTAGCTGATGTTATGTTCCACTTTGTGTGTGCATTATATGTCAGCCCTAGGTATACATGTATAGTGCAATCATCTGCCATTTTACTGTTACCTTCTATTTAGCAGTTAGTGGATGCTCATAATGCACTTTCCTTCCAGCATTCATCGACATAACAAATACCCGTGTTACCAGGGTACCAGTCTAATAATATGTGCCTTGGTGGCGGGTGGGCCAAGAGCAAAAGATGCTGATTAACTTTTAGGTCACACCGACCAGACAAAATTTAGCTGTCTCACTAACCAGACAGCCTTTATCTGTCTCACCTACCTGACAGCCTTTAGCTGTCTCACCTACCTGACAGCCTTTAGCTGTCTCACCTACCAGACAGCCTTTAGCGGTCTCACCTACCTGACAGCTTTTAGATGTCTCACCTACCTGACAGCCTTTAGCTGTCTGGGTTGCAAACATTTTCTTGTGGACCAAACCAATTAACTTTAAGTGGGCTTTATTTTCAGTCTCATTTGCTTGCTTTTTATTTGTTAGCTTGTGTTAGCTTTTCTGCCTTCTACTGTGTTTGTCCCGCTCCTGGAGCAAGCCCTCATTACATGTGTCCTTCCACCGCTTACTTTCCAGAGACAACATTTTTCTTTTTGGTTCAGTATTCCAAAAGAGCGCATGTATTTTCCAGTTGGCTCTCTTTTGTACCTCTCTCCAGTGTGCAGTGTGTTGCTCTCTCTCATACGTGTCCCTCCCAATACCCTCCATGTTGCGCTCGCCATTGTGAGCTGTGTCCCCATTGCTCTCCCATCTGTGTTCTTCCACCCCTTCCACCACTGCTCCACATTGCCCTTTCTCCCCTATATTATGTACTTCTCCCCACCTACTGTGCTGCTTTTGCCCTACTTGTTGGTTGCCCCCACCAGCGCCCTCAAAGTTGTTTGACACCCCTGCTTACGCCCCGCCCCCTCACACCGTTTTGCTTCCTCCAACCAATTCAACCTATGTTGCTTCCCACCACCAGCTTAAAAAAAATACAACTCAGATTGGTAAAAAATAAAACAAAGCTGCTGTGCTTTTTTGTAGGCGTTTTTGGATTCCGCTTTAGCCATGCTGCACAGCATCGCTAAAAAAACATTGGCAAAGCTAATAGATCCCAAAGGCTGGACCTTTTGGCTTTGCCAATGATTGTTTTTAACTTGATGCTCTGCTTTCCACTGATGGGATGAAACCATGTGGGACTGATTGATTTACAGATTTGCTGGCAGCTCCTCAGAAAAGGAAGTGGACTGACTTCCTCCATTGAGTCCTGTGAGGTTCCAGCATAATCCATACCGCATTTCATGCAAAGAATTTATGGGATAATAATAGATCCGTGGAATGCCCGAGACGATGTGATAATCCGTAAAAGGCTAAAGCAAGTGTAGAATGAATGCCAGGTATTACTTTTCCTTACATAGCATGAAATCCCTTTATGAGGGGTTTGGTGAATTATGATTTCTTTTTTGTCCCTTAAAAGAATCTTGTAAGCTTTTTGGGACTTTATCGGAGGACACGGTAAGAACTTTAGCAGAACGGTATAATTCTGTGAACTTTTACTTGGAGGTCAACTTCTATTACATTGAACACTTTTTACACACCGAAGTTTAAAAATTTGCAAAAACCTGGAACAGAACTCAACATGCGTGGGTACTCCGTAAAACAGCTATCGAAAATGCAAGAATAATGCTATTTCATTCCTCCATGGACAATGGACTTCACATCATAAATGATATATATCATAGGGCAGGTTGAAGGAAGCCCTCTAGATAGATCTATGTACGCCGTCGGAGGCACTTACAAAATGATTACTTCACAAATATGGAAAAACATCTTAATTAATTAATCTCAGCACAGCTTTCGGTTTCGGACCAGGATTATCAAACATAGTAATTAAGAGCAATCACTTGTGGTTGGAAGGTATTTTTATAACATGTGTTTGAATGTGTATAGGAGAAGGTTTTATATTTTCATTTTTATTTTGTCTGATAAGTTAACGCATGTTGACAATGGACGCACTACATGTTTGCAATGATGACCCCTTATATTCTCTTAGCATACCACTGTCTTGCATGCAATAACGTCGTTTCTGCTGTTTTACATTCTCAGATTGTTTGCTATTCTATAACCTCCTCCAACTATATTCCTAATACCCTACATAAAAAAGGACTCTATCCTTACCTTCCATCATTTGCATGCTCTCCAAATAATCAATCAATCAATCAATCAGTGACACTTATAAAGCGCGCTACCTACCCGTAGGGTCTCAAGGCGCTGGGGGGGGGGGGGTGCCGCTACTGCTCGAACAGCCAGGTCTTCAGCTTCTTCCTGAAGGAGAGGTGGTCTTGGGTCAGGCGCAGGTCGGTTGGGAGGGAGTTCCAGGTCTTGGCGGCCAAGTAGGAGAAGGACCTTCCTCCTGTAGTCGCTCTTCGGATGCGGGGGACGGCGGCGAGGGCGTGGTTGGCTGATCGGAGGTGGCGTTTGGGAGCGTAGAAGTTGACTCGGCTGTTGAGGTAGCTCGGGCCTTGGTCGTGTAGGGCTTTGTGTGCGTGGGTGAGGAGGCGGAAGGTGATTCTTTTGTTGACGGGGAGCCAGTGAAGGTCTCTCAGATGTCCGGAGATGTGGCTGGTTCGTGGGATGTCGAGGATGAGTCTGGCTGAGGCGTTCTGGATCCGCTGGAGTCTCTTCTGGAGCTTGGCGGTGGTAGCGGCGTAGAGGGCGTTGCCGTAGTCCAGTCGGCTGGTGACGAGGGCCTGGGTGACGGTCTTCCTGGTCTCGGTGGGGATCCACCAGAAGATCTTCCGTAGCATGCGTAGGATGTTGAAGCACGCCGAGGAGACGTTGTTGACTTGCCTGGTCATGGAGAGGGAGGAGTCCAGGATGAAGCCCAGGTTGCGTGCATGGTCTGTCGGTTTGGGTGCGGTGCCCAGGGCGGGAGGCCACCAGGAGTCGTCCCAGGCGGAGGGTGAGGAGCCCAGGATGAGGACCTCCGTCTTGTCCGAGTTCAGTTTCAGGCGGCTGGTCGTCATCCACTCGGCTACCTCTTTCATCCCTTCGTGCAGGTTGGCTCTGGCGGCGGCGGGGTCGTTGGTCAGGGAGAGGATCAGCTGGGTGTCGTCGGCGTAGGAGATTATGCTGAGGTTGTGTTTGCGTACGATGGCCGCGAGGGGGCTCATGTAGACGTTGAAGAGGGTGGGGCTCAGAGATGATCCTTGGGGGACGCCGCAGATGACTTCGGAGGCCTCTGACTTGTACGGTGGTAGGCGGACTCTCTGTGTTCTTCCGTCGAGGAAGGAGATGATCCATTCCAGCGCCTTGTCCTGGATTCCGATGTTGCTGAGGCGCCGTACTAGGGTGCGGTGGCAGACCGTGTCGAATGCCGCGGAGAGGTCTAGGAGGATGAGGGCCGCTGTTTCTCCCTTGTCCATCAGGGCTCGGATGTCATCGGTGGCGGCGATGAGGGCGGTCTCGGTGCTGTGGTTGGCTCGGAATCCGGACTGTGAGGGGTCGAGGGATCCGTTCGTCTCGAGGAAGGCGGCCATCTGCTTGTTGACGGTCTTCTCGATGACTTTGGCTGGAAACGGGAGGAGCGAGATGGGGCGGTAATTCTTGAGGTCGGTGGGGTCCGCTGTTGGTTTCTTGAGTAGAGCGCTGAGTTCGGCGTGTTTCCAGCTCTCAGGGAAGATGGTGGTGTCGAATGATGTGTTGATGATGTCGCGCAGGTGGGGTGCGATGACAGCGTCGGCCTTGTTGAAGACGTGGTGAGGGCAGGGGTCGGTCGGTGATCCGGAGTGGATGGAGTTCATCGTGCGGATGGTGTCTTCGGTGCTGATCGGGGTCCAGGCGTGGAGGGTGGTGGTGGGGGGTGGTTGTTCGGTCATGGTGTGCGTTGGTTGGTTGTCGAAGCTGCTGTGTATGTCCGTGATCTTGTTGTGGAAGTATGAAGCGAGGGAGTTGCAGAGGTCTTGCGATGGGGTGATGTCGTTGTTTCCTGCGCTGGGGTTGGAGAGCTCTTTCACGATGTTGAAGAGTTCCTTGCTGTTGTGTGCGTTGTTGTCCAACCGGTCCTTGAATGCTGTTTTCTTGGCGGCGCGGATCAGCTGGTGGTGTTTCCGGGTGGCAAGTTTGAAGGTGGTCCTGTTGTCCGGTGTCGGTTCCCTTCTCCAGACTTTCTCGAGGGCTCGGCAGTTCTTCTTGGAGCTCTTGAGTTCGTCGGTGAACCATGGGGCCTTCTTGCTGCCGGGTCTGCTAGGCGGGGTCCTCAGTGGGGCGAGTTCGTCCGCGCAGTTGCTGATCCACTTTGTGAAGTTGTCGGCGGCCTGGCTGGGGTTCGCTGAGCTGGCAGGAGGGTGCTGGCTCAGGGAGGTGGCGAGCTGGTCTGCTGTGATCTTGTTCCAGCTTCTGCGGGCGGTCTGTTGCTGGTGTTGGTGGGTCGTCGTTCTCTTGAAGGTGAAGTGGACGCAGCTGTGGTCCGTCCATTGAAGCTCTGTGGCGTGGCTGAAGTCGATGTCTGTGCTGGAAGAGAAGACTGCGTCGAGTGTGTGTCCGGCGAGGTGGGTGGGGGTGGACACCAGTTGCTTGAGTCCCAGGTTGGCGAGGTTGTCGAGCAGGGTGCTGGTGTTGCGGTCGTTGTTGTTCTCCAGGTGGAAGTTGAGGTCCCCCAGGAGGATGTAGTCAGCGGAGGGGAGGGCATGCGGGCTGACGAAGTCGGCGATGTCCTCGCTGAATTGCGTGCGTGGTCCAGGGGGTCGGTAGATCAGGGTGCCTCTGAGGGTGGTCTTCGGGTTGGTGTGGATCTGGAAATGCAGGTGTTCGGCGCTGGTCAGGGTGTTGTCGACGCTGGTCGTGAGACGGATGGTGCTCCTGTGGATGATGGCGATGCCTCCTCCCATCTGGTGGCGTTTCGGTCCCTCCGGACGATCTTGTAGCCCTCTGGGATAGCGATGGCGATGTCGGGAGCTGAAGAGGCGTTCATCCAGGTCTCTGTGAGGAAGGCGACGTCAGGGGCTGTGGCGTCTAGGAGGTTCCAGAGTTCGATGGCGTGTCTGTGGACGGAGCGGGTGTTGAGCAGGATGCACTTGAGGTGGGTGCTGCTGGAGTTCGACTTTGCGGGTGCTGGTGCGGGGCTGGACCGGATGCAGGTGAACTTGCAGGCTTGGCAGCTGAAAGGTCCGTGGGTACGTCTTGGAGTGGCTTGATGACACTGTGGGAGTCGGCCGGTGTTGAGAGCGGTGACCCTCTCTAAATATTACCCTCTCTAAGGGCCATATGTATCATTCCAAATTGTGATCGCAAACGCTGAAATCCGCAGAATTTCGGCGTTTGCAGGAGCCCCTTTTTGAAAGGCTCTGCGAAGCTGTAAGTACACCGAATTCTCACGGTGGCTCCCAGTTGATGCCCACCCATAGCAACTGTACCTCGGAGGCAGCAGCTCTCTCACAATCCCATTACGGGGGACCCAGGAGGACCTCACTGCATTTGCCTACAGGGTGTGTGTGTGGTCCTCTGCCCCCTGTGGACCATACGTATTTTAGACAGTGGACTTGCTAAAGTTCTCCGGGATGAGACCTTGACAGAGGCCCCTGTTTGGTGGCTCTAGGAACTGGCCTGAAGTACCTTAACACCAGTAATATTCACACTGGTGTTCCTGTGCCCTACATTTGATCACTGAATACTGACTGAGATGTATTAGGAGTGCAGGTGCGCTGCGGACTAGGAGCTTATAATGGTATCCTGGGATTCATGTATGTATGGTGATACACCAGGATTCATGTTTTATGTTCCTAACCCAACTACTGCATTGAGCGCCTAGTGGATACGGACCGCATTCCAGGCACTCCTGCTCTCTGACTCCAGGGCATCGCCCTCCCCGGGACCAGCAGGAGTCGGACCCCTCGAGTATGGAGACCCCCTTCCCCCACCCGGGAGCCGCACACCATGCCCCCTTGCAGTGTAACGAGCGCCTTGTGGATACAGAGCTCATTCCAGGTGCTCCTGCTCTCCGACCCCAGGGCACTTCCCCGGACCTTCTTCTTGCGGATTGTGGACAGTGAACTTCTCCCAGGTTTGGGGGGCACGGGAGCCAGGAACGGCTGATGGTCTTCGGTGTTGATCCAGTGGACCCGATGCCCACACGCCTCCTCTCCCTTCCTGACTTTGATTTGCTTTAACTCAGACTTCTCCTGGCACTTTAGGTCATACTCACTGAGTTACTCTCATGGACTTCTTTACTTTTTTTTTTTTCTTTTGTCCAGGCCGCCATTTTGCTGCTGCTCTCGGCCGCTTTTTTCTCCTGACCCTGGCCCACCATCTTGTCCGTTCCCTCGGCCTTTACCCTTCTCTCTCGTTTCCCCCTTGACGATCCTCATATGTTTCTGACTTGCCTTTTCTCCATACCCCTGTATCCCTCCCACACTCCCTACTCCCACCCAAATCTACTATTTGTATATATATGTATATAGAGATAACTCTAATCACTAGTATATGCTGTAGACCATTGTACTCTCTACCATTCCTATATGACGCTTAGTGAACTTTCCCCAGGTATGGGGGCGTGGGAGCCACGACCGGCGGATGGTCTTTCGCCGTTGCTCCAGTGGACCCGAGCCCACATGCCTCCTCTCCCTTCCTGACTTAGATTTTTCTTTTTTTTAAACAATTTTTATTGTTATTCGAAACAAACATAGGGCATACAAATAATCACAATGTGCATACTACAGAGAGCGGTAAATATATGATCCAGATACAAGAACACATGACAGGAAGTATTACATTTATGGCAATTAGATACATTCTGTGCCCCCCAGCTACCCCTCCCCCCATCGGTACCTACTCAGAGTCACTTTCACTGTCTAGCGTCGGAGGGTCACATAAATATCCCCTGTATTCATTCCACGCACCCCAAAGCCTAACCCATTTCCGTGGACATTTTCTATTCAAATACACTGTCCGTTCAGCCAACATTGCAAAATCTAGGTCAGAACACCAATCCTTGACTGCCGTTACCACCGGGGACCCCCAAAATCTGGCTATGTTTCTTTTTACATACATTATGCCTAACGTCATCCAGTCCTGTGCGGAGTGAGTGAGCTCATTGGGTTCCCAAATGTTTAATAGGCACCACCGTGGGTCCGGCACTATTGAGTCCTTAACTACCTGTGACATAGTCCTCATAACCTTAGCCCAATAGTTGGCAATTTGAGGGCAGTCCCAGATAGTATGAAAGTACGTCCCTTCTTCCCCGCACCCTCGTAAACAGTATTTATGTGCGGCTCTCCCAATCGCATGCAGGGTGACCCTAGTGTAATATACCCAGTTCAATATTTTTAATTGTACAAGTCTAAGTCTGGAAGGTATAGCAACCTCCCGGGGGGAGGAAAGTGCAGTCTGCCAATCTGACTCATCAAACTCCCCCACCTCCTTAGTCCAGTTGTCCTTTAGTTTCAAAGTTGGGTCCGGTAGGTTGTTTACGATAAACGAATGAGGTCGCCTTTGTGGGCATGTGCTCCGTGAGGAGCCTATCTTCTAATGGGGTAGATTCAGGAACCTCATCACCAGGCTGGATAAGTGATCCCAAGGCATGATGAATTTGCATATATCTAAACCTTTCTGTGGGCGCCAGGTCATATTGTTCAATGAGTTGCTCGAATGTTAAGATGGCACCTGGTTTCCAGAGGTCTCCCACCGTAGAAATACCAATCAAATCCCATGCCGGGAAGCCCTTACTGTTACATAGGCGGCCCAATTGACGCGACGACCAAAGTGGCGTCATTTGCGTAAGGACGTCTTTACATTTAAGGCGGGCCTGGGCCTCATACCATAGTTTAACCGTATGGGCCGTAGGGCCAAGCAATGCCGAGGCGCTTCTCCTATCATGCAGCTAGCACACCACCGTTACCGAGGTCGTACCTATCTGCTTTAAACGCTGGCTCAGTCTGGGGCGCGTGCAGCCTATGGTTTATGATCTTCAACTGAGCCACCCAATAGTATAGCTGGATATCAGGGAGAGCAACTCCGCTGTCGTACCAGCCCCTAACTAATTTGTGTCGGGAGATGCGTGCCGGTTTGTCTCCCCAAAGGAGACCTGAGACCAGTGCGTCTATTGACCTGAAATATTTTGGAGAAACAGAGAATGGGGTATTCTCGAGGATATAAAGCAACCGAGGCAATGTCTTTATCCATACTAATATTATAAAGAGAGAGCCCAAACCTTTGAGGCGGGTAATCTCAGTAACCACAGCACCAATCACAACACCCAATACAGCGCTGGAAAGGGCAGTTGCAGCAGAAGGACATAGGCTATGCAGACGGATACAAAAATGTATAAAAAAAATTGCAAAAAACTACATTATCCAGAAGGCCGAGGGCCAAAATAACATCAAACAGGAAATGATGTAATAATGTGACTCACTATATTGAGACTGAGAGCCTGGAGCCAAATTGATCGTGAACAAGGGATATGCTATCCTGAAATGCGTAGATTTGTGCCTGCCTGCTTGAGAAACTCCATGTTGTTAGGATTAAATAAAAAAGCACATAAGTGAAGACAAACGCAAGTTCGTCCCGTTTTTCTGCCAGCTGGAGGAATTGGTTGTGGATTTAAATGCGGCGTGGTTCTGCCGCGGGGATTTACGAACCGGCGAGAGAGCGCTGCAAATTCTGGCGAAAAGGAACCAAGGAGTATCAATCTATACTACTATTATAAAGAGAGAACTGAAACTTTTGAGGTGGGTAAGCTCAAGAAGTACAGCACCAATCCCAACACCCAAAACAGCATTGTAAAGGGGAGTTGCAGCAGATGGACATAGGCTATACAGCTGCCCACCATATACATTACAAAGGTCAAAGAACTTTAGGGGTAAAGTAGTCCCTTGTGGGCGTTGGCATGGGCGCGTCAAAGTACACTTCACATTATTCCTTTGTGGGCGTGCAGCGTTGTCAGAGAGGTGTGGCACAAATAAAAAGTTGGCGTGGGCGTGTCAAAGTACACTTCACATTAGTCCTTTGTGGGCGTGTCCAGCGTTGTCAGAGGGGCGTGGACCAAACAAAAAAAAATGGCCGCGGAGTTCAGTAGCGCGGCTTTCACAAGCAATGTGCGCAACCATTCACGCTCCACCTTGGCGTTGTGCTCAGTTATCACACGACAGTCCAAACACCAAGGTGCGCCACATTCACGCCCATTGACATTCAGGCGGCATTACTCATATATAGTGCGGCGCAACCTTTGTGGTTGTCAGAGGGGGCTGGACAATTTTTTTTTAAAAAGAGGCGCGGCTTTTACAAGCAATGTGTGCGCACATTCACGCTCCATCTTCGCGTTCTGCTGACTTCTGACACGGCCGTCTCCAAACACCAACGTGCTCCGCATTCACGGACCTTGCCATACTGCATCGCAAATTGGAAACATATACACACCTTTGTTCCTTTTTGGCCGTCAGCTTTGTCAGAGGGGGCTGCACAAAAAAAATAAAGCCCCGCACAAGCGCGCCATTCACTCAGCGCGCCATTCACGCTACAACGGCTCCGGCGGAAACTCAAGGTAGGCAGCGTACCACACGATAAAAGCCACTTCACGATTGAAATTTAGTCCGGGGCTCAGGCAGGGCCTCAAAGCACTCAAACTACCAGCGTGAATCACACACGCATTCATCCCCGGACAACGTCGGGACGGGCTGCTAGTTTTATATAAAGCCGCTTTTCCCAGGAGGGTCAAGGGCAAGGTATGCCAATAGTGTACATCCGTACGAAAACGCTCAAGAGGGGGCTCCAAATTACGGCAAAAAAAGTCCTCTTGATGAGGCGTTACCCAGATCCCCAAATATTTAAAAGGTTCTTCAGTGATTATTAACGGACAATCTGCCGGGAGTTGCGGTGGGGGGCCCCTGAGGACAAATAAAACAGACTTGGACCAGTTTATAGTATATCCCGAGACTCGCCCGAAGATTTCACAAATTTTAAGGAGAACTATAATCGAGCGTCTGGGCAGGGTCAAATATAAAAGGATATCATCCGCATATAATGATATACGGTCCTCCCATGTCTCGGTCCAGCTGAGTCCTCTAATCATGGGGTCCCACCGGATCCATGCTGCCAGCAGTTCTAGAATCAAGGCTAAAAGCAAGGGTGATAAAGGGCACCCTTGACGTGTGCCGCGACCGAGCGGAAAGTTTCTAGAAATATGTCAGTTAGCCACAACCTGTGCCAGCGGTTTAGTATAAAGCAATTGCACCCATGCACAAAATTTAGGTCCAAAGCCAAGATGCCGGAGGACAGCAAACAAATAAGGCCATTTAACCATGTCGAATGCCATTCGGGCATCCAGGGATAGAATAACCGCAGGTTCTGGGAGACTTGGTATCTGCGCCATCACCGCGTGGACCCGTCACAAATTAAGAGCAGTGTTTCTATTCTGCATGAATCCGGATTGATCTGGGTGGATTAGAGTTTCAAGATGCGGAGTTAGCCGGTTCGCAATCATTTTGGCTAAGATATTGGCTTCCGCGCTGAGCAAGGAGATCGGACGATATGATGTACACACGTCCGGGGGTTTGCCAGGTTTCAATATTGCAACGATTGTGGCTATTCGTTGATCCTGTTGCAGTTCCCCCTTACTCAAGCTATCTAAAAACATTGCTAAGAGGTGTGGAACTGTTAGTTCAGTTACGCGCTTATATAGCTCAATAGGGATCCCGTTGGGTCCCATAGCCTTACCCGATTGCAGGGACTGAATCGCTGCATTGACCTCGTCTTTCGTGAAGTCGGATTCGAGAAGTAAGGCCTCGTCCTCTGATAGGGACGGCATTTTTATGTCTTTAATGTAAGTTTGTGCCTCTTCCATCGTGAAATGTGAATCGGAGGTGTAGACGTGCTCATAATAATCAGCTAAGGTGTCAACAATGTCCCTGGGGTGGTGACCACTACATCCGTCGGGGTGTGGAGTTGTGCTATCGTCCTCTGGGCCCTCTCTTTCTGATCCAGCCATGCCAAAAGTTTCTCTGCCTTATCCCCTACCTCATAAATAGTGTGTTGTGTGTGTTGTAGCCGCAGTCTAACTTGTTCCCGTTGGTGTTCAGTACTGACTTAGATTTTTGAACTTTGCACCCCCTCCCCCGGATTTCTCCTGGCACTTTGGGTCATACTCACTTCTTTTGGCCTGGCAGCCATTTTGCTGCTGCTCTCAGCCGTTTTTTTTCTTTCTCTTGACCCTGACCCGCCATCTTGTCTGTTCCCTCGTCCTTTACCCTTTTTCCCTCGTTTCCCCCTTGACGATCCTCACATGTTTCTTCCCTTTTCTGCTTTGCCTTTTCTCCATACCCTTGTATCCCTCTCACCCTCCTTACTCCCTCCCAATCTACTATTTGGATATTCATGTATATAGAGATAGCTCTAATCACTAGTATATGCAGTAGACGATTGTACTCTCCTACATTCCTATGTGACGCTTAGAGTTTATCCATTTGTATCTCCTCCTTGAGTGACTTTACTACTTGTACATTTGCCATTTTTTTTCTGTTAGTATCTCTTCCTTGTGTGACTTTACAATGTATACTTTTGCAATTTTTTTTCTGTTTGTATCTTTTATGTAACGCATGTAATCATTAATCCTTATGTATCGCAACTGGTTCTTATGTAAAGCGCTCTGACACCTTCGGGTAAAGTTCGCGCTAAAGAAAATCGCATTAAATAAATAAATAATATTTTTTTTTATTCAGTTCCACTGCTATACTGAACTGGGTAAATGCTCCTATAGCTGTTACTCAAATACATGCTGTGAGTGTTATCTTATGTTAGATCATGCAATTTTACCAGCATTTGAATAGTGCATTTGTATAACTCATATGTTGGTGTCCTGATGGTATGGGGATTCTCAATCACCAAAACCAAGATGAAGTACCTGGTTCCAGAAAATGAGCTGTAACCACTAAAACAAGCCAGGCTTAAACATTGGATTCTATACCAAGGTATTGTTTTGAATTTTTTTGCCAGGAGGCCTGGGTGTTAAAAAGATATCCTATGCTTTGTGGACTTCCAGGCATCCTTTGAGAAGGTAGACCTCCAGGTCACACAGCAAAATATGCATTTTGAATATGCAGCCTGTACCTCTCGTGCGTCCTTAAATCAGGACTGGAGTACAGACTGGAGAAGATGCTTATCTAAAAATACACCTTATTAAAATACATTTATACTTAGCAAGTTTATATAATTAGTTGTTAAAACTAAAGTACTTTTCTCTCGTGAATGGGAGACGTCTCAATACACACTCTAATGTAGAAGAATATCAAGGCAATGTAATGACTGTTTTCAACAAGTGTAGTCACCACTAGCTCTGCCATCGGAAAAAACTCTCAGGACTGGACAACCACTGGCACTGGGCAACAAACATGATGTCAGAGCTTTCACCCTATCTCAATGTGTCAAACGTTTTGATTTGCTCTTTTCTAGAAACAACCTCCTGCTTCAGGGGTTTCCTTTCAGAAAACAATATAGTGCCGACCAGCAACACACAGTTTCATTGAAATTGCTCTTGCTATGCAAGTGGAAGCACCTTTCTTAAAAAAAGACCCTTATACGGGGAAGAATCTCTTAATATAAAGAACGAGCTGCTGCCGGGATGGCAGCAATGGTGCCTCCACCACCCTAGCCATTAGCATTTTCCATCAAGCCGTAGAAGACCATGGATGCGAACTTGGGCATTGAGATACTGAAATACACTCTTCGAGGCATAGTAGTCTTCCTAGACCAGAAAAGATAATTTCTTAGGCCAATGTGCATTGTAACTAGGGTAAGAACAATGGCTGAGGCCATACCCCTTTGGCTTTATAGGAAACATGAGATCAGGTCTGTACTGCAAATATTTTTTAAATCAAGTGGATTTACAGGAAAGGTTGTAGGACCATGGACTTATTTTTTTAAAAAGTGAAGAGTTAAGTTCTTTATTTACTAGGGCAATATGCTGAGTATCTTTATAGCATATGTATTGCCTGATTTTAATTTTGGTGGACTGATTACTCTATTACAAACTTGGTGGATATCTTGTGCACCGTAATACAAGCACTATTATGGAGGTACTTTCCTGTATATGTTTTGTCCACTTTGCTGTTTTACCACAATTGTCTCCACTTTCTTGTTTTGCAACTCTCTGTAAAGTGCTCTGATACCCTCTTGGGTCATGTTCGCGCTATATAAAACTTATAAAATAAAATAAATCAAATAAGTGCAATAGGATATAATACACTTGTAATGAGGTGGACAGGATATTCACTGCATTTGTGTCAGAGTAACCTATCAGCCAAATTCAAATTCTATATCAAGCCCATAGTTATAAGTTAAGTTTAAATTGGCTACTTATTTCGGGATGGGCGTAACTCCTATATGTCCGTGCAGTGTGATTATATCGAATTACAGTAAAATTGCACATAGTTACAGAAAAGACATCTCTCTCTCAAAAGATTACCAGTCCGCTCTGGTAAATATCTACCTCAAATGTTTGTTGACTGTTCATGTTAAAGGAAGTGACACTCATGTTCAAAACATTGCTGCTCACGTTGAAATATGTAGTTTTTCCCCAAAAAATTACACAAATGGACTGCTCAGGTATAAAATGTTACATTTTGCGTTAAAAAAAATTCTCCCAAAAAATTAGGCGTTCATGCATAAATTCCATTAAGCCAATGCCTACTTTTTAAATACAATATATATATTTTGTATGTTAACTATAAAAGAAGTGACGATTCTTGAAAGCTTTGTATTTCATTTATATTGTTAAATGCTAGTGCAGTACAATTAACTTTTTTTTTAACCTTTTGGTATCCTTTCCTCCTTGATGATTAAATGATGTGTGACCCATCCTGGTGAATTCCCATACTACTGAACTGACCCACTAGTCTTTGTGAATACTCTTAGAGCTGACTTCATGGCTAACAACAAAATAATGTTAATGATGGTTTGTAGTTGCAACCCAAAAACATAGTAATAATATGCAATTCCTACATGTAATTTAAGGAGTCTCGATTGATACAAAGTGCCACCTAAGTACAGTGAGAATAGAAAACAAAGATGGCAGAGAGAAAGAGACAATTAAGGGGCATATGTATCAAGTCCATTTCCCGTTCGCAAACGGGCCAGTTCTCAGAATCAGCCCGTTTGCGAACGGGAAAAAGCCTTTTGGAATGTATTATCCCAAAAGGCCCTCGCAAAATACGGAATCGCAAAATGTGTGATTCCGTATATTGCAAATGCATTTAAGGAATCGCAAATTGCGATTCCTTAAATGCAATGTAGGAAGCACCCAAGTTGTGCTATTATGGCTTAAGAAATCGCAAATTACCACCAACTTCAGGTTGGTGGTAATTAGCGATTTCTTTGAAAAATGCACTTTTTAAAGGGCTATGTGGCACACATACATGCCCATTTAGCATGTATGTGCCCCACATGTGCACACATACATATTTCAGGGGTGTCCTTTTGACACTCTTGGACCCTTAAAATTGCATTCGCAATTTGTGAGTACCTAATGGGTACTCGCAAATTGCAAACGTCTTCCCATTCATTCCTATGGGACTCTAGGCCCATAGGAATGAATAGGAAGGTATTCCTTAATTGCGATTCGCAATTTGCGAGTCGTAGTTAAGGAATATGTAGGATTCGCAATCATTATTGCGATTCCTACATACATTGCATTTTGCAAGTCCTTACTACCGATTTCCCAAAAAATCGCTAGTAAGGACTCGCAAAACGATGTTTTAATACATATGCCCCTAAGTTCGCAGAGAATGCAAGCAATAAAATGTGGTAAGTTTGCAGAGAATGCAAGCAATACAATTTGGTAAGGTTGGAGAGAATGCAAGCAATAAAATGTGTTAAAAAATCACACTCATTATTTTGTTTTACTCTTCTCTCTATAACACAAAATGTATGATCTGCTGGTGTATGAGATGCCATAAAATCGTCCCTATTTTAGAGATTGTTCAAACACTTTAAGGGACAATCGATACCTCAGCAGCCACAGAACAACAGCAACAGAGCTGACAAAGAAGAAGAGACTGAGGGGAATATGTACAGTAGAAGTAGCAGAGCGTGTCGTTATCCGCCTGGGCTCTCTAATCATTCTCCTTAGGCAACCCACATACGATTTAGCACTCGATTTTCACCAACTTAATATCTTACACCACCTCTTATTGTCATTTGCTTTCCACCAATAAGGCCTCCTTCTTTTCACAAACACACTTTACCACATCTTGATACACAGGCAGTACGTGAGATTCCTCTTCCTCACCCTGTGAAACTTATTCCAACATACAAAGAAAATCTGAATAATCCATCTGCCCAGCAATTGGTTTCTCAAGCACATGCACCACCAAACAATGGTAAGCTTGTAGCTTGGAAGTAAGACTTACAAGTCTGGGAGTTAAATTCCTACTGCGACCAGGAGCCAACATGTAAGCAAGCAGCTTTGGTTCTGTTCTTGAAATAAACTTTAACCCTCCCACAAAAATACTCTGAAGTTCCCAGCAACACCTGTGCATTCCAGGAGCTTATGTTCAATCAATAAATGATTCCTTTCAGCAGAATGCAACGTTCTAGATGAAGAGGGTATAACCCATTCATTATCCTTACCTTTTTGAATTATCTCAGCTCCCAAGCCATAACCACTCACATCCACAACAATTATACATTCAGTATCCTGGCCAGCATAACTGTCTCATTCTTGATCATTTCAAAACATCTCTTTGTTTATATTACAGTTGGTTGTATCATTTTCAATAAACCTAGAGTAATACTCCATTAGTCTGAGGAATGGTACAAGTTGATCATTAGATTTGGGCTCCGATACTTGGAGAATTGCTTCCATGTGGTCCTTTTTTGGTTGTACATTTTGTTATGTCCCTAATATTCCAACTCTTTCTCCTAAAACATATATTTAACATGCTTTACATTTAAACCCACCATCTCTTGACAGCCAAACCCTTCTTAGCTTATAATCATGATCAGATTTGTCTTTCCCGAAAAATAAAATGTCATCCTGCAATACCCAAGAACCCCTAGAAATCATCTATCACGACTCTGAAAAACAACTGATGCAGTGGCTAAGCCAGAGGCATTCTCATTTACTGGAAGGCTCCCTTATTTATACGTTATACCGTGTAATACTGAGAGTGTTCTTGCAACTAAATTTGGTGGTAAGCACATGTTAAATCAAAGATTGAAAAACCTGTTGTCCTGATGCTAAAGGTAACATCTCTTGAAGATTCAGGAGAGGGAAAGTCCCAACCCAAATAGCTTCATTCAAAGCCATTTACTTTAGTCAATGCATAGGCTCAACTCATCAGAGCTTTTTACAGAAATTACAATAGTAGATAACCAATGTCAGCTTTCTATGGCCTCCATGATGTCTTTGTGACACAGGTCTTTTTAGAATATCCTTCAGATTTGTTCTATGATACAGGAGTGGAGTTGAGGGACACATTCTGCTTTTGCTATATGACAGGCACATCTTTTTTTAAGATCTATTTTCTGTTTAAAACAAATTGAATTTTCCTAACTATTCCAGCTCAGAGTTCTTGAAATCCATACCATTTCTGTCACACATCTCGTTCACGGTATACACGTACTCAGCTAGCTCTTGTATCTAATCTCATATATAATACTTCCTGGTATGGCCATCTTAAAATAGTTTCTCCTCCAATGCACCATATCATTTTCCTCGGGTCCTCCTTTTTAAAAATTCTGAATCAGAGCAGAAAAAGCCATCAACTTCAACCCTACGTACACCCTAGACATATGTTTCATCTTCATATGCTTCATTGATGCAGTTTACCCAATCACTCTTCTCCTTACACATATGTGCAAAATGGCCTTACGGTTTACAATTATTATAAATCTTTCCTTTTATCTAGACCACTCCTTAAATCCTTTCTCTTGGACATATCTTTAACTTTTTTTTCCTCTTTGCTATTTTTAGAAATAGTGTTACCACTTCAAGCCATTAGCATCCTTTCTTACGCCTTGCACGTGCTTTTTGGAAAGTTCTATATTTCTGACAGCATCTAATACTGCTTTTAATGGAGTTCCATTCCCAGACCACAATCTTAATTAAATGTTCATGGACTTGGTTTTCATTAACTCCTGATTACTCAAAAACTAGTTGCATGTAATGTGCCCAAAACTGCATTTGACTGCCAAAGGTCTTAAATACATTCTAGTCTATAGTTTCCCCTTCTTTGTTTGCTATTAAATAAATGGGTACCTTTCTAATACTGCATTGATTTTCCTCATACCTTCCATCAATCTGTTTCAGTGCAATTTTGTACACATCAATATTACCAGAGATTTCTAGATTAGACCATTCTTTTGAATTCCTTTAAACCTACTGCCACCAAACTATGCTTTAATAAAAAAAAGTTTTATTTGTGGAGGGCATTCTCCTTCCCACGAACACTGCCACATATGTTTGAAACATGTCTAGCTTCATTTACTATGCTATTGGGGGTTTCCCTGGTGCTGCCTAAAATGAAAGTGGTAGTTGTCTGATTGACATATTGAGAAAATATAAAACATAACATAGTAAATGAAAACAACACAGGACTCCCTACTGTCTGTGATGTAAAACAACAAACTAAGAAAAATAATGTAGACACTGTTGTCACAATGTTTTATCCAGAAGGTTGGCAAATTCAAATAGGCAGAACATCATTGCTCCGTAACAGACTGTTACAAAGTAGAAGACTCTGGAAAGCTCCTGGACAAAGAACTACTCAAATTACACGTGGATTCACCCCAAATTGGCCATCGAGCGGTGCCGGTATTACTTTATGCCGATGACGCGGTATTGTTAGCCAGAACTCCATTGGGGTTACAGAAGTTGATTGATGGTTTTGTCGATTTTATGGCCAAACTTGATTTATCGACAAACTTGGAAAAATCTTATATTATGTCAACAGGAGCAAAAGAAAAAGGGAAATTTATATACAAAATTGGGTCACACAAGATTGGCCAGGTTAAGATCTTCTCATATCTTGGTGTACTGTTTGACGATCAATTGAACTTCAACCCCCTGGTGGAGAAACATGCAACGAAGCTGGCGGCGTCATCAGGGGCCATTATGGGGTACGGGAGAAGACTGGGTAGATGGTCCCCAGAGCAAATATTAAATCTGTACAGATCGATATGCTGTGCTAAGGTTACTTATGGAGCAGAAGTATGGGGTTTTATAGACAAAAAATTGCAACAGATCCAGGTGGAAGAAAATAAATTCCTTAGAAGAATATTGAAACTACCGCAGAGTACCCCGGCCTTCATTATTCATGAGGAAGTTGGAGAGCCTTATATTGAAGACCGGATTAAAATTAAACCTCTTCTTGCTTGGGTCAAAATCTGGATTAACCCAGAAGCGGTCCTTACAAGACAAATTATAAAAGACTGTCTGAAACGTGACAAAGGGGGTCACATACCCTGGCTAAAGTATATAAAGGATTCTATGGAGGCAATTGGTTGTAAAAATTTCTTCACAGACCCAGAATCCTTAACTGGCCAGAATAAAACAATGGTTAAAAAACTTTTTTCAGATTGGTCACTTACGACTAGGGCTGAGATGGAAAAACGTAAGCCCACTGTTTTATCTTACTGCCAACTAACAGTGAAGCAAGGAATGGAACCATATCTGAGGGTTATGCATAATGCTCAGGACGGATATCATATGACCCGATTTAGACTAAATATGCTCCATCATTTATTTGCGGTCCCTTCTGGGTTCACTCTCACAGTGGAGGCGAAGGGTACCTGCGGCTGCGACGCTAGGTCTCCGCAGGATACCCTTCACTTTGTTTTGTTATGCCCCTTTTATTCTGCCCCAAGACGTAAGTTTTTAGTAGGGATCCTGAAAGAAACGAAACTTAGACAAGCAAAAATGGCCTTGAGGTTTCTTCAGGAAGCTGCAGATGCTCACACGTTGTTTTGCATTATAAACTTTATCCGGGTTGCATTGCGGCTAAGGAACACCAGAGAAATAATTGACTCTAATGCTATTTAATTACGTCAAGTAAATTCCTCTTTTCCCTTATTCATGAAATGCGTTTTTAGCTAATTTTTTGTTTTAACTCATACTTTTTTAAACTTGTATTTAAAATATATGTATATTGTGTATGTGCTTTTATGGTGTCTTTTTAAGTGCCGAATAAGGATTTATAATTGAATTGAATTGACTCTGGAAAGCATAGGAGAAAACTTTATTCCATCTCTCCATCACCACATGTTCCAGTCAGCTGGAGTCAGCTGTGGAACTCTCAGAACCCAACAGTCCAAATACATACCAACTGGGAAAGGACAGGGGGGCAATGTAATGTACCAATACATAATTATAACACACCTCCCATACAAGGGAGAGCAATCAACAAAGGTAAAACTAACAGGGAAACTGATACACCGCAATGGTAAACAATAAGTAGCTGATTGCCTGCAAAGAGAGAAAGGGAAGGGGAATGAGTGGGAAATGAAAAAGAAATAGGTTGAGCAGGATCAGAATATACACTTTATACTGTAGGAATAGATTAAATTCACTTCATACCATAATCATTTGGCCAAACCGGAGGTAATGTTAATCTCTGGGATCTCCTGGGAACATCAGCAACTGCATTCATACCTGCATTTCCTGAAATAGGGTGTACCTTGCTCACACAAGCAGACCATACCCGGGTCTCTAGATGAATGTTTCTGCCTACCCTGGCTATTTGGAGGGACTCAGAATACCTGGAGGCATCCTTCCCCTGTGGTTTAGGAAGATCTAATCGGACCCAATCCCCCACCCGAAAGTTTGAATGTTTCACATGCTTGGTCCGGTAATATCTGTTCTTATACCTGTCTTGGTGTATGGCAACTCTCCTAGAGATGTCCTTTCTGTCCACTGCACACACATCCTTTTTATTTTAGCATGAAGCGGATAGCTTGGTCTTAGCAAATCTAATCTCTAAAGATGTGAAAGAAGCAATGCCCGTAACACAGTTAGATGTGTTGCAATATGCCCAGAAAGTGGCATGTAAGGCAATTAAAATTGGGGTACCCAAACTTTCTACCCTTTGCAAACACTCTTTAATCATCCGATTCATTCTTTCAACCAAACCATTCAAACGAGGGCAATACAACGAAGTCTTGTGGTGTGTGATTTTGAGATCAGACAAAAATTATTTCATGGGTTCCAATGTGAATTGCACAGCGTTGTCCGTCACCAAAATATCTGGAATACCTTCTTCAAAAATACCCCTTCCAGGAACTTGATAAGACAGATAGTATTGATTTGATGTACACATTTGAACACCACCCAGTGAGTGTGATAGTCCACCAACACAAGAATGTAACGTTCATTCAACACCTTCAGATTTAGGGGTCCATTATGTCAAGTGTAATTTACACCACTGGCTATCTGGGACCACTACAAGGGAGAGGGGAGGCTTCCTGGCTTAGTGGGTTTGGTCACTCATCCTGCATTCCATACAATCTTTCACTTTGGTCTCAACCATGATATCCATTCCCGGCCACCAGTAATCTAAGTATATATATTTTATGCAAGGCTACCTCCTAAATGGCCCACATGTGCCAGTTCGACAATTTTCTTCCTCTGTTTTTCAGCGGGAATGATTTTCCCGCAACTACACACCTATCGTCCTGTGTACTGAGCCACACTCTCACACCCCAATATTTCAACCCTAGCACAGGAACTTCATTTTTAACAATTGGTCAACCATTCATTATGTATTCCTTCACTGATCCCATTACAATGCCAGATTTAACACACTCCTCCCACTCTTCTTTGCTCTAACTTGTCAATTTAAGAATGAGATCTTTGTCTTCCCCAATATCAGTTTCTTCGTCCAACATTGTAGAACGGGATAAAACATCTGCAACCACATTCTGTGCCCCTGGTAAATACTTCACTTTAAAGTTGCACCCTTCCAGCCCCAGGATCCATCGGGCTATCCTGGGTGTGGTTCTAGCAGACCCCTTAGTGGTGAAAGCATACATTAAAGGCTTATGGTCAGTTTCTATGGTAAATGGTATACCCGATAAAAAAATCTGAAATGCCTTACTGCCCAAAAACATGCTTGGGCCTCTTTTCCAGCAACTGAATAGTTCTTCTCAGCTCCCTTTAGGGCCCTAGAGTCAAAAGCTACAACGTGTTCCTCTCTGTCCACCCACTGTGTCAAACTAGCACCCAACCCATTGTTGCTAGCATCAATGATCACAACAGTAGATTTTGTAGGAACAATCTGCCAAGGGATGAAGATGCTACAATACCGGCTTTCACAGAATTAAAAGCATCCTGACACTCTTTGTCCAAAATGAATGGGGCCTTTGATCTTAGAAATCCATGCAAAGGTTCCACAATGCTGGCATGGCTCCGTACAAATTTGAATAGTACTCTGTCAATCTCAAAAAGGATTTCAGATCCTCAATATTGGTTGGGGCTACCGTATCCTGAGTCACTTTAACTAGATTCAACGTAGGTTTTATGCCATCTAGGGATATAGTGTGTCCTAAGTATTCCACAGACCCAACCCCTATGCAACATTTGTCCTTCTTCAAAGTGAGCCCTGCCATCCGTAGATTTGTAAAAACCTTTGTAACCATTATTTTGTGTTCATCCACATTCTTGCCATAGATAAGAGGGAAACATCACTTACAACGCAACTTTTACCACGCAATGCTTTTACATCGCAGCTTTTACAACGCAAACCATTACAACGCATTGCGCTGGGGGGCGCTCTAGGATAGGGAATACGTTTAATTTACTGTCCAACACCTTCCCTAGTGTCCACGGGGACTGGAGTTGGAATAGTAAATTAAACTATTCACTATCCAGAACCCCAAAGCGCTATGCGTTGTAATGGTATGCGTTGTAAAACTCGCGTTGTAAAAGCATGCGATGTAAAAGCATGCGTTGTAATGTCGTACATCCTAGATAAGAATGTCATCTTGGAAACATAATGTTCCAGGGATGTCTCTCAAAACATGTTACATGATCCTCTGAAAGGCAGCTGCTGCGGACGCCAACCCAAAAGGTATACGTAAGTACTAGAATGCACCAAGAGGAGTGATAAAAGAAGTGAGGTGGTGTTAATCCAGATGTAGCTCTACCTGGTGATGAGCAGAGGAGAGATCTAAAACACTGAAACAACGTGCACCCTTAATTAAGGCATTTCATGAATATGCGGCTGGGGATGCCTATCCATCCATACGTTATTTTTGAGATCTCTAAGATCTATACAAAGCTGTATATACTTGTTGGATGCTTTAGCTGCAAGAACTTTTGGAGCCAACCACTGTGAGCTTTCAATAGGCTCATTGATACCCAAAGCCAGGAATCTGTCTTATTCATCTCTCAAAGGGGCATGCAACGGGCTTTGCTTGAGATTTGAGTTTAACACAATGTTGGTAATTTTTTAGCAAGCCCAACTTGTCAGTGAATATGTCTGGAAAATCACTGCAGACATCCTTACTCCCTACTGACGGATCCACCAAAAGAACTTGATCGGGACTGTTAGGGCCCGATTCACAGAACTAACTTAAGACAAAATCCTGAACTTACTACCATTTTGATATTCACAGAAGGCACTTACTCATTTTGGTATTCACAGAAGGCACTTACTCATTTAGGTATTCACAGAAGGCACTTACTCATCAATGAGTAAGTGCCTTCTGTGAATACCAAAATGAGTAAATGTTAGTAAGTGCCTTCCGTGAACACCAAAATGAGTAAGTGCCTTCTGTGAATACCAAAATGAGTAAGTGCCTTCTGTGAATACCAAAATGAGTAAGCGTCTTCTGTGAATACCAAAATGATAGTAAGTTTAGGATTTTGTCTTAAGTTAGTTCTGTGAATCGGGCCCTTAGGGTCTAATTTAATACCAAGCTCCTTTTGGTGCCTCCATCTTAGTAAGTTAGATCCTTTCTCTGTGACATAGATTTTACCCACAGTGTTTCTCCCTTTAAAGCCAATTTCCATGGTTGTTATCCCGAATATTGATATGGGGGTCACCATTGTAACCACCTGGTTTGATGTCCAGGGTTTGTAAGTTTTTCTGCAAATAAGGATATAATTTCATAAAAGGTTCACACCCACCAAGGATAGGGGGAACAAGAGTCTGCTAACATCTTAACTGTTTTGTTGTCTAATGTAATATTACAAGAAGGGAAACCCATTGCTTCATTACCATTCTGCAATTGGAACACCAGCTTAGTTTCAAGTGGAGTTTCTTGTTCAGTAGCCAACACAGGTTTGCTCATTGCACACTCTTGCCAAATGACCCATCTTACCACACTTGTGACATACAATTGCTCTGGCCTTAATAGAAATATTATTTGCCAGAAGATTGGGACTCCCACATCTATAACATTGAAGTTTGTTAGTAAAAGGTACCTGATTCATGTTTTATTTTTTTTACTTTCCTTCCCAGCCACTTGCTTACTTATTACATTAATCTCTGTGTGATCGTCACCCCCTTCTTTCATTTCTTTCATGCTGTCCACAGCGTGTTCAATGCTTACAGCAATGTCAATAGCCTCTTTGAGATTCCGATTACCCACTAAAAGTCTTCATTGGATCTTGGAGTTGTTGGTACATCATACTAATTATCCCTAATGAGGGAACCCATTAAAGTTTCACATTCACATGTGTTAGCTAAACCCTTCAGGACAGCAAAGTAAGATTTTACTTTTTCGTTCTCTTCTTGGACTCTAGAGAAAAACGTGTTTCTTTCCAACACAACATTTATTGTTTACCAAAAGTTTTCCAATTTGATAAACATTTTCATCACCATCACAATCTTCTTCTTCTTCAGAAGGCACCGATATGTTGTCATATGTTTTTTGACCCTCAACATCTAAGTTGTGGAGTAAGGTGTGTAACTTACGTAATGGGGAGAACTTTTCTCCATCTGTAGCTATGAGGTAAGATTCTAGTAGTACTATCCATTGTTTCCATGATATGTTGGGTTCACCCACCTCATTCAAATACAGGAGGTGGCTGTGACATATTAGCAGCTGTCATAGCTATAGGATTGCTATAATAAAACACCATGTGCAATTAATGATGAAGTTAGGATACTGTACTAATTATAGACCTCTCCTAAAACAATGGTGCTTAAAAAAGTTACCTTAACCGTACAACCGTGAAAAATAACAGCCTCGTACAAATTAACCAAACAAAAGTCAAGTAAAAATAAAAAATAAATCATGAAGTAGGCTCTGACTATAGAGTAAAAAAAACTGACAAGCTGTATTGATAATATTGTTTGACAGCTGTGCCCATCAACATGAGGGACTGCAGGCAAACAACGATGAATAACCACCAGAAATGCTGTAGAAAAATATCCAAACAGGATGTGCCTATCAGCTTGAAACAACTGACAAGCAGCAAAAGAACTGGAACTGGAACTGTGCCCGTCAGCGTGAGGAACTGCAGGCACGACGTAGAAACTATAGATGAAGAACAAAAATCTTCTCCCCAGCCTGTGGGTCAGTTAACCTCAAGAACACCCCCAACACATGCTACCAAGAAGAGAGGCGTGCCCAACAACAGACGAACTACAATGCAATGAAAATCCGCCCAGGAAACTAAGATTGTCCCGGAGGCGGAAGGCTCATCCCCAAGGTGGGAAAACATTTGACAAATGCTTCCCGAGGTGGACAGCAGAGACAACCTAGCAGGTGGCTGGGACAATGGAGCAGCTATCAGCCCCATAACCGAAGAACAGGAATAAGTCGCAGATACACCCACCTCTGGTGCAGCTGTCCTCAGCTAAGGGATTCCTTCGAAAGACAACAGGTGGGAGCACGCACTCACTATCCTTCAGGCACCGACACTTTCCTTCGCGCAGCTTTCTTCAGACGAGTAACTAGCAGAGACAACTCAAGGTGACAGCGCACGAGCGAACCTGCAGGCGCCTTCACTCTTAATTCGTACTCCAATTAAATGCAGAAAGAACTGCCGCCCTCTACACAGATTCTGCAGGATTCCGGCAGAGCAGCAACCAAGGTTAACTTCTGCTGCAGGCGCTGGACTTGTCCAGTTCGGGCTGAACTGTTCCCATGAGGCACAGGGTCAGACTGATTTGCATATGGCCATGTCTGAACTGGGTGTGGCGCTGCAACCAGGCCTCACACGAGGGTGAGTGACGCCGTGAATAAGTACACACACACTGGTCATAGGGTTAGCCGGAAAGACCCCGAGCGGTCTTCCGCATGTTTATTTATACCCCCGGCGCGAGCCCGCCCCGGGGTGTGCGTGCGTGCGTGCAGGCAAAGGGATACAATGTAGGGGAGAGCCCGAGTGGCTCTCTACATCCCTCCTTCAATTTAGTTCTGTTCATGCTGCAGACGCCGGACTTTGTTTCATGGCGATGTCCAGGCAAAGTCTCTCAGACGCAGGTTAGGTCTCGGGTTGGGCCTCAGACTGTATCTTGGGTTACGGGCACATGGTGGCTCGACAACCCCGGCCGGGGTTGCCCCAGTGCTTTCACCCACACCAGTCGCCCTTGGTCGACCTTGCTCTGCGACCGGGTTCTGTGGTGTCGGCCTGGGTGGACTCTCACCCTGTTGCAGTATCACAGTTGACCTTGGGGGGTTTCTGCCGAGGTCCAGATCTTCATATTCCCCAGCTTCCGCTCCTTCTTCGATTCTTTGTCCCCCAGTTGTCTCGGTTACTTTTTTGAAGTATGACACGTTCCGCGTCACTACTTGTCCATTTCGTTTCGCCGTTACCATTGTCCCTTGGATCTTGTCCACTCTCCACACTTCCGACTCGAACGGAGTTCGGAACTTCCATCCTGGATGGCGGTCTTTGACGACCACCAAGTCTCCTTCTTTTATGTTGGGTTCTTTGGCATGACGATGTTCGCTTGCCTTTATGTTGGTGTTCTGTCTCCTGGCTTGAATGGTCTCAGCATTTCTCACTGCCGGCACCCACGTGCTATCGGTCGGGATGCTGTCCCGGGGTGCCCGCTTGAACAGTACATGGGCAGGAGCACACTTTGTCGTTGAGTGAGGCGTTTGTCGGTATGCTCCTAGGAATTGGTCAAGGGCTGTTTCCGGGTCCTCCCCGTTGTCCACCGCAATCCGGAGTGCTCTGTTCAATGTTCGCATTAGTCTTTCAACTTCCCCATTTGCCTGGGGCCACAGCGGGGTGATTTTTCTGTGCTTGATCCGAAGGGTCTCCAGGTATGACTGAAATTCTCTCCCTTGAAAGGGGGGTCCGTTGTCGGACTTGATTTCCTCCGGGAGCCCCATCGTTGCGAAGACGCGGCTCAGCACCCTCTTGACTTGCCGGAATGCAGTTGACGTTATGACTTCAACTATTGGGAATTTTGAGAACGAGTCGACTAACACTAGCATGTGTCTTCCGTCCGGAAAGCTGCCAAAATCTATGCTGAGGTGTGTCCAGGGTGTCTGAGGGGCCTCCTCCGTGATAACGGGTGCTGGGGCTGGATCTCCGCCCGTGATCGTGCAAGCATGGCAGGACCGTATCCTGGCGTCTACTTGGTTGTCCATGGCAGGAAACCACACTTTGCTCCTTAGACGTGCTTTTGTCTTGGCCATTCCTTGATGTCCCACGTGCGCTAAACTTAAGGCTCTCTGTTGGAGGCTTTCCGGTATGACGATGAGGTGTCCTCGTAAGATGATTCCTTCATCCCCCACGCTCAGTTCACTGCGTACCTGCCACAGTTGTTGTCTTGCGTGGCTCACCTCCGGCCGGAGGCTCGAGGCACCATCGAGGAAGTGGGCCCATCGGTTTTCATCCAGAGCTCGGCGAACTTTCATCAGTGTCTCGTCCACGGCGGTGGCTTCTCCGATTTCTTTGAGTGACATATTCTCTGGACACCCAGCCTGCGTGATCATGTGGACAAATTCTTCGACTTCCCCGCCTTCTTCTTTGGGCGGATACTGGTGGATGACGTCCGGGTGCCGGGACAGGTAATCGGCCGGGTTGTGGGCCCCTGGGCGGAACACGATTTTGAAGTGGTATCCCTGCAGCTGGACCGCCCAGCGTTCAATGCGTGGGTGTGCTAGCCGGGATGACCCCGCAAAGAGGGGTAGCAGTGGCTTGTGGTCGGTTACCACAGTGAATTCCTGCCCGCAGAGGTAGAGGTGGAAGTGCTGGCATGCCCACTTGATGGCCAGGGCTTCTCTTTCTATTTGCGCATATCTGGTTTCGGTGTCCGACAGTGCTTTGCTGGCATATGCAACTGGCTTCCACTCTTCGGGTCCGTATTCTTGCAGGAGTACCGCTCCCAGGCCTACGGGACTGGCGTCGACGATTAACTCGGTCCGGCGACGTGGCTGGAAGTAGGCCATGGTGGTGTCATCCAGAAGGCTGGCCTTGATTGCTTGAAACGCTTTGTTTGCGGTTCCAGTCCAGTCCCACTTCTGGTCAGCTCTGGTGAGGGCTCTGAGAGGTTCTGCGATCGTGGCTAAGTTGGGTATGAACCGACCACAATAAGTGGCCATGCCCAAGAAGCTGCGTACTTCCGTTGGGTTTCTGGGAGTGCTGGCTGCCTTGATCGCCTCCTCTTTCTTGGGGTCTACTTTCAGGCCCTCCCTCGTGAAGATGTATCCAAAAAAGTCTATTGACTCCTGGTAGAAGGAGCATTTTGCTCGGTGCAGGGTTAGGCCACTGTCCGCAAGTCTTTGAAGGGCTGCCCTCAGGTTGATGTGATGTTCTTCTAGGGTCGCGGAGTACACCAAAATATCATCGCTGAGGTTGATCACTCCACTCAGTCCCGATAGTACTTCTCGAATGGCATTTTGGAAGACCTCCGCTGCGGAGGAGGCACCAAAGCTGAGCCGGGTGTAGCGTCGCAACCCCACGTGGGTCGAGAAGGTGGTGATGTACCTGCTGGCCGGTTCCAACTCGAGCTGATGGTAACCTGAGTTAAGGTCTAACTTTGAAAACCATTTCGCCCCATTTAGGTCGGCTACTATATCATCCATGGTGGGGGTGATATGCCTTTCGCGTTTGACGGCCGTATTGGGTAGCCTCATGTCCACACATAATCGGATTGCCCCTGGCTGCTTCGGCTTTGGTGCGACTACCAGCGGGGAGACCCAGGGTGTCGGGCCCGACACTTTTTCGATTACTCCTAGGTCTTCGAGCTTCCGGAGCTCCTCTTCGACCTGTGGCCTTAAGTTGAAAGGCACCCTCCGGTGTCGGAGTGCTACAGGCCTGACTGGCGTGTCTATGTGCAGCTTGAATTTTCGCCCCCTTCGTTTTCCTAGGCCCTTGAACAGCTCCGGAAAGGCCTTCCGCATGAAATCCGCATGCGCCTGATGCACTTGATTGGCAAAGAACACCAGGCCGAGGTCCTCTGCCGTGTGGCAGCTCAGAAGTGTACCTTTCTTTCCTTCAGTGATGTGAAATTTGGTTTCAGTGGAATACTCGCCGTTGACTACCGTCGTTTGAATTACTCCTCTTAGTGGTAGCAGTTTTGTGCCTCCGTAGGTGTAGATCCTCGCCGCGGAGGGTGTCAGTATGGGCTTCGGAGACATCTTCTCGTATTGGTCCGAGTCCATGACATTCACGGACGCCCCCGTATCTATTAGGGCATTGACTTCGGTGCCATCTACTGCTATGGAGCACATGGGCGGCGGCCTCCTTCTTGTGGACGCTCTGCTTACGTAAGAGACGATGTACACTTTGTCGTCCTCATCGTCCTCGTACCTTGGCCGTCTTTCCTGGGCCTGAGTGTCCGGAGGGGGCGGTTCGTGGTCGAGGGACAGCTGTCGGATGCGCTGCGTCACTGCCCTGGCACGTGGACCGGCTGACCTGAACTTCCCTCCCCGACAGACGGCAGCAAAGTGGTTCATGCGCCCACACTGAGGCACGTTTTTCCCTTCGCGCCACATGTGGCCGTGGCCGGGTGATCTTCTCCGCAATATCCGCATTGGTTCCCTCTCGGCGGGGTGTTCCGTTGTCTCGCTGGTGGGAATCTCCTCTGTATCGCGTCGACTCTTTCTTCCTTGATCGGCGTTGTTCTCACAGTAGGCGGGGCAATCACCGGCGTGCGTAACGCTGCTTCCATCTCCTCCGCCCTGGCGTCAGACAATTCGTGCGACCTGGCTAGGATTAGTATCTCGTCGAGCGATATGCCCGGCTGTCTGAGTATGAGCTTTCTCAGCAGCTTTGACTTGCACCCCACTATGATCTGGTCCCTTATTTCTTCCCGTGGGTTGTTGAACGGGCACGTGCTTGCTAGCCGGCGGAGCCGGGCATAGTACATATCAACCGACTCGGAGTCAGTCTGCCAGGCGCGTTTAAATTTGAACTTTTCAAAGTCATTATTGAGCTGGGGGTCAAAATGCGCGTTTAAAGCCGCGACCGCGGCATCGTAGTCGTGCTCAGGCCCTGTGTTGGGGAGTGATTCAAACAGATCGTAGATTTCAGGTCCCCCGTATAATATGAGGAGCGACCTCTTCACTGTACCATCCGTTTCCCTGGTGCCCTTAAAGTAGAGGTTGAGCCTTCCGACCCACGCCTTCCACCTAAGCGCCGCTGTCGCCGGGTCTGCTGTCTCGCTGAAGGGTGGAATGGGCGCCGGGCCGGAGTGGAGGTGGGCAGGCGCCGCTGGCATGGGGGCTCCTGCCTGGGCTTGGGCCTGTGGTTGTGGTGCTGGTACCGCTGGCGGCGGCTGGACTGCTGGAGGTGGGTTCTGACCCGCCCCGTCCTGGGCCGCTCCTGTCGCGGCTGTACTCATGGTGTGGCCTTAAGTGTGTGGTCCTGGAACTTTCCGGTGTCGTGGCTTTATGTGGTGACTGTGCTGTCACTGCAGTGCGAAGTTTGCTTTATGGCACGTGTAAAAGTCACTTGGTTTTGCCAATGATTGTTGCGGTGTGAATCATCATGCGAGCGATGTGGCCGTTTGTTTGTTCTGACGATTAAGTTGGTAGCAGGCCAGGTGCTTGGGAAGCTTGATGAGGGTAGGAGGCGATTTGCCTTTGCCGGGGCTTGTTTCCGCTGGGGGGGGCCTGCAGTGGTGAGCGGTGCGCGCAGTGGCTCAGCGCGATGTCGCTGTGGCAGAGGCCTGGGCTCACACGCGGTCTTCTGCGAGCAGTACACTCGCACGCTGCAGAGGAGGGGGGCGGGGGCCGCGATGGGCCTCGCCGGGCCACGTGGTGCAGCCGCGTGCAGAGATCTTCCCTCGCGGCGGGCGGGGGGACCCGTCCCAGGGTGCACGCCTCCGCGCAGGCCGGGGGAGAGACACACACGGGTGTCGCACAAGCGGGGCAGATGGCACACTCACCCGCAGGAACTCCAGGCAGCCCGCCGACCCCTTCGAGCCCCGCCAGCTGAAGGCGCTCCCTCGCAGGAGACGCGTGGGCGGGTCTCGGGACTATGGGGCTCGGCACAGCAACGCGGGTGGGCACCGCAGCTGGAGGCAGGCGACACGGTGCCACGGGACACTGCAGGGCACGCGTGGCGGTAGACCGGCCTCGTCGCCAATGTGGCGCTGCAACCAGGCCTCACACGAGGGTGAGTGACGCCGTGAATAACTACACACACACTGGTCATAGGGTTAGCCGGAACGACCCCGAGCGGTCTTCCGCATGTTTATTTATACCCCCGGCGCGAGCCCGCCACGGGGTGTGCGAGCGTGCGAGCAGGCAAAGGGATACAATGTAGGGGAGAGCCCAAGTGGCTCTCTACACTGGGGTGGCGGAGTGAGCTAAAGAATGATGATGGATTAAATCCAGATCAGTTGACTGGGGGTGAGTGCTTGTAATGTTCAACACTCCGTCCATCATCCCCTTTGGTTTTGCTTTGTTCGCCCTAAGTTGGCAGGGTATGCCCAGACGTGGGTCCCTTGCTCACTTTGCCACTGGATTCAAGCCCGCCTGGCTGATGATGGAGGATTAGCCACAAACGGTTCCAAGGATGCTTGTTTCTGGTCCTGGGAAGACATGGCTTGGCAGTTCGGGCTGGACTGTTCCCATAGGCCACAGGGTCAGACTGATTTGCATATGGCCATGTCTGAACTGGGGTGGCGTAAAGAGCTAAAGAATGAAGGTGGATTAAACCCAGATCAGTTTGGGGGTGAGTGCTTGCAATGTTCAACACTCCGTCATCCGCTTTGTTCGGACAGATTCATCATTGTAAAATCGGCTCGCAAAGGGCCAGATTCTGAGAATCTGGCCCTTTGCGAGCGCAATTTTTGCATTTGGGATTCATCACCCCACATGCAAAAATCGCAAATTGCGTAATCGCTAAATTACGAGGAATTGCATTTAAGGAATCTCTATTTGAGATTCCTTAAATGCAATTCATGAACCATTTTTGAATTGCGAATTTGCTATTTTTGGCCGCTATTTACCGCGAAGTCTGACTTCGTGGTAAATAGCGAAAACTTAGAAAAATGCACTTTAGTGCATTTTTCTAAGTTGTATGTTACACACACACATGTCCTTTGGACATGTGTGTACGCAACATCAGTTCTACATTTACATTTCAGGGGTGCTACAGGGTGTCCTTTGGACACCCCTGGCACCCTTGAAATTGCATCCTTATTGGCGATTAGCAAATTGCTAATCGCAAATAAGGAATGACTCCCCATTCATTCCTATGGGCCTTAGGGGAGTCATTCCTTATTTGCGATTAGCAATTTGCTAATCGCAAATAAGGAAGCTGTAAAAATCTTGCGATTTCTACATGAATCCCGTTTTGCGAGTCATTAATAGCGATTCCTTAATAATCGCTATTAAGGACTCGCAAATCGGGACATTGATGAATCTGGCTGATAGTGTAGCCCTCAAAATAGTGACATTTCTAAAAAAGGAGGGAACTCCAGAAAGAAATAATGGGCTAGGAACAATTGGCACACAACATATTTAAGATCTGCATATGCCAACATTTCCCATTCAGAGGCATAGGTCACAGTCATTATTAGGTCTCACCGCATGTTGCTGGTACACAGATAAGTACAACTGTCACTGGTAAAGGTGTTGGGATTGGAGGTGGTCAGTCCCCACATGGTAAAATTGTCGCCAGTGTTACAAAGGAGAAGACTCTGGAAAGCATTGGAGAAACATTTATTCCATCTCTCCACCACCACAGGTTCCAGTCAGCTGTGGAACTCTCAGAACCCAACAGTCCAAGTACAAACCAACTGGGGGGGGCAATGCAATATACCAATATATAATTATAGCAAGATACTACCACACCCTTTCTGAATCCTTCAAAGTAACGCATATAGGCTGAAGACAGCGCACTCACGCAGATCCAATGAGGGACGGCCTTAGCCACGGAGGCGCCCAGTGTGACAATCTTGTTTGGCAACACCTCGTGACCACCTGGGATTTCCTCACTACCACCCTCCAATTGTGCCCCTCGCCTACCCATAGTACCTCTCTCACATCAATTTCATTTGTTTTATACACTACTTATAACAATGTAGGACGTCAGAGAGAGCACTTTACATCACACACACACATTATACAGAGACAATGAATCATATGGATGTAAACCAGTCTATAGGAAAGTTACATAAGACAATAAGGATTGCACGGTGCAGGAATCGCATCATCCCTACTTGTAGGCAGTATATTTTAAGTGTCTTTAGTCTTGAGAAGTACACACTATGGATTTAAAACGTACCAGAGTGATTTGGATTGCTAGTAAGAATATATTTCTACCCAAATTAGCAGTTTTTAGCAACATTAGGAAAATGAAAGACAGGGGGAAAGCATAACGTTCTAACCTATAACATGCTTTTTGCATTCAGCTCATAGATGAAAGCTAATAGGTCACTGTGCTATATTAGAAATGCAACTTATGAACTGCAAGTAACAAAAAAAGGATATCTGTTACAGAAGCAGTAACCCACTGAGCTGTTCACATAAGATAGAGGTCTGTGCGCTGCATGGTACACGTTCTTTGCAGCAGACATATTAACCCTCCGGGCTACTTTATGATGAACTGAAACTGACACTAGACAAGACTATAATCTCTATCCAGCAGGAACATTAATCACCAGAGTTGTTTTGACATTTTTATTGTTGCCTCGAAAACTGCTGGACCCAAAGAAAATCTGCAAAAGGTGCTTTTTAACCCATAAATTATTTCTAAACACAGAAAGATTACTATTGTTTTCCTTACATAGTGCCCTGAAAACCAAGGACAATAAGTCATTTTGGAAGAAAGTGGCTCTGTTCCTGAATGGACCTAGGACTGCCCTAAAGTTTACAATACAGCCGGAAGAGTGGGTTTCCCATTTTCGGGGCCTATATGCTCAGGGCAGTAAGGAGGATGAGGAGGATTTAGGTTTGCAGGTTATTTTTCCACTTGGTACTGTTGAAGTTCTTGAATTCTTACTTCATGAAACCCATGGCGCTATTAGTTCCTGCATCCCAGCTAGAGCTCTGGTCCCGATAGAATTCTTAATGATTTGAACAGAGAATATCTAGAAGTGTGGGGCATCTATATCAATATGTTATCCAATGCCATCCTCTTGCACATGGAAATTCCCCCCTCTTGGAAGTCAGCTGAGATCATACTGATTTTTAAGAAAGGGGACAGGGCAAATCCGGGTTGTTATAGTTAGTCTAATAGATTATGTGCAGAAAATTTTCAGAAAGCTGATATTGGACCATATTCAGGATTGGATTTCAGAAGAAAATTTTCTGCCAGTCTTCCAGTGGGTTTTCGTGCCAATATTAGTCATTTGGACCAGGTTTTTGTTGTTTCCTCTCTATTTTTAGGAAAGAAGTTTTTGTTAAAGGGGGGGGGGGAGTTCTATGTAGCTTTTGTGAATCTATGTTTGGCTTTTGACATGGTCCCTCGATGCAACCTTTGGAAGGTGGTGGCAGAGATGGGGATCCCACCAAAGTTCTTGGATATTTTGATCTGGCGTCACAAAAAGGCCGAGTTAGGTGGGCAGAGGAGGGACAACTAAACAAGCCCTTTATGATAAATCATGGAGTTAGACAGGGCTGCGTTTAGCACCCACTCTGTTTTCCTTATTTATTAATGGGCTAGTAGGTTTTCTCGACAGAGATTAGTGTGATGCCCCAAATGTCGGAGAGAGTAGGGCTCCTGCCCTTCTCTATGGCAATGATATGCGACTAATTTCAAAGTCTCCCCAAGGGCTCCAACAGTTATTAAATGGTTTAAATTTATTTTGTGATGAGCGTGGTCTGGAGCTAAATGATTTAAAAAAAATGTATATGGTATTTTCCAAGGGTATTTCGGAGACATCCAAGGGATGTATGCATGTAGGGGACCACATTATTGAATTGGTTTCTACTTTGACTATCTGGGTATTCCTTTAACCCCGACTCTTTGCTGGACCCCTCATTTAGAGAAAGCTCATCTGTCTTTAATCTAGCAGACTGCCCATATAAGTAAGATCCACAAAAGTACGGTGTCTAGGAAAGTGGCTCCAGCACTAGAAATATATAACACAAAAGCCCTATTAGCAGTTATGTATGGAGCAGAACTGTGGAGAAGTGGGAACATCAATTGTCTGTCTGTGATTGAACATCGCTTTATAAGATCACTTTTTAATTTACTGGCCAGTAATCCGTTGACTCCTATCTTCCTTGATTTGGCCCAAAGAAATTTCGCCTCTTATCGAGTGGCCATTAGGGATCTTATGGAACTGTCCTGGGTAAGTAAAATTCCCTGGTTTTGCTACCATAGGGAATTATTGAGGAAACTGGGACTGGAGAATTATTGGACAAACGCGGAGGAGTTGTGCTCGATTTTAAATAGTAGGGTTAAGGTTATCTGTTGGGAGTGTGTTCTGGTGAAGAATGTGTCAAACCCTATGGGCTTACTTACTTGAGAGTTCATAGATTTTAAACCTTTCCTTCTTTTTGAGGATACCATTGATGTAATTGTTCCTCCATTAGCATGGAAATTGTTCCTCCAATTTAGATACACAACTCTCCTCACCAAACAGTTCTGTAGCAAGTGGCGTAGTTATGCTCTTTGTTATATGTCCTGCTTGTAAAGGAAGGCCTGAATCCTTAGTCCATCTGCTATTTGTTTGTCCACACAATGAGAACTTGAGGGCCAAGTGGATCATCCCCTAGTGCAGGGTCATTGGGCCTGGCCACTACTTTGAGGTGCTTAGAATACTCAGCACAGGTACTAATAAAGTAGTGATATTTGGCTCAGCCAAATTCCTGTTGGCTTTATGGATTAATCACTTAAAGTGTTCTGTGCAATATACTTAGTTTATACTATCTAATAAGTTATACTTTTATATTCATGATCTGCATTTTTATATGGTTTTTGCTTTGATATGGTATTTTAAGTGTTGCCTATAGAATGATGTATTTTTTGGCATTTATAATCATCTTTGTGTCTGTACGGATTGGTAGTGATATACTTTTTAAGATCTTTGTGATCGATAATAAAGTTTTGATGATGATGGTGCTCGCCATACAGACGTTGTTGCTCCCTGACTAGAGCTGCCAATTTTCAAATTTATTCTAATTGATGAAACTCAGTAGCAGATGAAAAACATTCTTGTTGACAGTCAAGGGTTGTCAATTCAAAGCTTTATATAAATGATTAAAAGGCAAACTATATAAAACATGTTATGAGTACATTTAGTACAAAGCATACATATCATAAATACAGAGAATTCTTTACAGTTCTATATGAAATAAAGAATAGATTTGCCTTCTAAACGTGGGTAATATGGTCTCCTCCCATAGAAATCTATGCCTCCTTTTGTAGGACCTCTAACAAAGACGTTCATACATTCTACATGAGCCCATGATTCTCAGCGTATGCACCAATAGAGAATGAGCAGAAAGAAAAGTTTTACTATAGAATACATTAGAAGTTTCTTTTGTAATAGTAATACATCGGTCAGGCGAAGAAGCGGGCCAGGGATAAATTGGCACCTCAGCGCCCTGAAACAAGACTAGACCTCTATTGAATTAGCAACACCCAGTGATACATTTACCTAGAATCAACAGCAACTCAAGGGGGAAGGGGAAGCTTAGTTATAGGGTACTTTGATTAAATACACCAGAGAGTAAAATGTATAACATGCATGCATAATGTATTACGTGAAAGTGATCCATGTAAGCTGAAGATGTTCTGAAAACCCCCAAAAATCTGTTTGAAAATAAATATAGTAATACACTGGATTTGCAGCCATTCTCGCAGATTATTCGAGTAGTCAACATACATTGTATAATAATAGCCTGGGACCATTTAAATGTCCTTGGTTAGGTACAGCGAGGAAAAGTCAATGGGAACATTCTCTGGTTAATTGTAAGATTCTCACAGTTCTTTATTTAGAACAGACAAGCAGCTATTGTCATCATGTAATAGATTGTGACATCGATGCAAGATGGAGGGCAGTGTAAAGACAATCTAATTAGCGTAGGCTCAGTTCATAATCCGTTTAATAGGTAGAAAGAAAAACAACTTCCACAACAACCATTACTCACTAACGTTCGGTGGTTCAGCAAACGTTATGGTCCAACTGCTTCATATGCAAGCTCCTATAGCAATGCTTGAGAGGAAAATTGCAGTTGGGCTTATTGGCACTAAACAGTGCGCCTCAGCCAAATGCTTACACTTGCACATCTGTGGGACTGAAGATACAGACTGTTGAGAGAGCACAAGTCTGAAAAAAAATGTATAAGTGCACCATATTTACAAGCACGTAGTTAGTTTAAACATGTTTACACACGAGTGTTTTATATTTAGAAGTGAAATACACAGAGTGTCTTATATTCAGTAGTGAAATGTATAGAATGTTTAAGTAGAGTAACAATAATCATAACTGTGTGAGATTAATGTAGAAATGTTGGAATGAATATGAAAACCTCATGTTCTCATGTTAAAGGAATCATGTTAAAGTTGAATAGAACTCTAAAAATCCAGTATATTGTGTAGGCCTTAGGGCAATTCACAGCAAATCTAAACGTGCTGCTAAAATAATGTGAGATGGAGTTAACCTGGTTCTTCCACAAATGTATTATCGAATTAAGTTTAAAATATATGCTTTATAGATGTGTTATTTTAGAAACGTATGCTAGTTAAGAATGTTGCTGTTTAAATTAAGTTAATGTTTTAAGAGTGCAGGGACCTGCTTCATGTAAATCAAGTAGGCCTGAACTGATAATGTCATATCGTTTGAACCGCCATGTGCTCGTTAGGGAAGAAGTCGAGAGGTGTCCAGCACCGAGCTTTGAGTGTGTTTTACGACCTAAAGATATGGTGGAGTCTGGAATTTGAGGCCCACTGCAGGACGAACTGTATGCAGGTGCGAGGGTCTTAATCAGCTCGAATGAAAGGGACTTTGTTCAGTGGCGCCTGGCGCAGGCCTGTAGGAGTTTCCAGGAATTTCAGGGGGTATCAGCTCACTGGAGAAGAAGCCTGGGAATCAAGGTCAACTATAACGAGGGTCTTGAAGAGTACCATCATGGAGTTTACCGCGCAAAGATGTACCACGTGAGGGGCGTCCCAAGGGGCGTTTCTATTGGAAATGTAATTTGGTATTAGGGAAAGCGACCCGGGAGGAGAGCAGAGCAGATGATTTTGGGAGCCTAAGGAAGCGGATGGGTAGGCAGATAGGCTGATCAGGAGAGACCCATTATCAGAGAAGAGACAAAGAGAAGTGCGTGATCTTCTTAGGAAGTCACCACGGCTGACACCTAGAGGGGTAAAGATCTTGCTAAGTAGGGATGTCACTTAGTATAGTGTAGGGACAGACTAACCTTAATTTTCTTTTCTGTAATGACTTTGAGGTTACAACTTGTATCCATTTTGGCAACTCTTATGGTTTTCGAGCTTGTTCTTATTATTCTGTTTTTCAGACTCAGATTATTCAAAAAGTTCATGTTCATAGTGATACCGATTTATCTTCTGAATCTCATTTTGAGAAGTTTGTATCTTCAGTTATCTTTGACTTTATATTAAATCTTTGAAACTTAAAATTTGGTCAGTGGTCATTTAGAGTGGTGTAAGTTCTTAAATTGATTGACTTATTGTTAGATTACCTTTTACTCAATGACAGGTACCAACGATTCAGTCGACATAGTTTGGGATTTGGTAAGATAACTAGTAACCAGAAATCCCGCGTTAGCAGTTGGTAGCAGAGTGAGGATGGTTATCTTCTTGAGGAAGGTAATCTAGAGAGGTTAGTTTACCCCAAGGCCCCGAGACGTCGAGAAACGAGCAGCGGAAGAATCGTGTGCCGAAAGGTGCAGACGGTGCGAGAAAAGCAGCAGTATCGGAGGAGAGTGAGTATAAAAAGGGTCATGCGTGAACAGATTGCGGTGTTTTGTGTTGTATTTGTATTGTAATGTCTTGCGGATTTGAATGCCTGTAGTGTGAATGAGAGAAGGTTGTGAGCGCGCGCAACCTGGTAAGCTGGTTACCTGGTAAACGGGTGAACTGGTGAAATCTTAAGTTCAGGCCAGAGCTTAAGTGGTTTTGGGTGTATCGAACATCCAGGGTAGTTGTCGACCATAGTACGGAGGTCACGAGGTACCATTGACCGCCGTGGATCCAAGATAGGGGGAGTGTAAGAGTGAGTGTATGAGTAACGGACGCTGGTCGAAAGTTACTGTGTGTGTGAGTAACCTATCGGAGAAGGCGATTGTCTGGAAGTAAACGGAAAGACATTTCGCCAAAGTTAAGGTGACAACTACAGAGAAAGACTGTGGGCGTACAGTCAAGAAAGGTGATCGCTTGGACGGAAGTAATCATTTTTTCAGAGTATGAATGGGACGCGTGCATGACCGAGGAGACGAGCTGAGAAAGGAGGGGAACTGCTGCGAAGGGGGACGGGTGACGTCGGCTAGAGCCGCGCTGTGATTGAGCGGTTGGTGTGACGTTAGCTAGAGCCGCGCTCTGGTTGGGCGGCTAGAGTGACGTCGGAGGAAAGTCGCGTACGGATAGGCCAGTTAGTGTGAACGGGGCTGAGATTGGTGGAATATCATCAGGAAGTAAACAAACGCAGAGAAAGAGCGAAATCATGAAGTGTTTTAAGTGTTTGAAAGGGATTTTTAAACGTAAACGAAGTGAACATTATTACGGGGAAGAGGCTCCGCCGGAGGGTACACCAGCTCATTATATGGCAACGAATGTGGGGCTGCATACGATATTATGGATTGGGGCTTGGAATAAGCTTACGGAAGGGAATGAGGAAATGCAATTCCCGAGGTACGGGACGTTTAAGTTAGAGGTGTTACATCGGCTAAAAGCAACCATGTCCTCATTGAAACCCTCGCCCAGACCAACACAGTTTGAGGCCCTTAATGCATGGATTAGGGCTGCACACGACAGAAATTTGAACAGGCGTCAACAAAGACTGACGCGATCGGTAAGAGCAGTGCGAGATTCTAAATGGGATGAGGAAGCAAAGCGGTGGAGGGTACAGGTTATTGAGGTGGAAAAAATGTATACGATGAGGGAGGTGGCAGGAGGAGGAGGAAACCTCATGGAAGAAGACGAGGAAAGCGAGTCGGAGGACAATCTGATAAACAGATTGTTAATGGATAGACCACCTCCGAGAGTGGGGGTGTGTAACGGGGTGGGTGCGCCTGCCATACATGACTGGTGGGACCCTCGCAAAGCTGACCATCCACCGACTCCTTCTTTTCAGCCAGGTCAGCGGTACGAAGGACGGTGCTATCCGGAAGAAGAAGATAACATCAGCGGCTCCTTTAACTGGGCGTATGCTGAGAATAAGGAGGACCTGCCCCAGAGTGACGTAAGGGCGACGGGATTGGAGAAAAGCCGGGAAGTCCTGTATGTCGGGTGTGCAAGCACCCCGGAGGAGGAGGAGAGAAAGGCGGAAGTGAGCGGAACGGAGTACGGAGGCGGCGAGGAGAAGAGCGAGGAGAAGAGCGTGAAGAAGCCCAGCCCAGACGACCAACCCGGAAGGAACGGAGAGAAGCCAGGAGGCCAACGACCCTGCGGACCGCCGTGCCACGCTCCCGAGGGAGGAGTGTGGCTGTCACAGGTACGGCGGCGTTGGGCGGCTTGGTTGGGGAAGCGAAGTGAGAACGTGTAGATCGTGTACAGCCCCAGTTCGTCCCTACCCTGTGTTGTGTTCCTTCCCCTTCCGCGCATCCCTACCCACCCCTTCGTCTACCTAATTTTCCCCTCCCCTTCACGAGCACCGAGAGCACTGTAGAGTGAAGCGGCACTGTACACTGGGTTTCCCTCACATCCCCCGGACCCCCCTGGTGCGACCTCATTGAGGACTGAACCCTAACGGCTCCCTTTTCTGTTGGTTCCCTTACATGCACCGGAGCCTGAAGCCACGGAGAGCCGTCCATCTTCCGAAGCCACGGCAGAACCACCTTAACCCCTTCCACGACCAAGGAAAGGAGAAAACAGACCACCGCCACGGACCCCAGTGCGTTTGCCCGTGAAAGACTGACTCTGAGGAACAGAAAGACTTTAATGTCTAAACCTACCAGGGTGATAAAAATAAAGCCATCGTTAACCCCTCAACTTGGTGTCACGGTCGTCCCTAATCCCACGCCTACACTGGTGTCAGAAGTGGGATCCACCTCCACAGAACCGACCATGGCAATGGAACAAGTAATCCAGACCCTCATAGACGGGCAACAAAAACTGGAATGGGCAATAGGTCAGCAAATCAACACGGCGGATGCCGACAGAGAGTTGTTCAGAACGTCCATGACACAACAGATGGACAATCTCCATAAAGTTGTACAGGCCCCAAGCGCAGCGGTACCCCGACTAGGAGGACATCACCCCTCGGGAGTGGCCCTGCAGAAATATGTGACTGGGGAAGATCCGGACGCATTTCTGCTGAACTTTGAGCGGGCGGCGAGGGCATGTGGGTGGCCTGAGGAGAAATGGCCGTTCTTCCTGGCTCCCTTGTTGACAGGAGAAGCCCAGGCCGCATATCAAGTGGCCAACCATTCCGGTACGACCTCATATGTCGACATCAAGGCAGTGATTTTAGACCATCTAGGCATGGATGCGGAGGCATACAGGCTCCGTTTCCGAAAAGAGAAAGGAATCACCGGTGAGAACCCCAAAACCATGTACCTGAGGGTGAAAATGGCGGCAGAGAAATGGCTGAGACCCGACATCCATACCAAGGAAGACATAATGACCAGTGTTATCCTTGAACAGTTCATGGAGGTACTGCCATATGGCACCCAAAGATGGCTCAGACAGCATCCGGGATTAACGGCCGCACAAGCCATTGAGATGGCCTCCAATTACAATAGGGCAGCTCCCAGGTCTTTTACATGGGATATGGACAAGAGCGGCAAGCCGAACCCGAGTACTGCCAAACCGGAGAAAAAGAAACCAGTCCCCGAACCTCCTAAACCCCGACAATATCGACAGGAAGGACCTTCCCCCATGAGAGGGCCCCAATGCTATGAGTGCGGAGAGTGGGGACACATAGCCCGAATGTGCTCCCATCGAAGAAGCACCGAGGAACCTATGGAGGTCGGCTACATACCTAAAGCCGTGATGTACTCGGCCGAAATGGGTCCTTCATTTTACGTACAGGTACGGATAAATCACAAACAAGTAAAGGCCCTCCTAAATTCAGGGTGCCGGCAATCGGTAATACAGGGGAAACTGTTACGTCCTGACCAGATAGGCCGGAAGGACACCGTGCATATTAGATGCGTACACGGTGACGTTAAGTCGTATCCTCTAGCCCACATAACCATACACCCGATAGGTAGAGAGCCCTGTTTGGTGAAGGTGGGGGTGGTGGAGTCCTTGCCCGAAGAACTCATATTGGGAGTGGATAACCCTGACTTTTTGTCCCTTTTCAAACGGGAACTTGAAGACCACCCGGCCGAAGCATACCTGTCGGTCGAACCATGGGTTTTGGATAGGGGTTTTAAGTTTGCGCAATCTAACGACCCTACCCTACTGAATGCGTGGGAAGCGGCTCATGTCGCGCAAGGTACCCCTACCCAGGGGCTCCCCAGGTTCAGGATAGTGAACGACTTACTGTACCGAGAAGGGAAAGCGGGCGATCCATCCCAGCTAGTCGTACCAAAAGAGTTCAGGGAACAGATCCTGTTTTACGCCCACACTCACCTTACGGCCGGACACAGTGGGGCAGAAAAAACAACCCAGAACATAGTACGCTTATTCTTCTGGCCCGGGATATACAAAGAGGCGGAGACATACTGCAAGCAGTGTGAAGTCTGTCAGAAAAAGAACCTGACACGACCCCCAGCGGTACCCCTACAACCTCTGCCGATTATCGGCAACCCATGGGATAGAGTAGGGATGGATCTCATCGGTCCCTTACCCCGGACCACCAGAGGGCATACATACGCTCTAGTGGTGGTGGATTACAATACACGGTTCCCTGAGGCCTTTGCTCTCAGTGCACCGACCACAAAGAACGTAGCGGAAAAACTAGTAGAGCTGTTTTCCAGGGTGGGGTTTCCACGTGAGATCCTAACGGATCAAGGTACCCCGTTTGTTTCTCGGATGATGGGGGAGGTGTGCAAGTTGCTGGACCTCCACCACATCAGAACGTCCGCCTACCATCCTCAAACGGACGGCCTCGTGGAGAGGTACAATAGGACACTAAAAACCACTCTAAAAAAATTGTTGAGCGCGGAAAACAAGGATTGGGATAGGATGTTGCCCCTAGCCCTGTACGTAGTGAGAGCCCAAGTACAGAGCAGTCTAGGGTTTTCACCTTTTGAGCTCCTCTATGGACGGCAACCAAGATCCCTCCTTGAAATCACAAGGGAAGCCTGGGAGAGGGAGGAGGCGGCCGAACAAAGGAGTCTTCTGGAGTATACTCAACAACTGAGGTCCAGACTGGGAAAGCTCAGAGACTTAGCGTATTCAAACCTGGAAAAAAACCAGCGAGTCCAGAAGCAATATTATGACAAGGGCAAGAAGTGGAGAACCCTAGTAGTAGGGGACTGGGCCCTTGTACTCCTTCCTTCTTCAACACAAAAGTTTAAAAGTGAATGGAAGGGTCCATACAAAGTTCTAGACTCCTATGGGAAAACAACCTACCAGCTACAAATGTCTCCCTCTCGAAGACAAACTTTCCACATAAACCATCTCAAACGGTGGCTAGGACCACCTCCTAGAACCGCACATCTGGTGTTACCCTCCAGCGTCCCAACCACCACCTTGGGGGATCTCCCGGTAAACACCGAGCTGAAGGAAGCAGAAAGAAAGGAACTGTTCCAAACGTTGAGCCCTTTTTCTGCTATATTCTCGGACACCCCGGGATGTACACATTTAGCAGAGCACCGGATCAAAACCAAGGAAGGACAGGTAGTGAAACAAAGGGCATACCGCATACCGGCGGCAAAAAGGGCAGATGTGAGGAGGGAGGTACAGGACATGCTACACCTGGGGGTAATACGACCTTCCAGGAGCAACTGGGCTTCTCCCATAGTCATGGTCCCGAAACCTGACGGGTCCACCCGTTTTTGTATGGACTTCCGTGCTTTGAATGCTATCTCGTCCTTCGATGCGTTCCCCATACCACGGGTGGACGAATTGATCGAACGGATAGGGGAGGCTCGTTTCATCACTACCCTTGACCTTACCAAGGGTTATTGGCAGGTCCCATTGAGGGAGGAGGACAGGCACAAAACCGCCTTCGCAACAGAGGATGGACTCTTTGAATTTAATGTACTCCCTTTTGGACTGCACGGTGCCCCTGCCACCTTTCAAAGGCTTATGAACAAGGTGTTAGCTCCCCATGTCCGATATAGTTCCGTATATCTGGATGATATAGTCATTTTTAGTACCACATGGGAGGAACACCTAGGACACCTGGCCAATGTTTTGAAGGCTCTACAGGATGCGGGGTTGCACGTGAACGCACGAAAATCAAGAGCTGCTTTCCCCAAGGTGAAATACCTTGGATTCATGCTTGGGGAAGGAGTGATAGCCCCACAAGAGGAGAAAATTAAAGCCATCACCCAGACCCCCTTTCCATCTACAAAAAGGGAACTACGAGCGTTTCTAGGCCTAATTGGGTATTATCGACGCTTCGTTAAGGACTTTGCTGCCCTGTCCAGTCCCCTGACTGACCTACTCCAGAAAAACGTCAAAAACTCCCTACCGATGCCTCCCACCGAAATAGCCCAAACCGCCTTTCAGGCGCTAAAGACTGCTATGACTACCAGTCCGGTCCTCATACCCCCGAATTTCGAAAAAACATTTTCCCTTGCTACTGATGCATCCGATTGCGGTATTGGTGCAGTGTTGTCCCAGGAAGGTGAGGATGGTGTGGAACACCCCATACTGTTTGTGAGTCGGAAACTACACCCAAGGGAACGTAAATATCCCACGGTGGAAAAGGAGTGCCTGGCCATCCGCTGGGCAGTCGACAAACTGCGTTACTACTTGGAAGGCAAGGCCTTCGTTCTCTTCTCAGACCATGCCCCACTGCAATGGATGCAGAAAAATAGGTCACAGAATGCAAGGATCCTAAGGTGGTTTCTGTTTCTGCAACCATTCTCCTTCACAGTGATACACAGGAAAGGAAGGGACAATGGGAACGCAGACTTCCTTTCCCGGATGCCGATTCCCCCCAAACGGGAGAATCCAGGGGGGGAGGAGTGTAACGGGGTGGGTGCGCCTGCCATACATGACTGGTGGGACCCTCGCAATGCTGACCATCCACCGACTCCTTCTTTTCAGCCAGGTCAGCGGTACGAAGGACGGTGCTATCCGGAAGAAGAAGATAACATCAGCGGCTCCTTTAACTGGGCGTATGCTGAGAATAAGGAGGACCTGCCCCAGAGTGACGTAAGGGCGACGGGATTGGAGAAAAGCCGGGAAGTCCTGTATGTCGGGTGTGCAAGCACCCCGGAGGAGGAGGAGAGAAAGGCGGAAGTGAGCGGAACGGAGTACGGAGGCGGCGAGGAGAAGAGCGAGGAGAAGAGCGTGAAGAAGCCCAGCCCAGACGACCAACCCGGAAGGAACGGAGAGAAGCCAGGAGGCCAACGACCCTGCGGACCGCCGTGCCACGCTCCCGAGGGAGGAGTGTGGCTGTCACAGGTACGGCGGCGTTGGGCGGCTTGGTTGGGGAAGCGAAGTGAGAACGTGTAGATCGTGTACAGCCCCAGTTCGTCCCTACCCTGTGTTGTGTTCCTTCCCCTTCCGCGCATCCCTACCCACCCCTTCGTCTACCTAATTTTCCCCTCCCCTTCACGAGCACCGAGAGCACTGTAGAGTGAAGCGGCACTGTACACTGGGTTTCCCTCACATCCCCCGGACCCCCCTGGTGCGACCTCATTGAGGACTGAACCCTAACGGCTCCCTTTTCTGTTGGTTCCCTTACATGCACCGGAGCCTGAAGCCACGGAGAGCCGTCCATCTTCCGAAGCCACGGCAGAACCACCTTAACCCCTTCCACGACCAAGGAAAGGAGAAAACAGACCACCGCCACGGACCCCAGTGCGTTTGCCCGTGAAAGACTGACTCTGAGGAACAGAAAGACTTTAATGTCTAAACCTACCAGGGTGATAAAAATAAAGCCATCGTTAACCCCTCAACTTGGTGTCACGGTCGTCCCTAATCCCACGCCTACAGGGTGATAGAAGATAGAGGGCTCGCAAGGGAAGATGGGAATGCCATTGAGGGGTATACACCACTCCCTATATCGGAATGGACACCTACCAAAGGTGGGGAGACACCTCAACCCAGCACAGTACAGAGTGTAGTGGGAAGGTTTGTGGTGCAGAAAACGCCAGCCACCGAAAGGGTTGAGTCCTTTGGATTGCCAGATGCTCTTCAAGTGCCTGTTACCATAGGACCTATAGTATCGATCTATAACCCAGAGAGAGATAGAGAGGAAGAACAGAGGCAATTGGATAGAGAAAGGATCAAGATGGAAAGGAGGAATAACGTGACAAATGCATGGAAGCAATTGCCAGGTTCGGTAACGTGGAATACCCCATTAGATACATCTGTGGGTCCCAACACAGGACAGGGAGGTCTGAGAGGACCGATGGACCTACGGGGACCGCGGCCAAAGTCCTATACAGAATTAAGAGCTGATTTGAGGGAATGGGATGGGTCCGCAGTAGCCCCGAGTAATAGGTCAAGAACAGAACCAGAATGGGAAAGTAGAGGTAACGGGACTGTATCTCATTGTGGGGCCAGCGAAAGTAGTCAGGGGCGGGAAGGCCAAAGTCAGGAGAATAGAGGAGTTACACGTCCTACGGAGGAGAGGGAACAGCAGGAGCAAAATAGTAGGAGTGTAGAGTGTGAGGAGATGTCCCGTCTCTGGGAGAAAGGAGGAGATGAAATGGTACGAGCTTTTCAGAATAGATTTAGGTGCCTTCATCATGTACTCGGAGAAGACGTCCAACATTGGAGAAAGGAGAACAGCGATAGGTCCCGCCACGCCTCGAATAATCAGGAATCACAGGGGAGTAGTGAAGAAAGAGGGAGTAATGGAACATCTTACCCTGCATCCCGTGAAACTAGCCAGGATGGGGAAAGAGGGGTTATGAGGCATGAAGGAGTGTTTCACCACCCACCTCGAGAAGATGGAAAGGCATGGGACCAAGAGAGATGGGAACAGGGGAGGACTCCCTATAACTCACCTATACCTAAACGTAGATCTCGGAGCTGGGATGGGAGAGATGTGGATGGAGGAGCTAAATTGAGTGTCTTGAAAGCTGAAATTAAGGCAAAGAGGCTCGATGTTACTAGTTTAAAATCAGATGTTGATGAGATAATAGATGGAACATTGCCTTTGGAAAGGATAGAATTGTATGAACAGGATGAGTTATTGTTCATGGCAAAGGATATTACTAGGAAAGCTAGAGCGTTTCATGAGAAACTGACTGATTTGGCAGACAGGTATGCCGTGGATTTATCTAGGACAAGGGCATTGCAGAGTAACCACAGATTACAGTACGCAGATCAGGATCTAGATGAGAAGAGAACTACTGGATTAAAAACACACATAAGAGAGCTGGTATCAGGGATAAGAGTGTGGAGAGAATTGGACAAATGGGAAGAAAGGTGGTCGAAAAAGGGCACAGTTAGACGAAGTGCAAATGTGATGACCCCCGAGGGAAGGGTAATGCACATGGAGGCATTCCCTTTGCGAGAAATATCAAACGGAAATTATGTACATGTGCCCTGGAGTAGAGGAGACTTAGCTGCATTTACCAACTCATTTCCGAAGTTAAGGGACAATCCAGTAGAGTGGTATAAGCAGGTAGAAAGGTTTGTCAAGATCTCGAAAGTATTGTGGATCGATTTGAACACGTTGTTTGACATCGTGGTCCCATCTGATTTATGGACCCCGTGCAAGACTAGTGTTGAATGGCCAAATACTGAACCAGTGAGGGATGCTCGGACTAATGGACCGTCCGAGATTGTCATGCGAAAATATGAAAGGGTAATAGCTTGGTTGAAAGATAAGGTACCACCACAGGATATAGATTGGGTGAAAATAGACCGAACGAGGCAGGAACCCAAGGAGACAGTTCACGAGTTTTATGAAAGATTATTGAAAACATTCAAGCAATACAGTGGACTAGATGTAATGGATCCCAAAGATATAGGGCAGTTTGTGTCAAAGTTTGTCTTGGGGTTGAGACCTGATATTTGTTTGATGATACAGCAACATTTAATCTGTTGGCAGAACAAACCACTAGATGAGATTCTACGTTATGCGAGATACTGTAGTGACGAAATAGATTCTAAAGCTAAGAATTTAAAGGAGAAATTAATGGTGGTGCAAATGCAGTCCGCTGGGAAGGGGGGCCAGCAGAAACAGGGGATGGGACGAAAACCAAACGGTCAGAACAAAGATAATGAAGAAGGGCAGAGACCTAGGATAGACTTTGCCACTTTAAAGAAAACGACGAAGTGCCATCAGTGTCACCAGGTGGGGCATTGGCGACGCGAGTGTCCCTTTAACCCTGAAAATGGAGAGCTAGAAGTAGAAGAGCAGGTTCAAGAAGTCCCAACTCCAAAGGTGACAGTTCCAGGAGGCAAGGTGGCCAAAGGGGGGACTTCGGCTCCACGGGCCCAGTTCCCACAGCCACCGAAGGTAGTGACAGGGGGAAAGGTCTTTAAACAAATGCCTCTATTCATCGAGGAAGAAAAGTGTTATTACATTGATCCATTGACAGGACAACGTGTGAGCAGTGAAGAGGACTGTACCCTCGGGGCAGTCCTAGAGGTGGATCAAAGAGGGCCATTTGTTGAGGCAGAAGTGGCAGGGTGTCCCACAACGTTCTTGGTGGATACTGGGGCTACCCGATCAACACTAAGATCGGCGGTGGTCCCAGACTTGCCGATGTCAGGGGAAACAATTCAGGTGGTAGGAGTCGCGAACAAAAGAATGACTAGTCCCTTGACAGAACCAGTGTCTGTGAGGATAGGAAACCATATGAACGAGCATCAGTTTGTGGTTTGTGACTCGAGTCCGGTATGTCTGTTAGGAAGGGATTTGTTGTGCAAATTGAACTGCACCATATACTGCACCCCGCAAGGAGTGGAGGTACAGACTACCGACGATGATGCTACCTTTAAGGTGGCCAATTCAAAATCCTGTGTAGAGCTATATCCTACTCTGACAGTAGAAGATCTTCCCCAAGACTTACGAGATGCAGTGGCGTCAGAGGTATGGGATTTCACAGGAGAAGAAATAGGATTGATTAAAGGGGTAGAACCGGTAAAAATACTGGTAAAACCAAATGCCGAGTTTCCAAGAACGCCTCAATACAAATTGTCCCAGGAAACGATTGCGGGGATAAAACCTGTGATCGAGTCAATGATACAACAGGGAATACTGAAAGAAATAGTGGGTAGTCCTTGTAACTCCCTGATTATGGGTTTGCAGAAACCTAGTGGGAAATTCAGGATAGTGCAGGATTTGCGAAAAATTAACAATATAGTCGTTTCATGTTGTCCCGTGGTACCGAATCCTTCAGTGATACTGTTTCAAATACCATGTCAAGCAGAATGGTTCACAGTGATAGATCTTTGCCAGGCTTTCTTTTCAATCCCATTGGATGAAGAGAGCAGGTATCTTTTTGCTTTTAAAATGGAAGATCGCGTTTTAACATGGTGTCGAATCCCACAAGGATTCACAGACAGCCCATCCATCTTCAATCAGTTGTTGAAAAAGAATCTCGAAAATCTAGTACTACCCCAGAACTCGGTTCTGGTCCAGTACATAGATGACCTACTTGTTGCGTCAGAGACAGAGGAAGCCTGTAAAGCAGATTCAATTGCCTTACTGAACCATTTAGCTGAAAATGGACATAAGGTATCTCCGAGCAAGTTGCAGTACTGTCTGACAGAAGTACAGTATTTAGGGCACCGGTTAGAAAAAGGGAAACGCAAGGTGTCCCCAGAGAGGATTGAGGCGATAATGAAGATGAATGCGCCTACAACACAGAGAGAAGTTAGAATGTTCCTAGGAATGGTGGGTTACTGCCGACAGTGGATAGTTAACTTTTCACTGAAAGCAAAGCCCTTACAGAAACTGACGCACAAGGAGGTGAGTGATCTGGTACCATGGGATGAAGAATGCTTGGTGGCGTTCTTGCAGCTGAGAGACGATTTGTGTCGTGCTCCGGCTCTGGGAATGCCCGATTACGAGAAGTCATTTTCACTCTATTGCTGTGAGAGAGAGGGATGTGCTTTGTCAGTCTTGGCACAGACTCACGGAAATGCCCGTAGACCAGTTGCATATTTTTCGGCTACATTAGATCCAGTAGCCGCAGCGTTGCCCGGATGTCTCAAATCCGTTGCTGCAACGGGTGTCAGCATTGAAAGGAGCGAGAGTATTGTGATGGGACATCCAGTGGTGGTGTATGTACCACATTCAGTTGAATTGTTAATGACCAGGACGAAGACGCAGCATCTGACCAATAGTAGGCTCACGCGCTACGAGCAAGTTATTCTTGCCGCGGAGAACGTGACTCTCAGGAGATGCTCTGTCTTGAATCCTGCTACTTTAATGCCATTACCTACTGTAATAGAAGGCGAAGGATGTGAAGACCACGATTTCCTTGATGTGACTGAACTATGCACGAAACCCAGACCAGATATTGTGGATGAGCCGTTGTCTGACCCCGATGAAATTTATTTTGTTGATGGCTCATGTTTAAGGGACGATACTGGTCGGTTGAGAGCAGCTTATGCTGTTTGTACCATTACTGGAGTTGTGGAAGCCGCTTGCCTGGAAGGAGTACATTCCGCACAGGTAGCAGAAATCATTGCCCTAACTCGTGCCTGCATAGCAGGAAACGGAAAGAGAGTCACCATATACACTGACAGCCAATATGGTTTCGGTGTGGTTCATGATTTCGGGCAGTTGTGGTCTCAGAGGGGTTACATGACCTCCTCCGGTTCGCCCATTCGAAACGGAGAATTTGTGAGATTGTTGTTAGAAGCATTACAAGGTCCAGTTGACATCGCAATAGTAAAGTGTGTAGCACATACTAAAAATACAGATTTTGTGTCACAAGGCAACAGATACGCTGATGAAGTCGCACGTTATTGTGCGGAACAAGATTATTCGTTTTCAAAAGTGGAAATAGATGGTGCTGAAGAAAAGACAGAATTAAGCATGATGTTAGAAACTGTAGACACTTGGGAGGATTTAAGAATAATGCAGGAGAACGCACCTGAAACAGAGAAAAAGGCTTGGGAAATAGCAGGTTGCGTGCGAAGTGAAATGGATTTTTGGGTTTCAGCAGATGGGAGGGCTGTGTTACCTGAAGAATTAGCTAATCCCATGGCGAGAGAAATACATGGTCCAGTACATCTAGGAAGGGATGCTATGATGAGAGTGTTTAGGCAAACTTGGTATTGCCCTAAATTTAGAATAGCAGCAGAATCAGTATGTAAGCGATGTGTTACCTGCCAACAACTGAACGTAGGTAAACGAACACCAGTCACACTGAGTCACATTGGGAGGTCGGGGGGCCTTTCAATAGAATGCAACTAGATTTCATCGAAATGCCAAGAGTAAATCGCCTTCGGTATGTGTTGGTGATAGTATGCGTATTTTCCAGATGGGTTGAAGCGTACCCTACACGTAGGTGCGATACACTCACAGTGGCAAAATTGTTGCTCAGGGAGTTGATACCGCGCTTCGGGGTGCCTGCCTCTTTGGAATCGGACAGAGGAAAACATTTTAACAGCGAAATAGTGAAGATGTTGTGCTCCACACTGAATATCGATCAAAAGCTGCATTGTAGTTATCGACCAGAAGCTTCAGGAATTGTGGAACAAGTGAACGGCACTTTGAAGAATAGATTGGCTAAAGTAGTGGCATCCACATCTTTGAGTTGGCCAGATGCTCTTCCTTTAGTGCTTATGAGCATGCGCAGCACCCCTGACAGGAGGACAGGTCTCTCTCCACACGAGATTCTGATGGGGAGGGCCATGAGACTTCCCACAGTTCCAACTGCTGCCCTGTTGAATATTACAGATGATCTGATCTTGGATTATTGTAAAGGACTGTCTGACGCCATCCATTCTGTGTCCCTTCAGGTGCATGCGGCTGAAGTTCCAGCATCGAGGAACCTGTGTCATGACCTGAACCCAGGGGACTGGGTGTTGGTTAAAAAACACGTCCGGAAGAACTGCCTAGATGTTCGCTGGCGTGGGCCCTTTCAGGTAATCCTGATGACGAACACCGCGGTGAAGTGCGGGGGGCTACCAAATTGGATCCATGCATCCCATACTCGAAGAGTTCCAGCACCTCTAGAAGAAACAGCTCCTATCCCAGACGAAAACCCGGAAGTGGAAGAAGAGTCGCAAGAAGGGATTGAGGCAGCTGAGGGGGTGTCGGAAGAAGTTGGGAACGCATCGGATTCTGAAGAAGAGCGAAGGCAGAACGGCAGTGAGACAGAAGACGCAACTGAAGGAGAGAGCAGCAGTGAATACGAAACAGACACGGATCAGTATCAAAGTGATCAAGAACCGAGTGTGAGGACGAGATATAGGAGAACAAGGTGTGAGGCTGCCACTTGGCCGGGAAGAGACAGGAGGCTAAGTTTGAGGTCGGCCCAGGAAGAAACACTTGTTCCTATATCCGAAGACTCGGATCAGGAGGAAGATACCCAAGAGGGAACTGAGGAGGGCCCTAGAAGATCAAGGAGGGTGCGAGTGCCTAGTAGAAGATACTCTACTCCTGATTGGACCTACCTCGTTGCAGATGTCGGTGGGGCACAGAACCGGGAGGGTCAGGGAAGTGAACCTGATCAGAACTGACCCAATCATCACTGTACAAATTCTGTTCCTGCTACCGGGGGCGGAGACTGAAAGGTTGCTGACACTCAACATCGTCTATCCTCCTCTCTTAAGCGAAATAAGAAAATTGATTTTAGAAACAGTTGAGTTTCCAGTTTGCTGTTCGCGATATCCAGTGTTGGAGGGAACTCTCCTTCGGTTAGAAATTCTTGAGCGAGTAGTGGAAGCTCTTGGAATGCTCATTGTTTTGGACTAACACTTTGTTGTAAAAAGACTTTTTGAAAGGACTTTGAAAATTACTGCAAGATAACCTAGCGCCGAGTGGAAGAAGAAAATTGGTAGGGGTTTCCTTTTAGCGGATGGAGAAGGGCTAGGGTTGTCTGTTTTCTACAGGACTCTAAAAATGTTTTGCGGAGTAAATTGTCGGCTTCCAAGTGTTCCAAAGAAGGACAAGATGTAAAAGAAAGACTTTGTACAGAGAGAAGAAGAAGCGAATGCCGGAAGAAAGTCAAGAACTACACTGTTTGAGAACATGGAGGCTGGCTACCCGAACCGCAGGGCAAAATGTATAGTTGGCACATTATTGGGAGTGGTAATTTCCCTGATAGTTTTAGTGGTTACTGTTTCATACATAGTGGGACATGAGAGAGATGCAGCTGCAGTCAAGGAGGTCAAGGGAGTTTCAACACCAAGAACCACGATTGCTAATGATAAGGGAAACATCAATGATAAAGACAAAGCGTTGTTAGATGCAGAAATAAAAAGGTTACACACAGATGAGTCACAGGGAAATTACAGGTCAAATGCTTATGCTAAATTGCTTTATGAATACGTTGATGCCATGGAGGTGAAGAATTGCTACGTTTGTATGCAATTACCAGCTTCTGTGGAGGAGGGTATCAGATACCATCATCTTCCATTGACATATGGAATCACATGCAGTTTGTTGTTGAGCATATTTTATGGACGAGAAGGATTTGAGTATTATTTCTCGAATTTCGACTCGACATTGCCAGAGGTCCCGAATTTCAAGCATTTGAACAAGTGGGACTACTACAAAAGCGAAGACAGATTACACAAATGGTTTATTCCATGGAAAACATTAGATACTTCACATGCTCGAAGAAACAATCTGACTTGTCAAGTGTCAGAAATTGAGAAAAAGTTTATAGGGCAGGTAGATACTAGATACAGGAGGCAGAAGATTCTGAAGGCCTCAGGACAATGGGAAACTGATTGGACCAAGGAGGAAAGGGCACATCAAAGAAAGGGTAGTATTGGTCCAATTGCTTTAGATAAGGAGAAACGGGGGAAACTGTGCATCCACAGGAGTTACTCCTATTATGAGAATTTTTATGTAGGTCAAGTCAATTGTGAACATGCCTTTCAACTGGAGTATTACTCTAAGGACTTTTTGAAAGGGATGCAAGCAATTCCAAATGTATATTTTGTATGTGGAAGAAATGCCTATGTGAAGCTACCAGATAATTGGTACGGATCATGCTATCTGGCTGTTGTCTTCCCTAAAATATATCATGTTGAGAATTTAGAAACGACAAAGAAAGAAATACCAACTAGGTGGAAGAGAGGGCTGGGTGCAGCAGAAGTAGTTGGAGATGTACTCGGTGCTGCATTCCCTTTCTTAGGACTGATATTGAATGACATTAAGATCAGGAGGTTAGCTACAGTCGTAGATAGGCTATCTGCCAGTACTGCTAGATCATTGATGCTGATAGAAGGTGAGATGCAATCGATTAGGGCAATGGTTCTTCAGAACCGACTTGCTTTAGACGTTCTGTTAGCTAAAGAGGGAGGAGTCTGTAAGGCTTTGAAGGTCCAGGAGTGCTGCACTTACATTCCAGACAATTCAAAACCTCTAGAGAAGTATATACGAAACATCACTGCCATACACTACGAAATTGAGGATCTGACAAAGATAAATGTGTGGGAAAAGGTAGGTCATGGAATGGGTAAAGTTGGAAGTTGGTTTGCCAACTTAGGAAAGGGTATCGTTTGGTACATATTGAAACCCATCATCATAATTGTGATTTGTGTAATCACTTTGTGGGGATTGGTGCGTTTGTATCAGTGGTATAGAGCAAATAGGTTACAGAGAACTATGAGGAAACAGGAGGAAAAGTTGACAGCGATGCAGGATACCCAATACAGGAGTCTAAAGGCATTAGAGACAATGAAAAGAGGTGGCACTGCCACAACTTCACTTTGAAGGGTTCTACATTTTGTGATGGTGTCTTGATGGTGATGACCCCTGAAGGTCATCAAAGGGGGGATTGAGAGAGCACAAGTCTGAAAAAAAATGTATAAGTGCACCATATTTACAAGCACGTAGTTAGTTTAAACATGTTTACACACGAGTGTTTTATATTTAGAAGTGAAATACACAGAGTGTCTTATATTCAGTAGTGAAATGTATAGAATGTTTAAGTAGAGTAACAATAATCATAACTGTGTGAGATTAATGTAGAAATGTTGGAATGAATATGAAAACCTCATGTTCTCATGTTAAAGGAATCATGTTAGAGTTGAATAGAACTCTAAAAATCCAGTATATTGTGTAGGCCTTAGGGCAATTCACAGCAAATCTAAACGTGCTGCTAAAATAATGTGAGATGGAGTTAACCTGGTTCTTCCACAAATGTATTATCGAATTAAGTTTAAAATATATGCTTTATAGATGTGTTATTTTAGAAACGTATGCTAGTTAAGAATGTTGCTGTTTAAATTAAGTTAATGTTTTAAGAGTGCAGGGACCTGCTTCATGTAAATCAAGTAGGCCTGAACTGATAATGTCATATCGTTTGAACCGCCATGTGCTCGTTAGGGAAGAAGTCGAGAGGTGTCCAGCACCGAGCTTTGAGTGTGTTTTACGACCTAAAGATATGGTGGAGTCTGGAATTTGAGGCCCACTGCAGGACGAACTGTATGCAGGTGCGAGGGTCTTAATCAGCTCGAATGAAAGGGACTTTGTTCAGTGGCGCCTGGCGCAGGCCTGTAGGAGTTTCCAGGAATTTCAGGGGGTATCAGCGCACTGGAGAAGAAGCCTGGGAATCAAGGTCAACTATAACGAGGGTCTTGAAGAGTACCATCATGGAGTTTACCGCGCAAAGATGTACCACGTGAGGGGCGTCCCAAGGGGCGTTTCTATTGGAAATGTAATTTGGTATTAGGGAAAGCGACCCGGGAGGAGAGCAGAGCAGATGATTTTGGGAGCCTAAGGAAGCGGATGGGTAGGCAGATAGGCTGATCAGGAGAGACCCATTATCAGAGAAGAGACAAAGAGAAGTGCGTGATCTTCTTAGGAAGTCACCACGGCTGACACCTAGAGGGGTAAAGATCTTGCTAAGTAGGGATGTCACTTAGTATAGTGTAGGGACAGACTAACCTTAATTTTCTTTTCTGTAATGACTTTGAGGTTACAACTTGTATCCATTTTGGCAACCCTTATGGTTTTCGAGCTTGTTCTTATTATTCTGTTTTTCAGACTCAGATTATTCAAAAAGTTCATGTTCATAGTGATACCGATTTATCTTCTGAATCTCATTTTGAGAAGTTTGTATCTTCAGTTATCTTTGACTTTATATTAAATCTTTGAAACTTAAAATTTGGTCAGTGGTCATTTAGAGTGGTGTAAGTTCTTAAATTGATTGACTTATTGTTAGATTACCTTTTACTCAATGACAGGTACCAACGATTCAGTCGACATAGTTTGGGATTTGGTAAGATAACTAGTAACCAGAAATCCCGCGTTAGCACTGTCAACGTCTTCTCTGCAAAAGATGGGTCATTGAAGCAGCCAGGAGAAAAGAGTACAGTAGTACTGATCGGCTTCCAGATACACAGTCCCCACTAAACACAGTCAACCACTCACCAAGAAACAGACTCAAGTCGGCTATTTGTCTGTTCAGCTCTGTACCCACACTAACTTGTCCTGGCTGTTTGGAAAGCACAATTTACTACTAATTACCCAGTACGAATTGGCTGGATCTAGGTGCAGGGATACCGAAAGCTAGAAATTCCCCCACATAAATCCTTCCATTCTGAATACTTGCTACCAAGATAGGGAATACCATGCCAACCTGGACATTTGCCACCTCCTATGAGTGGAAGGGGAATGTCAATTGGTGCGTCATTATGGATCATTGGACAAGTAGGATATCTGGGGTAAGAAGAGGCAGTGCCCTGTCATGGGGAGTGTTGTCTGCTCCCTTTTTACTGTGGGAGTGGTTAGGTAGGGCCTATGCCCTTTCCATGGAGATACAGCTTCATAATACTATGATGGCCTGATTGCCTCCACACAATAGGCATCTGAATAGTTCCAGTAGTGATTGATACTCGTACTGTTACACCTGTACAGGGGAGTCATTTCTTTGCAGTGGTAAAATTGTGTTAGTAAGCAGTGCGGAAGAGGATAAAAGGATGGAGTATACATATATTTGGGATTTTATATCTTGCTGCAGTGGCTCTGGTGGTAATGAGAGATTCCATCCACATGGAGGAGTTCCAGAGTACTCCTACGATTCTGGTCATGGTGGCAAAGTGAGCCTGGTGCCATGTGGATGGATGGGAGTTCAGAAAGAGAATGAAAAGTATAGGAACTCTGTTTTAGCAAAGTTCAGCATTAGGGAGCTTCAAACTATCATAGAAACATTTCAGCAAAACAATGGTACATCCGAAATTGCTGCAGGAAGATACGTTTAGGAAGAAAAAGTTTTGTTTAAGAGGGATGAAACGGTAATGACATATACAGAATTCTGCACAGGTTATCATAAAAGACTGTTGCCCCATTTTCTACTTTGTAGAAGACGCAAGTGAAATTGTGCTTCTCCTCGCTTCATCTTTCAATTAGAAACAACAAAATTAAGTAGACTTGATGGTCACAGAGTTGCATATCTTCCTAAAGTTTTCTTCTGACTGGCTGGCAGCACGCAGCAAAACAGAGTATTTCCTGCACGCTGAACGCTCCACATGCCATTGTAAGTGAAGACGTCTCTGCAGAATCTCGGCGTAGAAGGGGACCCCACATGGTGCCAATATATCTCTGGTGTAAACATGTCTCCGAAGAAGAAATTAAACGATTGGTAATTCGAGTAGGACTAAAACTGTTGGTCCCGGTGAGCGAAAAATGATTCTTGTATTTCCATGTGTCAAGTTCATACGTGAAATTTCCACAGGAGCGAGAAGAGGACATGCTGCTTAAAACCCAACTTCCCTATCAATCGAGATGACCCAACAAGAGTCAAAGTCGACCTTGACCGAAGGGGAAGAGAGGAAGGGAAATTAAAAGACAATACGCCCAACGATGCCTGTGCAGCAGGAAGCATGTCAATTGGGACCCGTCTAGGTTTTCCCTGCATGCATGAAAGAAAGTGGGTCAGATATGATACCGTACAGCATGGCTCTATTACTCCCTATGCAGTGTATATGCCAAGTAGTAAGCTAAGACCTGTATGAATCCCCTCTTACATCTGGTTAGGAAGATAGAAAAGGTCAACAGGAAAGTTCCCCAACTATAAGTAAGAAAAGAGAAAGAGATAATAGGGTGTAAGAGTGTAACTTTAATTATAGTACTATATGGACTATAGTATATTCTATATTCAAGGCATAAGTCTTGCATTTAATTGGGTCCTTTAACTGTGGGCTCATATGATATGATTGGGAGTACAACAAAAATTAAGTATATATATATATATATATGAACAAGGCAAGTATATATATATATATATATATATATATATGAACAAGGCAGGTGTGCCGAAACGCGTCAGAGCAAAGTTTAAATAGACCAGAAGACTGAATGGCAAAGCAACTCCTGTGTCGGTGTCCGATTTTAATGGTGAAGTCGGAAGTGGTTGGAATATATATATGTATATATATATAAATATATATATATATATATATTTTTTTACATGTATTCCGCGTATTTCTTTATGCACCCAATATCAAACCATAATACCAAAGTCAAAATACAACAAAAAAAAAACAATTAATTGTGCAGAGAGTTCACAGTGGTTCAGTATGATCATCCACATAGTTCCTGTTTGTTTTGTTTCCTTCAGACAATCATATCAAGGACTTTCTTCAGCCCTACAGAAGTACTGGAGACATCAGACTCAGATAAGTAATGCTTAGTTATATGGCAGGCGTAGGTTAATAAATGTCTGCACATTTGCGCGTTACCAATCAATGTTTGTTTTGGCTTGATTCTTTCCTTTCTTGTTCCTTTGTAGGTGCATCAACGGAATGGGTTCCAATTTGTGAGAGATCCGCGAAGATGCGGACACGGATGAAACGTGCCGGAATCCAGCCTGATGCAAGGAGCCAGCTGAGGACGCTGTGAGCAACAAGTGAAGACCTGGAAGCACAGGTAGGGGACACAATGACAGGAAGCTGCAACAACTAGACCAACCTGCAACTTCCTGACTGTCGCTGCCGAAGGTATTCCCGACATGATCTGCCCCCGCCACACCTGAAAGGCCACGCGGAGCTGCAGCAAGCAGGACAGTACGCCCCTCCTACAACACTCCCAACCAATTTAGGCCTGTCAGGGTATCTGTGTTGGAAACTCCTAAGAAATCGAGGGGCATGTACATGACCAGCAGGTTCCCAAGTGCGGTCTTCAGGACCATATCTCTTCCAATATATGAGGTAATGCAATATACACCATATCCTTTGGGAGTTTAGAATGCTTTTGACTTCAAATTCAGGTTCATCATCGAGTAGAATTGCTGACGGCCTCACAGGGGTTTGAGTACCAGGCATGATAGGCTTCAACAAAAAGATATGAAATACAGGATGTATCTGTAATGTAGAGGGCATCTTCAGTTTCATTGCAACCTCATTGATTTTCTTCAGAATTTTATAAGGCCCAATATATCGGGGTTTGAATTTGCGGGATCCTTTCAAGGTGATAAGGTGTATGGTCAACCAGACTTTGTCACCAATGTCATATTCAGCACTGAGCTTGTTTGTATGCATGCTTTTTGTACGTTTCCTTAGCCTGTTTGAGATTTGCTTGGGCCACCTGTTGTACCTCATGCACATCTTTAATAAAGTCCTGTACAGCGGGAACCACAAGTGTAAACGAGGAAGGGAGCAACAGAAAATGAGGATGAAAACTATAGTTACAGAAAAACTGAGATTAGTTGGTAGAACTGTGATTGACATTTTTATAGGCAAATTCTGCCGCCCATAAAAATATATCCCAATTAGTGGTGTTATGCAATAGTTGGCACCGTAAGTTCTGTTCTAGGCTTTGATTCACCCTCTCCTTTTGTCCATCTATCTGTGGGTGGTGACTTGAGGACAAATGTATGTCTATCTGCAGTAAGTGACCCAACCCTCACCAGAACTTGGAAATGAACTAAGAGCTCTGATAAGAAATTAGGATGGATGGGTGACCATGGAGGTGCACTATGTTCAGCAAGAATACCTCAGATAACTCTTTAGAGGTGGGTAACCCCTTTATAGGGATTAAATGAGACATTTTGGTTAGAATGTCCCCTATAACTAAAATCATTGTAAGATCTTGTTCTGTTTTGTGCAGTTTAACAATAGAAATGGTGTGCTAAGAAGCAGGGGGAGTGGGTAACGTGGTTAGCACACAGTGGGGGCTTGATGGGATCTTTTACTTTGTGTGCATGTAATACATCTTTGTATGTACTGTTTAGTGTCTGCAATGAGAGTAGGCCACCAAAAGTGTCTCTTTAGGAGTTCTACAGTTTTCTTCTCACCTGTATGTCCAACTAAAATATGGGTAAGACATCATTCTAAGGACTGTTGCTTAAGCGGAGCAGTGGGAATGTACAGCCCTCCTTGTATATAACTCAGATTGTGTACCTTTTAGCCAATATGTGTATGAGCAACCGTCTCTGCTTCTTTGGTTTTCTGTACCTTTTCTACCTCCTGAGTGAACTGCGTCTCAGAATACATGACCCCTCGGATTCTTTCACTCGGTACAATGTGAGTTGTTCAGTAGTGTGTTTGTGTACCTTGTACCCTAAATGAGAGAGGGCATCAGCCTTACCATGTTGTCAGCCTGATTGAAACTGGATAACAAAATTAAATTTGGATAAAAAACTGTGACCAGCACAACTGTAGCAAAAAGCAACAGGAGTAAAGCCATAGACCAGGTTGAGATCTGGGTAAGGAATTGTAAAGAAATAACAATGTCTCCACCGGTGTTATTGAGAAAACGAATAATAACTATGTACAAGACATTACAACGAAAAAAAAATAAGGAGACTCATAGTTTGTTTAAAAAAAATACTCAAGGCATCATATATTATGAAAAAGAAAGCAATAGTTGTAGGAACAATTGAAAACAGTTGTATTAGCACTGTAAGCAATGATTGCAAGCGCAACCCAAAGACTTTGTCACACAAGTGCTCCTGACACTCGAATGTGAACAGCGCAGGTGACAAGTGAAAAAAAAACAGTGAGGACGCAATGTGAAAAGTGTGACTGATATGTACAATGAATTTATGGTTCACAAAAGGTTATTTACAAAGAATATTCATATTTTGTAGACATTTTATGAAGGAAACATAGTTGAAAAAGGCGCCACAAATCGCAATGGTATGTCAACTGTGTTTTGATCCTAGTCAATTGGGATCATCATCAGGACTAGGTTGCCTTTTGAAGGTGCTGAGGGAAGTGCAGAGGAATTGATGATAGTGGGGCAGCGCAGCTTGCCCTGAACCAGTGGTAACTGGGTCCACGGAGAGGGGTCCAAAGGTGATATGCAGGGTAAGTCGATGCGCAAGAGGCCAGCTGGGAGGTGGAGTTCGGATGGAGGGGTTCAACTAATGGTCAGAATCTAGAAGGAGTCGTATCCGGTCTGAGGAGATCCGGAGTGGTTAATGCCCCAGAGTGGCAGCACGAGCCAAAAGAATGAGGCTGGAGACAGGGTCGGTGCCCCGATCCACTGTCAGTGCGCTGAGAAGGGGCCGTCTGGTAGGTACGTTTGGAAGGCTGGGAGGTCGTAAAATCGCTTTGGCTGAATCAGCGAGGCTGTTTGGAGTAGCGATCTCGACGGGCCGCCCCGAAAAGATGAAATTGACTGCCTGCAAGCTGATCACAATTGTGGTGGCCCCATCGAGATCACTACTCCAAGCAACCTCGCTGATTCATCCGAAGTGATTCTATGACCTCCCAGCCTTCTGGACGGACCTACCACGGTCCTTCCCAGCACACTGACTGTGGATCAGGGCTCCAACCCTGTCTCCAGCCTCATTCTTGGCATGTGCTGCCACTCCAGGGCTTTAACCACTCCGGATCTCCTCAGACCGGATACCACTCCTTCTAGATTCCGACCATTAGTAGAACCCTCCATCCAGACTCCACCTCCCGGCTGGACTCTTGCGCATCGACTTACCCTGCATATCACCTTTGGACGCCTCTCCGTGGACCCAGTCGCCACTGGTTCAGGGCAACCCACGCTGCCCCACTACCATCAATTCCTCTGCACTTCCCTCAGCACCTTGAACAGGCAACCTGGTCCTGATGATGATCCCAATTGACTAGGATCGAAACGCCGTTGACATACCAGCGCGATTTGCGGTTCCTTTTTCAACTATGGTTCCTTCATAAAATGTCTAAAAAATATGATTATTCTTTGTAAATAACCTTTTGGAAACCATAAATTCATTGTACATATCTGTCACATTTTTGACATTGCGCCCTCGCTGTTTTTTTCACTTGTCACCTGCGCCGTTCCCCTTCGAGTGTCACGAGCACTTGTGTGCCCAAAGTCTTCGGGCTGCCCTTGCAATCATTGCTTACTGTGCTAATACAACTGTTTTCAATTGTTTCTACAACTATTGCTTTCTTTTTCAAAATATATGATGCCTTGAGCACTTTTTTAAAACAAACTAGGAGTCTCCCTATTTCTTTTTCGTTGTAATGTCTTGTACATACTTATTAATTAGTTTTCTCAATAACACCGGTTGAGACATTGTTATTTCTTTACAGCAAAATTGTGGCATGGACAGGGCACGAGCTGATTTCCAAAACGTCAGGTTTCTGTGATCTGTTAGGACAGTGACTGTATGTAATGAACCCCACAAGTAATGCCACCACTCTTCAAATGCCCTTTTTATGGCCAGCAATTCCCCAACCCTCACCGTGTAATTGATTTCTGGGAGAAAAATGCTATTGAATGCAGTTTACCTCTTCCCCTTTCCCTTTGGGAAAGAACGTTATCTACTGCAACTTGAGAGACTTCTGCTTCGACAATGAATTGGTGGGTGGGATCTGGATGATCTAAGATGGGGGCACTAGTAAAAGTCATCTTTAACTATTGAAATGCTCTTTCTGCTTCCTCAGTCCACTGAAACGTCATAACTTTGCGCAATAACCTTGGTGATGGGGGAGGCTCAGGTGGAAAGTGTTCAATAAATACGTGGCAGAAGTTTGTGAGCCCCAGGAAGCTCTAAAACGTCTTTGACTGATTGTGGGTACTTCCATTGGATGATTGCTGTTACCTTCTGGGGTTCTATACTAATTCCTTGTGCCGGCAAGAAATAGCTCAAAAAGGACACGGTAGTCACATGGAATTTGCATTTCTCTAATTTACAAACAAACTGTGATCCCTCAATCTTTAAGGTATAACTCTCACATGTTTTTCATGTTCTCGCATAGAAACAAAATATATCAACACCCTGCTGAAGAAACCGTTCGCCGGATTAAAGTCTTTCTATCCTAAGGAGAAAATTTATTTTTCATTTTCTATCTCTTGGTTCTTTAGCACAGGTGCGAAGGGGCCCCTGTGATGTGTGACTCCTTCAGACTCTTTTGGCTTTTTAAACACAGACTACAACATTCTGGGCTTCGTAGTTTTGCATTTCCCATTATACTTTTAAGATTGCAATCCACGTTGTCAGCTCATGCTGGTCAAAAGTTCAAGACCAGTTAGTTATAGGCGACACACATAATTCGGAGCTACCAGTGTTAATCTAGCTAGCCTATTAGACACACTGTCACTTTGACACACTGACAGATGAGCCATCTTGGAAGGTCCAGCGTGTAGACTTTAAAAGAAAATTGTGCTACAGCCCACTGGACCAATAAATCTACCAGCACACTGGCCCTGTCGATTCGATTCGATAAGTCTTTATTTCGAATAAAAAATTCATAAAAGACAATGTACAATCATACACAATATATAAAAAGACACTCCAGCAATATAATAATATTATACACAGAATATTCCTAAGAACAAAAAAATACTTTACACATATGTATATTAAAACAGATGGGACAAAAATAGTTTGCACAAGAGTTAGTACCACTAAGAACCATGCAGAGCGCTATATACAGCTAGAAAAGGACATTCAACGTACAGGGATGCCCAATTTCTTGGATCGGATCAGCCAGGCCCATCTCAAAAATTTGGCAACACATACCACTACGGTTTCTGATCTAATAACACGAAGTTTGAGGAGTGCATCTCGGAAGCCACCACTGTTCAGAGTCAAGCAGATCGGTCTTAACCACTTACTTCTTGGTGCTCGATAAGCAGGACAACCAAAGAAGAAGTGGCCAACACTTTCCTCCTGGTCTGGACACCAGTGGCATTTATTTCCTGTAGACGTGTCCCATTTTGCTGTAAAAGAATTAATGGGCAAGGTGCCGATTCGAAACTGGTGGTATAGTTTACGATCTAATACGCTTGTGATTAGGTCCCAATACTGTTCTAGTGAGGGAACAGCCTTGAACACTAAAAAGGAGCCAGTTATGTTAGCGTCCAGGGATTGGTTTACAAGAATAGATTTTCTCCAGGCCCAAAATAGCGTCTTAAACTCAAGTTTAGATGGAAATGTTGCCCCCCCTGGGTTGGACCAAAGCTCCGGGAGACCCATCAGGTTCAATACATTTTTAACTACCCAAAACCATTGTATTTTGTGTGCCCCCCACATGAGTTTTACTTCCTCCAACTCTTGGGTAAACAGACCAAGCTCAGGAGTGGTCCAGAGGCGGCGCCAAAAGGCCACCACCCGATACTGGGCCATCTCGTCGATTGGTCTGCAACCAAGATCCAACAGTAGGGGTTTAGTTGGAGTGGACTGAGGGAGACTAACCAGATTCCGTAGGAACCTGTTCTGCGCAGTTGCCAAACTGGAGAGATTCTTATGACCCCAAACTTCGGCTCCGTAAAGGGTTGCGGAGATGACCTTCGCCTCATAGATTTTTAAGGCAGGGGTAACACACCTAGTAAGGGAGTTCCTCTGTTCATGGATCAAACAGCCAGCCAACCTATTAAATTTAAGTTTAGACGTTTCCACTTGGGGGTTCCAGTTGAGTTGGTGATCTAGGGTCACACCAAGATATGTCATGACCCTAACCTGCTCGATATGGACTCCGTTTAAAGAAACAGTACACTTAGGGGGATTTTTCTTGCAAAAAACCATAAATTTGGTTTTATCCACATTTATTTGCAAGTCATTCATAGTGCAAAACTCGGAAAATCTATTCAGGGCTACCTGAAGCCCGGCTCTAGTTTTAGAAAGCAGGAGGGTATCATCTGCAAAGATCAGCATGGGGTACTTTCGACCACCCAACATGGGAGCATCCGACTGAGTGTTAATGAAATGTTGTGTAACCTGATTAATAAATAAGAGAAACAACGTGGGGGCCAGGACACAGCCTTGACGCACCCCTCGTTGTACAGGGAATCGTTTGGTCACCTGCCCCTGACTACCCCACCTAACCTGGGCATAATTGTCCTCATGTAGTCGCTGGACTAGGATCAAGAGCTCAGGCGGAAAGCCCATGCGACTAAGGGCCTCCCACAACTTCTTCCTTGGCACCAAGTCGAAGGCCGACTTAAGGTCAACGAATGCAGCATATAACGTACCGCCACCCAACAGGACCACCTTCCAAAAAAGTAATGTAAACCGGAAGACTTGGTCAACTGTACTGGTCCCAAACCTGAAACCCGCCTGCATAGGGGAGAGTATGTTATTTGAATCGATCCAATCCAGAATTCTTGCTAGGATCATTCTCGACACAATTTTCTGGATTGAATCGATCAAACTAATGGGCCGATAGTTGTTGGGGAGGGAGCGGTCACCCTTCTTATATACTGGCAGAATTTCTGCTCCCTTCCATGAAGGAGGAATCTCGGCCCCTGCAGCTATGTTGTTTGCCAGTAAAGTGATATATGGGATCCAAAGGTCAGGTTTGAGTTTAAAAAGGTCAGCGGGGATAGCATCGATGCCAGGAGCTTTACCCGGCTGAACTGACTCGAGAGCAAGTGCGGTGTCAGATTCCAAAAACAAAAGTCTGTCTCCTATATGTGGGGGTTGGCACGTCAGTGTAGTTTTCATCGTCGGAACCGCCGCTACATCTGTCAAGCAGAGTCATCTGGCAGCACCAGAGAGACACAACGGCCTACAGACCAGGTCAACACTCATAACCACTTGCAACTCTTAAAGTGTACATATGTGCCTGCATGTGAGATCTGTATGTGTGCTCCTATGGAGCTGGTCGTGCGTGTGGCTGCCTGGGCAAAACATGCAATTTTGACTAGAATTTATATCCAGAAATAGATTCATATCCCTCCATAGAAATGTCTTATGTGCACTAGAAAGAAAGTATGAAATTGACATTCTTTGTCCACCAAAATGTCTGGCATCAGCAGCTTATGCACCACAATTATTGGTGTCTTTGCATTCTGGTATTTGTAGTCCCCCAACTTTATATAGTTTATGCCTGGCATGGGACAACATGCCCTCTTTAACATGACATAGTGACAAAGTATCCCCATATTCTACATTTACATATGCCCTATTCCAGAACACCGTGGGCCCCAGTTGGCATGATCTCGCGACCCTTGCTGCAAATTAGTTTGTTCTGTCACGGATGCGCATCGTTTAGTTCTCATCTGATTTACCCCATCTTTTAATACCCTGGGACATATCGCCCTGTTGTCCACTGAGCCTCATCATCCTGCATCCCCTGCTGCACATTATGCTGTTTTTGCACTTACATATCACCTTGTGCCTCCTATGAACATATGTGTGACTGTTAGTTTGCATGCATTGATGAATGAAGGCCTATGTGCATGGGTGTCTATGCATCTGTTAAACTTCAAGAAATGGTGTTTTGCTCTTAGTTCATGCGTGCAGGATCTACGTGCCAATAATGTCTGCATGTTGTGTGCCTCTTTGTACGTGCACTGTACAAACATTATTGAACATCTTGAAATACCAGAGTATGAACTAAAGTGAAAACTAAGGGGTATATTTACAAGGAAAGTGAAGGAGTGCAGCGTTAGCCTTCTTGGCTTCAAGCCGCGCTCCGCCACTTTGGGAATGCGGGTATGCACGTATTTACCAACATATGTTGCATCCTTGCGTTTCCCCCTGCGCTGGCGCTAATTACAGCTGCCTAGCGCCAACGCAGGCATCCTTGCACCGTAGTGCAAGGGTGCCTGCGTTGTGGAATGATTGTTTATGGGCCGGAAGGTGTCCCTTCCTGCACATAAACAATCTTAAATGGCGATTTGTAACCTTTATGTGTACTGCTTCGTGCAGCACACATAGAAGTTGCAACTTGTCATTTTCAAAATTATTGTTTAAGTGTAGGAAGAGACACTTTCCTGCACATAAACAATCCTGCCTGACAGAAAAAACGAGGAGAAATAAAGCATTTTGCCTTGTTTCACCATGTGGGTTTTTTTTGGTCTTAATTTTGGCGCTGTCTCATATTTACGCCACCTTGGTAAATATGGGGCCGCGTCAAAATCAATGGGTGTTGCAGTGGAACTCCCACCGCAACACCCATTGCCCTCCCCATTCATCCTAAATATAGTGTGAAAGGGTACCCTATTTACAAGGCAGCGTTAAGCCATGTTAAGTGGTTTAACGCTGCCTTGTAAATAAGGTGAAGTCCGTATTGTCACAGGAACGTGGAAAGAAGTGACGTTCCTTGTAAACTTAGGGGCTTGTAAATATGCCCCTAAGTTCTACTTTTTTACTTGCCAAAGTGCATACTTGGTTTCGAGACATCTCTTGCTATTGTGCAAAGAATGTGCTAAGATATGTGTGTGATTTTTTCACTTAGTTTATGTGTGTTTACATTTAAAGAATGTACCTTTGCAACTGTCCTGTAAATTGCAACATTCTCAGTGTCGGGCACCTTAAATTGCTCCGAGTGTGTTTTCAGTGATGTGAAATATTTTCCACGTCAGAAATACATAGACCTCTGCTTTCCATGTGTGCCTCACAGACATACTCCCTTCCTTGAGGGACGAGAGTTCACTTTGTTTCCAAATATCTTACTGCAAAATGAATTTGCCAGCGTTTCTTCCCTCGCCTCCTTACGCTCTAGCCCCCAGATTCTTCTCCCCTATATGTCGCCTCTGTCTAAGAGCTGCCCTTCTTGCTTGACTTACCCTTTTCTTCCATCAGGGCATACACTGTCTGCATAGGATAACTGCACTGTTTGTGCTTCACACATCATTGTACTGTTCAGTATTCATCTTCACCATCCAGACTACCCCCTGACTCACTGAAGAACCCCTCCATGAGCTGATCTATCTGAAGCCAGAATACTGCAATATAAATAAATAAATAAATTGTGTGTCTTGTAAAGCGCACTGCTACCCGCACCGCAGGCCTCATAGCGCTATAGACCGCTGGGGAACCCATCCTGGCTTTCCCTGTGAGATAGTCCCTCCTGGGAGTCTCCAAGGTGAAACCAGGCATCCCCGGCGTTTGTGAGGGGCCGTTGTGGAGATGAGGCAAGCTTAATGCCCAGAGTTGTAGGATGTGAGGTCTTTATTAAAGGTGTAATAGGGTCTAGAAATGTATGTATGTAGGTAAAGGGAGACAAAGCAGTTGGGCGATAGAAGGAGAGATGTGGTCAAATTTCTTTAGAACAGTATTTAGGTGGACAGCAGCTATAGAGAAGCTTTTAAGGAGGTCAGAGTGGAGACAGTGAACACTGAACAGTTGCACGAAAGAAGTTGGTTCGAGGTGGAATGGTTTGATTTTTAAAAGACGACTTACTTGATTCCTGGAAGTGTTTGTGGCCTTCCTCGGTGTTGTGATTCTTAAATGAGAGAACTAAGACAATATGAAACATGAAGGGCTTCAACGCAATTGTGAGAGAAGGTGAAATGCCTTCGTATGTGAAAGCCAGGCTTTAATTTGAAGTTCTAGAGTGCCACAATGAAGTAGAACAAGTTCTTTTCCTTGTGGGGTTTGGCATCTGTTACTCGCTGACTTCTGTGGTTGTGTAATTGTTGCCTTTTCTTTGTTGTCACTCCAGATTTATTCCTGTTTTTTGGATGCTATTTCTTTTGGTATTAGGCCTCTGCACTGCGAGACTGCTATTCAGTGTCACACTTTGTGTCATCTGGCCTTAAAATGCTACTGGCAAAATTGTTTTCACCCAGATGGTTTATTCAACTTTCCTGTAAGGCCAGGGTACATGGAACAGAATTTGCTGCAGTGGCATGAATTTAGGTGTCAAATGTGGGCTGCAGTATGCAATTACTCCACTCACAAGTGTGACAAAAACATGTGGCTGCTAGGAGCACCACTGTGCTCTGGCTGTAGTTTAAAATTACTGTAGTGACACATGGAAAAGAAAAGTGTCCTCGTCATGAGGTAACCTATTTTATATATTGTTATGTCACTCCTAAAATGTGCTTTGTTAGCACACTGGGCGGAATGGTTAATATTTATATAAAAAGGTGGCACACTCCCTATTTCGAATAGTGTGCCCTCACATTGACTAAGTGTCTAAAAGCTATTTTTAACTGAGTAGATTTACCAAGTTTCTTAATGAACCAGACTAGATAAAAAGTAAACTCTTAATTTCTATCTTCACATAGGAAAATGCTAGTAAAATTATTCAAAGTTCTTTCCATTCAATTTTAAAAATCTAATTTAATGCTAAAATCTTTAATGGAAATGTAACTTTAAACAAATAAACATTGTTCTGCTGGAGCCAACACCAGAGTTAATGACCCTTCTCCTGAGAGGAAAATAGCCTGGCCTGTGGTTCCAGAAAGGTAGGGATGTTGTCAACAAATAAACAGTGATTAGTCATCTGGAATGGTTGCAGGAACTGTTGGCAGAATAAAGGACAGCGGGACAGCCTTCTCGATACTTCTTTTGACTTGGAGTTGCTAAATGAGGCTGACAGGATAAGCTCCCATTCTGTCCCACGAGAGGAAAAATAGTTCTTGTCCATGACTCGAAATAGGGATGTGGATTAGGAAGAGTCAGAGTCGCTTATGATAGAAGAAGGTTTATTCATTTTAGGTTTTAGATGCATGGAAATATTTACAATAAAGCAAAGTGGATGTGCTGCAAAAGGAGGTGAGAATGGGGTGAGAAAGTAGACAGGATTTGGTAGGAACAATTTCCCAATCAATCACTGGTGCACAGGATACGGCTGTGACCTTGCTACCACATTAATGGATTTAGGATGACAACACCTGTTGAAGGAAGCCCTGCTTGAAGAAAGAACACTCAAGGTCTCCTGATTCCCTCTGTCAAATGTGGATTGGAACTGCCCTCCAAGGATCAGGTGACTAAGTTTGTGTATGCCTCCTCCAGGGACACAAGAGCAGAAGAAGTCCTGAGAGGTTATTTCATTCCTTTTTAGTACATAGACACACTAATACCCTTTCCCCAAATAGCGTAAATTATTGCTTTGTTGCTTCTTTATATGAAAGAGAGGGCATTTTGTAAAAAAAAAAGGAACATTTGCAGAACCAGTATTTTGGTATTGTGAAAATTCATAAACCAAGAGACGGCTAATAACCTCTTGCCAAAACAAATTCGAAGCAATATAAAAGAAGCTAATTTCAAAACAGGGGTAGTTCAGATGGTATTGTAACATGCAGAGAGATGCTTGTTTATGTGTAATGAACACTAACTGATCAAAAATAAACATGCTGCCACAAATGTGTCATGCGCTGTCTTCTTGAGGTAAATAGTCAGAATAGCAGAAATGCTAGCTACCTCTTTCATTGTTTAAAGCGCAGCTGCAATTCTGCACAGTGGTATTTGTGAGTGTAAGAAAGTGAATTATTAGTTGAGGTGGGTGGTAGTCCACCACAAGTAATAAAGTTACTAACCTCTTAGGTCCAGTCAAAAGTTTCAGTGATTCAAACCAGTGTTCAACCTCTGGTAGCTATGGCACAAAGCAGACAGGCTTAACTTAAAAAATGTTTGTTTTAATTTAAAGAAATGTGTAAAGCATTTAGAAGTACCAAAACTGTTAAAACATCATAGACACAATGCATTAAAAATCTCACTCCATTTCATAAAAAACTGAAAAAATAGATTAAGCAAAATAACACCAAAACAACAAAAATCCTATAGGAGGAACCTGAGATATGAATTTTTTAAAATGTAAGTGAGAAAAGAACCAAGATAAATAAAGCCCCTAATGTGAGTCAATGGTCTTTGTGCACCAGGAGGAAATTTCAGGCCAACTGTGATGGAATCTAGTTCAGATACAGTGGATTGGTCTCGGTGAAAGTATGGAAGTCAAAAAGTTGAAAATGTTTTTAAGGCCCACTTCAGAAAGTGCCTTTGTCATTTTCCTTTTTGAGTGGGACAAAGTTGAAATCCAACCTGAGGGTGTGGAAGTTTCGGTAGGAAACCTTTATTGGGCGGGTTCTGCTGAAACTGTGGAGGAAAGGTTGTCAACAGTTTCTAAAACTTCTTCTGGCACCCAGACAACAACCACAGGACTACATTCCTAAGTCCCTGGACCTCAGGGAGTCAGGCAAAGGCCAGCAGTGGCCCAGGTCCAGTTGCTACTGGTCAGCTGGGCACTTCAGAGAAAAGTCCTTATGCAGCTTGTTGAGACCCTGTAGACTCTTGGAGTCCACTTCATTGTCATGGGTACAAGAAGGAGCAGGGCTCCTCTCAGGTCACAGGCAGCAGAGTCAGTCCTCTTTGGATCTTCCACAGGTCCAGAAACAGTTCTGAGGATTTTGCTTGGGGTGCCAAATTTATGCATTATGCTATGCCAGCTGGTGAGTAGGGGTGACTACTGACTCTTTCCTAATAAATGGGCTAAATGTTCCCAAGGGCAACCCTACCCACCTTTGCAGTTGTTCATATTTGCCTTTCTGAAAACAATCCCACAGGGCACCTTAGTTTGAAAATCCAAGGAGAAACCCCTTGCCCCTTGTGAAGAGCCTCTGTTCCCATCCAGAAGTTTTACCAAGGTAATGAGTAGTCCCCTCCTATGTGGTCACTCAAAACCAGTTCTGGGGTAGCTCACCTCTCACTGGGAAGACAAAGGCTGGGGCCTTTCCAGGTGTCACCTGACAGGGCTCGCCCTCTTGAAGTTAATTAAGTTCCTGGGCCCTCCTAATCTGGTATTCCTGCCAAGGGAAAAAAACACCCCCCCTCCACAACCAGCCCACTATCCCTGCTCTGGGAACAGTGTTTAAACCTCATTAAGGTCAAGTACTCATCTGACAACTGATGAAGAGCTAATGTAATGTAGGTTCTACGAGCTTCAGGCATGGAAAAGGTCACTTTCTAAATGTTTACTTTTCCTAACTATTTAGTAAAAATCCCTACGCTTCCTTTCTCTTTATTGCACTCTTGCAGGTTCTTTTAATTCATGCTTTTGGTGCTTATATTGCTTTTCTGTTGCTGCTTCTTTCTAACTCTTCTCCCTTTCTCTTTTTTGCTCTGCCTGTAAGGCTGATGATGAAAAATAAGCCATGGTGCCTACAAAATAAAATTGGCACCCAACACCTGGACAAATGAATAACTTCTGTGGAAAGTATGGAAACATTGTCTGTAGTAATCAGTTTACTAGCACAATAGAGAGATAGGAGACTGACAATTAGGAACTTAGTGAACCACCATAAAATTGAAACGTTGTGGGCATTCACATCATCAACAAACAGCTGGTGCAAATGTGATATCATATACAGTGCAGTAATCAAGCCCATCTACCATATCTCGCAATTCCCCAACTATAACGTTCCTCCCTCCTCCCTGAGTCATGCCCAAAAAAGGTCCAGACAGCAGATGATTATATCCCATGAAGAAGCGTCCCATTGCAACATACGAAGAAAAGGAGAAAACCAAAGTACGCTGCTAGAAGCCGAACCACTGGGGTGATAGCTGCATAAAGTGGGTTCGTAATTATAGTAACAGCTCTAGCCGGGAGCCAAAGCAGAGGATCCACCTAGGGATGTTATCTATGATTGGGATCAGGATCCCAGTGCCTACCAGGCTCAGGCCATGGCCAGTGAGCCACATCCCCACCTAAATTCCCTTAGCAGCACGTCACCCTCATATCCTGCCCACCGCTAAAACTCTCTACACCAAATTCTAACCTGAGAGCTTTCCAATGCCTTGTGCTTTCCCTCTTTGCTAGAATAAAGACCAAGATCTGAAATCTACTTGTAACCTTAGTCTTGGTGATGTGTGGAAACCAGCTCAGCAAACAGTGTCCTGAGGAGCAAGGAACCTCCCTCATGGTGATATCTGCAACTATGGTCGTTATCTCTCCCCAATAGGTGGTCCGCGATGGGCAGCTCCACAACATGTGCAGGAGTTCAGCTCCCACCTCCCCAAATCTCGGGCAAGCTGCTCTTACTGTGTTAAAGTACCTAATTAATCTGCCTGTGGTGAGGTACGCCCTGTGTAGAATATATGTTGATTGATTTGAATCCGGTGTTCCTGGACACCCTTGGTACTCTCTCCAGTACAGTCGCCCAATGACCCCTGGGTATGGGAATTCCAGGTCCTCATCCCATCGGGTCCGCAGAGCTTCTGGGGGTAGAAACATGTCTTCTCTAATCGCCCTATATAGACAGGTGACCACTTTGAACGTGCCCAAGGATGTAACAATGTATTGACAGCTATTATGAGTCCGTGGTTACGACGTCCCTTTGCCCTGGTGTTTGCGGACCGTGGCAGTCACCGCCCTAAGGAGCAGAAATTGGCCTTGATGTAAGTTGAATTCCAAGCAAAAATCCTCATACGGGAGGAGCTCCCCAGCCCTGAATAAGTCCCCTATTCTCGCTGCCCCCGCTGCTGTTCCATCCGCAAATGCCCTCCAGTCACCGCTGTGGGGCACTGCTTCCAAGAAAGTCATGGACATTTTCAGACGAATACTGAACACTAGCCTTTTTTGTAGACATCAGGCCCAAGAGCACCGCAGTACACACAATTCAGTGGTATTGCTATCTAAAGGGCATCCCGTCCCCAGCAGTGCCCCTGACAGACTTACATCAAGGCCACTACATGATGCTGTGCCTTTGCTGTCCTCAATGTATTCCCAAATACATCATTCAATCACATCCGAAAATTCCGGATCTTCTAATGAGTCAGGCTTCACTGTATCCCTGCACATAAATCTGCCTAACTTGTAATCCATAGACAAATAAGGGGTCGTCCCATGAATCTGGGATCATTGACAATATATTAATAATGCAAACAAACGGCTCCCTCAGATAGATCGACCAGTCTGTGCTCCCTGGTCGATTTCTTAAAAAAGAGAAATCACATACAGAAATAGCTGTATGTTCAACTTGTTGATTTCTTTACTGTCCTACATACATAGATTTCAATATAGGCGCTCTAAAGATAAAGGCGCAGTGCAAGTGGTTTGTGCCAAAAGTGAACATTAGTGCACAGGGATATTTACAAGGGATAACACACTGTGGACAATCGCTACATTTCTGCAGGCACAGAACTCATATGCATGGATTTAGCTGTACAGGAGAACATCTTAATGGAAGGCAACAGTCAAATGTGTTGATGTTTCAACACCAAAAATAGACTGGCATGGGTCTTCATCAGGACAAAAGTACAGTGGTAGCAACCCTGGAGACGTGTCCACAAAATTCTGTAATCATCAAGGTAATACCGGTAGGTGAAATAAATACTCCAAAGTAAATTTCACCATTATTAAATTGGTGAAGAAATCACTCTTGAGGTTGCTGTGCAGGCTCTCCTCTCGTGCTGATGCCGAACTCCACCAATACAATGGGAGAAAACTCAGGGCTATTTGTTCATAGTCCTACATTGGCATGAGAGGAGAGCCCACCCTGCCGCTGCAAGAGTTATTTCTTCATCAATTTATTGATGTGCGATTTGGTTTGGAGCAATTGTTTCTCCAACTAGTCCTTGTTTCTACCCTTTGCGCTTGCACAACCTGAACAAAATCATGTGCTACCCATTAGAAGTACACCTTAGCTTCGACAATGTCATTAAGCCACAGCGTCGGCTGCTTTGACAATGATATCACCCCACCACACCTGTAAGCTATCACAACTAACTCACATAGGACACCTTCCAAATGCAGTAAAGGGAAGCACGAGAAGCAGCAGCTATCCAAGACTTAAGGCAGCAAAGGCCAGATGTATGAAGGCTTTTTGCATTTGCAAAAAGGTCTGAATCACAAAATTGGCCCGATTGAGACCGCAAAAAGGCCTTTTGGTATGTTTCACACACAAATTGCGATTTGCGATTTGAATCCCATTTTTTGTTTGCAAATAGGTATTTTGAAGGGGTGTGTTTAGTGCTTCCCAACCTAATACTGATCTGGAATGTTTAGGGAACTGCCCCTTTTTGCATGGTTACCCCCCACTTTTTGCCTGACATTTGATGTAACCTGACTTGATGTGCCCTGGGACCTTGCCACCCAGGTCCCCAGGGTCTGTGTCCTTTTGAAAAACTGAACCTTTGTATGGACCCACAATTGGCACCTCCCTAGCCGCAGGCAAGCTGCTGGTCAGAGGTACCATGGGTACCAAGGGCACTGTGACTAGGAAAGGCCTCTAAGGGCTGCATCACCTATTGTGCCACCCTTAGAGGACCTGTACCTTAACACTCACACACTGCCACTGCAGGTGCAGAGAAAAGTGAAGAGTCGACACGGCACAGATCCCTATGTGCCGTGCCTTTCAGTTACTAGACGCCAACAACATCGACATTCTTCTTCTGTCGGAAACCTGGCTGACGGACGACTCCACCCCGACATCCTAGCAGCAATTCCCGTTGGGTATTACATACTTCAAACTAACAGGCTGCAGGGCAAATCAGGTGGTGGAGTCGCAGCTATCATTCGCCAACAATATAAATTCACCATTTTAGAAAGGGTCAATCTTCCTCAGGTCGACAGCCTTATTTTGAAATTCTCCTCCCCAAAGTCTTCCTTTGTTTGTTCCCTTTTCTACCGCCCCGACTATATGCCTTTGTTTCCCCAGCTCTTTGGCGACCTAATTTCCCAACTAGTAATTAATCATGCCAGGATTATCATCATTGGGGATTTCAACTACTGGCCCACAGATACCCATGAAAGCAACCTTTCGGTGGAATTTTCAGATCTCCTTCTTGGCATGAATTTTTCTCAACATGTCCACGAAGCCACCCATATTAAGGGACATATTTTGGACCAAGTATGGACCTCAAATATTGATATCACTCCCCCTCTGATCTCTCCCTGTCTGTGGTCTGACCACTCTTTTATTTCTCTCTCTCTGGCTCACATCCCCTTCACCCCATCGACTCCTGCCAACAACCTTCTAGCCCGAAATTGGAAACGGGCTAATATGGAAGAATTCCACACCTTACTGGCCTCTTCCGCCCCCATCGATCAGGCCTCCATCGCCTGCCGGGCTTCTCGCCTTGAATATTGGTTAGAATCAGCTAGCGACAAGATCGCTCCGTTGAAAAAAATAAAAGGTAAACGTCCCCATGATGCTCAACGCTGGTTCTCCGAACAGCTAAAAAAGGATAAATTGGCCCTTCGGCAGGTTGAGCGCCGTTGGCGGCGAACATATGCCCCCGAGGAGAAAACTGTATATGTAGCGTCGCTAAAACAATATAAAAATTCCATTCTTCAGGCAAAAACAGCATACTTCTCACAAAAAAATAATTGACTCAACTTTAAAGGCCAAAGACATCTTTGCTATTGTCAACGAACTCACACAACCGGACCGGCTAATCATTAAACCTGCCCCTTCACAAACACTCTGCGACTCGCTCAACTCCTACTTTATCAATAAAATTGCTGCTATTAAAAATAATATTCCCACCCCTACTCTTCTTATCACGCCGGTCGCATCTTGTAAGAATCCATTTTCACTGGATCATTTTCCTTTGATTACTAAAGCAGCCTTTTTGACCCTACTGAACAAAGTGAGCTCTAGCTTGCCTAATGACTGCTGTCCTCCTCAGATCCTAAAGGAGGCCTTCCTTGCTTGTCCTGACCCCTGCTCGCACTTCTTAATAAATCTCTGGCAACAGGCATTGTACCAGACACCTTCAAACGTGCCGCAGTGGTTCCTATCCTGAAAAAGCCTAATGCAGATCCTTCAGTATTAAGCAATTTTCGACCTATTTCCTTGCTTCCTTACCTTAGTAAGATATTGGAGGCCCATGTCACAAACTGCCTAAGCTCATTTATTGAGAACTCCCAGTTTCTTGACTCTCAGCAGGTGGGCTTTAGGCCAGCGCACTCTACTGAATCTGTCATTGTGGCTGTGATGGACGAGCTTAGGAATGGAGCCGATAATAACATCTTCCAGGCACTAGTGCTTTTGGATCTATCGGCGGCCTTTGACACGGTCGATCACGAACTTCCGATCGACCGTGTCAACAACGCTGGTATTCAGGGCCTGGCGCTTAAGTGGATCAGATCCTTTCTACAACAGCGGTCTCAGGCGGTTCATCTATCCACCTTTTCTGCAACACAAAACCAGTTTGACCTGCGGAGTCCCCCAGGGCTCCGCCTTATCGCCCCTTTTGTTTAACCTGTACATGCAACCCCTGATGCTCTGCCTTCGCAATAGTCCGGTCACTATTTTCAATTACGCCGATGATCTTCAGCTGGTATTCAACCTTGATTCCACCTCTGCATCCAGTACTAATTTTCAATCTACTATGCTTTCGATTAGTGAATGGATGTGTCATAGCCAGCTGAAACTTAATCCAGACAAAACAGAGCTAGTCTTAACTGGGGGGCCTGCAAACCCCTGGAACTCTTGCTTTTGGCCACCCGCTCTGGGCACTCCCCCCATCCTGCAGACTCCGTGAAGAGTCTTGGTGTCATTATCTGCAAAGACTTATCAATGAAACCCCAGATCAGTGCAGTTACCTCTTCATGCTTCTTCCATCTTCGCAGAATCCGGAAAATCTGCAGGTTCCTGCTACGGAGGCCCTCACTCTTGTCATCATGGCCCTGGTCACCTCTCGTATTGATTATGCCAATGCTCTCTATGTTGGGATCCCAGCTTACCAGCTTCACCGCCTGCAACTGGTACAAAATTAAGCAGCCAGGCTTATCTTTCGCCAGCCCAAACACCTACATGTTTCTCCTTTGTTGAGAAACCTTCATTGGCTTCCGGTGGCTAAACGTTGCATCTTCAAACTTGGCTGTACCATCTTCAAGGAACTATCTGATCAGGGCCCTGTCTTTATCACCTCCAGGATCCATCGGTATGCCCCCTCCCGCGTTCTTCGCTCCTCACACCATAACCTGCTTACCATCCCAGCTTTCAAGCGGAAAAAACATGGTGGCCTCAGATTCTCATTTCTGGCCCCCAGGTTATGGAACTCACTTCCGAACGAACTCAGATCAACATCCTGCTACACTCTATTCAGGAAACTCCTGAAAACTCATCTTTTCCGGCAAGCCTACGAGTAATAATGCCACTCATTATTGCCCTTCCGCTCCTAGCGCCATGAAACCGCTTGGTGTCCGTGCGCTGTACAAATATTTTTAACATAACATAACATTTTAACATGCCTACAACTCACATCCGCCTGAGGCGTAGATAAGTCACCCCTCTAGCAAGGTGAACTAGCCCTCAGGTGAGGGCACAGTGGCATGAGCCATGTGCCCCTAAAGTGTCTAAGTCCATTCTTGGACACTGTAAGTGTTGTAAAGCCATAAAGAGTAGATGGTCTGTGAGTTGGTCATTACGAATTCCACAGCTCCAAAATGGCTTTACTAAAAACCGGGAAGCAAACACCTCAGCACATTAAACCCACACTGATGCAAGTGTGGGATTTCATGTAATATGCACTCAGAAGGTACTCTTAGAGATGCCCCCCGAAAAACGACCAGCCCTCGTGTGGTTCCTGAATGGCTGCCTGCCATTTGCCACCACCAGACAGGCTTCTGAACCCCTGGGTAGAGAGCCTCCATTCTCTGGGTCCAGAAATAAAGCCCACCTGGGCAGAGGTGTCACACCTCCTCCTCCAGGATGGGCTGGGTCCACGAAGAGGAAGCTTCAAAGGGCTGCTGCCTTTGGGAGCTGTCCCTGCCTTTTGTTTTTCCTAGCAACTGGCTCCCACTGTTCTGCCCCACACTTTGAGCAAGAGAATTGGTGGGAAACCCAAGCTAGGAAGGTGTGCCCATCTTTATCAACCCCACCCCATCTTGGGAGAGGCTCATGCCCTCTCCCAATGCAGGGTGGCATAATAGGGTGTTTACCCACCCCAAGGAAGGGACATATTGGTCCCGACCTGAACACCCCTTTAAACACACCTAAATCTACTATTGAGGGTCCCGACCTGAACACCCCTTTAAACACACCTAAATCTACTATTGAGGGCCAACCCTGACCGTTGCCTCCTCAGATTCAAGGAAGAAAGAAGGACCGAAGAGCCGTGCTACACAGGAAGAAGAGGATACCTACTGCTTTGGCCCTAGCCCTAAAGGCCTGTCCAGACTCCGACCTACCTACAGCAAAGAAACAGGTGTGTCCTGCAGCCAGCATCTCCCCAGAGCCCGGAGGTTGTTCTCTGCTTACAGACTCTGTCTCAATGAACACCAGATTTGCTCAACAAAGACTCCAAGACCAGAATCCCGATTCAGGCGACTCCGCAATTCGCCACCACTCTGCACCCAGCACCCAAGGCCCGAGCTTGAGTGGCTCAACACCACAAGGATGTCTCTCCAGCGATTCGATCCTAACCTGGGATCTGGTCATCCTCTCAGAAGCTTCAAGACGACACCTGCAGCCTCAACCTGAAGGGTCCACATGACCGCGACCGGAGCTGGTAAGAAAACCTGATGCCAGAAGACACCCTTGCACCTGATACCCCACGGTTTTGGGTGGTCCAATCAATGGTGTCCAGGCATCTCCCAAGGGCCCAATTGATGGTGTCCAGGCATCCCCCAAGAGCCTACCTTACCTCTCCAGCCGGTGATCACCTTCAGGAAGTCTCCCTGTTCGAGCATGCAGCAAATTTACCAAACTGAAGGTCTCCATTGAAAAGCACAGGGTCCCTGATGTCCGTTTGGCACCTTGCACCCTGCTGCCCCAGTGCCGCCGGTTGGGCAGCTCCTGTACTGGTCATTGGTCCCAGCAGTGCCAACCTTAACTCTAGGAGCTTTGCTCCCACACCGATTGGCCTGCTCGTAAGCAGTCCATAACCAAAGGTCTCATTGGCTAACATTAGGCCCCTGCAATCCACACCCGGCCGCCCCAGTGTCACTGATGGTGCAACTTGAGTGCCCATATAGACCTTGGGGAACCTTGGTCCTAACTCCCAAGACTCCCACTTGTAAGTCTTGTACTTACCTGAGAAACCGCTAACACTTTTTCTCCCATAGGAACTCATGTTATGAGATTTTTGGCCTGAGATGAAGTGTTGAATTGATGTTTCTATGGAGAAAAGATAACTAGACTGCAAAGTCTAAAAAGCATTACTTACCATGTATTATAAGATCCCTAGGTGTTGTATCTAGGCATACCACCCCCAGTACTCAAAGTAATCTAAAAGTAACTGAAATGTATTCAAAAAGTGATCATAGTAAAATGCAAACTGCTTTCTGAATCAATACCAACCAAGTCTTTACTAGCAACCAGCAGCCCCCTTCGTGGACAGGCAACATCATTCACCCAATTTTCAAGAAGGGAGACAGGAGATCACCGCAGAACTATCGGCTCATATCTCTAATCGACGTGGAAGCCAAACGATACGCTTCTTGTATACTGGAAGAGATCCAGGACTGGGCCGACACTAACAACCTAATCCCAAATTATCAGACGGGCTTCAGAAAAGGGACAGGGACTACAACAAATCTTACAGCTCTAGCACTCATGATGGAAAGAGCCAAAACCAACAACAATCGGCTATATGGCTGCTTCATTGATATCAGAGCGGCATTTGACCGAGTCAGCAGGGGGAGACTTTGGGCAAAACTTACCGAGTGGGGGCTGTCAAAAATTTTTCTCAATGCTCTCATGCTCCTCTATACAGACACTTGGGCCAGGGTGAAACAAGGACAGAGTTCAAGCCTTACGTCTAAAATTCCAACTGAGGACGGATTAAAACAGGGCTGCGTACTGGCTCCATGTTTATTCAATCTTTATCTGGCAGATCTTGGAAAAAGGCTCGGCCAATTTGCAAGCCATGCTCCGATGCTCGGTAACACCCCAATGGCAATTATCCAATTTGCCGAAGATATTGTGCTCCTAAGCAGAACCCCAATTGGGTTGCAAAGGCTGGCAAACACTCTAAATCTCTATCTGGACGAGGAACATCTGGAACTATATAGAGATAAGACAAAAGTAATACGTCTTATCGAGCGAAAACCCATCAAATTTAATTGGTCATTTAACCATCTTGCCTTAGGGGTACAGCCCTACTATCGGTACCTGGGGGTCACCCTAGGCAAAGACAATTCAAAAAAAGAACATTCTCCGGTGCTAAAAGCTAAATCCCAAACGTTAATTTATGGATACAGGCGTCTCCTACAAAAACTGGGAGGCCCAAATTATACCCATCTTCTTAAAGCAATGGCCGCTCAGATCTTACCAGCTTTGTCCTACGGTCTGGTTACCTGGCTTGGGGGGGGGGAGGCCGGTATACTAAAAACACTGCAAAACAAAATCTATAAAGTAGTTTTTAAATTACCGAAGTGCGCCTCGCCAGCCCAGGTGCGACTCGAATTTGGTCTTCAGAATCAAATCTTCAGGTCCAAATCAAGGTTTGTCAAATTTGGCCACAAACTCCGTGCTGCTGATCCACATACATTAAATAATTTCTGTTGGCAAGAAATCAATATTGACTCTACCCAGCGCTGGGCCACCCATCTTCAAATTTGCCTTTCGGATCTCGGATTGCTTGAAGCATGGAACAAAAAAATTGACCAGGCTAGTTTTTTTTAAAATTACCAACTTAAATACAAAACTGAAGTCATTACTAGTAGACAAACAAACATTGACCCTTCGACGCCACACCTGGGCCGTTATTTCCTCCTACCAACTTCAACAGCCTCAGGCTTACTTGGCAACACACTTTAGCCAACACTTAAAAAAGATTCTCATCAACCTCCGCATGAGCCTGCATGAGTCCAAGGACCTAAGACCTTCCTGGAAATCTCAAGACAACTGCCCAAAACGTAGACTCTGCGGTTACCAAAACGAATCTTTAATTCACTTGTTTTGTGTGTGCCCATTCTTCATGGTAGCCAGAAAACAGTTTTTACGGGACATTTTAAACAAAATGAACATAAGAACATGTCGCCAGGCCGTTATAATTTGGCTGGGAGGTTCATCACCAATCCTGACTTGTAGGGGTCTTAAATTTATGATTGAGATTGGAAAGCAGCTACAGGTCCGTGCATGATCTTGTTACACATTGTCTGCGGCTACTCCCTCATGACGTTCGCGACGGGACCCGACAAAGTTTTAACCTTTTTTTTAATTTTGATATTAACTTTTGTTTTAGCAATTTAACGAAATTTGTTTTGTGTATTTAGGCCAACTGTACCTTTGCTATTGTAAGGATTTTTATTAATTCAACAATAAAAAAAATTCATTCATTCAATACCAACCTATAACTATTACAACATTTAATCATAACTGCACTTCACTGTGAAATCCTGCATTCCAACTATATTTTACCTATCTGTACCAAGCCCTACTTGGTTCTAGAAATAAAATACAAATATATATTGTTATACTTACCCAATTGGTCTGGATTCTGTCTCTCAGTGTGTGTAATCAGTCCTTGAGTGAGTGAATACAATAAATGCTTAACAAAACCACTGGATAAGCCTAACTGCTCGCCCACACTACCACACAGAGAACTGTTAGTACTTACCTAATTTAGCCTATGCTATACCTCTGGTGACTTTCTGCACTCTGTGTACAGTATACCTTACTTTAGTATAATATATACGGACCCAGCTTCAGACATTGGTGGATCAGTAGTGGGATGTAGCCTTGCATTTATTTGACTAACTTAGTCAACCTCCGATTACATGACAAGAATCCAAAAGTTTTCTTTAGTCCAACAACTTTTTTGAATTAGCTATTTTTTTTAGATTTCTAAAGGTTTTATTAGCTCTAGAAAAAGTGGGAGCAGAGATGGGCTTAGGACCCATTTATGGTGTCAGCAATTAAAAAGTCAAGGAAAGGAAGGATCCTATGATCCTAAAATCCCAAAGGGATTGTCCCTAAATTTGAGGATGGTGATGACATCACCAAGTGGTTCACAACCTTTGAGAGTGCTTGTGAAGCCTGAAAAGGGAGTAAGTCTCACTGGGGGGCAACCCTTTTGGGACCTGTTCTCTGGTGAGTGCAGAGACAGACTTTTGACTCTTAGTGGGGCAGAAGCAGGGTCCTATGAACTCATGTAGGGTACCCTGATTGAGGGATGTGTACTCACTACTGAGGAGTATAGAATTAAATTCACAGGGCTCACAAATCCCAAAGTCAGTCCTGGGTGGAATTTGTAGACATCTCAGTAAAGATACTGGGTGGCTGGTTGACTGGAAGTAAAATGTAGAATTATGAAGAACTTTATAATGTATTTATAAAGGAACACATTTTAAGTAACTGCATCAATGAAAAGTTGCATCAGTATCTGGTAGACCTAGGTCCAATTTCTCCCCAGGAATTGGGAAAGAAGGTGGACAACTGGGTCAATACAAGGTTAACCAAGACCACCACTGGGAGTGACCAAAAGGAAGGGATCACAACGCCCCCCATTGGGAAAGAAAGTGTGAAAACCAAAGGTAAAATACAAGAGTCTTTTAAAGGCCTCCGGAATCCTGGTTAGGGGTGGGCTCAAGGACTCTTCCCAGCCCAGTAGTGGGTACAAGGGAAAACATTTTTATTCTGCAAAGGCCTGGTGTTTCCACTGTAACAAGAAGGGACACCGAACTGGAGATACTGCCTGTCCCAACAACCCCGCTCCTAGTCCCCCACCAGTTTCTACTGGTATGGAAATCTCCAGATGTGATAAATAAGGTTCCCAGAGCAAATCAGGGTTCACACTTACGCTGTTTTAGTCTCTGAAGGGGAAGGAGGTTTAGCCACTTTGGCTGTCTGGCCCCCTATTTTAAAGAAAGACCTGCAGTACCCCTTTGAGAATGGGACTAAGATAGAAGCCCTGAGGGATACAGGTGCCAGTGTCACTATAGTGTGAGTTTCCCCAGAGCAATACCTAACTAGAAAAACGTATCCAGTTACCAATGCTGACCGTGTCACCACTAACTAAGCCATGGATATGGTGATAATAGACTGGGGGGAAGGGGTTACTGGCCTGAACCAGGTAGTGGTCATGCCAATGCGTACAGTTGTCTGTCTGCTTGAAAATGATCTGGAAACCTCACCATGGGCTGAGGTAGAAAGAAAGACACATGCAGCCATGCTGCAAATACCTAAGACTGTGTGTGTAAAGTCAAGTGCACAATAATTGCACAGGGTGAAAAAGTAGGAATGGAGCCTGAAATTATGGCCCAACCTTCCAAGAGAAAAGGTAGAAAGACTGGTGAAACAGCTTCCCCACAGCAACAAGATCAGGAGCCCTCTCCTCAGGGAGAGGACTTGTCAGCCCCAGCAGGAAATGAGCCCTGGAGCTTGAACCTTACGAGGTAGAGCTCTTGGGACCAGGTCCCTAGTAGGCCACAATCCCAGTGATGGGTGTGAATCATAGTGGGTCACAATTTGTGACCTACTTTATTAATATTCAGGAGCTAGGTCAAATTGTGACCCACAACTATTTCATATTTTGTGAACTGACCTAATGGTACATAGGTCATTTATTTAACACCTCACTAGTTGAAAAAATACTAATTGCAAATTGTGACCAGTATTTTGCGGCCAGTGTTTAGTATATCTGTCCCAAAGCACTTAATTGTTGTACACAGACGCGATAGCTAGTAAATTAAATATAATAGTCTAGCTTCTTTCATTTATCATTGCACATTTAAGCATAAGTACATATAAATATATTCATCTTATATACTTTATTATCACTTTGGGTATGTTATAATTATCATGTTTTTCCTTTCTAGGTATCCCCTTCTTAAGTTAGATAAGGTGGTTATTTAGATACAAGTGGCAAATACAGAATGTACCTCTATTAATTTTATTTTTCATTGCAACATGTTAATTTAGTCTGCTTAAATATTGTCACAGTTTTTAATCTAATCTGAACTCTCTGTTATAAATATTTATTTTTGAGCTACGAATAAGGTTTCATAGAAGTTGATAATATCATTCTTGATTAGATTATTGTTATTATAAAGGGCACAGTTCACAGGTTAACTAAGCATTTTTTTGGTAAATGTTTATTCTAGGGGGGCGTGGCCAAGATGGCGACCACGACGGACGCGAGTTTGTGAGGCTCCCGGTCCTGGACCCAGTTTTGACCCATAAATAGCTTTGAAACCCCCCCAGACAACGATTCCTGAGGCCCGCACGTCGGGGGTCTCAGAGCCCGACTCACCTGTGCAAGAGGGGCTGCCGCAGTTGCCCGGCCCGGCGCTCTGCCTCCAGCGACGCGGACTCTGCCCGCACAACGCGCTGCCTGGGTGACTCGGCCCCGGGGAGTACAGCACCTACCCCCACCGGCTGGCAGGAGCGTAGACAGCGGGGGCTACGTGCGCCCGTAGTGCGGTGGTTTGCCGAGCACATAGGAAGGCTGCCCCTGGAGAGGAGGTGAGCGGTGGGGCAAGCGCTCGTGGTCGGAGTTGGAGCTGACCACGGGAGCGCGAAAATCAAGGCCCAGGCTTCGGGGCCTAACCCTGGTGGGGTGGACGGCGGCGAAGGCACCTGGGGGGCAGGAGCAGAGTGCTCCCGGGGTCTCCCTAGCTTGCAATATCCTGCGAAGACCGGAGAGGAGCGAGACAAGGACGGCGCCGCCAGAGGAGTGAGGCCGGCCGAGATTGGATGGGCCTCCACGAAAATCAAGGCCCAGTCTTTGATGCCTGCCCCTTTGGGACTGGTTCGTGGTTGTTGCCCTACCGCCACGAGGCCCAGAACAGTGTAGCGGGGGGTCTCCTCACTCCCGTGGTGGCCCACCGGGACTGGCAGAGAGCGATCAGCGGCGCCTGGGTTGTCTCTGGAGCACCCACCATCAAGTGTGGAGGGGGCCCGGCCGTATTCGGGGGCCCATCCACAGCCTGAAGCCCGGGCTTCGGGGCCTAACAGGGGGGGCCCTTCTTCAGGCAAGCAGCCGGATTGTCGCAGCCAGGTGTGGCATAGGGGCACAACCGCAAGCCCTCAGAGAACACGCAGCGCAGGGGGGTCCCTGCCCGGGAGCTGAGATCCAAAGTGTGCGGACACCCACTCCCCTTGGTGACCGGGCCGTGAGGAGAGTTGGGGGCCGGGAGTGGTGGAGTTCTCAGAAGGCCTAGGATGATTGGGGCCTAGTCAGCCGGGACTGAGATCTCTACTGTTTGGCGTGGTGCTGTGGTGTGTGATACTTGTGGAGGCGATTGGCCCACATGGCAGTGGTGGGTCCAGCGTGGCTGTGGGCTGGTGGAGCATCGCACCTCTTCTGGAACCGTTCCACAGCGAGATACCCGGGGGCACAGTGCTTGGTTCGCCATGTCGACGGGGCCACGCAGGGGTGGCCGCACAATGTCGGACATGCTGACGAAAGGGGCCCCTAAAGGGGAGAAGAGCCCATCGGCCCCGGCATAAGCCAAAGACACTGTAGGGCGGGAAGATGAGGGAGCCCCCATAACCAAAGCATTCCTGGAATCCTTATTCAACTCCTTGCGGGAGGATATCCAAACTTTGAAACGGGACATGGCGGGCGAGTATCGTGAGCTCCGCCGTGATGTGGACGGCTTGGGGGAACGGGTAGCCGCAGTAGAAGATGCGGACCAGACCAGGAGTGAGGAAGTGGAACACCTACAGCAAGAAGTGCGACGCCTCCAGGAACAACTGGTGGACTTACAGGCACACGCGGAGGACCTTGAAAACCGTTTCCGAAGAAATAACGTAAGAGTCCGTGGTGTGCCATCCAAGGCGGAAGGGGATAGTGTCACCCTTTTTCTGCAGGGCCTGTTCCGAGAGATACTTGGGGAAGGAGAAGATTTCGTAATCCGTATCGACAGGGCGCACAGGGTGGGCTTGGCATGCAGAGCGCCCGCTCCTCCCTCGGATATCCTAGCGTTCCTACCTGACTTTCCGTTGAAGGAACGCATAATGAAGGAGGCGCGCCTGAAACAGCCTCTCCGATATCAAGGACACCAAGTGGCATTGTATCAAGACCTCTCAGCCATCACCCTGCAGAAGAGGAAGGCCTTCAAAATTGCCACTACATTCCTACACGACAAGGGGATTCCATATTCTTGGGGTCACCCCTTCCGGCTTGTCTTTAAGTGGAATGGCGCCCTACAACAGCTTCGGTCATTAAGGGACACGTGTGCCTTGTTGGGTATTGAAATGGCCGAGACTTCGACAGGAAGCGAAGAGGCGGTGGTTTCCTCGCAGGGGAGATCTCCACGTTCTGGGGATGGATGGCAGTGGGTGAGACGCAGACGGTCGCCCAAGGTGTCACTCAGGCCGGACCCGACAACGATGGCCCAGGAACAGGCGGCGGCCATCCAGGAGGTGTCCAAAGACACAGCAACGTTGGATTGATGCGTTTCATTGAAACAGGGGGGTCTTTCTCCTCTATATCACCATGCGGGTCTGAGGGGGGCTGGGCGGGGGCCACTGGGGTCGCCAGTGTCACGTTTCCCTCTACTGACTTATACCACGGGCCTGAACAAGGTAGTGACTGGCCCGGGACTATACTAAACACTTAGGGGTCCAGAGTTGGGGTTAGGGAGGGTACGGGGTGGGAGACGGGAGTTGGGGTTCAGGGGATGGTGCGAGTTTTCAGGGGTAGCATTGTTGGGGTGGGGGGGTTCCAGGTCCGAGTATGGTTGGCTGCGTGTGATGGGGTGACTTCGCAGGTGGCTGGCAGTTGTGCATGGAAGAGGCAGGCGGGGGAGGCTTGGCCAGGGACTTGGGGGGGACAGGCTGCAGGCCTGGCAGTGAACGGAGTTGCAGAGCTTGGGGGGTTGACGGTTGTCTATGCCGATGACTGAACTACGCCGCCTCACTTTAAATGTGCGGGGCCTTAACAACCCAGTAAAGTGCAGGGCGGTCTTGTCGCTCCTGGAGAACTCGAAAGCAGATATTTGCCTTCTCCAGGAGACACATCTATTGCCCAAAGATTGCCATAGATTGAAATCTCGCCATTTTCCGACGCAATATTTTTCTTCTGCCCCCACGAAGACAGCAGGAGTTGCCGTACTGGTGGCCCAACATTTCAAAGGTAAGGTCCTACAGTAGGGAGCTGAAATTAAGGGACGGCTGCTTTCCTACAGGTTCTCACTGGGAGACGACACTTTCACAGTCAGCTCTGTCTATGAACCAAATGAGGGACAAAAGAAGTTTTTTCACCAAGTGCTTAGCGAGGCGGCCACGTCACCCGATAGACAGATCGTAGTTGGGGGCGACTTCAATTTAGTCTTTGATAGGAGGGAGGGCATTGTAGAATGAAAGAGTTGGGGATGACTGACCTCTGGCGGAGCTTTCATCCAGGAGTCAGGGACTACACATACTACTCTAACGCTCACAAGACGTATGCACGACTGGACTATCTATTGACATCTACTTCCCTTACGGCGCTGGCGTCTCAGGCAGATATAGGGGCAATGGCGCTTTCAGACCATGCGCCGCTCTCTGTGGTGTTCTCCTTCCCACCCCTCACCCGCACTCCGCGCTGCTGGAGACTGCGCTATACGTTGCTTCATCGGAAGGAAGTGGTGGACAAAATCAAGGGGGCCATAACCGATTATCTAGCACACAATCAACCCGCTGACACTTCACTGGCAACACGCTGGGCGGCACTCAAGGCGGTACAACGGGGCGAGTTTATAGCGCTCTCGGCGGTGATAAATGTGGAACGGGCAAGCAAGAGGGAGGAACTGTCGGCGCGAACCCGCGAACTGGAAAGGATACATCAGCGGACAGGGGCGCCATGGGTCTGGAGACAGCTGCGTCTGGCGCGCCAATAGCTAGCGGCTTTAGACCAAGATCGGGTCGAATATGCGGCCCTAAGGGTGCGGCACATGTATTACACGGGCAGAGACAGCTGCGGGCGCCTGCTGGGGCGGGCGCTCAGAGAATTGCAACAGCGACAAGCGGTGCAGGAGATAACCAAGCTGAAGGGATGCAAAGTGTACGGGGACGGGGACATAGCGAACGCTTTTAGCGATTTTTACACCTCATTATATGCCGGTCCCGGCTCGATCCCGCGGATAGTGAGGACTTTTTAAAGTCTGTCATTCTGCCGGCCCTGTCAGCGGAACAGTCAGAACTGCTGGACGGTGCGATCCATCCGGAGGAGGTGATATCAGCGATATCGCGCCTCAAATTGGCTAAGGCACGGGCCCGGACGGCTTTACCGCAATTTATTACAAAACCTTCTGCTCCCAGCTGGCCCCGCTGCTGACCGCTCTTTTTAATTCATTCTCGGACCCCGGTGCTATCCCGAGAGATCTGATGGATGCCACTATCTCGGTCATCCCTAAACCAGGGAAAGACCGCACGCAATGCGGAGCCTACCAGCCCATATCCCTCCTTAACGTAGATCTCAAACTTTACACTGGCATTCTTGCGGCTCGGCTGGCGCCTCTCATGCAGGGACTGGTCGACCCGGACCAGGCGGGTTTTATGCCCGAGCGACAGACTGCCGATAATACTAAGAGAGCGCTCCACCTGATTGAACGGGCCATGAGATTGCCAGGTGAATACATGATGCTGGCGATTGACGCCAAAAAGGCGTTTGACCGGGTCCATTGGCCGTATCTGGAACAAGTGCTGATAAAAGCGGGCTTGTGGGCCAAATTTCGCCCATGGGTTTTGAATTGTTATACTTTCCCCATGGCGACGTTGCTCGTTAATGGATGCTCGTCGCCTCGTTTTCCCATCGAACGCGGGACCCGGCAGGGGTGCCCACTCTCCCCTCTACTTTTTGCGCTATACATGGAACCACTGGCGCAGGCCTTGCGGACGGACCCTAGAGTGAAGGGGATCAAATTTGGGGCGTACGTCCATACAATCAGCTTCTATGCTGACGATGTACTCCTCTCTTTGGCCGCTCCAAGAGATTCGTTGCCGGCCAGCGTCAAGATCCTAGACTCGTTTGCAGGGGCAGCCGGCTTTAAAGTTAATATTGGAAAATCGCTGGCTCTTGACCTCTCCCTGGAAAAACAGACTCGCACCTCCCTGGCAGAGTGTTTCCCCTTCCGCTGGTCATCGTTGTCGGTCCCATACCTGGGGATACAACTGGCGGCAACTCTGCAAGATATGGTGCGTATCAACTATGCCAACCTCCGCCAAACCCTTTGCACAGAATTGGGGCGATGGCGGCATCTCCCACTTTCCTGGCTGGGGCGGGTAGCAGCGGTGAAAATGACCATTCTTCCCCAAGTCTTGTATATCTTCCAGGCTGTTCCGCTTCGACCCCCCGAGGGCTGGATTCGCCAAACCTAGTCAGAACTCGCGCAGTTTATCTGGAACGGGAGGCGCCCTAGGATGAAGCTGCGGCTGGCAATGCTTCCCCCCGAGAAAGGGGGACTGGGGCTGCCTGACTTGATACTATACTACCAGACGACACAACTTCGGACCCTGGTGGAATGGAGTAAGTGGGAGTCGGAGCGGCACTGGCTTTTCCAGGATCAAGCGGTGGCGGGCCGCCCGCTACAGGAAGTTCCCTTCTTCCGTAGACAGCACCGACCTCCTAACCTATATGCATCTTATATTACCAGAGTCCCGCTGGAGGTGTGGGAATGTCTTAGGAGTCTGTTTGGCAGTGTGGACTTCCTATATGGCTCTGTCCTGATGCTACCGCTACTGGCCTGGACATCAATGTTCATGCTTTGTATGCTGGACATTTTCTGCTTTGTGTTGGAGCCTATTGTTCAATAAAAAGATTTAATACTAAATGTTTATTCTAAAAATTGGCTACACACTGTTATATATTCTAAGAACAGAGTGTGATGAGCTAGAGAGGAACTCCGTGCCAAAAGACTGAGTTAGGCCATGCTGAATCGTATCACCTACTTTTGCTGAAGGCTAGCTAAAGGCACATTTAGCCTTCGCTTGCTGGGTTTATCAGCCTGCTTGCCAGTGCTGACGAGAAAAGCAGACAATGCTATTTCCTTAAACATTAGCCTAATTGTTCAAACCAGATATGTGGGTGTAATCCATGTTTGCAAATATTGACATAAAGAAACTTGGATGCATTAACCAATATGTTGCAATATTTTGTGTTGTTCACACCTCTCATAAACAGTGCAGCTACTATTCTGTTAATTTTTATTATAGTTACTATTCATTTTGTAAGCACCGGATAATAGCTTTATTTTAAAATAAATCTTTAAAATATATCAGTTTTTTTCTACTGTTCTTGAGTGTGCCTGTCTTTTGCGAAAGAGGGTTTGGGTTCCACTCATCATACTTTTGATATCTCACAGCACTGATAATTGCCTGAAACACATTTCACTCAAATGCTGCTCAGTGATTGTGGGGTGGTTGCAATCTAATTGGCTCTCTGTTTAATGTCTGCACATTGTCAAAGTATTTAGTGCCATGAGGTCTGGAAAGCCTATTTCATGGCTGTGGTCTCGAAGTTCCAGAAAATGTCTCAAAGTGACTGCAGCAACCCTGGATTCCAGCTCAGCAGCTCTGCAATAGTTCTCTTTTGGCTCCTCATATTCCAGTAGATGGAGGCAAATGATTGGGAATCTGAGGACAGAGCAGTGGCCTGCAGCTCCAAGCCAAAGATCAGAGAAGGAAGGGATCTCAGGATTGCACTCAACTCCCTTTAGAGGTCAGGGTAAACCACGTTCTCACCCTAAGCATGCATGCTTATCCTCATCACTGCCTCATGCACAAACATGCAAGGCGGTGCCATAATTGAATGCCCACACTCTTGCATGGGCAGTGTGTGTGGATGCGTGTGCGTGTGTGTGTGTGTACACGGATCTGCTCTACCTTTACTGTGAACCTATTTAATTGGAGAGCAGCAGACAGCTCTATCACTTTCCTCTTCTGCAGCCTCCTGAATGTTTGGAACTTGTCCAAAATGTCTCGTTGGGCAAACCGTATTTGGGATTAACATTCCATTGCTCCTGAGTTCCACAAGTCTCATTTCCAAGAGTATGCCCAGATTCAAGTGAGAAAGCCTCACTGGGTATCTGATACTTCATGTCACTGTGTCCAGGACACTCACTATAACAAGAGCCATGTGGGAGAAGACATCAATAAACATAAATACAATGCAGTTCAATGCCAAAGTATTTAGGTTCCTTGCTAGATTGTTCATAAAAGATATATGAAAATCACATTCAAGTACTGCAAAAATAACAATGAAGGGAAATATAAAAAATAGTCTATATCGTTACCCATTAAAGTCATTGGAAGTCCCTGGTAATTTGGAAGTCTGTAGTGGATCATTAGAGCTGTGAATGGGATAAGAGTGCAAGTGGTAAAGAGGATGGGAATGTGTCTCTTGCCGGACTGGTGATGTAGCTATGACATTGTCAAAGTAATTTTAGTTGGATGTATTCACAAAAGGCTGGGCTCTATGTACCTTCAATCATACTAAACATTTTGCACAAAATATTCTTCAGAACTGGTTGCCAAATGGCAATGTTCCAGAGGACAGGAAAAAGGGCTTCCATGTGTCCTCTACTTTGATAACTTTGTCACACAAAAGGTTTGTATACTAGCATATCTAGCTGATACCTGTGAATCAACACTTATAATTAAAGGTTGTCTGTGAAGCATAGCAAAAGGTTCTCCAGCAGTTTTATATTAGATTTATATATTGACCGCTCGATAAACATTTGGAAGTAATCAGGATACATTTGGAAGTAATCAGGAAACAGTCGATCAGGAGTGCTGACCGTACACCCACCTCCTAGCAGAAGTTATCAGACAATTTAGACATAAACCAACACTACTCAGATGTTTTAGAGTTTGTACACATGTTGTATTCTCCACGCTCAATGTAAAATATATTTATGCTATGTCTACCCTTTCTACCATGTAAATATCTATTTTTGCATGCTTCTCTGTGGCCTTCAAGACCCGATTTAAAAGTTTGTTTTTCATACTGAAAAAGGTTGGTGACAGTGAATCTGACTAAAGACGTTTTTCATTTTACCATTTTATCTGCTCACTTATAATTCATCTCGTATGAGACTACTGATAATCGAACATATAGATTTTTCTCATGAGGACTGATTTGTCAATTTTTTCATGTTCGGGGTTCTTAGGCGTATTGAGTAGAGTGTTTGTAAACTCTTTTAAATAATGAAACCTTTTTCCCACAGTTTTGATCGATTCATCAACTTTGCCTATTTGCTTAGATACATCATTACATGTCCAGTTAATGTACATAGAGTTTAATTGTGTTAAATGTAAAGTTGGTACATGCTAATTAGCATAGTTGCTAACTTGAATGGACTTCCTTTTTAAGGATCCCGCTCTCAGTATGTTTTTCACTGTTGAAAATAGTAAGTTGGGATATCTATCAATAGGCTAAACAATTCCGTTAATACGATGAAGATAATTGGCCTTTTGGGTAACAAATAAAAACTGGAGTGGCCATTTTACAAGATGATCATTTTAATGAAGTTGAGCCAGTTAAACTTGAACAGTGAGGACATTAAAACTTTAAAAAAGAGTTAACAAAAAAAGACACATGCTCATTTAGATGAGAGGCAACATATATAGAACAGAAGAAAGCGTTAGTCTTCAATGACACAAACTAATCAGATGTTTTGATTTTCGTCTTTTATTTTCAGGTATGCAGATGACGCAACCAGCCAACGCGTTTCACGCAAACATGGGCTTCTTCAGGGCAAGAAACTTTTTTTGGGTCAAAAGATACTCCGTCATATGTAGTGAAGGAGACAGCGAGAACTTGTTATTTTCTGAATGGAGAAAAGCTGGACTCTCGAGTAAGAGAGAGGGATTCTCACTGGGTATCCCTGAGTCCCATAGCAGCTGCAGCGTGTACTTGGAGCCGTGTCCGGAAGCCGTCTTTCAGGCAGTAGGTTTTTATAAAACTGATTAGTTTGTGCATTGAAGGCTAACACTTTGTTCTGTTCTATATATGTTGCCTCTCATCTAAATGAGCTTGTGATATTTGTTTGTGGTCTACTAGCAGCAGGCCCTTGGGGTGGGCAATATACTGTGTAAAAAACTGTGACTAGTACTGCCAGTGCAGTCGTCAAGGACCCTGCTGCTTGGTGCGATTACAAATTAAAAAAAAGACACATCTTGACTCCATTCTGAAGGTTAGGTGGGAGTGAATGGTCTTGATGTGTGGAGGAAGATATTCTACAGTTAAGGTCTCAGCAAATACACTTTATTTTTATAGAACACATCACTACTCACCATGGCACAACCAAACTCTCTCTAAATTCGTACCTTTCATTCACCTTTTCTTACTGCCATTGTACTTTTGAGGAGCTGACCAATGTGCAGTACCCTCACCAGAAACACCAGGTCACCTGATCCTGACCCACTCCACCACTTTAATCAATATCCGATAGAAATGTTTTATTCCTCTTCACCTATTAATAGTCCATCTCATCTTCTGCTGATACCTCTTCATGCATTCCCTCATTTCCCCCAGATTCTTCTTTTGTTTTAATAAGCCACAAAGGAACTAAACAAATTTAAACACCGGCATAGGATCCATTGACAATTCAAATCGTGATTTCTATCCAGCATTTCTGGACCCACAATCTCTTTATCACTTTCTTAGTTATCACCTTTACTGGATCTCATATACATACTTACTTTCTATCTTGGTCCTCCAATGGATCTTTTATAAGTCGTACTGAGGAGAAAGAGAGTTAGCATTTCTAGTCCGATCAACTCCATTACCAGAGCAACCAATTGACTACGCATTGAGGACTAGGAATCGGTAGCCAAGTTCAAGTGTGTTTATTACAAATTAGTAATTCAGTTCAAATAAATTACTCTTAAGACCATACTGTAGAGGTACAAGATAACAACAGGAAGGCCAAGCCTCATGGACAAGAATTAAACAACCAAGGAGCTCAGTTGCTACAATACAAAAATAATAATCTCAATTGGTCTTTTCTGTACATTAGCAAAATAAGTTTTGGACTTCCAGTCTAGCAACGGTGGAACCGCACACTGTGCAGTTGCACCTGGAGATTTCGATCTATTTTGCTAAATTGTCTGTTTTGCTCGTGTAGAAGGCCTTACAGATCAACAGAAGGTTTGCAGTGGATCTGTGCTGAAGGAGAAAGCCGGTGAAGCTCCTTGGGGATCAAATAAGCCACTTCATGAATGCAGTGACGTCAGATGGGTGACAGACCACCATGGAGGGAGGGTTTTGGGAGGAAAGTTTTGATTTAGACCAAGAGAAGGAGCTGTACTTAAGTAATCTGGGTTTCTAGTCACTTCACATAGTTTTTAAAGGAGATGCCTGACAGGTTCATGATGTTGAATAATGTCTGAAACTGAGGTGCAAGTGTTTTGCATTGGGAAGGACAGTCTCACTCTTGGTTTGATCATGATGTGCTGGTCGTTTCTTTTATGCCAGGGTGTCTGGAATGTGTCTCTAGTTCTAATGGTATGCAACACCCTAGGCAGTCTATTGGTTCAAAACATCTAACAACTCATCATAGCAACATTATTGTAAACACTCAGTGCAGTAACAACATGACTGTATAAAACATCTCTAAATTTTATTTAAATTATTATAAAAAGAATGATGGACTCATTATATATACAGTACAACATGATTCCAAATTGACACGAAAGTTATACGACAAAAATTAAAACAATTACAAAAAAAGCTATAATTGATACCCAATACATAAATCACTACAAACATAGATACAAATATACATAATAAATAGAGGTGGCTGTGAGATTAATCTTCTCAAACACGCTTTTCGACGCTAAAAGCGTCTTCGTCAGGAGAGCCACACTTTGGTCCTAAAAAATAAAAGACGTATAAACATACCAAACTAAAATACACTGAGTTTAGGATAATATACTTCTATATATATAATGCCTGTTTTACCATAAAGACTTCCAAACAACAAATTCATAGATACATCACTGGTGTGCCTTCAACCTGTGCAGAGAAAAAGAAATTTGTGGCACACAATGTTCAATAAAGTTTGATGATCCCCAGATAAAAACTAAAGAAAAACAAGCTTGGCTAAAGTAAGCCCAAGTGTAAGAAAAATAAAAATTGTGGTGAAACCAAAGAGAAGAACAGCTCAGTTACAATGAAACACAGAGCTTACTTCCTATATCAGAATGAAAAGGGTAAAACAGATCTGGGAACTGATGTCCAGAGGTGTCAGCAGGCTGCCTAAATGATGAAAAAAAGGGGGAACAGACCGGTGTCTATATGTTAGAAGGATGATTACTCTAGAGTATTCTCAAGCGTAAATAGGTGGCCATATCGATATATGCTTACGTACTGTGGGGCATATTATCAAGAACGGCGTTAAAAATTATCGCAGTTTTAGCGGCAGAAAACGGCCGCTAAAGCGGCGATAATGGGCTTGATAATATGCCCTTGAGAATTCCAATAGAAGTCCATGTTCTGGTGTGAACATGGGCTTCTATTGGAATTCTCCAGGGCATATTATCAAGCCCATTATCGTTGCTTTAGGGGCAGTTTTCTGCCGCTAAATCGGCAATAATTTTAACGCCGTCCTTGATAATATGCCCCTGTGTATTTCAAGATGTAGCTTAAATGAAGATGATTTGCATTCCTCCAATTAAATGAAATATAAATCTGCGAAATAGAATATTATATAACACGGGGGTGATTAACTCATACTTCAGCTATATGTCTCTAGTACTTCCAGATAATCAACAGGGTAAAAAAGGTGCGGACAAATTTAAAGAGCGCAAGGAGATGGGGTCACAATTGTCAACGATCCCCATTTATTTATTTATTTGTGGGGTTGTAACAGTCTAAACATGCTACAAGACAGCAATAGGCAGCATCTGAGCACCTTAGGGCATCATCCATTGAGTGTATAGTTGCTGCCTCAGTGCTATTTCCCTCGCAAGGACCTTCATAGAAAGGAGAGGTGCATGATGAGAGTTGGATAATTCATCATGGTCAGTGTTGGGTTTTGAGGACATGCTTCACCTGCTGTGACATGTCCTGCATTTTCTTACCTTTCCAGACAAGGTTGATGCTGTCAGTGCCACACAGTGCCCTCCTACTGAGACTATGGAAATATGTATTTGGGCTTACCAGAGTGGGGTGTGGCATGCCTGTAATGCATAAAAATGTGGCACCTCACTTGCAATGCTTCACCTGCAGCATTAGGCATTCTGCCTTGCTTACCTGGATTTCCTCAAACATATTTCTCACTTAATAGCCAGTCCCGATTCCATTACTACCCTATTAAATCCCTCAACTTACCTACTCACCACTTCTCTGTCAAATTTACTCGCTATCAATCCGGTCACTCAAGGGTTTGACCAGGAGCTAATGTAAATGCTTTCATGCCACTCTCTGTACACACTCCAGTCTCCATGTGGCCTAAAAGCCTGTTGCTTGGAGCTACCCACCAGAAGTCAGTGCCCAACACTCTGGTTCTCTTCACCTAAAGTTCTCGCTGGATGGTAATCACCTGACATTGACACATACGTGGGCGTTTCCGTGCTTACTGAATTCACACACACTTTCTACTCCACCCCTAGTTGTCTCCGCTCGTCCACCCAAGAGAAGTTTTCTGTGCCTAGAGTCAGACTATCGCAAATGGGTGGCTGTTCGTTTGCATATCTTGGTCTGTCCTCATGGAATTCCCTTCTGACATCTATTCGGAATGAAACGGTGTATGTCCAATTCCGTAAATCCTTAAAAACCTGGCTTTTTAATCAATAATCTTTAAGCTGGCATCTATTCCATGGCCTGGCCGGCGCCAGGAAATCCTTTTTGGGTAGCTGTTGTGCCTTATAAATTAAATTATAATAATATAATAATAGCTTACAGGTTTTCAAGGAAATAGTAATATAGATGCAAATATAAGTACTCTTACAACCCACCAATGAATATAATTTCTTTGTAAGGAAATATTGGTTTGAAACACTCGTCTCATCAGCTTAAAATTACCTTTTTTTTACACTGGCATTAGGGACAATTTAGAGCTACACTGAGAGCATCTTTCTTCGGTTCTCCTTGCAGTTATGCATGGACAGTGCCTAAAAACTACTAGTTGCTTACTTACCAGTATAGATAAATCTACACTTTTTTTTGTGTGTAAATTCTTTTTTATTGGCATTTTATTATATATTTATCACAGACACTGTATATGATTATTAACCATACATAGTAAGATCTCTGGAGATGATACGACGACACACAGTAATGCATGCAAACATTGTCATTAATTGTAATAATATTACGGCATCTGTTTCTGGAAAGTGTGTGTATCGCAGTATTCATGGGCGTCTGCAGAAATTTTTCCAGGGGGGGGCAACATTTTTACTTCATCACCATCCTCCGACATGATTGAGCACAAGTATTAAATAAACAAATAAAAAAATCTAATAAGACAAAGAGCTTAAATAAACAAAGAAACCCATGGGGTGGGAGAAAAATCATGTGAGGCTTCACAGCAGATTACCTGGCAACCACAATGAAACAGAGGAAAAAACAAACAAGCATTGGCATAGCCAATAGGTCTAGCCTTTGGGACCTTATAAGTGTTTAGCCATGCAACACTTGAAGTTGTTGCACCAAGGATATTGTACTAGACAACTAAACACTTATAAGGTCCCAAAGGGGAGACCTATTGGCTATGTCAATGCTGGGTTTTTTTAAAATGACAAGCAGTGCTATATGGCTCCGGCTGCCACTTAGTCCACCACATCCCACGTAGATGCTGCAGCCATCTTTGAATTGTTTTAAAGCCAATTCAAAAGGTGTCACCAGTGTATGTGAATCCCTATCTCAACTGTGAGACTGCTCTCCTGCTTCCCAATTCTATTAAATACAAATGATGTAAAAAGAACATCCCTTTCTGAGCTGCACAGCTCATCCTACCCACGTTTCATGTGCAGATTTGAAATACTGATGGTTTGGGCTTCCCGGAATTCAACTGGTTGAGAGGTAGACAGGTGTAATGAGGTAGAGAGAGAGAGAGAGGTGTAGAGAGACAGAGGTAGAGAGAAGTAGAGAGAGAGGTAGAGAGAGAGAAAGGTAGAGAGGTAGAAAGAGGTAGAGGTAGGGAGAGAGAGAGGTAGAGAGAGAGGTAGAGGTGTAAAGGTAGAGAGAGAGGTATAGTGATAGAGGGAGAGGTAGAGAGGGAGAGGTAGAGAGAGAGAGGTAGAGAGAGAGAGGTAGAGAGGTAGAGGTAGAGAGGTAGAGGTAGAGAGAGAGTGGGAGAGGTAGAGAGGGTGAGAGAGGTAAAGAGATAAAGAGGTAGAGAGAGAGAGGTAGAGAGAGAGAGAGAGGAAGAGAGAGAGGTAGAGAGAAAGGTAGAGAGAGAGGTAGAGATGGATAGAGAGGGGTAGAGAGGGGTAGAGTGAGAGGTAGAGAGAGGTAGAGGTAGAGAGAGAGAGAGGTAGAGGTAGGGAGAGAGAGAGAGAGACAGAGGTAGAGGTAGAGAGGTAGAGAGAGAAATAGGGGAGGTAGAGAGAGAGAGGTAGAGAGAGAGAGAGAGAGAGAGAGAGAGAGCAGTAGAGAGAGAGAGAGAGAGAGGTAGAGAGAGACGTACAGGTAGAGCGAGAGAGAGAGAGAGAGTGGTAGAGAGAGAGAGAGGTAGAGAGAGAGAGGGGTAGAGTACTAGAGGTAGAGAGAGAGGTAGAGAGAGGTAGAGAGAGAGAGAGGTAGAGGTAGAGGTAGGGAGAGAGAGAGAGATAGAGGGGGAAAGGGAGACAGGTAGAGGTAGAGGTAGAGAGGTAGAGAGTGGTAGAGGGAGAGGTAGAGAGGGAGAGAGAGAGAGGTAGAGAGAGAGAGAGAGAGAGAGGTAGAGAGGGAGAGGAAGAGGGAGAGGAAGAGAGAGAGAGGTCGAGAGAGAGAGGTAGAGGTAGAGAGGTAGTGGTAGAGAGGTAGAGAGAGAGAGAGGTGGAGAGAGAGAGGTGGAGAGAGAGAGGTAGAGAGAGAGGTAGAGAGAGAGGTAGAGAGAGAGGTAGAGAGAGAGGTAGAGGTAGAGAGAGAGAGGTAGAGAGAGACAGAGGTAGAGAGAGAGAGATAGCGAGAGGTAGAGAGGTGTAGAGAGGTAGGTAGAGGTAGAGGTAAAGAGAGACAGAGAGAGGGACGTAGAGAGAGAGGTAGAGAGAGAGGTAGAGAGAGAGAGCTAGAGAGAGAGGTAGAGGTAGAGAGGTAGTGGTAGAGTGGTGGAGAGAGAGAGGTAGAGAGAGAGAGGTAGAGAGAGAGAGGTAGAGAGAGGTAGAGAGAGAGAGAGAGGGAGAGGTAGAGAGGGAGAGGTAGAGAGGGAGAGGTAGAGAGGGAGAGGTAGAGAGGGAGAGGTAGAGAGGGAGAGGTAGAGAGAGAGAGGTAGAGAGGTAGAGAGAGAGAGATAGCGAGAGGTAGAGAGGTGTAGAGAGGTGTAGAGAGAGAGGTAGAGGTAAAGAGAGACATAGAGAGAGAGACGTAGAGAGAGAGGTAGAGAGAGGTAGAGAGAGAGAGAGGTAGAGAGGTAGAGAGAGAGGTAGAGAGAGAGACCCCGCTTGGCGCTACAAAATTAGATAGCGGTGCCTAAATTGCAATTTGTAAAAGGAAACGGAATTTTTTAAAAAACGACCGATTTATTTTAATGTTGATTGTAATAATATGCTGACAGTGTTTTAACCTAAATAAGAAGGAATTAGGTTGTGTATTTCTCTGAGGCACACTGCAATAATCTCGCATACCTGCAAACACCAAAGCCACGATAGTTGAAAATCCTACCTAAGCCTGCACGCTCGGCAGCCAATCCCGGTGTGTGGAGGGCGGGGCTGAGGCAGGACATACTGGAAAGCGAGCGGTTAGCGCTCTAGACTCTGACACTTCCTGGGCTATTTAGCCCCTCGTCGGCCCTAGCGCGCAGCGTTGGCGCGCAGTGTGGCGCCTACTCCTGCGCCTAAGACGAGCCGAAGACCAGCCCGTCTGCGCCCGTCCGCGACAGGACGGGGCCAAGGGGCTGGAGATTATGGCGCTACCATCACATGTCCTAGAAACATCGTCCACTACACGAATATCATATACTTCGCAGGTATTGCTTGCGATTCGTGTTGATATGTCCTATGCCTGTACTTTTTGTATTGATACCCCGGCTGAAGGTCCTTTTTCCTGTTACAGATGCTATAGACAGTTTGATCTTGATATGAACTGGAACAGGCATTCACAGGTAGCTGAGGTCATACCAGCAAGAAAACTAGATTGTGTTCCTATTAATATACAGGCAGATAACTCCATTAGTTGGAGTAAAAATCTACTCTGTAATACCCGATCTTTAGTGAAGCATTCTACACAGATATGGGATCTTGTACTGACTGAGGAGCCAGACCTCTGTTTTTTGACAGAAACCTGGCTTAAGCCCCATTTGGTTCCAGCAATCACACTTAGTGTCCCATTAGGATATAAGATTGCCAGGGTTGACCGCTTAAAGAAAACTGGAGGGGGGGTGGCAATTGTTTATAAAGAGGAATTGAACTTAACTATACTGGAGGAAGTTAGTAATCCTCAAATGGAACTACTCATTTTTAAACTTAGTCCTAATCCCAGAGATCAAAGGAAGGGTGCATTGTTGTATAGACCACCAGGTCCGATTGGGACTTTTCCAGTCGTGCTAATAGAGGCTTTAGCACCATTTGTACAAGATAATCAGGATTTCCTCTTGGTAGGGGATTTTAATGTCCATAGTGAGTTAGAGGACTGTATGGAGGCAAGAACTCTCCTAATGGACCTAGACTCCCTAGGGCTGAAAAAGATCAATGACGGCCCCACTCATGAGGCAGGCCATACGTTGGATCTGGTAATGTCCAACTCACCTTTAATCAAATGTATGCCGCCTGAACAAGTAGACTGGACAGATCATTTTATCTTAAAGTTCCACACTGCTACTAACAATAAACCTCAAAAGCGGAGTACTCTGGCTACTAAAAGGAGGCCCTGGCATAAACTAACGGTGGAAGCCTTTAGAGATCAGTATAAAGCTCCCCTGTATGGACTCACTCCAGGAGATATAACAACAGAATTGTACAGGTTTGACGAGGCAGTTAAGGATGCATTAAATAATACTATCCCCCAGAAAATCTATAAACCCCGCCCAGCTACAAAGCAAGAAATCTGGTTTTCTGAAGATTTAAGATCCCTGAAACAAAAGACAAGAAAATTGGAAAAATTATGGAGACGGTCTAGAAAGCAGGAGGATAAAACACTCTATAAATCCTCTTCTAAATTGTACCATAAAGCCATCAGGACTGCGCGGAAAAACCATATTGCTGCACAACTCATAGAGGCAGGGAAAGATTCCAGAGTTTTGTACAACATCCTACAAACCTTTACCAGACCAGCAGCCTGTGAGACTGTGGAGGTAGCCACTCAAGAGCTGTGCAATGAGATTTCTACCTTCTTCATGGAGAAGATAGAGGCTATTTATGAGAAGATAATGGCCTCAAAGACGGCTGTGGGAATAAATAATAACAACATATCCCAGTCGAGTGTACTATCAGGACCACCTACTCAATGCCTCTCTAGCTTCCCTCCTATCTCGTTGGAGGAGGTAATCTCACTGATTGCACAGATCAAGAGTGGAAGTCCCTATGATAGCATTCCTGCCCATATCCTGCCTAAGCTGGTAGAAGTCCTTGGACCAGAAATCCAGAACTTGATTAATCTTTCCCTCTGTACAGCGCAGGTTCCTATGGACTGGAAGAGGGCGCTAGTAAGGCCACTGAGGAAGAATACCACCATCCCCTGGACGGAGTTGGCGAATTTAAGACCCATCTCTCTTCTCCCCTTTTTGGGGAAGATTATAGAGAAATATGTAAACCGCCACCTATCCAGCTACATTGAGCTAGTAGGCGGTCTGGATCCTTCTCAGTCGGGATTTAGACCAAGACACAGCACCGAGACCACCTTGCTGTCAGTCGCAGACGATCTACGCATGTTCCAGGATAAAGGTTATTCTGTTATCCTGGTTCTGCTGGATCTGTCTGCGGCGTTTGACACCGTGTCATATGACATCATGACAGCCAGGCTAGTTAACATCGGCCTGGAAGGCAAGGCGTTGTCATGGCTGAGGAGTTTCCTGACAGGCCGTACCCAAAGGGTCACCCTGGGCGATTATCGGTCAGAGGAGTTGGAGATCTCTAAGGGGGTGCCACAGGGCTCTTGTTTGAGCCCTACTCTGTTTAATATCTATGTGGCCCCCCTAGCTAACATCATGAGATCGTATGGATTTATTCCAGTGTCATATGCAGATGACACCCAACTCCTCTTTCCGTTTAAAACTCTTACGGTGGAGGTCAGGAACTCCTTTGCCCAGGGGATGAAGGCGGTGGCAAACTGGATGGCATCAAACCTCCTGCAGTGTAATGTTGCAAAAACGGAGGTGATGCTGTTCGGTGAGGCCAAACTTCTATGGACCCCAGACTGGTGGCCTCAAGATCTTGGCCCGGCTCCAGAACCCAAGCAGGTGGTGAAAAACCTTGGCGTCCGACTTGATCAGGAGCTTTCATTAAAACATCATAGCAATCAAGTGGTGGGCTCCTGCTTTCATATCATCGGGATGCTAAGAAAGGTCTTCCCTCTACTACCTGACTCTACTAGGAGAACCTTGGTGCAGGCCCTAGTATTGAGTCGTTTGGACTACTGCAATGGGTTGTTGTTGTCAACAAATGAAGCGGTAATCTCTAGACTTCAGGTAGTCCAGAATACTGCTGCCCGTCTGGTCCTGAACAAGCCCCCTCGTACCCCCTCTAAACCCCTTTTGGAGAAGTTGCATTGGTTACCCATCAAACAGAGGGTGAAGTTTAAGATCTGCTGCACAATGCATAAGTGTCTACAGGGAAATGGTCCAGCATATCTGATTAATAAATTCTCCTGGTATACACCGACACGTTCTTTGAGATCCAGTGAGCAGGCATTGTTACAGGTTCCAAAATTTAGCAAAGTGAGACAAGGGGGAAGATCTCTTACGGTTGCTGGTCCAACTTTGTGGAACAGCCTCCCACTGTATTTGAGACAGTGCAAGGATCACCTTCCTTTTAGGAAGCAATTAAAGACATTCCTTTTCCAAAATTGACTTATGTTTATGGTTAGGGTCCGCTAGTTGCTTTTTGGCTGCCAAAGGCGCGGAGATACTCCTTCGGGAAGTGATCCTAGCGCGGTACAAACACGCAAATAAGAGGTAGAGAGGGAGAGGTAGAGAGGGAGAGGTAGAGAGGGAGAGGTAGAGAGAGAGAGGTAGAGAGGGAGAGGGAGAGGTAGAGAGAGCGAGATAGCGAGAGGTAGAGAGGTGTAGAGAGGTGTAGAGAGAGAGGTAGAGGTAAAGAGAGACATAGAGAGAGAGACGTAGAGAGAGAGGTAGAGAGAGGTAGAGAGGTAGAGAGAGAGGTAGAGAGAGAGAGGTAGAGAGGGAGAGGTAGAGAGTAAGAGGTAGAGAGGGAGAGGTAGAGAGAGAGAGGTAGAGAGGGAGAGGGAGAGGTAGAGGTAGAGAGAGAGAGATAGAGAGAGAGAGATAGCGAGAGGTAGAGAGGTGTAGAGAGGTGTAGAGAGAGAGGTAGAGGTAAAGAGAGACATAGAGAGAGAGACGTAGAGAGAGAGGTAGAGAGAGGTAGAGAGAGAGAGGTAGAGAGGTAGAGAGAGAGGTAGAGAGGTAGAGAGGGAGAGGTAGAGAGGGAGAGGTAGAGAGGGAGAGGTAGAGAGGGAGAGGTAGAGAGAGAGGTAGAGAGGGAGAGGTAGAGGTAGAGGTAGAGAGAGAGAGGTAGAGAGAGAGAGATAGCGAGAGGTAGAGAGGTGTAGAGAGGTGTAGAGAGAGAGGTAGAGGTAAAGAGAGACATAGAGAGAGAGACGTAGAGAGAGAGGTAGAGAGAGGTAGAGAGAGAGAGGTAGAGAGGTAGAGAGAGAGGTAGAGAGGGAGAGGTAGAGAGGGAGAGGTAGAGAGGGAGAGGTAGAGAGGGAGAGGTAGAGAGGGAGAGGTAGAGGTAGAGAGGGAGAGGTAGAGGTAGAGAGAGAGAGAGGTAGAGAGAGAGAGATAGCGAGAGGTAGAGAGGTGTAGAGAGGTGTAGAGAGAGAGGTAGAGGTCAAGAGAGACATAGAGAGAGAGACGTAGAGAGAGAGGTAGAGAGAGGTAGAGAGATAGAGGTAGAGAGGTAGAGAGAGAGGTAGAGAGAGAGAGGTAGAGAGGTAGATTGGAGATCCTAGCATTTCCAGAGCATTAAAGGCACTACTAATTTGTAACGTCATTCCTTTCACTGCACATCCTGCTTTATCTAAATAACTAGGGCCCTCAAATACAAAAGGATGTTGTGGTCATAAAGCTTACAATTTGCAGCATCACAGTGGTTGCTACTGCAAAACCCCTTTTTAGAGTTGTGTATAACCTTCATGATTGACCAAAGGGGTTCTGCATCTTACTTCATATTGGAATTTGGAGGGGCAGTGGAAAGGGTGCTATCTTCAAATTGCAATTTACAATGACATATATCAATGGTTTTCAAACGCAATGGCAGTTGCAAACCGTTGATCTGATACCAACACTGAGCTGCAGTTGGTACATGATTCAGAAAAGAAAAGTTGTCCCTGTGGAACAGCTTTCCCTTCGTGAATCATGGCAGGCGACAGTGAGTACAGACAGTGGTCCAGGGGCTACACTCGATACTGCAATGAACATGAGGGACTGCCCCTTTGGAGCTCAAGGCGTAAACTCTTTAATCCATCTCATATGCAGACCCTTCTGTAATACTAGTGCTTATGGTGCAAAAAACAGGCATATCGTGTGTGGTGCAGACACTTCTGTTCAGTTTTAACTCTTTTTCAGTTGTCAACAAAATATTTTAATTCATATTTTGGTTTCCATTGTTAACTGTTTTTTAATATATCCATTATTTTATTTTAGAAATAATGGATATATTAAAAAACGTATAACAACAGTTAACAATGGAAACCAAAATATGAATTAAAACTGATTATTACCATGGAAAAGAAATTGATGAAACTTTAATGTTCGCTGAAAAGTGCACACATCCATCGGAACAGAAGTGTCTGCACCACACACGATAGGGTATACGAAAGGGCACCTAAAGAGTAGGTACCAGGATGTAGTAGCACCAACAAAAGAAAGGAATATAGCTTGAGTATGAATAAATCACGAGTGCACAGAAGGACTTTCAAATTGATCTTGCAAAAAACAGGCAGACACACCCATTGCATTTCTGGGCGAATTGTGTAATTCGGTGCTGGCGTTAATGGGGCTTTGATGGTTTTCACCCCTTCCTAGGGCCCCTGGCTGCAGCTCTACTCTTCCTTAGCTTGAAAAATGTGCCCCCCCCTCAATTTGACTCTAGGTGCGCCTCTGCTTCAAGCTGTGGGAGCAGCCAGGCCCGGACCTTCTCTCTTGCCCATCAGCAGGACCGTCATTGTAAGCGCTTTCTCACGCTTTTAAAATTGACGGCCCTGCAGACAAACACCACTGTGGGGGCTGTCAATAGCGACGGACCGGTGTTCCGGGGGGGCAAGTGCCCCCCCTTGCCCTCCCCTGCGGACGCCGCATCAAAGATGCTGATGTATGAGGACACGACTTAGTGTATCTGAATAGGGGATATAACACTACTACAGGGGTAACTACAACTGGGATTCACTGTATGGGAGAGGTCACTGTGTGAGGAGCAGAAAGGGCTATAGGTTCTGGTTTCTTCTTGGGTTGTGCGATCTAGTTTCAGGAGGGAGTGACTAATATTAAGTGTGAGGATTATTATTTATGTTTGATTGGTGGTCGCGCTCTGCAGGTGAGTAATCACCTGGGGAGTTCTCTGTGCAATGTCCATGCGCGTAACCTCACATTTTGCCGGAGAAAGGGATAGAGTGGTCTGTGCAGGTGATGTGGTTGTTGCTTCCTGTTTAAAGGTGTGGAGTAGTGTCGCCCATTGCATAGATGTATTGTGCTTTCGAATGCCTCGGATTTCTTCATGCCTTAGCACCTCTTCTTCCGATGCTCCCCATTTATTAACTGCCTCCTCCAGGCCGCCATCGGTGGTCCTGCCTTTGTCCTCCAATGCATCACTATACTTCTTTTGGCTAATAGGATAGCCATGGATGCAAACCATATCTCCACCTTTTGGTTTTTCTGACACCTGGCTATCCCCAGTGCACAGGCCTCCCATGTGTTCATGTCTGTGAGCCCCGACACCTCGAGCAGTGTGGTATGTATCGTGGTCCAATACATCTGGTGTACTGGACAGCTCCAGAATATATGAAGAAATGATGCTCTGGGTTCAGGGCACCTAGGGCAGGTGTATTGTGTGTTTGGATACTAGCGTTGGAGCGTGTCAGCTGTCAGATATGCGCGGTGCAGTATGAGATATTGTATGTTTTTGTAGCGATAGTTACGGGACACTTTTTTAGGAAATTCTAGTGCTTGTTCTAATTCGTGATCCTGAAAGGGGCGCTGGAACTCTGCCTCTCATTTTTCATGGAGCGGGGTAAGGGGGATAGCGCCCAGTGCTTGGTTTGCCTTATATAGCCATGTCACTAAGTGTCGTCCGGGTCCCATCTGCAGGTTTGCATGCAGGACAAGGTGTGTGGGTGGTTCTGTGTCTACTTTATGCCAAATACAGCATCAATCATCCAGCAGCTGCCTATGTGTGAGAAATTGCCCCTTTAGAAGGTCCGTGTCAGCTGCAAGTGCTGCAAATGTCTGCAATTGGCCATTTGCAAATAGGGACCCTGCTTCTGTGATTAAGTGTTCGGTCCACACGTGCAGCGTGTGCGCTGTATAGTGAGCTCGGCCTCTGGGAAAACCTACCAGGGGTTGCAGAGGGGAATACATGGGAGCCTTACGTGTCATCCCATGCACTCTTTTCATAAATGTGCACACTACTGTCAATTGGAGTGGGTTATCCTGTATGGGTTTGGCTCCTGGTAGCAGCGTGCAGTAAATTATTGGGGCTGATATTGGTCCCTCGTTTGTGTGGGTTTCTCCCATTGTGCAGCCGTCTGTCCATTGTGACATCCATTGCAGTTGGGCCGCAAGGAAATATGCCTCGAAGGAGGGGGCACCCAGTCCCCCTTGATCCATTGCTAACTGTAGCTTTGCCAGGGCTATCTGCCTACCTCCCACCCCCAGTTGAGAGTACCTAGAAGGGTATCTAAATCTTGAAAAAAAGGAGGGGGTTCCACTGGAAGGTTAGTGAAGTAGTATAGCAATCGTGGGACCACAAAAATCTTTGCTGCCGCAATTTTCTCTATGGGAGCTAGTGGTAGAGTCTTCCAGAAATTTACAGAGGATCGTATACCTGCCAGTGCCCTGTGATGATTTCCCTCGTACATATCTTGCAACGTGTGGTACAGGCGCACTCCCACATATCGTACAACTTGGGCGCTCCTTGATATATCTATTCCTCCCAATTGCACTTGTCAGGGGTGAGGTTGTCTGACAGCGGGTATATTGTGGACTTTGCCCAACTAACTTTTAGGCCCGCTACAGACTGAAAGTCTAGCAGGGTAGCAAGTATCGGGGTGAGGTCCGAAGCAATGTCTCGGATGTAAATGAGCAGGTCGTCCGCTTATAATGAAACAGCATGGACCGTACCAGCAATTGGAATTCCCCATTGCTCACCTTCCTTGCGGAGACGAATCGCCAGTGGTTCCATTGCTATAGCGAACAGCAATGGGGAGAGTGGGCAGCCCTGTCTTGTGCCTTTTAATATTGGGAATGTTGACGACAAGTGATGACACAGCTTCACTCTGGAGGTTGGCTTGGTATATATGAGTTTGGTGTAGGCCAGTAGACGAGACCCTATTCCTATCCGCTGTAGAACCTGGAGGAGGTATGGCCAAAATAAAGTATCAAAGGCCTTTTCAAGATCCAGGATCAGGATGCCACATGGGGGAGATAATTCTGAACATGATCCTGGATATGAAACAGATGCCGAATGTTGTATGAGGTGTTTCTCCCCAGTACAAACCCACATTGGTCCGGGTGTATTATCGTTGGGAGAATTGTGGAGTATCTATCCGCTAATATTTCCCATCGATTTTATAATTTGCTGGTAGCAGCGTTATGGGTCGATATGAACCTACATTATAGGGGTCCCTGTCTGGTTTGAGGTAGACACTATTACTGATTCACACATAGATTGTGGAAGCTTGCCCTCCTCGAGTGGTGCCTGGTACAATTTTACCAGTTGAGGAACCAACTGTGTGGAAAAAGTGCAGAAGAATTCTAGTGGTAGCCAAGGCCAAGGCCTGAAGTGCCTGCGTGACGTCTGTCGCGGTTATATGCTCATCTAGGGTGCGACAAGCATTTTGTGTTATACAAGGGACAGGGGGCATGCTCAGGAATCTATTTAGAATTTTTGTGGCTACTGGGTGATGGGTGGCGTATAGTTGTGTGTAGTGCTGCTGAAATACTTCCATTATGGAAGCTTGTGCATGGACTAGGGTTCCTGCTGCATTGCGTATCTTTGTGATCGGTGGCATGGTAGTGTCTTGCTTCACAAGCCATGCTAGCCTGTTACCTGTTACCTTGTTTCTGAATCTTAACTACATGCGCTCTAAAGTTATATCTGCGAAGATCTGCGAGCACCGTTGCATACTCGGATTTACCGTAGCTTTCGCTACCTGGGTTGGTGTAGCCTCATCCCTATTTGCTGCTTGTGTCAGCGCAGCCACAGCACGTTCTTTTTCTACTATGCATCTATCGTATGGTTATACGTACTCCCGAGATGTGTTGGATGCACATGCCCCTAATTACTACTTTGAATGCATTCCATTCCATTGCCCGGGAGGTCGCTGTGTATGTATTTTTACTGAATTAGTTTTGTATAAGTGATATTTGAGTTTGCCTTACCACAGGGTCCTCCAGGCATTCCTTGGGCAAGCGCCAGGTGGGGACCAGTGGCTTGGGTGGTCGCCAAGCTAAGGTGATTGTGTGGGCATCAGGATCTGACAGGACTGACCCAAATATTTAAAGTCCTGTATCTTGGGCAGTATGGGCGGGGAGCACAGGAAACAGTTCAGGCAGACCTTAAGACCATGTGATATTGAGTGGAATAAGTATATTTGCATGTATTTGGAGCGCCATGCATCGGTTAGCGCCTAATGCGTTATCCATGCTGCAAAGCGCTTTGCGTGTGCTATTGCTGGGGAGGCCGGATGTGGTGGGTAGGATCTATCCAGGTGGATGTTTTGTACACAGTTGTAATCCCCACCTAGTATCCATGATGGCTGGGTGTGCAAGCTTAATGGGTGCGAAAGTACGTCCCAAAATTTGCCCTGGTCTACGTTTGGTGCATAAATACTTCCCAGCATTATGGGTTGACCATCAAGAAGCCCTTGTAATAATGCATAGCAGCACTCTGTAGCTATTGTTCTGGACAATTCTTGGATTGTCTCAGCCAAATAAGTGTCCCTCACGCGTAGGCCGAGTATGTTGTAGCACAGAATATCCCGCACCAAATCTTGCGCAGCTTTTCTAGTTCCCCGGCCACTAGGTGAGTTTCTTGCAGCAGTGCAATTTGCGCATTCTGCCGCTTTATGTATGCATATACTTTGTTCCGCTTACGTGTTCTGTGCATACCTCGCAAGTTCAGTGTGAGGAGGGTGATGTTACCCTTATATGCCATTGGGTATGTGGGGTGACTGGGGAGAGATATTACAGCAGAGTTCGGAACCATGCTGTGGGCCACCACCCTCTTTTTGCCTGATCCTGGTGCCCTGGTTGAGCTGTAGCGCCTCATCTGCATGCGTATAAATATTCAGTGTAGCAATGAATGACATGATAGGGAATAACAACTGGGGTAGGATGCAATACCAATGCCGGGGACCTATCGCAACTGGTGATATGTCCAAATGTAGCTGAGTGTTAGAAAAGAACTCTAATGGAACGTGGGGGTGGTGGCGTGTGTCTGTGGGGCGGCTCCACACAGTGGCACTTGTAGGATCATCGCGCGCCTAGAAGCCTAGTGGAGATCTTACGCTGGTTGAGCGACTTTATCTGTCACATATCTCAAGATATTGATATTACAGGTCGGCTTATAGAATTGCACAGTTTGCACAATCTGCTATCACCTGATTAGATCAGTGTATCAGCAGTCTGTTGTGTGACCAGTGGTGGGGTTACGGAAGCCATCCGTGATATCATCCCTTCGCTTCCCCCCTCCTCCCCCAATGAGAAAATGTGCGGACCTCCGTCTGTGTCTGTTACAGGCGAGGGCGGTCGTAGTTATGCTGTGGCTTGTAGGGCTTTCCAGCGTTCATTTATGATTTGCTTCAAGTCCGGGGAGCCCATGGATTGATTATGGAGTTCTGGGTTGAGTCGCCTGTTTTGCCATTTTGGGCGGCATCTGTTGCTACGCTGTGTCATTGGGCGCCTGGTATATTCTATGTTCACGCTGGGGTGGTTTTGACAATGTTGATCCGCCCAGTCGTGGGCTTCCTCCGTGTCTGTGAAGAAGATGGTAGTTCAGTCATGCATCATTTTGAGGCGGGCTGGAAACAATGGGGAGTACTGAATTCCGTCTTGCTGAAGCTGGCGCTTCATTTATAGGAACAAGGAGCGTTGTCGTTGCACCCTCGAGAGTAATCCGGGAAGAGCATTATTTGTTTGTTCTCAACCTGAATAGGGCCATATTGCCTGGCTGCCCTGAGCATTGCACCCCGGTTTCTGTGGTGTAGGAACTTTGCAAGCATCGGGCGTTGTGGGGACCCCGGTGGAGAGTTTTGGGCCGGTACCCTGTGCGTCTTTTCTAAGGAAAAGAATGCTGAATAGTCACTGGCAGGCATGAATGACTTAGTCCATGTCTCTATGTAAGTGACCGGGTCTGTGCCTTCAATGCCCTCTGGAAGTCCCAGGACCCGGATATTACAGCTCCTCAAGCGTCCTTTGAGGTCATCTATGCACTCCTCCATAGTTGTCATCCGGCCCGATAGTGTCTGCACAGTGAGAGAGCGCCATGTTATTTTGAAATTGTGTAGGGGTGCATTGTAATCCCAAGTAGTCAGCACCCACATATTTAGCGGACCTTTACTAATGTAGTTTAGAAATGTAATGGTAGGCCGGGGATCAGTGCAATCTGAAGTGGTGTGTTTATTAATCATAGATTAATGTAGTGCCTTAACCTGAAAATGTGATGTTGCATAATGTAGAGAAAATCTTATGTGAAATGTCGTGTTAGCAATGATGTGCCTTAATGAAATGATATATGTGTTTATTAACAAGTGGAATAAAAATAGAGTTTAATGTGAAAGATATTCCTTGTAGAATTTATTTGAAAGTGATGAGATGTAATGTAATGTTGTGTTATAAATATGTTTAAAGGTGCAAAGGCCTGGGACATGCTGGAGCCAGTAGAGGCCTAACTGTATTTTTCCCTTGGTTAGCCTTAGTCGGAAAGAAATGATTTATTTTGCCTGGGAAAGGCTGTCGTCAGCAAATATTAAAATTGTAATTCCGAATGTTGCAAGGATGGTCTCACGTATTTTAGCTTGCAGGTGCAAGGCCACAAGGCTCCTTAGGTAGAAAAGTCCATTGTTTAGAAGTTAGGATAGTAGGCACGAATGCAGAGAGGCTGCCAAAGAATTTGCGAGAGCAACATTCAGCGGAGAAGGTGCCTGGGACCCAAGGACACTCCAACGGATGCTGGATGGAGAGGTGCCATAGTGGAAAACTCCGTGGAGCTACAACTGCCAGAGGGGCGTGTCTGAAGGCGTGTCAACTGTTTTTGGGGTTTTGTATTAGGTACAGCAACCGAGGGTGGAGAGGCAGTCCGGAGCAAAGGCCAGAGGGTAGACAGCAGTTTTAGGAGTTAGGCTTGGGAAAGGCAAGATGTAGATAATGGTGAACTTGAGGCAAAGTAGGGTGTAGCAAGGAGCATCTTAGAACAAGCTCAGAAATTGAAGCGACCTATTAGGAAGTGAAAGACTTCTTAGGAAGTCTTCACAGCTGACACCTTTATTCTTGCTGGGTAAACCGTAAATTAGGGATGTCACCTTAGAGTTAGTGTAGGGACAGTCTAACCAGATTCTTTTCCTTTTTGTAAATGCAGTCCCGACTTTCGACATTGTCGGTAATAGTATGCTTAATGCTTCTGGAATTAACCTGGGTCTTTATTCTGATTCGTTTGAGGCTCTTGCGTAGAATTACTTTTGTATTAGTGCCAGTCTATTTCCTGAATCTCTTTTTTATTTTTTTATTTTTTTATTTATTTATTTATTTTCCTTTTTTTTTTATCCTCATCTGCCCGACACACGTCCCTTAGATGCAGAGAAAACCACCCGACCAGCTCACTGCCATTGGGAGCAATGCCCTGGAAATTGAGCCGCTACACACCTAGGCAGAAATTTTTATGAGTTGGTGGGAACAACCATGCATCTTGTAACGATATCTCAAGGCAGCTTCGTGCCAGTAAAGCCAGTATGTAAGTGTCGAAATCTGGGCAGACCACCATACTGAACCATTGAATGGGTGGGCTTAATCATCGGATATTTGGGGGGGAAAAAAAAAAGAAAAAACTCACTTCCACTCTGTCAAAAATTTCCAAAATGTGAGGTTCTGAACTCTACATGATCTTTTCAAGTCTACCTTGGAGGTTTCATAAAGTGAGGTTAGCCATGCTGAGTGAGTGGGAGGGGTGGTGTCCACCCAGTGCATGCATATCTGCCGTCTTGCCAACAGGATGGCATAGAATATAAAGGACCGTGCTGCCCCAGTGATGTTCTGGTCAAAACCAAGAATGACAAATGGTAAAGTTAAGGAAATGTTGGTCTTAATAATTGATTCCAAAGTTACTTTGACCTCCATCCAGTAAGTAGATATGTGGGGGCAGTCCCAGAACATGTGTATATCGGAGGCTGCTAACAGTTGGCATTTATTACAGCATTTCCCCTCTTGATATTTGGATAAACTTAAAGGGGTGAGATAAGCCCGATGTAAAGTAAACAGGTGGTTTCGTCTAAGCCAAGCGGGTTTAACCAATTTATACAGAAGGGAAAAGGATTCTGTCCACCAGTCCTCATCTAATGCCGCAATTTCTCTACCCCATAGCTCCATTGGGAGATGAAAGTCCCCATCTATCTCTTCCAGTATGGACCAATACCAAAGAGCCACCTCCTTACCTCCTATCTGTTTTTCGACTAGCTGTTGTTCTAGAGGACTAATTCTCCCGGTATTAGAGTCTTTCCTGATTAATTCTTTGGCCCAGCTACTAATTTGTGTGTATTTAAATCTTGACAATGTCGGCCCTACTTTCTCCCTAAGGACTTCCCACTGTATCAAGATGCCTCCATATAACAATTCACCCCATCTAGAAAGCCCAGCTATAATTAGGGGGGTTGCCAGAGAATCTTGCAGGCACAATGGAAGCCCAGGAGAGTCCCAAATTTGAGCGTGATTAGAGTAGTACGCCAACCCCACTCTACGTTTAATTTGTACCCATGACTTCAGTTGTGTTAGTAGAGTCTTCAGCCTCACCTTCTTGAAAAATTTTCGATCTCCAAACTTAAATAAAAACCCATCTAATGGGAGGTTTGCCCCTTCCAGCATTGCTTTAAATAGCTTCCCATTTGAAGTAAGATCTGGTGACTTCAAGAGCATTCTTGAGTGGGAAAGCTGGAATGCCCAGGAGTAGTACTGCAAGTCTGGGAGGGCCAATCCACCTTTTCCCTCCTCCTCCTCAGTTTTTTCCAAGCCAACCTCGTGGCTTTATAGCCCCATATGAAGGAATTTATTTCTTGTTGGCACTTAAGAAGTTGCTTAGAGTCAAATGCAAGGGGAATTGTGTTAAAAATAAAAGTCAGTTTCGGAAGGATAGACATCTTTACGATGTTCACTTTCCCAAAAATTGATAATCTAAGACCCACCCAGGATCTCAAAAGGGCCCTACACTCTCTGGCGACCAGGTCTAGGTTTGCTTTTGCTAAGGCTTCAATATCTTGTGTTATTTTAACTCTGAGGTAACGCATTGAACAGATTGAGGGTGTCACCCCAACACCCGGATTGGCAATATTCCATGTCATTAGCTCAGTCTTATCGGCATTGATGTCGTAGCCTGAAATACTTCCGAATTCCTTGGCCTTTTCGACCACTATGGGAAAAGCATTTGCTGGATCGCTGGTGTAGATTACAATATCATCAGCGTATAGCCCTACTTTCTTTTCCCATCCGCCGAATTTAAATGAAGAAATTCTTGAATCGTCCCTAAAAGATTGTGCAAATGGCTCAATGTATATGTTAAAAAGTGAAGGGGACAGGGGACACCCCTGTCTTGTTCCCCTGGTAATCAAAAAGGGCTGGGTACATACACCGTTGACCATAATGCTTGCACTAGGATTTGCATATAGGAGTCCAATTGATCCCCGAAAATTTGGACCGAATGCGAATTTCTTCATGGTTTCAGCTAGGTATGCCCAATTTACTCGATCGAACGCTTTGGTAGCGTCGAGGGTCATAATGGCCAAAGGAAGAGAGAACGTAGAGGCTATATCCACTGCCCCAATTAGGTCATACGTAAGGTCCGAGAGTTGTCGACCCTTTATGAAGCCCTTTTGGTCAGTGTGAATTATTGAGCCAACCTCACGCCCTAACCGGTTTGCCAACACAGCTGCAAAGAGCTTATAATCGCTGTTTAGAAGCGAGATTGGCCTATATGAGCCACACTTAGCTGGGTCTTTCCCGGGTTTCGGGATCAGGACAATAATCGCCTCGCCCCATGATTTAGGAGGGGTCACACCGTTTATTAAGATGTCGTTAAAAAGTCTTGTCAGCACCGAAACTATTCCGGGTGCTAGAACGCGTAGTAGTTCGCCAGGGAGACCATCAGGGCCAGTTGCCTTACCCCTCTTCACCTTGTTAATACTTTCCCTCACTTCTTCCTCTGAAATAGGCCTGTCAAGACGATCTCTTTGTTCAGAGCTAAGAATGGATAGAGTAATCTTCTCCAACCATCTGGATTTTGATATCGGGTCCTCCAAGGTCTCTTCCTTATATATTTGCTGGAAAAACTCCAAAAATGCTTCTCCAATATCTTTGATGGACGATCTTTCAAGTGTCTCGCCCTCTACAATGATATGCTTTATATGTTTTTTTGCCTGCTCAGATTTAGTTTTCCAAGCAAGGACCTTACCCGCGGACTCACCGTATTCAAAGTTGGAGAGCTTACTTACTTCCCATCTCAGTGCAACCCTCTCCTGAAGAATATTATCTAGCTTCTCTTTTAAGTCTTTACGCTGTTCTTGTTCCATGTTGGTCCCATTTCCGGAACCAATACGTTGGTCCAATGATGCTATATCTCTTTCGATATTGGCGATCTTTGCCCTATATATTTTCCCTCGATAAGAGGCCCTGTTAGTTATGTAACCTCTCAAATAGGCTTTATAGGCCTCCCATACTATATTTAACTGAGTAGAGTTTATGTTGGTATCCATGAAAAATTTTGTTTCTTGGATGAGGAGGTCAATTTCTTCATCCTCTAAGAGAATCGTGCGATCAAATGACCATAAAGTCTGAGAGGATTGCTGAGCCGATTGTAAAGAGAAAAATATAGCGGAGTGATCTGATAAGTGTGAGGGCAAATATGTTAAGTCCTTTAGGGGGTCTCTTAATGAGTAACTGAAAAGAGCGTAGTCAATTCTCGACTTGTGATTATATTTATAATTATGGTATGATACGCCGAGTGTCTCGCCAGCTCTCTCCCTCCATGGATCCGCCAATCCGAGCGCTGACATAACAACCCCCAATACCTGCCTGGATTTCTTATAGGTTAATGCCCTTGAGTTGGGGATTTATCTAGTTTTGGGTTAAGTACCAAATTAAAGTCTCCCATCCAAATTATTGGACCTTGAGTTGTTAGTAGGTGGCTCTGAATTTTATTCAGATATGAGGGATCATCCTGATTGGGACCGTAGTAGCCAACCAAATTATATGTATTGCCCTCTAGACTAACTTTAGCGTATAGCCACCTCCCACTAAAGTCCTCCTCATAGGCAAGAATCTGAGCTCTTATTTGCTTTTTGAAGATAATTAATATACCACGAATATTCGCATTGTGGTTAGTGCAAATAAAACAGTCTACCCATCTGATTTTGCTCAACATACCCCTCACTTCATGTTGAAGAAGATGTGTTTCCTGGATGACAATGACCTGCGCTGGAGAGTCCCTCAGATATTGCAATATTCTATATCTCCTACTCTTAACACGCAGGCCATTGACATTCCAGGACAAGAATTTTATTCCCATCAGCTAATGTCCATACCCTTACCCCAGCTCATTAGAAAATTACATCTCCCAATGCGGATTGAACAGAATAAAAATAAAAATGTATTTGATAGGAATTGTGAGTTTGGAACGGTGACTGAACGGTGAGGATATTTTATAGTTTTGCCCTTCCCCCCCCCCCCCCTCCCCTCCCTGGAAAACCCCCCTTAGTTAATCTGGCCGTTGGTGCCAGATTTGTCTCTCTAAGAAGTTCCCCTTGCCCAGGTCTGTTACATATGTGAAATATAGCCCGGCATACCTAGATAAATTCTTTTAGGGGAAACCGTCATAATTGTAGAGAATAGTAAAACTAGAGGTGGGTAGTTGTCACATAGCTTTCCAATCGGAGTTAGTGTTCTAATAATGTTTCCTTTTTATTTGTTTATATATATATATATATATATATATTTTTTTTTTAATTCTTCTCCTTTATATTTTATTTTTTTATTCTTTGTAGATTTAGACACCCTCTGTGAAAAATCCCTCTTCCCCACCCTCCCTTTTTTTTTAATATATTTTCTTTTATATATTTATTCTATTTTCCCCTTTTTTCCTTTTTTTTTTTTTCCTCCATATCGTTTATCTCTGTATCTCAGTGTCTCCTTACTATTTTACCTGAAATCTACCACTAGATGTTATCCTGTTGATGATCGCTAATAGATGTCAGAAGTTCATCTGCCTCCAATAGGGAGTGAATGTTATGCATTTTATTGTTATACATAACCCTCAGGAAGGCAGGAAACCTCATCTGGACAGTGGCTCCCAGAGCCCTAAACTTCTCCATTTTCTGGCCTAACTCCCATTGTCTATCAAGAGTAGTTTTCGATAGGTCAGATCTAACAACATACGAGAAGTCTGGAGCTTTTAGAGCTGTGGATTTAAGAGCTAAATTCAATATCTTCTCTTTAACCGAATAGGTTAGGAAGTTGACTAGGATCTTCCTCGGTTTAGTTCTCCCCTGTTTTAAACGGAACGGATCTCTGTGAGCTCGTTGAATGTCTTTTTCCAGATCTTCCACAGATTCCTCCAGATTCAGAGACTCTTTAAGAAGGGAAGCAACAAATTTTTTCATTTCACCCCCCTCTTTTCCTTCTGGAACTTTCAAGATTCTGATGTTATTCCTCCGTGAGTAATTCTCCAAAGATTCCACTCTCTCTTTTGTTGCATTTCCATCGCGCCTTAAGTAGTATATTTTCTCATTTGCAGAGTCTAATTTGGCTTTTAGTTCACTTACTGTGCTTTCAAGAGTATCTGTCCTCTCAGAGAGAAGATCTACTCTCTTATCAAGGGCATCGAACGCCGCTTTTATCTCCTGCTGGTTGCGCTTAGATTCAGCGAACCCACTTTTGATCTCGTGTAGTAGATCTTCCAATGAAATCTTCTCCTGCATCTCCGGGGTCACACCCACCTTAGCCTGAGGGGCTGAAAGCCCGACTTCCTCCGAAATATTATGGGCAGGAACCCCTGAGTCCATATCCACAACTTCCACAGGGGCAGACCCTTGGGTATCGTCTATACCACTCATCTTTCTTATCTCCTCTTGAGGTCTGCAGGAGATTTCTAGGACCTGAGGCAACACCTTAAAGTATGATCTAAGTGAGGGGGTGAGCCTCACCGCACTATTTTTAGTGTTTTTAGCTTTTGGTTTAGCACCTAGTTTTAAGTCTTTTAACCCTTTTAAAACAGACAGCCGAGGAGTTATAGCCGCAGTGACTGTATTGGCAGAGTTGACGGTGTGGACACCGGAAAAAACAAAAATAGAAGAGCCCTGGGTAATCTCACTAGAACCACAATCTGAATCTTTAACTCCCTCCTTTGCGTTACCAGGATCAGGACCCACTTCCGTGAAAGTATCAATGAGGATGTTATCATCAACAATATCTCTAGCTAGGGTCTGTATCTCATCATCTCCAGTCACTGATATCTTGACACCTTTGACACCTTTACCACCTTTAACCCCCCTCACACCCCTGCCCGAACACCTTACTTGGGGGTAGTACTTGGACAAGTGTTTCTCCTGCTCCTTCCTCCTCTGGTGCTGCCTTAGTCCCGGTTTTAGGTTTAAGACGACGAGTCCTCTGGTTTTTCTTTTTATCCACGTTGGGAGCATCACCTGATTGTGCTCCTTTGGTTGTAGCAGGGCAGTTTGGTGAAAAATGAAGGCTACTGAAACCCCCAAGAACACCGCGAGCCGCCGCTCTGCGGCCCCTTCGCAGCTCCACGGCTGCCTCTACCCACCGGGAAAAAGAAGCGGAAGGTGGGACCTTGAAGCCGCACATCCACACATCCACACATCCGCCAGATAGGCGTTATCACTTGAGGCTGGGCTCACCCGTGTGGACAAGGGCTGGAGCCGCTATCCGCACTGTCCCTTTAGCGGGAGACCAAGAAGTCTGTGCGGATCTATGCAGACCACCGCGGCCGTCCTACGCCCCCCCAGAGACAGCTGATGAACAGCCGACAAACAGCTCAGCGGCAAGGCTGATGCGAGCGGGTAGAGCCAAGAACCGCCTATGCCTCTCCCACAGCGCCTGCCACGGAAAGGGTGCCGAACGCCAGACGCCGAGAGGCGAGAAAGGTAAAACGCCGAATAGGATCCGTGAGGTTGGAGTTGCTTTAGGGCAGCCGAATAAATCACAATAGCAACCACAATCCGAACGGGGATTACTGCATCTTTTCTGATTTTAGCAAGAAAGACTGCCGATTATGCCGATTATGTTACGTTTCTCTGGGCTTGCAGGAGCTCCGTAGAAGAGACGCGACCTGCCCTAGCCGGCGGCCGCCATGTTTTCCCATTTCCTGAATCTCTTGCTGAGATGTCTGTGTGTCCAACTATTTTTGGCTTTGTAATAAATCTTCAAAATTTCAGTTCGTAGTCAGTGGTCCTTTGAGTCTAATTTGGATTGGCCTTATGAAGTTGTTATGAGCTGTGTTTGTGAAATTCTTCCCTTTACACTTCTATGACAGGGAAAAAGGTTCAGTCGGACAGACCTGGGATTGTAGAGATTGGTAAGAAATTGTAGATGAGAATCCCAGCTTTCCCAAAAGTCTCTTGGTGCGTCTTGGGTTGCAAGGAGGCGATTGTTTTCTCGCCATCTGATACCCTGTCTGCAAGCTTGTGATGATCATCCCTGAGCAAGCTAAGATCTGTAGTCACCGTGCCAAAGTGCTCCTCCGTTGATACTCTCGAGTGTTCAATGGCTTCGAACACTTTATCCATCTTTTCAGAGAGGGTCATCTCTGGAGGGACTGTTGTTTCTCTTTGTGGTTGCTTTGCACCGGTAGAAATGTCCTTTGTTGGCCCTGATACCGTTGAGCCCACATTAGTGCCATGTTCGCCCATGCAGAGAGGTTGGTTGTGCCTGATCGTGGGTAGGAGAGCTATTACACAGTGAGGCTCTAGTGTGGGCTTAGTGAGCGGGCATTATTCTTGATTGAAGACGTGTTTATAAATCCTGCTAACATCTCTCCACGGCCGATCACAGTCCAGAGAGCACGTGGGTACCCGAGGTCCATGGTACCTATCTGCGAGCTACTCCTCAGCACTCTCTGTCTCGAGTGTGCGCGCACGGCATTCCCAGCCCTCAGTATTACTTATGCACAGGCTTTGTTCAGAATCTGAGGAGAGGAGTTTCAGTGAAGGCTTAGGGTACTTGACTCTTATCGTGAGGTGGTGGGCACAGGAGGGAAGGCCTTGTTCTATTCTGCTGTGTGCCAACTTGGGGGAGGCTCTTTGGGCATGTTAATATGTCCTGTCACCATCCAACTGCACCCTGGAGCCAAAACCGGTATCTCCGGTCCTCGTAGAATTACCTGGCGAGGTGGCGAACACTCGCAAGTGCCTGATCTCAGGCTCCCCAGGGGCCCTGAGATGCTGCGCTGGTATTGAGAGTCTTCACTCATGGGGCCTAGCTATGTCATTCATGTCCTGTAGATTGCCTCTGCTCACCGGAATGGTCACGCGGCACCATGCCTTCAGGTGAAGTGACCCTTGTCGCTTGGCGCTCCCCACATCTTATTGAGTCATTTTCTGTTGCAGGGAAAGGAGTGGAATGCCAGGCGTGCGCTTATAATGTCTCCGGTTGTTAGTTAAGGATTCTTTGATTGTTATTCTCCCCTGAGACTGCGATGGGGCTCTGCACACTCTGGACATGGTAGCAGAGGCCTGCTTGGGGATTCTGGGGGTTCATTGCAGTCTTCAGGCTTGCCAATAAATAATGTCAGCTGCCATTTTAAACCGTTGGTCTGTTCTCCTTTCCCCCTTGTGCGCGCATCCGCCTCCACTTCCTGCTTTGGTAGGAGACGTGTCTATTGCTCAGCGAGTCCGAGCTGGGGGCAACACGTGCTTCGATGTTCCGTTTCACACTGTGTGGTGGTCCACTCGCTCTCCCACGTCGTTGTCGGTCCGGGGGAGGGAAAGAAACCAGAGTGGCGGGCAGCCACTTGCACGTTCTTGCCCGGTATGCGCTCACATATCTTTGTCCTCCTTCTCCGTAGCCGCTCCCCCGGGAGCTTCGCTGACAGTGTATGCAAGGTTTGCTATCTTCAGGATATGACAGCTGCCATCTTGACTCTGGGGCTGCCTCAGCTTGGTACGCCTGTTAGTGCCGATCCACCCCGATTCCAGGGCAGAGAGCCCTGCATAGGTATCCCACTATGTTCCGACACCTGTGGGCTCGATTGTAGCTGCTTCGGCACGGTGTGAGTGGCGAAGTTCGTGCCTTGTGTCGGAGCCTCAGCTCGGCATGTCAGCCATCGTAGCCTACTTGGCCATGCTCCCTTGGATAGAGCTACTAATGATGCTATGTTTGTTCCGAGCGCACTACGGACTATCGAGCCCAGGAATATCAAACTATACTAATATTGTGCACTGTGACAATATATCATCAAGGTACCTGTAAGTGGAGGTCGGTATAGAAAATATAAACATACTTACCTTTTGATATTTTGTCCCCACGATATTTGGTACCTTTGATATTCCTACCTCGATACTCCAGGGGCACACTGTTTGTTCCCTTGGTTCCACATGTGATTCCTCCAGTTGCAGAAACCTGGGCACTTATTAGTAAGGAAAAGGGTAAAAGGATAGTATAGATATCCACCCCCAACACTGGCTCACACTCAATGGAACAAGGTGCTGGCACACAGAGTTTTAGGCTTTTTTTTGTGGAAGATATGAACACACACATCTTGAATTTAGGGGCACAGCTCTGAGCAGGAGGGGGTTGGGGTGTTACACCCCGCTAAAAAATTTATTCAGTAGTAAATAGTTGGGTACAAGTGCCTTCAGTCTGGTAATGTGAAGTGCCTCTCGAATTACACCTAGGATTTTTACATGCCCACACTGACAAAAACACACAAACTATCTCTCAACTATGTATAAAAGATCTTAACACATGTTGAAAAATATTGTTTTAAGTACACCTAAGAATCTGCACTCCTCTCTCTTTCTACTACCTCTTAAGCCCCCACATGTCCGGCAACTCAAATAATGGGATTTAACAAGATATGCCGGCGTGATTGTTGGGAAATCTGAATTTACCCCCCCCACTCCCACACACACAATCATACTGACCAAGCTACGCCCTTGCCTGAACTGAGAGAAACTGGATGAGGTAATGTTACTGGATATGCACTCATTTCTTCTCTCCCGTTTTTTTTACACGTAGTCACCCTCTCTAACTACAATGCCAATTAGCATAAGCATTTGAGGAAGGAGATCAGGTTTAATTACTGAGCAAACAGGTTCTGCAGCATGGCCTGACCAAACAGGGCTTCAGTCCTAGTTAAGCATAAAGGCAGTCATGTTTACAGAAAGCGTAGCCACTAGACCAGGTGATTACCCTGCAGGTATCCATCGCGGCCACAGTTCTGAAAACGTCACAATAGGCGCCTTCTCCGAGACAGTATGCATTTAGATACCTTTAAAGACTTAAATTGTCTGTAAAACAATACAAATGCAGCCTACGATTCATTTGGTTTATTAAGCAACTGATGTCATAGGTGCAGCTTTTAACCACCAAAATAAGCGCTATCAAGTTTTTTTTCAAGTGTCTGCCGAAGGTAAATAACAGGTCAACTTTTCTTCCACATCTTGCTTATGCACCCCTACATCAGAAGACTACATTACAGTCACCCTTTAAAAAAATACTTTTTCCAAAAATATTCTGATACTATCATAGACACAAAATGTGAATGTGTGGTGGGCCATTTTATTACAGCGAAACCCACATATTGCTCTTCAACTCAAATAATTTGCAGCTCGTTAAGCTACAACCTGAGTCAAGTAGGATTTCCCATTTGTGGGCCAATGGGAGTCTGAAACGGGACCCCGGAACTTGTTTATTGGGATGAAAGTTGCAGCATTCCCTCAGTCCCCTACCTTGTTCTTTCGCTTGTGGAAGAAGAACCAGAGCAGGATTCGTTCTACAGGCAGACGTTCCTTATCACTTAGATTGTGGTCTTATCTGATCTTGATCCGCTCAGCCTTCTTGGTGACAGTGTGGGAGGCCAGTGCATTAGCGTTCTCTATTGGTATCATAAGCTCCTTCATGTATTGTAGGAATGTCTCTGTTTCCTTTCCTTCATCGGTATCACTGAAAAGATGTCCTTATGGAGCTTGGCACTGGAGTTGAAGTGAAGGGAGGAGAGGGTTGTGGCATTGGTCCAGGTGCAGTTGCAGCTATCTGCGGTGGTGGCCTCATCTTGCCTGAACTTGGGCTTCTGATAAGCTTCAGGGCGGACAGCATGTCTAGCTATGTCCTGTTGAATCTCTCTGTGCCTCATCCCTAGGTTGATAATGGGTGGTCCTGGTCTTCGCATCTCTAACAGGTTCAGTATGGAACTAATCAACAATATCTCAAACTCCTGAAGATGTTCAAAATGCAGTAGGATAGCCACTCCCAGTGTATGAACAACTTCCTCCAGGCCATTGCCCACAGTGGATTTATTTTAATATTTTAAGATGAAAATTTGTATCTAGGGAAGTTATCTTTTACCACAACGATTTCTACATCCTTTGACTTCCAATGACAGGACATTCGCTGAGTCTGAAGCATTAATTTCGCTATTTTGGAGGTTTAGAATTGCTACCACATTCTTGTTTTGTAGTCCTGCTAAAGAAGAAGGTTCAAAGTCTTGACAAATTCTAAGTGTCCATGATCATCACAGAGAGACTTAAGCATCATTCCTGGATGTGCTTCAGCAGCACCAACTGCTGTAATATATGAAGCAAGCATTTTTGTGGTCCATCTACATAATCCCTCTCTGTACCAGACCTACAGAGTCATAGAGGTCTGTCTCCGGGTGAAAGCAGCTGACCGAAGTCACAGGCTTTGCCGCCTTTTATGTATTCAGTGCATCTGTAATGCTAGGGCCCCTCAAATAAGCTTCACAGATGCATTCGCTATTAAAACAGTATATAGAGTTCCAGTAGAATTTGGAAATACGGCAGCAGAGTGATACTAGTGGATCCAGTTTAGTTTCATCAACTTTTATTCGATTATCAGTTTCAATAATCATGAAAAGTACATATTAAAAATTTGAACACATAAGTAAGGTATCATGTATAAAAATGGAAGAGACATTTAAGTGGAAAAAATAGGTTTTGCAGTTCTATGTAATACTGATTTGACTAGAGATGTTACGACGTATTGTTAAGACTGCTTTAAGGAAAGTCGCTATAAGTTTAGCTTCATGTAATGTTTTTAGAGATTGAAAGTGAAGAAATGCTGGAAGGGATTGTCTATGTCCACTGGTTCGGAGAATCGGGATAATCCACTTTTTCCTTGGTCGTTTATAATATTTGCAAAAAAGGACAGCGTGGATCGTAGATTGTAGGGAGATTCCGTCGCAGGGACATTTCATCAAGTTGCGCGACCAGTTGTGCATTTCCGGAAATGAAACTAAGCGAAAGAAAATATTAAAGTGTAGTCTTGTTAATAAAAACTTTTCATGGTTGGATAAAAAATACGTCAGATAGGGCTGTATGCATTTTTCGGACTGTTGGGCACAGATTTTTTCGTTTAGTGGTTTAGTGATCTCTGCCTGGTTCCGTAGATCCCTCAGATGGGCCATGCACATTGTCTTTAACTGTTTCCTAGAAATGTCTTCCATTGAGGGAGGTTCTTCAAAGTAGGACTCACAGTCCAGGTCTTTAAAAAAGTTACATATATAGGTTAGCCACGGGATTTTTCGCCAGTTTGTGAGCGCTAAACAGTCAGTGATGAGGGAGCGATTTAGGTGGCATTCGGGGTTGCTCCATATTCGATGCCACAGTAAGATAGGCTGGCATCGAACGGTGTCAATAATGTATTCCATGCCAAGCTCTCGGTGTGAGGCTAGTATCGGGGAACTTTGAGGAAGGGCTAAGATGTATTTTATAAAAGCATTTTCAGTGACCTGTAACTGGTCGATACGTACGTGGCCCCAGATACCAGCTCCATAGGTGGCCACACTATGGCACTTTGCATAGTATATGGTCAGGAGTTCAGGTGGAGCTGGTTTCCCCAATTTCCTCGAGAAAGAGGTTAGTGCAGATGTTGCACGACGGAAGTGAAGATTCCTGGCTTCAATTGCCTTTCACCAATTCATTGCGTCGTCCACTAGGATTCCCAGGTATGGGTAAACTGGAGTTTTTTCCAGTTTGTTGTTATCAACCATGATTGGTTTAGGGTTTTTGATCCTGGGACCGATATGCATTGTGAAAGTTTTCTTGATGTTTATTTTGAGGCCAAGTGAGTCCATGAATGCTGCGTATTTATTGATTTGTGTCTGGAGTTGGTTTAAAGTCCGTGCTAGAATGACTGAATCGTCAGCATACAACAATGTGGGTATCGGGCGATGATTTATCTGGGGAAGGTCCTGGCTCCCTTCCAACATAGCCTGTTCAAGCCCATTTGTGTAAAGGTTGAACAGGAAGGGAGCCAGTACACATCCCTGTCTTACTCCCTTCAGTATTTGGAATGGACGGGACAGTTCGCCGCTGGTACCAAATCTTACTCGGCCTTCAGCATTTGAGTAGAGTTCTCGTAGAAAAGTTATTATCGGGGGATCCACGCCGAGGTCGCTTAGTATTTGCCAGAGTTTCGTGTGCTGGACGCAGTCGAATGCCGCGCTTAGGTCGACATAAACGAGGAAGATGTTTCCTCCTTTGGCGTGAACGTATTTACCAGCCAGGAGAACAAGATTGAGGGCCTGCTCCACGGTCCCGAGCCCCCTCTGGAAACCATATTGCAGGTCGGTTATGATGTTATTCTCCCGGGCCCAGGATTGTAATCGGTCCAGGAGTACTCGACCTGCAATCTTGCCCATGGAGTTCAGAAGGGAGATTGGTCTGTAGCAAGCGGGGTCGTTTCGGTCGCCTTTTTTAAAAATGGGTAGGAGGATTGAGGTCGACCATGAGTGGAAGAGACCGATCGACGCTACTGCTGACATAACCCGGGTGATTATCTGCGACCAAAAGCCTACATCATGGAGGAACAAGTCCATTGGAACGCCATCAGGGCCGAGGGCCTTGCCTGTTTTGGAAGCCCTGATTTCTTTTATAATTTCGTTAAGATCGAAGTACATTTTAATCGGATAGATGGCATTTCTCGTTTGCTGGCCCTCGCATGTTGGTTTATCTGCTGCGGAATCTGGGGGTGTTCCAAAAATTTTTGCAAAGTGGGGACAAGCCTACAATGTTCCAGTATACAGTGGAGAAAGTCAGGTTTGTGGAGTCAACAGTGACGTGATGTGTAGCTAACAAGGTATTCGCGGTCTGGATTTCTAACGGTTCAAGTATTTGGACCTGTGAGGGGTTAGGAGAAGCTTTAGGGGTTGTGATTTGCTGGTGGTACAAGCCAGTAGTGATTCTGTCTCGTTCTATGGAGGTTGTGCGGGTAGGATTATTAAAAGTGTTGAGGGAGGCAATTTCCGTTTCCGGGAGTAGGTTTTTATGATTGGTTGGAATGGGGTCGAGGGTACTCGGAGCTGGATTGGGTTTGTTAGTTGTGGGGTGATAATGATGTTTATGTTCCTGGGTTCAACCCTGAGTGGTCAATCGACCATCTCAAGGCAGTCGAAGCGGTTCTGCGTTGGAAAACCCTGCCAGCCTTCGTTGGATTGAAGGGGCCTATCTTGCCAGTATTGCCTTGGCCAATCTCTCGGGGCATTTCTGCTACCGTGGTCGTAGGTATACTCCATCTGGTTCCATGGTTCTTTAGGGGTCTGGTGCCAGTTCCAGGGTGGAGTATGTCGATGTTGTCTCGCTGGAGGATAAAAGAAAGAAAGATGCCGAGCATCAATTCCCCCCTTTTTTCCAGCGAGGGCCACGCGCAGATGTGATCCACTACGGAGGGGTCTCTGCAAGTTACTATAATGCAGTCCCCGCGAGTTGTTTTACCTACCCATACTACCCTGCGGATTGAGGAGATCCCCCCCGAGTGATGGGGTTCTAAAGGCCTGTTAATGCTTAGCCATTGCAAGACTTTGTTCTTGAGTGACCATGCAGTTTCAGGTGTATCATGGGTTAGTTCTGGTACACCAGTAAGTATTATTGTATACGGAGTGGCTTCTGGAGGCAAGTGAGCTGGACGTCTGATTGCTGGTGTTTTTTGGGGGAAATTTTTGGGAGAAGGCTGGGGGACCGCTGATTTTGGTGGAAGAGGTGCTGGCTTTTTTATAGAGTGCAGATTGCTGGGATTATTTGTCACAGGTCCTGGGGTGCCTAGGGTAGCCGGGCCTATGTTAGATGTTTGTTGGTTCGTCACCACGGTGGGTTTACTCTGCTGCAATCTGGGCGTTGTGATTTGTGGATTTTGATTCATAGTATTTTGATTTTGATTTTTTGGGGGTAAGGCAGTCGGATTTGGTTGCTTTATTGCTTTAGGTGGTTGTGGTTGAGGATAGGTTTTTGAGGACTGCGGGGGATTTCGCTGGCCCTTTATTTCTATGCGTGTGTTGGTATCAAGAATTGTTGCAGAAAGTATGTTCAGCTGAGCTTCTAGGTTTCTGATGCTGAGTTGGATGGGTTTCAGATACTGAAACATGAGATCTTTTATTGTGGTCAGAACTTGTGAGGTAACTTTGCATGTTCTGCAGAGGTTGTCGGTTGCCTCGTTTGAGGTTATAGAATGAGGAGGATTGGCTACAGGAGGAAGTAGCGTGTTTTGTTGCAGGGATTGTGTTGTGAGGTTTAGGTAGTCTGTAACATGATCTGAATAAGGAGCCATGGCTGCTGTGTCATCAATGGGTTTTGTGCTGCCTTGTTTTGGAATGGCTCCTTCCCTTTCTCCTTGGAGGTGCAAATTTGAGTTGGTCTGGGATTCTTCCTGAATTTGACAGGCCGCCAAATCAGGGGTTGCCTCTAGGTCGTCTAAAGTTAATGATGGATCGGACTCAGACTGAGTTACGGAAAGGTCTACTATGGATGGGACTGTATTAATGTCGGGAACAGACGCGGACACAGGAAGGGAACAATTATGGGAGTTAAGGTGAATGGGAGAAGTGGCGGTCGCTATGGAACCTAGAGAGGATCGTTTGGCATTCATGAGGTCCAGTGACACTCTTTTTTCAAGAAGCGAGATACTCTGATTGATTACCTCGTGAGTTTGTGAGATGAATAAGTCAATAGGCCCGGTTATTCGTGCTACCCCCTGGGCGTTCTTGGATTTTGTCTTTGTAGTACTCCTGGTTTTCGGTGGCATGAATTTAATCTACTGTCTGAGGTTTCAATAGTTACTAAAATTAAAGGGGGTGGCCCGGTCCGGTCTCTACCGGGCACTAACGGGCAACAAAGGGCCCGCCCTTGGCCCGGGCTTCGCCCGGGCTGCGACCCGCGCGCGTCCCGCGTTGCGTGGTGTACTCTCTCTTTAGTAGCTATTGGGTCAGAGGGGGCATGGCACTGGGAGTGGGCGCGGCTCCCTCGGGAAGAGGACCAGCTGTTGGTGTTGCTTGCTGGTCCTCGCAGTCCCGGGGCCGCACCTCTCACCTCCTCTGCGGCCTCGCTCACACACTGCTCCTCGCGCTGGTGTTTGTAGAGCCTGGAAAAGGGCTGGAAAAGGAAGTAAGCTGCTCCTGCAGCGACGGACAAAGTTCAGACACACTGAAACCTCTTTGCGAGCGGCACCCGCGAAGCGGGGGCCGCGAGAGGTAATGAGCGCTGGCTGGGGGCGTGGCACTGGGAGTAGGCGCGGCTCCCTCGGGAAGAGGACCAGCTGTTGGTGTTGCTTGCTGGTCCTCGCAGTCCCGGGGCCGCACCTCTCACCTCCACTGCGGCCTCGCTCACACACTGCTCCTCGCGCTGGTGTTTGTAGAGCCTGGAAAAGGGCTGGAAAAGGAAGTAAGCTGCTCCTGCAGCGACGGACAAAGTTCAGACACACTGAAACCTCTTTGCGAGCGGCTCCCGCAAAGCGGGGGCCGCGAGAGGTAAGGAGCGCTGGCTGGGGGCGTGGCACTGGGAGTGGGCGCGGCTCCCTCGGGAAGAGGACCAGCTGTTGGTGTTGCTTGCTGGTCCTCGCAGTCCCGGGGCCGCACCTCTCACCTCCTCTGCGGCCTCGCTCACACACTGCTCCTCGCGCTGGTGTTTGTAGAGCCTGGAAAAGGGCTGGAAAAGGAAGTAAGCTGCTCCTGCAGCGACGGACAAAGTTCAGACACACTGAAACCTCTTTGCGAGCGGCTCCCGCGAAGCGGGGGCCGCAAGAGGTAATGAGCGCTGGCTGGGGGCGTGGCACTGGGAGTGGGCGCGGCTCCCTCGGGAAGAGGACCAGCTGTTGGTGTTGCTTGCTGGTCCTCGCAGTCCCGGGGCCGCACCTCTCACCTCCTCTGCGGCCTCGCTCACACACTGCTCCTCGCGCTGGTGTTTGTAGAGCCTGGAAAAGGGCTGGAAAAGGAAGTAAGCTGCTCCTGCAGCGACGGACAAAGTTCAGACACACTGAAACCTCTTTGCGAGCGGCTCCCGCGAAGCGGGGGCCGCGAGAGGTAATGAGCGCTGGCTGGGGGCGTGGCACTGGGAGTGGGCGCGGCTCCCTCGGGAAGAGGACCAGCTGTTGGTGTTGCTTGCTGGTCCTCGCAGTCCCGGGGCCGCACCTCTCACCTCCTCTGCGGCCTCGCTCACACACTGCTCCTCGCGCTGGTGTTTGTAGAGCCTGGAAAAGGGCTGAAAAAGGAAGTAAGCTGCTCCTGCAGCAACGGACAAAGTTCAGACACACTGAAACCTCTTTGCGAGCGGCTCCCGCGAAGCGGGGGCCGCGAGAGGTAATGAGCGCTGGCTGGGGGCGTGGCACTGGGAGTGGGCGCGGCTCCCTCGGGAAGAGGACCAGCTGTTGGTGTTGCTTGCTGGTCCTCGCAGTCCCGGGGCCGCACCTCTCACCTCCTCTGCGGCCTCGCTCACACACTGCTCCTCGCGCTGGTGTTTGTAGAGCCTGCAACAGGGCTGGAAAAGGAAGTAAGCTGCCCCTGCAGCGACGGACAAAGTTCAGACACACTGAAACCTCTTTGCGAGCGGCTCAAGACCAGCAACTAGGGCATCTAATGCTCTCAAATGGTTGGCTAACACATAAATCAGCTGTGTTCCCATGGCTCTAAAGAGGCCATTCAATCCTGAAGATGACACCCTCTACAACTGGGCCTGTTGGAACATGGATATCTGGAGAGGGCCTCAGCTTTGACATTCATCACCATTCAAAGCCTATGATGAAAGCATTTAGACCCCAGTCATCTGTGCCATCTAAATTGTCTGTCACTCCCTGCAGCCTGCTAAGGAAACACATAGGCCGCAGTGGGCCTCACGACGGGCCTGCCTGGAGCCCAGGCCTCTGGCTGTGCATCCCGTCCTGTGCTCGAGGGGAGGGACTCTGCCGGACTCGCTTTCTGGGATCGGCCGAGCGGATCTCCCACTGTTGCAATTTGCGGGCCAGCTTGGAGGACGTTGCCTTGCCGCCTTCAGGGGCTGGATACACGGGGACTAGCGTCGCACCAGTAAGAGTGATCTGCGTCCGGCAGCTGACGCCGTGTCCCGGAGTGTGTTTGGCCTAGTCTCCCCTTTGCACAGTCTCATCCTTGCACCGGGGGGGTCGGGCAGTGGGACCGACTGCTGGCCTTCCCCCCGCTTTCCTAGGGCACACGCTGCACCGTGCCCTGCTGTACCTGGGCCTACAAGGCGAGAACGGCCCGGTGTTCTGTTGGAGCCAAGCAGACTGTCGGCTGACATCCTGCACCATCAAGCACTGGGAACGGAGCGGACACGCAAACGACTGGCCCCTGAGTCATAGAGTGGGACCGACAGATCGGATGACGCCGTGCTACAGAGACTTGCCGTGCAGCTCAGTCGTAGGTGCCGGTCACACAGAGGAAGCTGAGTATGACATCCACCCAGGGCAAAAGGATAAGTCATCCACAGGAGAAAAAACACTCAAGGATCTCTTTACCCAGGCACAGAGTGGGGGAGTGGCAGACACCGGTTGGCCGGAGGTGACGACGTGGATGGCCACCTCAGCAGATGCACCAGTGACACAGGCTTTTCTGGAATCCTTGTTTGCGGCCCTGCGGGACGACCTCCAGATGGTGAAGCGTGACCTCACGGCGGGGATCAAGGACATCCTTAAGGACGTGGATGACATAGGGGAGAGAGTGGCATCCCTGGAAGACAGAAGCGATACCCGGGACACCGAACTGGTCGCTATGCAACAGGAAGTCCTACGGATCCATGAGCAGCAAGTAGATGTTCAATCCCACTTGGAGGACTTTGAGAACCGCTCACTCCACTACAATATTAGAATCAGAGGAGTGGGCACCAATGAAGAAGCCGGTGATATCTTTGGATACGTGCGCAAGCTCTTCAACCATATCCTGAGCAACCCTCTGGACTCTGATCTCAAGCTGGACAGAGTGCACAGAGTGGGTCCACCTAGGGCGGCAACGGCATTCCCGGCAGACATTCTGGTCTGTGTCCAGGACTTTCACTCCAAGGAAGAAAGTTTACGCAAAGCTCGATCACTTTCATCGATCACCTTCCGAAACCAATCACCCGTCCTCTACCAGGATCTCGCAGCCATCACGCTCCAGAAACGCAGGACCTTCCGGCCCATTACGGAGGCCCTGTGCCAATGCAATATCTCAGATTCCTGGGGGCACCTATTCTGCCTCGTGTTCCGGCATGATGGCAAGTTGTATCAGCTCTGCTCCCTATGTGAAGCAAGAAAATTGTTGGGGATCACTATTCCAGAGGATATGGACGAGGGGGAGCGCTCGGACCACGAGTCCATTGAAGGTCGACCGAAATGGGGGCAGCAACGTTGACGATGCCGTATCCAGCGACCAGATCCACTGGTGGAAAGAGCATCAGGACGCTCTTGAGGCTTTGCTGGAAGCCTTGGCCAAGACATCGACTACATGACTGAGTCCGGCTATCATGGTATCCTTCATTTGATGCTTGGGGGGTGGGGGGAGGGGGTTGGGGCTACCATCGGCCAAACAACAACCCCATAGACTCTCTTTCTGTTCATCCCTGGATTACGGACTAATGATTGAACTCAAGAATCTTTTTTGCACTTGTTGTGCCTTGCTTTTTCTGTTCCAATTTTGGCAGGTCCTTGTTCTATTCTTCTCTTTACTTCTTTTCTTCTCCTGTACCTTTTTCACTGGCGGCCCCGTCCATGGGGTGCTATTGCTTCTTCTTTCTCAAGCTGGCGTTGAGTGTCCTTCTTGGTAGACCTTTCCTGGGTTTTGCTAATCTAACGCAAACAAGACATTTGCCTGTCTAGACTACTCTCTGGGTTCTAAGTCTCTCCGCGATGTCACGCTCTCTGCTGACATACTAGTGGCGGTATAAAAGGGGGTGGTGATGGACGGAGCATCTAAACCAATCAAACACTCACACCCAGTCAAAAGATCTGGGTTTGATCCATCACCGTTCTTTAGCCCACTCTGCCACCCCAGTTCAGACATGGCTATATGCAAATCAGTCTGACCCTGTGCCTCATGGGAACAGTCCTGCTCGAACTGCCAAGCCATGCCTTCCCTGGACCGGAAACAAGCTTCCGAGGACCGGTTTCTGGCATTACAGCCGTCTTCAGCCCGGCTTGCTTGAATCCAGTGGCAAAGTGAGCAAGGGACTCACGTCTGAACATACCCTGCCACACTTATGGCGGCCAAAAGCGGTATAGAAGGGGGTGGTAATGGACGGAGCATCTGAACCAATCAAACACTCAACCCAGTCAAAAGATCTGGGTTTGATCCATCACCGTTCATTAGCCCACTCTGCCACCCCAGTTCAGACATGGCTATATGCAAATCAGTCTGACCCTGTGCCTCATTGGAACAGTCCAGCCCGAACTGCCAAGCCATGCCTTCCCTGGACCGGAAACAAGCTTCCGAGGACCGGTTTCTGGCATTACAGCCGTCTTCAGCCCGGCTTGCTTGAATCCAGTGGCAAAGTGAGCAAGGGACTCACGTCTGAGCATACCCTGCCACACTTATGGCGGCCAAAAGCGGTATAAAAGGGGGTGGTGATGGACGGAGCATCTGAACCAATCAATCAATCCACCCAGGCAAAAGATCTAGGTTTGATCCATCACCATTCTTTAGCCCACTCTGCCACCCCAGTTCAGACATGGCTATATGCAAATCAGTCTGACCCTGTGCCTCATGGGAACAGTCCAGCCCGAACTGCCAAGCCATGCCTTCCCTGGACCGGAAACAAGCTTCCGAGGACCGGTTTCTGGCATTACAGCCGTCTTCAGCCCGGCTTGCTTGAATCCTGTGGCAAAGTGAGCAAGGGACTCACGTCTGAGCATACCCTGCCACACTTATGGCGGCCAAAAGCGGTATAAAAGGGGGTGGTGATGGACGGAGCATCTGAACCAATCAAACACTCACACCCAGTCAAAAGATCTGGGTTTGATCCATCACCGTTCTTTAGCCCACTCTGCCACCCCAGTTCAGACATGGCTATATGCAAATCAGTCTGACCCTGTGCCTCATGGGAACAGTCCAGCCCGAACTGCCAAGCCTTGCCTTCCCTGGACCGGAAACAAGCTTCCGAGGACCGGTTTCTGGCAATACAGCCGTCTTCAGCCCGGCTTGCTTGAATCCAGTGGCAAAGTGAGCAAGGGACTCACGTCTGAGCATACCCTGCCACACTTATGGCGGCCAAAAGCGGTATAAAAGGGGGTGGTGATGGACGGAGCATCTGAACCAATCAAACACTCACACCCAGTCAAAAGATCTGGGTTTAAACCATCACCGTTCTTTAGCCCACTCTGCCACCCCAGTTCAGACACGGCTATATGCAAATCAGTCTGACCCTGTGCCTCATGGGAACAGTCCAGCCCGAACTGCCAAGCCATGCCTTCCCTGGACCGGAAACAAGCTTCCGAGGACCGGTTTCTGGCATTACAGCCGTCTTCAGCCCGGCTTGCTTGAATCCAGTGGCAAAGTGAGCAAGGGACTCACGTCTGAGCATACCCTGCCACACTTATGGCGGCCAAAAGCGGTATAAAAGGGGGTGGTGATGGACGGAGCATCTGAACCAATCAAACACTCACACCCAGTCAAAAGATCTGGGTTTAATCCATCACCGTTCTTTAGCCCACTCTGCCACCCCAGTTCAGACATGGCTATATGCAAATCAGTCTGACCCTGTGCCTCCTGGGAACAGTCCAGCCCGAACTGCCAAGCCATGCCCTCCCTGGACCGGAAACAAGCTTCCGAGGACCGGTTTCTGGCATTACAGCCGTCTTCAGCCCGGCTTGCTTGAATCCAGTGGCAAAGTGAGCAAGGGACTCACGTCTGAGCATACCCTGCCACACTTATGGCGCCAAAAGCGGTATAAAAGGGGGTGGTGATGGACGCAGCATCTGAACCAATCAAACACTCACACCCAGTCAAAAGATCTGGGTTTGATCCATCACTGTTCTTTAGCCCACTCTGCCACCCCAGTTCAGACATGGCTATATGCAAATCAGTCTGACCCTGTGCCTCATGGGAACAGTCCAGCCCGAACTGCCAAGCCATGCCTTCCCTGTACCGGAAACAAGCTTCCGAGGACCGGTTTCTGGCATTACAGCTGTCTTCAGCCTGGCTTGCTTGAATCCAGTGGCAAAGTGAGCAAGGGACTCACGTCTGAGCATACCCTGCCACACTTATGGCGGCCAAAAGCGGTATAAAAAGGGGGTGGTGATGGACGGAGCATCTGAACCAATCAAACACTCACACCCAGTCAAAAGATCTGGGTTTGATCCATCACCGTTCTTTAGCCCACTCTGCCACCCCAGTTCAGACATGGCTATATGCAAATCAGTCTGACCCTGTGCCTCATGGGAACAGTCCAGCCCGAACTGCCAAGCCATGCCTTCCCTGGACCGGAAACTAGCTTCCGAGGACCGGTTTCTGGCATTACAGCCGTCTTCAGCCCGGCTTGCTTGAATCCAGTGGCAAAGTGAGCAAGGGACTCACGTCTGAGCATACCCTGCCACACTTATGGCGGCCAAAAGCGGTATAAAAGGGGGTGGTGATGGACGGAGCATCTGAACCAATCAAACACTCACACCCAGTCAAAAGATCTGGGTTTGATCCATCACCGTTCTTTAGCCCACTCTGCCACCCCAGTTCAGACATGGCTATATGCAAATCAGTCTGACCCTGTGCCTCATGGGAACAGTCCAGCCCGAACTGCCAAGCCATGCCTTCCCTGGACCGGAAACAAGCTTCCGTGGACCGGTTTCTGGCATTACAGCCGTCTTCAGCCGGGCTTGCTTAAATCCAGTGGCAAAGTGAGCAAGGGACTCACGTCTGAGCATACCCTTTTGTATCGCTTTGTTCGCCCTAAGTGTGGCAGGGTATGCTCAGACGTGAGTCCCTTGCTCACTTGGCCACTGGATTCAAGATAGCCTGGCTGATGAGGATTATGAATCCGAAACCGGTCCTAGCATACCCTGCCACACTTATGGCGGCCAAAAGCGGTATAAAAGGGGGTGGTGATGGACGGAGCATCTGAACCAATCAAACACTCACACCCAGTCAAAAGATCTGGGTTTGATCCATCACCGTTCTTTAGCCTACTCTGCCACCCCAGTTCAGACATGGCCCATGCCTCATGGGAGCAGTCCAGCCCGAACTGCCAAGCCATGTCTTCCCTGGACCGGAAACAAGCATCCTGGGACCAGTTTCGGATTCATAATCCTCATCAGTCAGGCTATCTTGAATCCAGTGGCCAAGTGAGCAAGGGACTCACGTCTGAGCATACCCTGCCACACTTAGGGCAAACAAAGCGATACAAAAGGGGATGATGGACGGAAACTGGTCCTCGGAAGCTTGTTTCCGGTCCAGGTAAAACATGGCTTGGCAGTTCGGGCTGGACTGTTCCCATGAGGCACAGGGTCAGACTGATTTGCATATGGCCATGTCTGAACTGGGGTGGCTGAGTGGGCTAAAGAATGGTGATGGATTAAACCCAGATCAGTTGACTGGGGGTGAGTGTTTGATTTGCTCAAACGCTCCGTCCATCATCCCCTTTTGCATCGACATACTAGTGCCAGCCCTATCCGACCACATCCTTGTGGAGGTCACACTAGCCCTTCCACAGATTCGGCGACCATCTAGACACTGGCGCTTCCACGCCACACTATTGGATCGACCGGTCGAGGTTGCCCAGATACAAAGCGCACTAGAGGACTATTTAGTGCACAACGACAACCCTGACACAGCCCTTTCCACCCGATGGGAGGCCCTTAAGCCGGTCATTAGGGGTGAGGCCATCACCATCTCCTCCGCAGACAACGTGGACTGCAAAGTGAAAAGGGAGGAGCTGACACAAAAGGTGCGAGAACTGGAGCAGATGCACCAGCGCACCAGGGCCCTCTGCATGTGGCGACAGCTAACGGCAACTCAGGCACAGCTGGCTGCCATTGATCATGACAGGGCAGAGTATGTTGCGATGCGCCTACGGCACTCCTTCTACACCGGTGGGGACAAGTGTGGACGACTGCTTGTGCATAAGCTTCAGGAGGCTAGACAACGCAAGGGAGTTTGTGAGATTAGGGACCAGGCAGGAGTGCTCTGCTCGGATGATGCAGCTATTGCCGAGATCTTTCTCAATTTTTATGCCCACCTTTATGATGAACAGCCCTTGTAGGGAGCGGATATAGACACCTACCTAGCTCAGGCTCGCCTTCCCGCCCTGTCACTCGATTAGGCGTCTCACATAGAGAGAGAGAGATTAGACCAGAGGAAGTCATACAGCTATTGCCCGTTTGAAGTTGGGCAAATAGCCTGGGCCCGACGGCTGCACCGCAGCTTTTTATAAGCAGTTTTGCTCAATGCTCACTCCCCTGCTCACTCGAATTTTCAATTCCTTTGCTGCGCCTGGAGCAATCTCCTCCACTATGCTGGACGTAGCGATAGCCTTCATTCCTAAGCCGGGGGCCGGGGAGGGACAAGACGAATTGTGAGTCATATCTGCCCATCTCGCTCTTGAACATTGATCAGAAGCACTACACTGGCATATTGGCTACCCGCCTCGCCCCCTATATGCCCGGGCTGGTGGACCCCGATCAGGCTGGATTCATCCCCCAGAGGCAAACGAGTGGCAACCTTTGATCGAGTCCACTGGCCCTACCTCGAACAGGCACTGGTCCCGTTGGCCTGGGGGGCAAGATGCGGACACACATCTTTAACTGCTACCGATCTCCCACAGCTACGGTACGGATCAATGGCCACACGTCCACCCCATTCCTCATTAGTAGAGGCACGAGGCAGGGGTGCCCGCAGTCGCCCTTGCTATTTGCTATCTATATGGAACCCATGGCGCAGAGAGTCAGGGACCACCCCCAGATCACTGGCATTCGCTTTGGAGGGGACACCCACACTATAAGTTTATATGCGGATGATGTGCTGGTCACCTTAACAAACCCTGGAATAGCGTTTGAGGCTTTCTTTGAGGAACTGGACACTTTCGCGAACGCCTCCGATTTAAGGTTAATCTGACTAAATTTACAGTGCTGAATCTCTCCTTGTCGCCTCAAGAGCGGGCTGATCTACAGGCTCAACATCCTCTGCAGTGGTCCGATAATGTGGTCCCTTATTTGGGTATCCAATTGGCCCTGACACTGCAGGCCATGAGGAAGGCCAACTACTCCCAGCTTCACTCACACATCCGTACCGAACTGCGGAGATGGAAACACTCTAAAATTTCATGCTTGGGGCGGGTCGCGGCTACTAAAATGACAATCCTTCTTAACATTTTATATCTTTTCCAGATGCTCCCCTTACCACCTCCCACTGGTTGGTTACAGAAGGTGCAATCGGAACTCTCTCTTTTCATTTGGCAAGGGCGCAAACCGAAAATAAAGCGGTTAGTCATCTTCCTGCCACATCACAAAGGGGGCCTTGGGATTCCGGTTCTCACGCTCTATTATAATGCTGCGCAGCTTCGTCGCTTGGTCGAATGGAGCCGGGCTGAATCCAAGAAACACTGGCTTTTACAAGACCTCGCATTTGCTGGTACATCTCTCATGAAAGTTCCCTTTTTCCGGAAGCCCCATCGTCCCTCCAACTTATACGCCTCACTGGTGACAAGCACAACCCTTACAGTCTGGGATCGGACTAACACGCACCAAGGCCTAGTGACCTTCCCTCCTCCACTCACATCACTTTTTGATAATCCTGACTTTAGTCCCGGGATGGGCCTGCAGTCCTTTCTATCATGGAGAGAGGCCGGATGCTGAGTCCTAGGCCTCTTATTTGCTAAAGGTGACATTTTCCCCTTATCTGTCCCCAGGGCCGACTACGACCTCCCAGAATCCGAAAATCTGCACCACGTACTGGTGCAACACTGGGCTAAGAACCCCTGCAATCGAACACAAGCAACTAGGCTTCTTACCCCCTATGAACGGTGGCTCATCACATGGTTTTCAGACAAGAAGCTGATCTCAGATTTGTATAAGCTCTTATACAAATATAATATATATGCTCTTGTCCCGATATACCCACACTTATCATGCGGGACGCGCACACTGGGAGAGGGATCTTGGGCGTAATCTTAGTCCCAAGGAGTGAGAGGGTGCATGTTACAGAGCACGCCACACAGCTACACACGTAGGCCTTACTGAAACTTTCACCAAACTTGTCTATTACTGGTACTACACCACGGAGAGACTCCACCACGCTGACGTGACACAGAGCCCTGATTGCTTCGGACATACTGGACGCAATTACTTGACGATGTTGACAAACACCGTGACACGGAAATCCCTAGGCTTCCGGCATATGTCCTGTTGGGAGTACCTAACTCACTCACCTACCCTTTGAAATCCAGGCGAACAAAGCCGTTAGCCATAGCAATGGGCACCGGCATTCAGAGCATATTAATTCACTGGAGAACCCCTCGTATTCCTGCACACGCTGGCTGGTACCAACGATTGTGGCACGTAAGGGCATGGAAAAGATCTCTCTTACTCTGGCCGGGAAAGGCTCCTCCTTTAGCGAGCTTTATCAGCCATTCCTTGCTCTGCTTGCACACGGTTTCCGAGAACTGTCTTGCCCGAAATACCTACGTCTCTTACGCCTAAAGGCACCGGACCCCTCCACATAAACTGACCTAGCTTCAGGAAGGACACTCTACTTTGCGGAGCGGCACATCGCAGGAATGGACCGGCGGGGGTTTCTATCTCTGTGTTCTCTTTCCTTTTCTCTTCCTTCTTCTCTCGGGGTAGGGGCGTGATGGGAATAGTTCTTTGTTGATTTACTGGAATATCAATGCACTTCTTGATATCTTTGATGGGTAATGTGTAGCCCTGTGGCACTTCGGGGTCGCCCGGGACTTGGACCTTAGGTATGGGAGGGGACGGGGCTGCTGCGCTGGGTAATATCCCCTCAAGGAGACTCACAGAGACAGGGATTCTGGGTAACGCTGGCTTTATTAACTTAAAGGTGCGTTTGCGGTTTATGGTTTTCCGGTAATAGGGAAGTGCTGACTCTGCCTCTTCCGTCAGTCTTTGAAGGCGTTTCTCCGACGCTGTTTTCCTCTCGTCCCGGTGTCTTCTGGGACTGGGAGTCCGGTCCTTCTCCTCCACGGTGTCGGGCCGTCTCGTCAGGGGGGGGATGAAAAACAACAACAGTGCTTTAGGATCCTGGTCGGACCGTTAACACAGGGAAAGGGAGTGAGGACTCACACGTGCACAACTCGGCTCTAGGGTGCTGGGTAGTGAGGGTGGGGTAGTGCATAGGATGTGAGTGTGGTACGGCTACGGTGGTTTCGCCCACTTAAAGCCCGCCCAGCCCGCAAGCCGTGACCGTACCTCTGGTAGCCACACTTCCCTCGATGAAGTGTGGCTGGGCGAAGAGCCTTCCTGATGGCCTCCTGGCTTTCCCCGTCGTCCTCTCTCCTCCAGTCCCGACTCGACCTCCTGCCTCCGATGTTCTCTCGTCTCCTCTCCTGCCTCCTGCCTCCGATGTTCTCTCGTCTCCTCTCCTGCCTCCTGCCTCCGATGGTCTCTCGTCTCCTCTCCTGCCTCCTGTTCTTTCCTCCGCTCCCGCCTCTCCTCCGTCGCCGTCCTCGATCTCCGCTCGTCCTCTTCTCCTCTTCTCTCACCGTCGCTCTCAATTCCGCCTCCTCCGAGTGCATAACACACCTGAGTGTGTTCCTGGGCGTCCTTTACCTGAGTCGAGGGGGCGTGTCCAGTGACGATGTCTTTGTCCAGCTCCGCCCAGTTAAAGTAACAGGGTCCACCAGTATCGTCCGAGTCTGAGTCGTCCTGTTCCTCAGCTCCCCGCCAGGCCCCTGTATGCTGTTCAAAGAGAGGTGAGACAGGTAAGCCAGGCGGACCCGCGTCCACCCCGTCACAAGCCCGTTTAACGCAAGCTTATTTTCTGCACTGTGCAATAAAAATAATTAAACCATAAATTGTCTGTCAGCTTCAGATATATGTAGGGGTTTCTATCAGAACTCAGCATGAACTTGATGCTTTATAGGCTAATGTTTCTCTAACTGGAAGTACTATGGTTGACATGCATAACAAACGTGGTCCATTTTCATTGTTCTTTGCAAATCATGACACCTAGCCCTTCAAAATTCACATCTACATGTAGTAAGTAAAGCTGTCTAGGGTCTGCGGATGTCAGAACAGGTGCAGTGAACAGTCAGTTGGTCAGAGTGCTGATAGCCTGCTCACAATTATGGGTCCTCCTATTCTCAAATGGCTCTGGGACCTCATTATACAAGGGATCAAGATCCTTCTTTTTTGGCGGAGATGGTACTCTTTTCTCAGTTTGGACAGTAGCTGACATATTGTGTGAAATCTGGGAATTAATCTATGGTAATGGTTTCAATGTCTCTGGAAACTATGCAACCACCTCATAATGTTGAGTTGAAGCCAGGTGCGGGATCATGACATTTGTTGAAGGCCTTCTCATTCTCTAGGGCTATGTCTATCCCTTAGTCTGAAACAATGTGGCCTACGTAGCTAGCATTAATGTCGCAGAACTGACAGGAATAGCTTGAGGCCTTGCTTGCGCGGTAAGTCACGTACCTTCAGAAGCCATTATTTATGTTTCTCGAGTTTTCTTTTTGAAGACAATGTAATTTTAAATGTTTTCTAAGACTTCAAGAAGAGTAATTGATCTCTCTGTCTTCCACATGAGCACCTTAAAGTATTCTAAGGCTTTGGGATATGCATGTGTAAGACCAAAGAGCAGTAGATATTGTTTTCTCTCAGACGTCCTTCCCCATTAGGATCTAAAAGCTTCTACTCTGCAGGCCCACTACAACTGAGGCTTCTAGCGAGGTTTTCAAGGCATCATCAACTTCAAGGCAACGTGTGCTGGTCTGGAATGATTCTGTTATTTAGAATGTGATTCTCTGTGCACATTCACACTTGCATGTTCTCCTTTTGGGCCATTAAAATGCAAAAGCTGCAGGCACTGTGGAAAGATCCCTGTGACTTTGAGAACCTCAAACTGTGTCTGCATATTACCTGTATCTGCTATTGAAAGGCGCATGTCCCTTTCTCCGAAGGCATATATTGTTGTTGACTTCTCAGGCTTCTAACACATGCAGCTCACAAATGGGAAGATATTGGTCCTTTGAGCCAGCTTGCACTACTGGCTCACATTGCCAGAAACTGACTTTAGGGAGTCACCCGAGTTCCTCAGCATAAGGTCAAACAAAGTTCAGCATCAGAACGTAGTTGGGCCACTGCGGCGGTACTGGTGCATCTTCATAAGCCTTTTCCTATGAGGCAGGGTGATCAAGTGCTTTACAATGATGGCAATTGGTACAGTTATGGACATAGAAAAGAGACTCCCCAAATAAAATGTAAATCTGACCACCATAAGACAAATTAGCAGTTTTAGCTGAGCCCAGATGCTATACGCAGCCTTCTGGATGCTCTGACCATTCGTCCTTATGCCTCATTGAAAGACCAGCGAATGAAAACACACCTCAAAGCCACACCTCAAAGCCCTGCATTATGCACAGCCTACTCATATATACTTTTGTAGTGCTCCCACTAATGGGAAAGCAGAGACAATGTCCTAAAAATAGGCAGGGAACTAACAAGTACAGACAATGAGAAATGTTGTCACTTTTCTATAGGAAGTAATGTCACAACCTTGTCATATTCTTCATTTTGATGGGAATGGGGCAATTTTTAAGACAAGGCTCTGGTGCAAAGTATGCTATCTATTAGATAAATATATACATCTATAATGACCTCTACAAATGGGACTCGTTAAGTTATTATCAATGACAACACATCCTGTCAAATTGTGTGGTTGTGATAACAGTGGGCTTTGGCACATGAGTGCTCTTTTCGAACCAAATTCTCAGGTTGTTTTTTTTGTTGTTTTCTTTATTGTTTCTCAAGAAAGTTACACTGGTTCTGGAAAATAATCAAGCAACATAATACGGCAGCAGAAAAAAACAATAGACACAGAGATTCTTAGTTAAAACAGGACCAAAAAATAACAAATAATACATATACTTTATTTACGCCTTAGAGGCATAGATTTCCCTTTTACCCTTGCTGCTCCACTAAGGGGCCCCATATTTGTCCCCCTTTTTCCTGGCTCTACTTCCCTTACATTTATATAACGCCATCTCTAAGTTAAATATATGAAAGAGTCTGGCGTACCATGCTTGGTATGTCGGAGGATCTTCGTCCTTCCACTTTGAAGCAATCATTATACGTAGAGTTGCTGTTGCCATAAAACAGAAATAGACTTGGGATATTTCTAGCTGTAAAAATTCGTCACAGCCGAATAAAATTACAGTAGGAGTTAATGGGGCCACTCGCCCCATAACCTTATACAAAAATGTTTCAATCCCCTGCTTCACAGCATCTAATTTACAACACTCGGCAAACATGTGGGCCATATCAGCTGGGCCTTGTCCACATCTTGGGCATTTATTAGTCTCCCTTTTCCCCCATGCCCAAAGTTTAGCTGGTGTGAAGTATAGTCTAAAAACTGTTTTTAAATGTTGAGCCTTGAGATTGGCAGATAAGAGAACCTTCTTTGACAGTTCTAAGGATCTACATAGATCCACATCTTGATTTCCCAGTTTAGCTGCCCACCCGCTTTCCATTTGAACTATATCATCATCATTAGCCTCCATCAGCATTGCGTATATTTCCTTCACTTGGGGCTGTTTATAAACTAGGCTGTCTAAAAGTAGAAATCGGGCCTGATTGGTAAGTTGTGCGGTAGCTGATTTAATTGCCTCCCTAACCTGTATATACTTAAATAAGCAGCAGGGGTCTATCCCAAATCGTTCCTGGAACTCTTCAAATGACAGGATTCCATTTGAATTAACAATGTCCCCGACGTAGTTGATTCCCGCCTGCTCCCACTTGCTACCAATCTTATCATACAGTGAGGCTGAAAAGATTGATGAGGGCCATAATAACAGGTGGAGTTAGATTTTCGGAATTTTTAGCAATTTACTGGATTTCTGCCATACATTCCAAGCTGCTCTGAGGGGTTTGAAACAAGCTTTCTTGTAGTAACTCCCCTCCAATTGTCTAAGTAATATCCCTGGTGCTAAATCACCCAAAGCTAATTCAAAGATGGAGGGTGGTATCTACATATCCTGAGCTGCTGATATTATTGACCTTGGTCTAAATGAGATGGTTATTTGCTGAAGCATAATAGCCCAATAATAATATAGATTTGGGACAGCCATCTCCCCTCGGTTTTGTGGTAGGGTCATTAATTTCAGAGATCTCCTGAGTTTCTTATATCCCGAAATAAACTGCGAGAAGATTCCCTCAAAAAGTTTGGTGGTTCCAGTGGTGTACATCGTAGCAGATATAGAATTTTAGGGAACAGAGTCATCTTTATGACATTTGCCCTTCCAATAATTGATAGATGCAGGTTATCCATTCTCTTTAAATCAGACCCTATTTTCCTGATGAGAGGGTCTGCAGTTATATTCCAGATTGTCCCAACATCTGCTGCAATAGTTATCCCCAAGTACATGGCTGCCTCCGTCCTCCGAGGATCCTGCCAAGTAACCGACTTAGAGCAGACAATTTTTATTTTATCAGCATTTAGCCCATACCCTGACTGCTTCCCAAACTCCCGGGCTAGATTTTCAATCCTCCCTATTGCCACCTGAGGGTCAGGGGTAACTACTGCGATGTCATCAGCGTAAGCTAAGACCTTAGTACTATGACCCCTGACCACTACCGGCTTGATTGCCTGATCGCTCAATATTGATCTGATCAGCGGGTCTACATATAATGCGAAAGAGGATTGGGGAGCATGGGCAGCCCTGCCTTGTACCCCTGGCAAGCTTAACCTTACCCGACTCCCTCCCCATCAGTTGTATTTTCGCATATGATTGAACATACATGGCTCTAAGGGCAGTGAAAACACGAGGTCCAAAGCTGTTTGACCTTAAGCTCTGCCAAAGGTTTACCCACTCCACTTGGTCAAACGCTTTTTGAGCGTCGAATAGTATCAATGACATCTGTTGCCCTGAAATCTCAGCAATATTAAATAATGATATTACCCTTTGAATATGGTCTGTCGTTCCTCTACCCGGAGTGAAACCTTGTTGCCACGGGCTTACTAAGGAGTCAATTATTTTTGATAACCGAAGCGCTAAGATTTTAGAATAAAGCTTTTCATCAGTATTTATCAGCGAAATTGGCCTATAGGAGGCTGGGTCTTCCACTGCCTTTCCCGTCTTCAGAAATATAACTATATTAGTCTCCTGCCATGATCTGGGTGGAATTCCTTTCTGCTGTACTGCTAAAAACAAGTCTAACAAAAGGGGAGCTAGTTCTTTATGCAAAACGTTATTAATCTCCATTGGTATTCCATCAGGGCCTGCCGCCTTCCCTTAAGCCATCAACAACAGTGCCTCATTGTCCTCGTCCATCGTGATGTCTATTTCTTGAATCAATGGTGGTGATTCTAAACCAGCATTCCCTGCTACTGGAGCACTCAACCTAGAAATATAAAGATCTTGGTAAAAATCCCCAAATATGTTCACTATCTCTTGAGGTTCAGTGAAGATTGTACCGTCCTTCCTTTTCAGCCTTGAAGTGCTACTTGCAGCTACCCTTTGTCTAATCCAAAGTGCGAGATGTTTCCCTGTCATTTCTCCATATTCATAATTATCTTCCGGCCGGTTTAAACCTTTCAGCTGTTATTTTGTTAAACACCCCGTTTATTTCAGTCTTAGTTCTAATTACTTTTAATTCAAGATTCAATTGCATCTGAGTCTGTTTTTGTGCAATAGCTGTCATATGTTCTAGCTCATACCTACTCAGCTCCTTCATAAGTGTGCATATTCCCTCTCGCAGTTTTTTCCTATGAAACCCCACAAACTAATTATCTCCCCCCTGAGCTCTGCTTTAAATGCATCCCATACATTTTCCCTTGAGGTACTATACCTATTAATATCATAGAACTGAGTAGTCCAGCCCCTGATATGGTCAATAAAGCCATTGGTAACTAATAGTTTCCTATCAAAGGTCCATTTTACGGCAGCTTTTGCAAACCCTGGGATTTCTATATCCAATACCAAGGGGTTATGATCCGAGAGGACCTTAGGTAACTTCTTAATCTGTGCTCTTTCTATTAAAGAAGAAGGGGCAACAAAATAATCTAGCCTTACATATTTTCTGTGTTGGCATGAGTAATAGGTATATCCTGGATCTCCTATTTTTTTACATGGCCACATGTCTACCAACCCATGACTATTAGCTAATGTCTGTAGGGCTTGAAAGACCCGTGGCTTCCTGCCTTGATATCCGCCCCTACTCACCCCACTTGCATCAATATGAATATTAAAACCCCCGCAGATAATCAGGGGGGCAGGCCAGGAGGCAAGCTCAATTTCTAATTCTGTCAACACGTCTGCGTCATCTAAATTTGACCCATAGATTGTACAAAGTGTACCAAAGCTTGGAATTAGGGCAATTGCCCACCTACCCCATTTATCCGATAATGTTCGTTGTGTTAGAGGTCTGTGATGAACAAATTACTTGGGTATAGCCTGGGATAGTATTAAGGCCTCTCTTCTGCCAAGGAATGTGAGTTTCCTGCTGACAAATAATATCCAAGCCTAGTGTCTGCAGTACTTCTCTGGTCTTACCTCTCCTTACTCGATCGTTCAGCCCCCCGATATTTACCGTACAAATAGTTAGCCTACCCATCCCGGCCTTTTTCTTGGGCCTACTTTGCCTCTTAAACCATTCCTTCAGATTACTTGAAACCCATTCAGTCTGGTTGGATTGGTCTGAATCTGGAAGCAAGATGGCGACCGTGTGAGGCGGTCGTTAGCAGCTCTCATGGGGTGACATGATATGACTTACTCAATGTAACTCCCGCTTCCCACTACCCCAGAATCCAAACCTCCCAAGAAGGCAAATACGGAGCATCAGTACCTGGCCTGGAAAGGTGGATCACGGCAATAACGGAGATTGCAGAAACACTGATCACAGGGTGCAGAGGATTTGAGCGAGAGCTCTCCCAAGCTGTGAGACAAAGCGAGGCGTGTGGTGGCGTTCCAGTCACCATCGTGATGCCACCCAAGTCTGGCACGAGAGGCAGAGGGGCGAGTTTGCAGACTGCCCCGCAGGACTCAACCCGGACCCAGTGGAAGCAGAGAGGGCTCCCGCGGCAACCCAGGGACGCAGACAGAAGGGCTGCGCCGAGAATCCCCCAGACAGGAAGGGGTGGGGCGCAGGCTCACAGCCCCAGCCACCGCGGGTCGCAGTTTCGGTCATTGACCTGCTCCGGGGGCCCGGCACTCAAGGAGCAGCTCAGGCGGAGGAGCAGTCAGGAGCTGGAGCTGGTGGACAGAGCAGGAGAGTAATTGTTAAGCCACCATTGTGCCCAGAAGAGGTGGTGTGCCCAGAGGAGACGGTGGAGAATGAGACTGAGGCATTTCATGAGGCACTACAGGGGGAATCACACGAGCCGTCTGTAGGAGAAACCGGCACTGGTGGTACAGAGCATATTACGGGGCCCCTTGGGGATAGTGAGCTCCAACAGGAGGGGGTAAATCTATCTACCCAAGAGGACCTGGCAGATCTGGGAGACGAGGCAAAAAAGGGGGGACCCTGTGAGATGCGGCTGGAGGGGCCGGGAAAATCCTGTATGATCAACCAGGGGGGCCAGGCGACACCTTACTGTGCAAGACTCAAGGACAAAAGAGAAAGAGCCCCCAGGTTCTGCAGGGGCACAGAGACTGCCAGGAGAGAGGGACGTTGACTCAGAAGCGAACAATTTTTACTCCCTATTGGATGCCACTTGGTCAGGATTGGGATCAGCCACTGGATTTAATATAGAATCGAGCAAGGAGGACAGTGGTTCTGGCATAGGAATTAGTGGCAGGCAAAATATACCAGCTACTCGAAAGATAAACTCCAGAGCACCTAGAGTAGAGAACCCAAGACCGAATGAGCTGAGGTGGGACAACTCCCTTGGAGATCAACTGGTGGGGAACAGCAAACAATCTATTAAGGAAGCAGAAGACACCCTGGCACCTCCTACACTGGAATCAATTCTGCCGTGTGTTGTAGCTCACTGTGAGGAAGTCCGAATGGAGAGTAAACATGCACAAAATGTAGTGCGGATTCTTCAGGGGGCTGTTAGAAAAATGACAAGAACCTGTGACAACATCTGTGACCGGATGACTGAAGTGGAATCAAGAACCGCTACATTGGAGGTGGATCTAGCAGGCTCAAGGGGGCAAGTGGAGGTGCATGAGGACCCACTTGTAGACATCCAATGGAAGCTGGAAGAAAGTGAGAACGGCCAAAGAAGAAACAACTTACGATTCCTTGGCATTCCGGAAGGAAAGGAAGGATCAGACGCAAGATAATTTATGGTTCAGCTGCTGCAGAAATCCGTCCCTAGAAGGTTGGAGGTGGTCCCATGAAATACAAAGGGCACACCGAGTTCCATTTAATATACACCAGCCAATTCGTCCGGATGCCAAACCACGGGCACTACTGGTCTACTTTGGGAATTATCTATTGAGGCAAAGTGTGTGTGAGAAGGCTAGACCAGATGCTCAACGGGCAGTAGATGGGTACTCTTTCTTCACCGGCCAGATTTCTGCCACATCACAGTGGAACGAAGATGGCGTTTACGTCAAATGATTACTCAGTTCCAGGAAAAGGGGGCACAAGCCTTTCTACTGAATCCGGCCCGGCTGAAAGTTGTGTGGAAGGATCGTGTTAGAGTCTTTACCTCAGAGATCAAGGCCAAAGACTTCCTAGATACTGGGGGCATCTGACTATCGGGGCGTGCCAGCTGGTATGGATATATGTTGGAATTCCTGGAGCCAGGTTATAATACCTAATTCAGACGCCTTCAGACACCTCCTTCTGGTCGCAAGGCTGTTGAAGACTTTTTGTATTTTGTAAATATGGTGTAGTATAAGCTGTGAAAAAAGCTGAGGAATAGAAGGTAGGGGGGTAAAAGAAAATTGGGGGGGAAATACAGGCACTAACTGTTTTTTTCTACATAGGTCACCCTAGGGAGAACACCACCAATCATCACCCACAGACCTAGATAGGTCTGTTGCTTCACAACACAGGGAGGGGGGAGGGGGGTAAGAGGGGAGGGAGGATCTGGGAGGGGGGTGAGAGGGGAAGGGGGGAGAAAAAAACTCAGGAAAGTAGAGTATGGTTCCAAAAACCAAATTCTCAGAATTGTATTCTGTTCCGATTAGTGGTTTAAAACTGCCTCCTAACATTGGCCCTCAATATAGGTTACCAATTAACCCTGGAGGGAATTACTGGACCCAGAATAAACAATTCCAGACAGTATCACTCTGTGAGATAATGGGGATTACAAGTTTAACACCCTAGAATGGGGAATAATCATGCAGAACTAGATTTACCTTTTCTTGTAACAAGTTTTCTCGGATTCCCTGGAGGTTGCTGCAGATATATCTTGTGTGTTCTAAACAATTAGAGCAAACACAAGGAGATGATGGACTGAGCGCTGAAACTTTTCAGACACAACAAATAGTACATTTCTGTGGGGTCGGAGCAGATTGGGTTGTATGGTGGGATGACGGGAGATTGGGGGTGTGGCAGCACTGGTCTCTCAGGAGTTAGGATTGGCTGTCTCACAATTCTGGAGGGGGTTGGCAGGGGCAAGTCTGAACTTTCGTGTCTCCATGGTTTTACCAGGTGCTGATTACAGAGTTGACGTGAGTAGTATCGCTGGGAGATATTGCTCTGGGCAGCTCGTATCAGAGTCATGGTGAGTTCTTTACAAAAACAAAAAACAAATTAGATATTGCCACACATTGAAATCGGAAAATAACCTTCAGAAGTAACTGTATCTATAGTAAATTGACATACTAAACCCATTAATAGGTAGTTGATATTGTTACTGTCTCAAAGCTGCAAGATTTTAAAACAAAAGATATATAAACTTGGTTGGTATATTTCAAAAGATATCAAATCAGAAGTAGGGGGGAAAAGGAAGGGGTTGTGATCCATTCAGCTTCCTTATTTGTATTATCAAAAAATCAATGGGGGAATGAATCACTTGTCTTGAGTAACCAGGGTTTGTTAGTTTTTGTATAATGTACCGATAAAAAACCAGCATTCACGTACCACCAATGGTCTAGTGATAGAGACCATGTGTTGTCAGGGTCTATATGGGTCAAGGTAAGAGTCGGGTAAATTAACCCTGACCCATATAGACCCTGACAACACATGGTCTCTATCACTATCTTTTCTAGGTCCTGAAGAAAACCTACTTGACCCTCCTGGGCATAAAACAAGGCTGAAACATGTCGAACTTTTTATGGACATTGAATAGTGCGGAAGACTCCTAACTCCCCTTCCTACGCACAAAATAATTTTTAAATAAGCCCGAACCCAGACCCATTAAAATTTCTCTTTGTCCGGCTATACGAGCTTTTTAACACAATTTTATCACTTACACTGTTATCCACCATCACTGATCACTACTGTACTAACCAGTGGTTTACCTCCGGGTGGAGGAAGCATGAGGACTAACCCTATGATGATGCTGTCACGTTGCTAAGAGAGAGGCGGAGAATCAAGATATACCACCACCCGAGCCTCGGTACGTAAATGAGGGATTTTTATCGGTACATTATACGAAAACTAACAAACCCTGGTTACTCAGGACAAGTGATCCATTCCCCCATTGATTTTTTGATGTTTCAAAAGAGACATGTTCAATTAGTAAAACAAATCGTCTGAACATATGTGTAATAAGGCTTTGATGCCAATGCATTGATAAGAATTCAATATGTTGTTCAACTGCATCCATGTCTGTATATCCCACCCAACATTTTGCTATGTTAATCAACCTATTTAAAAAATCATTTGGGACCTGGCATGAATTATTGCTGGGGTCATGCTAGATTCCTTTGTGGGCCAGAGCCCATTTTATTCATATGATAAAAGGCAGAGAATCACTTCTTAGAACTTCTATCTGGAGTGCCTGCAGCAAATGGTGTGATTCACTAAGGCACAGTACTTTAATATCTGGCACTCACTGCAGATTATTGCCTGAATGCCCTCGTTGCAAGTTGACTTTGCCTACTGGTTAAGCTCCGATGCCTTTGTCTTTGCTACTCTCTAGAGGTATGCTCATCAGCATAGGGTGTGCAATGTGCATCCCCAGGCTGTGTATGTAATGAAGACTAGAATTACTTGGCATAGGTTGCCAACTATGCTGAAGAAGGACAGTTTGGTGCCCAAAATAATTGGGATTGGGAAATGGAGAAATCAAGGCTAGTATGGTCAATTATTTGATGGCCTGCACCAATCTACAGAGGCAGATAAGTGTGGAGAGCCATACACCTCGTGTATGAACAGGAGGCCATGCCTCTGCTTTAAAGAGTGAATCCATCTATTGATTCATGAGCACATAGCTGAGGTACTTCTTGTAGACTGTCTCCTACATGGTGTTAACCTTGGAGCCACAATTCTGGGTTGCTGTGCACCAATGTCCTTGTTGCTGTAGTCAACATTTGGGTCAGCTAGATGCTTGGGTAGTCACCAACAGCTCTTAATTAGCTTCAGGGCATTTATGTGCCATGGGTGACTTACTACTCCACCCTCTATCCCCCCAGATGTCTTAGTGTTGTGCTTGTTTAGCAGTCCCTGGACCTCTCAGACTTCACTTGCCATATCTCTGTGACTTCAGGGAGTATGGGGTCTTGAACCTCTCTAATATCCACACAAGATTTGAAGGTTTGGGGTACTGAAGTGCAAAGTTCCTACCTTACCTACACTTTGAGCAGAACAGAGTCATTTAATCTGCATGCGCCTCCCTCTCACACCTCTCATCTCTCAGCCCATTAGAAGGCGTCTGGATCTTTGTGTTCCAGTCTGGAGTCCACCTCGGATTTCACAAGTAGTCAGTTAGCTTCCCAATCACAGTGGCTCAATTTAGAAGGACTCGTCTTAGCCGGACTGCCAGAGAGGGTTTGTTATTGCCACACCATGCTGACGGAGTAGGTAAATTAAATCCTTTACAAGTCCTCTACTTCTTAAAGTAGTTGGGCATTTGACAAGCACGGTGCCCCACAGCAATTCACCTCTCAGGTTAATTCCCCTCAGTCTTGAGCCATGAACCAGGTGTTGGAAGTCAATCTTCTCTCTCTACAGAGGTCTGGATATCTGAAGTGCCTCCAGAAAAAATGAAGTAGGATTTTGGGCACTTAACAGGGAAGGCAGACAGATAACAATAGACCCAATTCACCATTGTTTCCTTGGTTTAATGGCCCAGTGAGAGACAGATGATCTAAATCATTGCAATAAGGAGAGTGTGATCGGATTGGGACACGTCCCGAGAATACAAAGATGGCGACTACGTTGACCCCGACGGAAGTGGAGTGGATGTATGACGTTACAACGCATACTTTGACAACGCATACCATTACAACAAAACTTTTACAAAGCAGGATCCATTACAACGCATGCCATTACAACGCATACCATTACAACGTAGCTGCTATTACAACGCATGTCATTACAACGTAAGTATGGATAAGTATTTTTTAATTAATTGGAATGTAATAGTAGTTTAAGTGTTGTATAGTGTAGGGATTAACATTACTATTCTAACTCCAGGGGGGCGTAATTGTAGGGTAAGTGTTGGATGGTGTAGGGGTTAAAATTAAATTAAATACTTACCCATACTTACGTTGTAATGGCATGCATTGTAATAGCAGCTGCGTTGTAATGGCATGCGTTGCAATGGCATGCGTTGTAATGGATCCTGCGCTGTAATAGTTTCATTGTAATGGTAGTGCGTTGTTATAGTTGCGTTGTAAAGGATGTTTCCCAGTGGAGTTAGCGCTCCTGTACCGGACTGTGAGTGGGAAAGAAAAAGCCCAGAAATGAGGGAAGGGGTCTCTGCGAACGGAAGGAGTGAGGAAAGGGGTACGGAGGACGCCACAGAGCCAAAAAGCACACAAGACCCTGGAGAATGAGAAGAAGAAGACCCCGGAGAGTTGGTGGAGGTCGGAGACACCACCGGTAACCAGGCACCCGACGTCGTGGGAGATTGCAGCTCACAGAGCAACGCTGACGAGTCCAGTCCTCTTCAAAGGGAAGCGGAGGCTGCGGCTCTCCTCCCCACGGCCCAGGAGGGGTGTGGGTTCAGGCAAGTGCCTCAACGGCCCTTATTTTATATGAAAGGGTGGTGGGCAAGGTTGCGGGGCACACCATTAAACCCCTGCACTGAGGTACTAGACACGGCAGGGAAGGTGAAGGGTGCACCATACCCCCCCCCCCTGTTTGTTCACTGAGATACCATTTCCCTACCTCTCCATTTCTTTTACTTTCTTTTTCCGGTACCCTTGAAAGGAAGAGGACCCTGATAGCCTGACCTTCAGGAGTCCAAGACAGGAGCAAATCATACGCCTAGTTTACCTACTGGCCTGGATTGAAATCTTACCCGACAGAACCAACATTACTCCACATTTGCACTAAGATTAAGGCCTCACTTTAGAAGTATTCTGTTTTGTATTTGAATCTAAATCCAAGCTATCCCCCATCAGAAGGATTGTGCTATTTATGGGTTTAATAAATATCACTGACCTTAAGTCCAGGGTCACGTATCATTGAGGGAGAGAGACCCGTCCAGAATAACCCTTGGGTGAAGAAGGCTTACACGTGGTGTCAGAAGTGGGACAAGTGTCTAGCCAACATGACACAACCCATTACAATGGAGTCCATAATAACTCAACTGGTGGAGGGTCAACGACACTTACGGCTAATATTTGAAAAACAGACTAAGATAGCCCAGAAAGAACGTAGCGCCCTCCATTCAGCGCAAAAAGACCAAGCATCCCTTTTGACCACTAACCAACAAGTACAGGATCCAGCTATCCTACGATTAACTGACATCATCTCAAGTGCCAGGGTGCATCCCAATGTACCAGGAAGAGTGCTTCAAAAGTTTCAAGAAGGTGACGACCCCGACTTCTTCTTTGTAAATTTTGAACAGGTCGCCACCACCTGGCCACCAGGCAGAAAGTTGGGGTCAGTACATTGCCCCCTTGTTATCGGGTGAGCTTTAAACCGCTTAGCAGGCAGCTAATATGGTAGGGACAACTGCATATGTGAACATAAAAAGGGCTATACTAGAGCGCTTAGGTTGAGACCAGGAGTACTACCGTAGTCGTTTACGAAAAGAGAAATGGTCTACAGAAGACTATACACGGGCTCTGTATTACAGCATACGAGATCTGGGCAATCGTTGGTTACAATCCGCCTCTTCCTCCATAGATGATCTCACTGAAAAAATCTACTTGGAGCAATATCTGGAAGCTCTACCCTCCAATACCAGAGCATGGATCAAACAACATCCCAATCTCTCGGTCACCGTGGCCGTCAATCTCGCTTGTGCCTATCATCAGTCCCCTAAGTTTAAAGCCCAACCCCATCATCCTCCACTCAACCAGCCCAGACCAGAGACTAGGGCCCCTACTCCACTCACAGATCATAAAATCCCACCAGTATTAAAACAGCCTCCCAGACCTACCATGGGAGCAGGTTCCCTACAGGGACCCCAGTACTTCCACTGCGTTGACTGGGGACACATTGCCCGTCATTGTCCTAGACTTACACCTCCCCAAGAACCCATGAAAGTCAGGTACACTCGTGGGCAGGAGTTAGTATCAGGAGAATCCCCAGAGAGGTACAAAAAGAAAATACACCTCAATGGGAAGCCAGTGGTGGCCTTTCTGGATACTGGGTGTCAACACACTGTTGTCAGTAAGGAATTGGTACCCAATGCTCTACTCTTAGGGGGCAAATTTGTACGGGTCACATGTGTACATGATGAGGAGAAAATGTATCGGCTAGCTGAAGTCTTACTAGAGATTGACGGAGAACCACAATTGAGGAAGGTGGGGGTAGTACTTTCCCTACCCAAAACTGTCCTGTAGGCATCGACCTCCCTAGATTTCACGACTACCTTTCGTCCCTCACCTCCCCTTCCCCGAAACTAGGATGGTTAGAAAATGCCCCATTCGCCAGAGAAGACATTAGTGGGTCCTCTCCCAAAGCTCTAACGTCTCAAAAGGAAACAAGGCAGGAAAGAGCCCTATATGGTAAAGCTTGTCAAGTCTTGCCTATACCTGTCTTCTCTCCCAAGATGTACCACAAACACCAAGTCAGAGTTTTCGAACAGCACAGAGACACAATGATACCCTACAACACGCTTGGAATCAAGTAAAAGAAGACCACCCCGAAAAAGTAGGACCCTTCTTTTGTGAGAAAAAAGGCCTGTTATATAGAATTACTAGGGAGAATAATCACACTAAGGAGCAGTTGTTGATCCCAAAGCCTTCCAGGAACAAGTATTTGAACTAGCACACAGTCAGACAGGGGGTGGTCATTATGGCAAATAACACACCCTTAAGTATCTATTAGATCGTTTCTATCGGCCAGGAAGTAGCTCGATTTTGTGCTTCCTGTGTTAGATGTCAGTTAGTCAATGCACCGGTCCTTCCCCATGCCCCATTACAACCACTCCCCATCATTGATGTTCCCTTTAGGAGGGTGGGTATGGACCTAGTGGGCCAGTTATTTGCTCCAGGCCAAGGACAACAATATATTCTGGTATTGGTAGATTACGCCACACGCTATCCAGAGGCAATATTGTTAACTAGTACTACCATCTCAACCGTAGCTCAAGCCATGGTTGCTTTCTTTTCTCGTGTTGGGTTCCTTCACAAAATGTTAACTGATCAGAGCACCCCATTTGTGTCCAAAACTGATGAAACAAGTATGTAACATCGTGGGGATCAAACAATACGAACAGCAGTATATCACCCTCAGACGGATGGTCTAGTAGAAAGGCATAACAAGAAAATAAAAACAATGCTCAGAAAGGTCAAGGCATAACAAGAAAATAAAAACAATGCTCAGAAAGGTCATAGAGAAGGCAGGATGCGACTGGGATCGGCAATTGCCTTTAGTAGTATTCACAATTCGTACACATGGGCAGAAATCAACAGGATTCTCCCAATTTGAACTCTTGCTCGGAAGAAAACCCTGTACCCTCCTCGACAAGGCGGTGGAACAATGGTTAGAAGAGGAAGAAGAGAGCAAACTCTTATTACAGTATAGTTCATTACTAAAAGACACCCTTGCTACACTATGGGAGGAGGTACATACTAATATGGAGAAGGCACAAGACCAACTGAAATAACACTATGACCAAAAGACCAAACTAAGGGAATTCCAGGTGGGAGACCATGTATTCATCCTTCTACCCAGTACCATGAAAAGGTTATTGGCCACATGGCAGGGTCCCTATCGAGTCCTGGAACGGATCACTCTTGTCACATATTGTGTGGTGGTACCTCACAAACCCCAAACAGGTCAAGCATACCATGTAAACCTTTTGAAAGTCTGGGAGGGACCCCTACCTGTGTCCCTTTGCACAAAAACATGCATATATCAAGCAACCACAGAGAAGCCCCTGGAGATTTCCTTGGCCACAGAATATCCCCACAGGAGTGAGGCTGTTCATTTCGGACAACTCACTGTGAACACAGAAACACCAGCTACAAGGTCTCTGTAACTCTTTTCCTAGAGTAATCTCTGGAAATCCAGGGCACCTGTCATTAGTTGAACATAAGATAATCGCAGGAGAAGCCGGTCCCGTTCGGTTAAGACCCTACCGGATCCCAGCCGCCAGGAGACAGGCCGATGATCAAGAAAAAAAACACGTTAGAGGCAGCTATCATAGAACCCTCCCACAGTGCCTTGTCCTCTCCAATTGTACTAGTTCCAAAAACCGACGGACGTATAAGGTTTTGTATTGACTTTCGTCAACTAAATGCCATATCGAAATTTGATGCAAACCCAATGCCCCGGGTTGATTAGTTAATAGAAAGATTGGGAGACGCCAGAGTGATGCCCACCATTGACTTAACCGAGGTGTATTGGCAAATTCCCCTCTCACCTGAAGCCAAAGAAAAGACAGCTTTTTTCTACCTCTTCAGGTCTCTACTAATTCAAAGTACTTCCCTTTAGCCTTCATGGCGCCCCCGCCACTTTCCAAAGATTAATGGCGGTTCTTTTACGCTCCCAACAGGAATATGCCGTCGCCTATCTAGACAACATAGTCGTGTTTAGCCCAGACAGGGAAACACATCTTCACCATCTAGGGGAAATCCTACACACACTCCAACAAGCAGCCCTCACTAATAATCCTAAAAAAACTTCATTTGGCACAGACCACATAGAATATCTAGGTTACGATATTCAGGGAGGATGTATCAGGCCACAAATAAACAAACCCGAAGCCATTACCAAAATTCCTTGTCCTACCACTAGGAAAGATGTCCGTTCCTTTCTGGGGTTGGTAGGTTATTATAGGAGGTTCATTCCACACTTCTCTGAAATAGCCAGTCCCCTCACAGACCTGACAAAACAAAAAATAGGAAAACCTATTCTCTGGACCAGTGCTGTGGAGAACAGCTTCCGTCACCTGAAAGAGTCCTTATGTAGTGCTTCTATCCTGATTTGCCCTGACTACAAAAAAACCTTCGTACTGCAAACTGATGCTTCGGATAGAGGACTTGGTGCAGCACTATCCGAACCTTATTGTGAAGGGGATCTGCGTTCTGTTCTTTTCCTTAGTAGGAAACTCTTTCCCAGAGAAACCCAGTGAGCGACTATAGAGAAAGAATGCCTGGCGGTAAAATGGGCCATGGAAGCACTACAGTACTATCTCTTAGGTTGTTCCTTCTTACTACTTACTGACCATGCCCATTTAACTTGGCTTTCCTTGCATAAATACTCCAATCCTAAAATACTTCGCTGGTTCCTTGCTTTGCAGCCATTCATCTTTCAGAACCTGCATGTCTCGGGCAAACTGCAATCGAATGTGGATTTTCTATCCCGGTACTCTGTTTCTGAATGGCCCACGTCCATTCCCGGAGAGAAGGCAGTGTGATCGGTTCGGGACACATGCCAATAACTCAAAGATGGTGCCTACGTTGTCCCCGACCGGAAGTGGAGTTAGCACTCCAGTACCAGATTGGGAGCTCGAAAGTAAAAGCCTGGAAATGAGGGAAGGGCTCTCTGCGAACGGAAGGAGGGTGGAAAGGAAGACTGAGAATGCCACGGAGTCAAAAAACACACAAGACCCCGGAGAAAGAGAAGAAAAAGACCCCAGCAAGTTGGTGGAGACACCTCCTGTAACCAGGCACCTGACGTCGTGGGAGATTGCAGCTCAGGGAGCAAAGCTGATGAGTCCAGTCCTCTTCCAAGGGAAGCTGAGGCTACAGCCCCACGGCCCAAGAGGGTCGTGGGTTTAGGCAAGTGTCTCGACGGCCCTAGGTTTCGATGAAAGGGTGGTGGGCAGTGTTGCGGGGCACACCAGTATAAACTGTCACCATTAAACTCCCGCACTAAGGCACGAGACACTGCAAGGAAGGTGAAGGGTGCATTATACCTCCCCCCACCTGTTTATTCACTGAGATACCATTTCCTTACCCCTCCATTTTTTAAACTTTATTTTTCCGGTTCCCTTGAGAGAAAGAGGGTTTCGACAGCCTGACCCTCAGGAGTCCAAGACAGTACGAAATCATATGCCTAGTTTACCTACTGGCCTGGATTGAAATCTTACCTGACAGAACCAATATTACTCCACATTCGGATTTAGATTAAGGCCACCCGTTAGAAGTATTTTGTTTTGTATTTGACTCTTAATCCAACCTGTCCATTATCAGAAGGATTGTGACTGTTTATGTTTAATAAATATCACTAACCCTAAGTCCAGGGTCATGTATCATTGAGGGAGAGACCCCTCCAGAAGGTGAAGAAGGCTTACAGAGCAGAAGACGTTTTAATAAGTGCCTCGAGGGGAATAGTAGAAAAATTCGTAACCTTGCTCTGGGTGAGATAAGTGTGCCTCACCTTCTTGTTTCAAACCACTGTGGGGTGCATGGGTGGATTGAGAAAGGGGTGGAATGGGACCCTTTGTGGCACATGCATAGAGAAAAATATAGGCTCTCCTTATGCCCAATATCAGCAACGCCTCATTCCCTGAAGGTATATTTCCCTCCTCCCTCAAATCTGGCCTGGTAACAACTTGACCTCCTAAACTTGCTACCCTTGAAAAACTACTGGAAAAAACTGGTACAGTTGCAGTCATAATGAAAATCAGATACTCTTATCTTATTTAGTGGTTTCATCACATCACATGCAGGTCAGATGTTGACGGTGATAGAGTCACAGAGAATTTAGAACACACAATTAAGGAACTTCTACTTTTTTACTGCAGGATAATTAGGTAGAAGCTTCTGGGAAGAGAAGGATAGAAAACGTTAATCTGGCACAGTCTCTGGGATGGCTCTAGTACTTTCTCCCTTTGCAGGTCTTTGGGCTGGACCGGAGTAGAGGCTCTCTCCTTCAGAGAAATAGAGAACAAACCAGTCAGGTAAGGAAATTAAGATCTCTCCCTCATTCGTTGTATTTTTATATATTACAATGGTTCTTTTCTATATAAACAACTGCAGCTTCCGGTCGGTAAACCAGAAGTTTGTCTTAGCCTTTGTCGTCCCTCCGTTCAATCGGCACACGCCGTGAAAGATCAGGGACTAAGGCAGCTGATAGCGCAGGTAGGTGAAACTGATTAAAAGATATAAGCGGCGTAATTTAAAATAGTTAAAAACACATCTTGTTGCAGCAGCGGTTAACTGCAGCTAACAGGAGAGATATAAGAAAGATTTAATTAGCTAGACTGCTTTGATGTTCACAAAGTTAGAAATGAGGCTGGTGCAATGTAGAGGGTCATTAAACACTGCAGCATATACTCACTGAGAGTCTGCTGCACGCGTCAATGCCTTGCCCTGCTTTATGTAGGGTTAGGATCCACTTTCGGGGATTAGAACGCAACCATTTCCATCTCATCTTGCTCCACATCGCCTTCATCTGGACACAGTAGCCTGGATAAAGAATCTGCTGTATCTTTGCATTTGCCCAGAACATACTCCACTCCAAAGTTATATTCCAGTAACCTAGAAGTGAGTCTGGCTATCCATGCAGTGGTGTTCCACCCCCTTCTGGTGACAAAATACCCACCAAAGGCTTGTGGTCCGTCCTGAGACTAAACCTGCTCTTCCACACATAGTTGTGGAAGTGTTCAAGAGCTCACACACAAGCTAGCACTTCCTTCTCAATAACACCATACCTTCTTTCCGTTCCACTAAGAATTCTGGATGCAAAAGCCACACACCACTCATCCTTACCACTCCTTTGTCCCAACACCACTCCAATACCACACAAACTGGCATCTACGGTAATGATGCAAATCTTATTGAGACAAAACGGTTTCAATGTAGGCGCATTAGCAATTTTTTTTTTGAACTGCTGAAAAGCAGCTTGTTGTTTTTTAGTCTACACAAACTGCTTTGTGCCTGGTAAGTTCTCTGAGCGGTTCCATTTTGGTTGCATATGATTGTATGAACTTGCTGTAATATTCATACAGCCCAGCAAAAGACAACAGTTTTTCTCTGTGATCAGGATCAGGTGCATTATTGATTGCATCCACCGAAGATTTTTGGGAACCCACCCCAATACCCAACAAAGTGTGCCCCAAATATTCGACAGATTCACAAAAAAACTTACATTTTTCTCCCTTAAGGATCAGGCCATAACTTTCCAACAGTTGCACATAGCAATGACATGCTCTCTGTGTTATTTCTCATTTAAAAAAAATAACAAGATGTCATTCTGGAAGGATTACACAAACTTATCCAGATCTCTAAATATGTGGAACACTGCTCTCTGGAATACAGAAGCAGCAGAGGCAATCCCAAACGGCATCCGCCTAAACTGGAATAAACCTTGTGGGTTAAGACACATAGTGAAATGCTTTTACTCCAATGTAAATTCAATTTGGTAGTATGCTAAATGGAGATCCCAAGTGGAAAATACCTTGGCACCTTCCAGAATACTCATCACTTCATTTAAGTTTGGCAATCCACCACTAAATTTGCATTCAAGGCCATCATGTCCACATATAACCTGAGACTCTTGTTTAGTTTGCGAGCCAAAACAATGGGAGACGCCCATTCTGAAGACTCCATCTCTTCAATTATCCCTTTGTTGACCAAACCTTCCAACATGGTTTTTAACTCCTGTCGGTCTGACATTCACTGATCCACTTCTAAGTTTCTGTTTCACTGGAACTGCATTTGCTTTCACTTTGGGGAACTGTTGAATCACTCCTCCGTTTTCTATCCCATCAGAAATCAAAAACAACACCTGATCCTTACTCTTAGGATTGGGGATATTTTTCCCAACATAGTCACACCCTTGGCAGCCACATACAACTTAGTCTGAGCTAGCCTACTTCTGAACTCAATTTCCACCGCTAGATACCATACAATATCAAATCTGGGCCTGTCTAGCCTTTCAGCAATTATATCGGATTCCTTGAGAGTATCCAAACATACTCTTCACCAAACCATTGAACATAATACTCTTTAGTAATAATTGTCTAAGGTGAACCAGAATCAGCCACTAATTCAAAATCTACACCTAAAATATGAACACAACATTTAGGTGGTCTAGTTGCCCCCTGCATATCCATTCCGTCCAACTCTAAACCATCCTTCTCCTTAGTAATTGACACTATTATACCCTTCCTGCCTTCATCCCCTCCACTTTGGCCCCATTCATCGCTGACACACAATAACTTTCCTTTAATACTTGTGGCACTACCCATCCTATTGAAATCCCTGCACAATCTTACAAAATGTCCTACATGCCCGCATTTGCTGCATTCCTTACCCAACGCGGGACACTGAGGTAATGACTCAATGTGGTTGGTACTTCCACACCTTAAGCAATGAAAGTTTGTGTCCAGCCTCTTGAAAGTCTGGATACTTTCGTAGGAACTACTAGCACTCACAGGCTGACTGGCCCCACAGGAACCACAAGTATTAGCAGGCTGATTACCTCTCCTGGTACCACCCAACCCCACACTACACACATCCTCTGCATTCTTACTATCCCTACTCAGTGACTTCACCCACCTTTCTGATTGTTCCAAAGTTTTAGCAGTAGTAATCAATATCTGTAAATTAGAATTCCCCCATCACCCACATCTGTTTTTGAACTTTCTTGCTTTTAACACGGACTATAATTTGGTCCTTAATCATCTCATCAGTAATGGGTCCAAAGTTACAGTTAGCAGAAAGAGATTGCAATCCTATGAGAATTTGTCAAATGTTTCATTTTCTTCCTAAGCGCGTGTTTAGAATTTAAATAAGTTGAGTGTAACACTAGTTATGGGCTTAAAACGATTTTCCATCCTTAGCCTGGCTTCCTCATAGACATGCTTGTCGCCTTGGCTCTCCATGGGGGGTAAGCTTCTGAAAACTACGTGACCCTCCGAACCCAAATAATGTAGTAGCATTTGTTTTTTCTTTCCACAGCCAACCTCTCCCCATCAATGGCCTTAATTTAAGTTATAAATTCTTCTTTCCATCTGACCCATGTGATGGGGGGCTCACATTACTTTGTAAGAATTTGGCTGGAGGATCAAATTGCATGTTGTAAAGTAGTAAAAGATGATAAAGTCTCTCACAGTAGTACAGAAGAACCAAAATAGAAGAGTCCTGCACACGATAGGGGTTGGAGATATGCTTTTATACTCCCTTGAATAGCCATGCTGCTTTGTCTACAAATAATTTTCCGGTCCCCACAAGATAGTCTCCAATAAACTTTCAGTAGTACCTTCTTCAGTATGAGCAAACACCACAAAATAATTGAAACACACCGAAGATATATAATGCGGAAGCTCGGCCACTCACATGAAATGTATGCACAGGGTTTCACGAACGGCTGTATGAACCGCTGTGTAAAAATACTCACATTTGGTGAATTCTGCCAAAAACAGGAGAACGCGGATAAAGGGAAAAGCGCGGTATGCAGTAGCACTGGTTATGCAAGGAGACATGCATGGAACGTCACAAGACGCATCCGGAGTACAGGATTGTTTGTTATCAAGGAGACCGTGAGCAGCAGCGAGTAATGCGCCTCATGCTTAAACCCTCCTGTGCTCATGACGAGCTCAGCTCGTCATGAGCCACGGCGCTCCGGTGCTCATGACGAGCTGCTCTCGTCATGACCGCGCCCGTTTAATGGAACGCTCGCACGTTGGGCTGATTCCCCTGCTGTGCTGAGCATTCCATTAAACGGGCACGGACCAAGGACAGTGTGCTAGCTATCTCATGCCACCATCCAGTAGAGGGTACTAAAACTTGGGAAAACGTTCGAAATTTTGCAAATTACTTCTCCAGTGGAGGGAGATCCTCAGGAGTTAAACTGGAAAACTTCAAATGACGGGATCGCTTGAGAACAGCAATCAGAAGCCTTAAATACGTACTTGAACTCCATGAAGGTAGTACCGTGTGGAAAATGACAATGTATATGTACATAAGCGGCGTTCATTTGTGTTCACCACAGCCACTGTTGAAAGTAAAGCGAAAATCACGAAGCAGTGGCCACGCCATCTTGTCCCTTTTAGGCCCCATCACGAACGTAGGTGGCAGCCATTTTGTGTGTCATGACCTCTCTGCCCACTGCCAATAGCCTGCGCGTCTCTCCCCCTCACTCCCCAGCCTCGCAAGCATTCCCCCGCGCCTCGACAGCCCCGGTCTCTCCTGCTTGGGCCATAAACGCACCTCTAACGCGACCCTGTCTCCGAGCCATATCCCGTGCTGAACCCCCTCGCTCTTTCATCCCATTCATGGAACACCCCCTTTCTGACAACCCCTTCCTCCCTGCCCGATTGTCCAGCCTCATCCCAGGCCATCACCTAGCCCGACAGATGCAGTTTATTGCCCCCTACAGTAGGACCTCGCCTCACATCAAAGGAGCGGTGGTTAATCAATACCCTCACACCTCCAGATCCGACCGATCACCCACTTTCCCGTTCCCAGCGGAATGTCCAGCTGCGCAACAACCACCACATGCTGAGATTGGGGTGGGAACTCTACTGTAGATGTGTGTGGGAACGGGCCTGAACCGGGTATTCCAAAGATGCCTTTTCCGTACTTCAAGGCAATACCACGGATGTCACAAATGTAATAAAACCATAAAACCGTGTATAAGAAGCCAGGCCTCAGAGATGCGGTTAGAGCACCTCTTGAAGACATTGTGTGCGTGTCCGAAATGACAGGCTCTCCTCATGAGAAATAAAAATCTGTTCTTGCATTCCCGCTTCCAGCGCCCGTCTCTTTATTTGGTAACTGACCAAAATGGGAACTAAGAGGCGTCTTGTGCCAGCAGCCTGGGCATCGGTTGTAATTTGGGCTGTTTTTCCTCAACCGCTGCTGTTCTCCTGTAGATGTAGCCGGTAGCCCTTCGTAACTCGTTGTCATTGTTACACCCAAACAAAAGATATTATAAAATATATTATTTACGCAGCACAGTACAAACAGGACTGTATAAGAAAACGTCCACTGGCAACTTACTTGCTGCGGGATTCCATAATACAGACAAATAGTAGAGCTCTTACAGAACTTGAGGAAAAACAATACATCACCTACAGCGTATGCATAATAGAAACTGTATACATTTCTAAAACATAAAAACAGGTATAGCACTACAATAAAGAACCTATAAATATGTAACACAATATGAGTTAAAAAGACAGAATTCCAGCTAGATCTTTTGAGAAATCAGCCAGGTCATGTGATTGGCAGCGCTAGAGCAGGTATAAGTAGCACAATCCAGCCATAAGGCTGATACTTATCTTTGTTCATTGATGAGAAAAGGAACTGCGCATCGCACTGCTGCAAACCCAGGACTTACTGTGAAGTTAACTTTGATCTTTGTTGAGTCTTTTTCTTGAAACTGCAACCACCCACTAATCCGTAATGCCAATTAATCTGGGTTTTGACTGATCCCAAGCATCACTAGCTATGACAATATACAAGTACAAATCAGGTTAGTGCATTAATCTTACTTTTGTTTGTTTTAATAAGAACATTGTCCCCAGAGACAGTCCCAAACTACATTTTCTTTGAACCCTCGTCAAAACTTTAAGTTGAGTCATGAGGAAGTGACAAACTAATTTACCAAACGGAATTTGAAGAGACTTCACTTATTTAGAGACTGAGGGTTTATCGCAAGAGGAACTCAACAATCTTACCTGAAACCCAAACAACCTTGAGAAAGATGTAACATTGTAAGAAGTATCCCTCAAAGTGTTAACTCTGTGGTTGTTCAGTGAGTTGTATTAATGCGACAATTCTATTATGTAACTGGGTAAAAGGTTGTGCTGTAATGTATATCTAATTGACTTATATACGTCTGTAAAGGAACCCTATAATAGTTAGCACCAACTGTCACAAAACCTAAATATATTCTGCACTTACTCCAGTGAGTCAAAGAATTAAGCCAGATGGAGTAGAAGTTGGACATCATATCTCACTCTTTCCCCAACCCGCTTAGGGACAAATACCATCACTTGTTGACATAAGCTTATATTGAGAGGTGTTTCAAGAGGAATTGGGTGGATAGTCCTCACTCCTGCGGAAGACCAGGTGAGTGGCATTGTGTAACACTTTGCCCCCTTAGCTTGCACATCTTCCGCAGCTCTCCTGTGCTGAGTGTCTTCATCCTGCTCAGGGCTACCTCCATGCTTGCAAAAATAACAGAAGCAAACATTAAGGACAGGAATGAATTTAGTAAAAATGTAAAATGACTAATTAAAATGAAAAAGCCAATTAAAAATCCATCTTTTGCAGTCAATTTCAATTACTGTGTGGTACTGCAAAACATGAGACCTAGATCCCACCGCTGAACACCAATGCAAGCAATTGGGGGCATTAGTTAAGGATGGTGGTGACTTCCCACAATCAATTACCATAATTCTTGTCAGGGTTATCCGCTGAAGTCAATAAATTAACTTAAACTAAATTCCCTTTTAGCTAAGGTACAGAGCAGACAGGCTTAATTTGGAGGCCCTGTGTACAGTATTTGTGCAGTACCCAAAACAGTAATAAAGTCAAAACATAAAATAATACAAAAACAAAAACCAATTTAGAACACTAGAGTTTATTTTAATAAATAAAATGACATCAAAACGACAAAAAAAACAATATTGGGAACTGGAGAAAGTTTTAAATAAAAATAGCGCCAAAAAGCATTCATTAAGCACTAACCATGTTCTATTGCTTAACAATAAAATCATGTGTGTGAGATGCTCTGCCCGCATGTTTCTGAGTATTATAATACCATCTAGATAAGCAAAGGCGTGAGTTTATGGGGGTTGTAAGATTTGATCCAGGAGATGTTGAAAAGTGGCTGGACTCCTATGTAATCCAAAAGCTTGGAACAAGCCTTGGGGAGTGGGAATTTAGTTTTTCCTGGTCCTCAGGTTTTAGTGGGATTTGTCAATACCCCTTGGTTAAGCTAGTCCTGGTGATACACTTAGCTTCGCCTAAGCGATTCATTCCTCACTACAAGGCAATGGATAACCATAAAATTTAGAAATGTTATTGACAGCCTGAAAGTAAATACAAAATCTTATAAAGTCATCTGGATTGGGAACTAGCACTATTGGTGAACGCCACTCACTATGAGAGGGTTCATTGACTCCCAGTTCTAAAATCTTTTCCACTTCCTGTTGAATGCCTGTTCTGGGCTCAGGTACTCTATAAGGGAATTGTTTTGCCACTTTACTGGTTTCAGTGTGTGTTGGATGGAAAATAAGATGGGTTTTCCCTAATAATTCTGAAAAAATATCCTTAACTATTTAACTTATTTAACACTTTCGCCTGATGGGACTCGGTTAAATATTCTCCAGCATCCCTTGGAGACTCAGAAACTTTCCATATTCTTAAACCTCGGACAGTACATATAGCCTGGAGGAGGATCATGACACCTTTTCAAGAGCTTTATGTGAAAAATGTAGTCCTTTCTGGTCTTGCTAGTCATTCTAATTTAGTATGTGACTATTCACCCTTTCTGTAATCTGGTATGGGCCCTGCCACTCAGACTGGAGCTTGTGTTCACTAGTAGGTAGTACCACTAGAACACAATCATCAGGTAATAAATCCCTGTATTTTGCCCTTTTATATTGTAGTGTAGCTCCTATTTTCCCAATAGGCTCTGCGCATTGGAATAGTACCTACAGCAGTAAAGGCCTAGGCCAGACGTTAACTAGGTCTACTACTGTCGATACTAGACTTAATTTTTGGGTTTGCCAGCTAAGCTCAGAGTTTGCTAGAAACTTTCTCGAATGTTCAAGGAAGGATGAACTCCCCTGATTAGACAAGAAGGGATTTAGTTTCTGACAACCATAGAACATGACAACTTTGCTCTCCCCTAATCAAGAGTCAATCTCGAGAGTCGTGTGAGCACAAGGCAATTATTTTACTCAGTCAGTACGTGCATTCTTAGTCTCATCAGAATGTAGAGAAAAGGAAGAGACGGGCGTGTTCAATAAAAGATGTTATTTATTGATCAGTCTCTTTTCTGGTACAAGAGAAATGGATCGATATTATTGCAATACTTATAGTTAAGTAAAGTGCATACATTAGAAGCAATAGTATAAAATAATACTGTAAAAACATTGATATGGTTTCTGAGCCATATGATGTTTAAAATGATTAAAATATATTTACATACACATATACATTTTGACTAAACGTACTCAACTGGTGTTTCTAAATACGCCTACCCCGTGTACCTGACCTAAGTCTAATGCGTGGGCGGGAATAGAAAGTTACAGTTTAAGTTAAGTTTGTTTTTGCCAAGTGAATAACTAAAGAATTCTCTAGGAGGGGTTATTCAGTTCTGTACCTGGAATTTAGGATGAATGAGGAATGGTATCTCTTTCTCTGCTCTCGATATTCCAGGCTGCCTGCGAGGGCTGCCCAGAAGCGCCGGTGCTGGGTCTCTCGGCTTGAGATAGCAGCGCGTCTCTCAGCGCGTCAGGAAGGCGGGGCTGCTGCCTGCGGGGTCTGCTTCTGCTCTCGGCTTCGGCAAGTATGGCTGCTCCGTCTTGTCACCACGCGTGTGTTTGCATAGGGCAAGGTCGGCAATATTTATACCTTAAAGGTGCCGGGATTGACGTAAGGATGGACATAGGTACGTCAATAAAGATGTCATACGACTTGCTCGTTAGCACATTCTTTACTAAAGTTCTCTGTGAAATCAAAACAATGGCCGCACGGATTATCCAGGTTGTCATAGGTTTGATTTGTTATGAGAACGTCGTATGCCTTATCAGGGGCTGGAGGAATGTCGCTTGTCTAATTAGATCTCAAGCGTTATGACCTAATCAGATAACACGTTCCTGTGCCGTAGTGTGACTGCGTCAGATAACGGTATCTGCATCATGGGGGTTTTCTTGCCTCATGGGCTGACTGTTAGTTAACTAGCTAGTAAGTTTAACCAGAATAGGGTCAGGAATAGGGGGATCGAATCAGAACCTATAGAAATACACGACACCCACTCCACGCTAACTATGGTCATATCTACTAATCTATGCATAGTATAACATAGTACAACATACTATAGAGTATAGTGTATACCTTACCACCCCAAAATACATAAATGCATTTCGAAATTTTCAAATATACTGAAAAATTGCAGTCATATATATTGTATGCACTTAAGCTATGAATTAAATGCAAAAGTAAACACGCATTGTTATGTATTATTGCTTGTTGGTATATGAGAAATACACATGAAATGGCTCTTAATATGGCTATACAGAAAAAAAGTCGAAACCATTTCATCACATAAAATCTATTGCGAACATACCAGCGGGCAGCTAAAGTCTATAAAGTCTATAAAGTATCTAAAATAGAAATCTTAGTTCTCTAGGAATAGTCTCTTACTTTAAGCAGAAAATCAGTGTCCCGGGAAAAAATATATAGAAAAATATTTTAGGGGCTTGCTGAAAAAAGTTGCTGTCCGTGAACTGGATTGTAATTGTTCATGTGACTTTATTTTTAAAGTTGAAGGCCGAATTCAGGGAACGCCGTGTGCGAGTTTACTCAAAAGTCTCTATTTCTGTTCCGGAGAGAACATCATATCATTCAGGCTTTCGAAAAAACTGTCAACAGCTTCATGTGAAAGTTCCTCTAAGTCGGAAATAGGGGTAACCATGCATTCATGCGCATGATTGTCTCCATTGACATTCTGATTTGCATTGCTGACAGAAGGTCGTACCTGTTCGATGCTGCTTTCATCTTGAACTTCACTACTCTTCAATCGCAGTGGTGAAGATTCCAGGAATGCCGTCATCAGAATTGGCAGCCTTTGAGGGCAGCACAGTGCGTGAACCTTGGTAGGAACCAACAGTGTATCTGCATCCACCGGCGCATCCGATTGTAGCGTCAGACAGGTGTCTAACACGCATTCTTCTCCGCATAGCAGACACCTTAGTACAGGTAAAACACACCTTTGCCACATTGGTCGAAATGATAGAAACCAAGTCATGTTTAGGTCTCTAAGCCGGGATAGTCCCAGGATTTTTGATATCCGGTCCCGGTATCCAATGGCTAGGATCGTATCTTCCATTGTCGCGAGAGTTTGATCTGTGACATGGGTTGCCATAACGAAAAATAAGGACTAGGAATAGGATTCCTGCAATTAGTCCTAGGATCAGGGGAAGTCCGCCAAAAATCGAATGGACGAAGTCTGGAAAAATACCCAGTATGGCTTTGAATGGTGTTAATGCCATCGAAAATACTGTCTTAAATACCTTTGAGACCCCAGTGGTATCAGAAATATTTAAGATTTCGCTCAGAATTTCTGCGAAATGTACGGGGGAATTAGTTGATAATAATGTATGTATCTCTGCAGTCGTCCTTGCGACTTGTAGATCATACGTTTCTTTAGATGACGTGAGCCTTGTAGGCGTCTGAAGAAGCACTGTTTTCATTCTGCTTAAAGTGTCTATTCGAATAGAAGTAATTTTCAGACTGGGCCATGCCCTCGCCTCCCTGTCTGGAAAGGAGCTGGGGAACAAAGAACGTCCACAGCACTTGACCTTCGCCGTCGTAGTGACGAGATAAGGAGTCCCGGGCATAAGACTACAGCATCTGCGGTCTACAATAAGAATGTAACTCCCATTATAGAGTCTTTGAAAGAATGGTTCTATTTCAGTTGCAGGTGCGCCTTGCTGGTGACATGAAAGGTTGTATGAATTCCCTTCACAGGCTCCGTGCAAACTAATACCGTTACACAGAAGCGTGCCGCTTAGTGACATAGCACAATTGTTGCCACTAAGAAACACTTTCTGTCCTTTGTTACTGACACATGCATGTGAATAGGGCAGGTTCCATGTTGTTTTAAGGTACCCCTTTCCCAATTTCTCGTACATGCCAGCCTGTATATATTTTTGGCAGTATTGAAACCTGAAGGTTGAGATTGGAATATTTATGATTCCGTGGATTATCCATTCACTGACAGGTCGTTCTGACATTGTCAACGGTAATCTTTCTAGTTTTTCAATGCTCAAGATTGTATAATCAGCACCCTTCTGCGCCATACCGATCTGTCTATCAGTAAGGTTAAAGATTTGAAATAGTGACGTTGTGTTGATTAAACGCCAAGGCACATAGCCTGAACGCAGATTTTGTAACGTCCAGCCAAGCTGTACAATAGAACGCAATTGTGACTGACCATGTTGTAATAACAGTAAGTCTTGCGATAATATGTCGATTGCTGAAGACACAATGCTGTCCAATGAAAAAATTCTGGAGGACAGAGTCATTAACCCATTGTCCACTACAGAAAGTGATTTTTCCAAATTAATACGGTCAATTTCCCGTATTCTCTCTGCTGTCTCAATTTGAGTAACCTTCCAGGCCTCATTGTATGCTGCATATACAGAGGCTGCTATGAAACGCTTTTGACGCTGTTTGCGTGGTCCCATTATGAAATCACGCAAGTCAGCACCATCAGTAAGTAAAGTTAGGTGTTGCTTAATTTCAGGCAGTGTGGAAGTTTGTAGCCATTGAAGGCATAATTTGCCCACACTGTAGGTTGTTATTATCCCTGGGTGATGTCTTTGAGGATATCTAGGGTCTGGCCTGGTCATTTTGAAACCCTGTGTTTTATTCAGGAATCTATCTTGACAGTTATTTGTATCTGTGGGCCAGATCAACCATTGTTTCCAATCAGGATGTGTTCTGTTTTGGTTAAGTATATGGTTTATGTCTATTTCTTCATCTGTTTCAGAGTTATTGCTAAACATTATTGGCTTTGGAATAGACAGGTTATTTAAATCTTTGATTTTGGCTAAGCCAAGACAGGTGGTTTGTTGAACGGTGTCATTTAAAAATATCATTTGTTCTGGGATCATGCAGGCTCTAAACAAAGCTTCTATACCCTGTACTTGCCATTCTTTTGTACCCCAAACACTTTTCAAATCAACATGTTTGTCCCAATAATCAAATCCAAAAGTATTCATTTTTTCAAAGAAAGAATCTGAATATATCAATTTTGTGTTGGTTATCATGGTTTTCATCCCTGTCTTGTTTGACAATTTGTAATAAAATGTTTCAGCATTAGTTATGTTAAAACCTGAAAAATACGAATATTTGCCATACACGGTTCTAGAGCTCCCTTTTGGAGGTGTAGCACAATGTTCCCATTGATTAAAATTTAAAACATTTCTAGGTTGTGCAGATTTATGCAAGAAATGGTTACCATAATGGTTATAGCAGTACATGCTGTCATAATTTGTAGAACCCTGCAAATAATCATGTTTTGTAAATTTAGCAGACATTACTAAGTCAGACATCATATTGTTTATACTTTCAAAGTCCCAATCATCAGCAAATGAGTTTGATTTTGCAAAGTCACTCAAGGAGATCTTGATTTGGTGTGGATATTTCAGGATCTCGACCGGACCATAAATTTCATAGTCAGTGTTGTCCCAGGCTACCCCACCAGGTATTGGAATTGCTGTGAAGTTGGCTGAAGAAAGTTCTGAAGAAAGTTCTCTTTTCTCGACGTGTGAAGATGTGTGTGGTTTGAGGACCAAGTTGATGTTCTGACTTGCTGTGTCCATTTTAGCATATTTTCCCTCAATGAAGCGTCCCAAGGTAAATACCATGATGAGCCAAAGTATGAGGATAAATGCACCAAAACCCACCCAAAATTCAATCCATGGAGAAACTAGATATGTTTCTTTCAGTTGTTTCAAAAGTTCCTTAGCTTTGTCTTTAAAGGATTTTGATGATGGCTGTGTCTTTTGTTCGCTGAAGCCTTCAGAGGAATCATCGAAGTTGATGAAGTAACCGGATGCAGTTCTGTCAATTGTTCCAATTGGTTCAGGATTTTTGTTTCTCGCATTTTCACTTGGTACTTCTGTATAGATTGGTGTGTCTCTGCTAAATGTCTTTATTTGGGTTTTCAGAGGTCTAAGTTCTATTGCATTGTTGCATAGTCCTTGTTGTTCTTCTGTAGGCGTTTCGAATGTGATGAGCCTCTTTGATAGGACCTCTGTACTGGTAGCAAACCTTGGTGTTCTGCTACTTATTGGGAGTCCACTTGGCCTACTGTTGGTTATCGGCCACATGTTGTGGTTTTACCAGGTCGATGGATACAACTCGGTTCTCCTTTTTTCCAGCAAGTGGCGGTAGTACAACTGATCTTGTCCCGTTGACAGACAATACAGGAACTGCTTTTCTGTAAGAAGGCCCAAATTCCTTCTTTACCGCGATCTTCTCCCTGACTAGATCCCCGACTTTTGGAATCCAGACAGGTCTTGCTGGGACAGGTGGTGATTCTTCAGTGGTCGTTGGCTGTTCTTTCAACTGTATGTTGCTCAGGTCTTTTCTTGTTTTGTTTAAGTCCTGCAAAATAGCCAAGCGGTCTTTGACATCAAAGCTTTTTTCTGTTACCACTGAAGTCTGACTATCAAGGTCAGAGATCAACATCCTAGTTCCGAATAATAATTCGTACGGACTGAATCCCTTCAGAGAATTTCTTGGCAAGTTATTTAGACTACGTTGGACACTTATTAGATGTTTGACCCACCCAGCTCCCGAACCTAATATCCTTTCTATTATAGATTGCTTTCTGTCTTGGTTTTTTCTTTACACCATCCCATACCCTCAGGAAGGAAGTGAGAAGATTCCCGCTGGGCTGTGCTCATTTGGCCATTCTTTCCCCCCCCAGGCTGGATTGCCTGAGAAAAGGAAGAAAAAAAAAATGGTCGAACGTAGCATGCTCTTAGCGTATATGCCATTTAGACTCGCAAATCTTGTATAACAGTCCGGACGTCAGCCGAGTGCTGTGGATCTACATTATAAGTGGGAACTAGCCTGTATACGTTAATCGCAAGCCATTCTTTTTAGTGGTGATGTTATCTGCCTTGATACGACGAGGTATTAAACTGCTTCTCTCCCCACTGCGATCTCTGTTGCAGTTTGGGCAGTTTTTTACAAACATGGTGTAGTGCAGGCTCATGCCTGGCCACCAGTACCGTGATTGTAATTCTTCCAGAGAATCTTTTAATTTAAGGTGTCTGAGACCCTCGCCCATGTGTGCGTCTGCGATTAACAAGTTTCTCCTGTCCATGTTTGGAATCACTCTATCCCCCACTCCAGGGATTCGAGCAAAAGGAATGGAGTTTGCATCTATGATGTATGTGTAATTGAGTGGATAGTTGATCGGTAACGCCGAGCAGTCGCCTTTTGATGACGTTTTTACTGCCAGCAATGTTTCGCCGTCAATGTATTTTAATGTACGCTTTTTTCGATCTACGGGAGCCGGTTTACTGGCTGCCGCTGCGGCTGTTTCAGCCAATGAATTCCCTACAACGTGAACGCCATCACGCTGATGACTCAGTGAGTGTGTCACGTGAGTCTTTGGTAGTTCTTTTTTCAAAAGAGCTACCTGTTCCCAGAGCAATCTCTGCTTTATTGGTGCATCTGTGTCATCTTTGTAACCGTTCTGAATCCATGTCTGCAAATCCTGGTTATATGCTTTGACGCAGAAATATGAATCTGACACTATAAGTGTCGGGAATTCGCGATCCGCATTATCTAGCGCCATTTTCAAAGCTAATATTTCAGTTTGTAGTTCTGAATTAGTTTCTACTGAGTGTGATTTTGTTAATAGAGGTCTTAGTTTACCTCCGTGCCACACTTCTTTTGTAATCTCACATGTGGGATTGTATGCATGTTCTCCCCAAACGGAGGGTTGGGCATGTCCGTCTGTATAGATTACACAGGCGTAATGTCGTAGAGGCAGAATGTCGATTGGCAGAGGATACGTTTTTTCATATTTTAGATTTTTTAATTCTTCTAGTTCTGGATCAAAGAAGTAATATACTTTGTCCGTTGTGATTTTATTTACCCATTGTAACCATTCTGGATCCAATGTTGTTGTTGGTAAATTACACGGTGTTGTTAATGCCTCAAAGGCTGATTCTGCTGTTCTGACTGTGATATGTCTACCGTCAGCTATGTCTTTTTCTCTAGCTATTGCGGTTTGAACTGCTTGAACAATTTTTCCTTTGTTGTTGAATCTCTGTTCAGCTTTTGTGTACAAATGTGATTTGAATGCAATTGGTACCTTATCTCCCTCATTAGAGGTTAGGTATGTGAATCCGTATCTCCCTGGGATGACTCGGATCACAAGGTTGCGTGTATTATCACGGGTTTCTAATTTTGTTTTAATTAGCATGTCTGTTTGTAAGGATCTCAAAATTTCTGTGTGTGCTTGAGTCCAACTGGATCTTTTAAAGTCTGGTTTAATTAGATCGTAAAGAGGTTTGACCCTTTCTGCGTAATTTGCAATATATGTTCTTCCGAAATTTAGGAAGCCTAGAATTGACTGTAGGTTTTTTAGTGTTTTAGGAGCTTGGATTACGGCACATTTCTCTAGGAAATTGTCTGCCAGGCTTTTGCCTTCACTTGATAACTCATATCCTAAGAATAGGACCGTCAGATGGGCAATTCTGGACTTTTTGAAGTTGAATTTGTAACCCTCTGCAGCGAAACCAAGTATTATGGTGTTCACTCTTTTCAAGTGAGTCTCCAAGTCATCATCTGTTAAGTAAATGTCATCGACATAAGATAATGCTTCATCATCATATAGTTGTAGTAATTCTGTTACTCTCGCTGAGAATACCCCCGGGCTATTCTTGTACCCCTGGGCTAACCGACAGAATTGTTTTTGAGTGCCATTTACTGAAAATGCAGTTAAATATCTGCTCTCTGGTGCTATGTTTTGACAAAAGAATCCATTGGAGATGTCCAAGGTTGTTTTGTATTTTTTGCGCACTATGTTATTCATTAGTGCAGCACTGTGTGAGTTTTGCACTGCAAAAGTTTTGCAACATGTGTTAAGGTGACGGTAATCCAAAACTAGACGATATGAATTGTCTGGTTTGGAGACCGGAAACAAAGGATTGTTCATTTGTGAGGTGCAAGTTTCAATCACCCCTTGGTATTCTAGCTGATCTAGTATTTCATTTACTTGTTTTTTAGCTTCTTGCTTGATTGGGTACTGCCTTTGTGCAGTAGGTTGTGATTTTAACTGGACTTTGTGAGGAGGAGAATCCTCATCCCATCCTACATGATTTTTATATAAAGCAGGTGCTAAGGCCACTGCCCACTTTCTAGCAAGTGTATATTTTTTATGAATCGGTATTTGATTCGAGAAGGCAGGCATAATTACTTCTTCGCCATGAGGGCACTCCCTGACAAACTCTGGTGGCCAGTCTTTTTCAGCTAGAAGGATGTCATAGCCCTTGGATAGGTTATCCCAAAATAGTCCCCTTATTTTCCTAGTCTTATCTCCCTCTATACGTAATGTTATCTCGTATATTTTGTGGGGCTTGCTAACTCTGGTATCTGCAGTTTCCACTTGAAGGTATTCATTCGTGTCCACTGTCTCCAGATGATTCATAAGGACTTTGCGAGCTATGCTCACCTCTGCTGCGCTGTCTAGCATTGTCTGAGCCCATTCTCCGTTTTTCAGTTGTGTCCTCAGTATTCTCGGCATTGTTAACTACCTTGATACTGGCTACCTTCTTTTTTGGAAATTGTGATTTCTTTTTCAGTTGAGCAGGTTCCTTGTCTTTGGACTTGGCGTGCTCTTCTGATCGTCCTCTTCTTTCCGATTTCTGCGAGGAATTCTGAAAAGATTGAGAGGGACGTGTATCAATGTCTTGATATCTATCAGGTTTTTTAATATTATCCCTATTTCTAAGGTTATATCTATTCCCAGAGGGTTCACTCTGAGGTGACCTTTGTCTCGGGTTTGGAGATTTCTCTCTTCGCCTAGGAGACCTTCCTCTGGACTGGAATTTCTTTTCTTTAGGATTGGATTGTTTATTTCCATCCCAGTTCTTTTTTGGTGAATTATTATTAAAAAATATTTTTTCTGGACTTGTAGTCAGTTGCGGTTTTACTGGTATTCCACCTAGACTATCTCTGCCTAGTTCTTCATAGGATTTTTCTATGATTCTGGCAATTTCAGCTGGTTGGTCTGCTATATCTGTCTCTTTTAACCTCTGGCGGATCGCCACGTTTGCTGCTTCACCTTTTATGTTGGCTAGTAATATAGCCGAGACTTGCTTGAAGTCTTTCAGTAATTTCATAACAAGAGTTAAAGCAGGTTCTGGACCGTATTCATCTTGAATTTGTTTTAGCACATCTGGTATTACCGAAATGGATGGAACACCGTGCGTTTTTGTATAGATGGAAGCAAAGACTGTACCCCAAGTGTCACAGTCCTCAATGTGTGGTGCGATTCCCATTGGGAGACATATAGTCAGAATCCTGTGTTTTTCTAATGGGGTGGTGTCAGGAAACACCGCCTCTATTTGGGTAATTTTCTGTGCCAACCAGAATGGTATTTGTTCCCGTTTAGCTGGAACTTTACCTAGGCAGGATTGGATGTTCTGTGGTGTAATTTTATTTGTGTTCCCCTGGTGAGGGGTCAGCTGTGGAAGTTTAATCGCTGGCTGAATTGTTGAAGTCCGCATTACATACTGAACTAATTGTCTGTGAATTTTTAGTAGTTGTTTTAGCTGTATTAACAGCTCTGCTGCAGACATTCTTTCGATGTCTGGATGTGGTGTGTATCCGGCTAGGACCGGCCACGTTGCTCCTGGTCTTCCTAAAGGACCGAGCCTTGTAATGTGATTGTTATGTATTAGGGCGCCATCAAATAAGAGCAAATGCTCTTGGAATTTGAGTGGTACTTCCACCTCCTCGAAAGGAGTGTACTCATTAGGAGGTTCCTCTACTTTGTAATAGTGGAAGTACTTTGTTACAGCATTTGCTGCTGGAAAATGTATCCATGTATAGTATACCTCTGTCTGCCGATATTCGTGTGCCTCGATTACGAATATGACTGTACCACCTCTAGGTGTCAGTCCATTTTCTATAAGTTTTAGAGTTATAGCTCTCCTTTTGGCGACCTGGATGAGTATTATATCCGGGTCTGCATCGAGTGCTGTAGTATCAGCTGCTGCTATTTCAGTAGCTAATCTAATTGCCTCTCTTTCATCATCACTCTCTGCCATTTTACAGAAAGGATGGTATTATGTTTGTTTGCAGATCAGGTTTCTTTATGGAAACAGAGATTAGGTGCACAATATTCTGGAACTGTTTTATCCTTCAACGTTGACTAGACCAAGAACCATACATAGGAGTTCCCTCCTGCGAGGTTTTGGAGGATATAATTAACCTTTCACCCACTCCAGACGTCTTTGGAGTATTTGGGAGAAGGGGTCTGAGTGAGAAAGCACGACTGAGTTACTCTAAATGTCTTACGTTAGTTTTATCGCCCTTTCCAAACGCGTTGGGCGCCATGTAGTGTAGCTCCTATTTTCCCAATAGGCTCTGCGCATTGGAATAGTACCTACAGCAGTAAAGGCCTAGGCCAGACGTTAACTAGGTCTACTACTGTCGATACTAGACTTAATTTTTGGGTTTGCCAGCTAAGCTCAGAGTTCGCTAGAAACTTTCTCGAATGTTCAAGGAAGGATGAACTCCCCTGATTAGACAAGAAGGGATTTAGTTTCTGACAACCATAGAACATGACAACTTTGCTCTCCCCTAATCAAGAGTCAATCTCGAGAGTCGTGTGAGCACAAGGCAATTATTTTACTCAGTCAGTACGTGCATTCTTAGTCTCATCAGAATGTAGAGAAAAGGAAGAGACGGGCGTGTTCAATAAAAGATGTTATTTATTGATCAGTCTCTTTTCTCGTACAAGAGAAATGGATCGATATTATTGCAATACTTATAGTTAAGTAAAGTGCATACATTAGAAGCAATAGTATAAAATAATACTGTAAAAACATTGATATGGTTTCTGAGCCATATGATGTTTAAAATGATTAAAATATATTTACATACACATATACATTTTGACTAAAGGTACTCAACTGGTGTTTCTAAATACGCCTACCCCGTGTACCTGACCTAAGTCTAATGCGTGGGCGGGAATAGAAAGTTACAGTTTAAGTTAAGTTTGTTTTTGCCAAGTGAATAACTAAAGAATTCTCTAGGAGGGGTTATTCAGTTCTGTACCTGGAATTTAGGATGAATGAGGAATGGTATCTCTTTCTCTGCTCTCGATATTCCAGGCTGCCTGCGAGGGCTGCCCAGAAGCGCCGGTGCTGGGTCTCTCGGCTTGAGATAGCAGCGCGTCTCTCAGCGCGTCAGGAAGGCGGGGCTGCTGCCTGCGGGGTCTGCTTCTGCTCTCGGCTTCGGCAAGTATGGCTGCTCCGTCTTGTCACCACGCGTGTGTTTGCATAGGGCAAGGTCGGCAATATTTATACCTTAAAGGTGCCGGGATTGACGTAAGGATGGACATAGGTACGTCAATAAAGATGTCATACGACTTGCTCGTTAGCACATTCTTTACTAAAGTTCTCTGTGAAATCAAAACAATGGCCGCACGGATTATCCAGGTTGTCATAGGTTTGATTTGTTATGAGAACGTCGTATGCCTTATCAGGGGCTGGAGGAATGTCGCTTGTCTAATTAGATCTCAAGCGTTATGACCTAATCAGATAACACGTTCCTGTGCCGTAGTGTGACTGCGTCAGATAACGGTATCTGCATCATGGGGGTTTTCTTGCCTCATGGGCTGACTGTTAGTTAACTAGCTAGTAAGTTTAACCAGAATAGGGTCAGGAATAGGGGGATCGAATCAGAACCTATAGAAATACACGACAATATGCCTTTTGTTGTACTTGAGCATGTTATTTACTGATTAGTTTCTGCCATTTCTCGTAGCTTCCCTAGTCACATTTGTAACTGGGTACCATGTTCTAATAGGGTTTTACCTTCTTGAGATCTTTAAAATCTCTATTCATTTCTAATAAGGTACTTGGCTTCTGACCAAACAAAAGGTTTGAAGGGTGAACAACCTAAGCTGGCCTGAATCTTATTGCGAATTACAATGAGAGCAAAGGGTAATGATTTAGCCCACTCTTTTCCTTCGTATTTCCTTAAGAGTAAGCTTAAGGGTTCCGTTATATAGATCAGACCTTCTGTTTGGGGGTGTCAGGCTGAAGTTTGGAGTTCTTTGATGCCCAATTGTTTACAGACCTGCTTCATTAATTTGGAAGCAAATAAGGTACCATAGTCTGTTAACACTTCTTAGGAAAGCCTAACCGTGGCGAAGAAATCAATAATTGTGGTTGCTGTACTTTTAGGGCCTGATTATGAGTTTGGCAGTCCGAGGACCGCCAGACTCATGGTGGCACGGCAGTGGCAGTCTCCCAGCTGTTCAATTACAACTTGAGTGGTGGAACCGCCATTGGACAGCTGACGCAGCAAGGGAACCCCCGTTACCTAGAGGTGGCGCAGCGGTCCAGAAGCCACAAAATGCTTGGCGGGACCACCTTGATCCCGCCAAGCATATTACGAGTTTCCTCTCCACCAGGGTTTTAATGGCGGTTCCTGCTCCATGAAAACCATGGCGGAGAGGAAACTGGGCACCCTTGTGCCTCACATCCTGTGGATGCACACAGGGGGGCACAACATGTACCCCCCTGTGGTCATGCACACCAGTTCCTGCACGGCGTGGACTTTCGAGTCCATGTCATTCAGGAACTCTTTTCGGCATCCCATTGTGGTGCCTACTTTTAAAGGCACTGCTGTGGAACGCCAAAAAAAGCCCACCAGACACGAGTTTAACTTGTAATCTGGTGGCAGGCCTACTGCAGGTTTGGTGGTGCAATAGCAGGGCAGACCACTCATAATCGGGCCCTTAGTGTTAATCTTTCGATGACGGATGCGCAGCTTCATGATATGTGTTCAAACCTACCCAATCAATCATGGGTTTGTTGAGCACGACAACTCACCCGTTTGGGTCTCAATGTGCTGGGGAAGGGGGAGGTGCAGATTCCAGTGCATCAAGGAGGAGGTCTGTCAAAGAGCCGTGTTTTGAGGTTTTTCGTGAAGATGGTCTGAGGTGGAGCAGTAGGGTGTTCCAGACTCTGGCCGCGAGGAAGGAGAAGGAGCGGCCTCAAGATCTGGACTTACGGGTTCTGGGGACCACGGAGTAGGAGAGCTGGGCTGATCGTAGGGTCCTTTGAGATGCGTGGAATTCGAGTCAGCTGTTCAGGTATGCTGGTCCGGTGTTGTGGAGGGCTTTGAGTGTGTGGGTGAGAATCTTGAAGGTGATTCTAGCCTCGATGGGGAGCCAATGGAGTGTGCGCAGGTGCTGGAAGATGTGGCAGTGTCTTGGCAGTTTGAGGACTTGCGGTGGCGTTCTTGATGTTTTGTAGATTGCGGTTGAGTTTTTGGTTTATTCCGGCGTTGCTGTAGTCAAGTCTGCTGGTGACGAGGGCATGAGTGGTGGTGTTTCTGTGCTTGAGGGGGATCCATTTGAAAGTCTTGCGTTGGAGGCTGAGGGTGTGGAAGCAGGAGGATGCAACGGAGTTGATCTGGAGGTCCATTTTGAGTTCGGAGACCAGGATGATTCCGAGGTTGCATGTGTGGTCCGTGGGGGTGGGCAGGTTTCCGAGGGTGGAGTTCCACCAGGTGTCGTTCCAGGCGTCGGAGTGTGGGGTCATGATGAGTACTTCTGTTTTGTCAGTGTTGAGTTGTAGGCAGCTGCTTTTCATCCATTTGGCGACTGCTTCCATGCCTTCTTGAAAGTTGTGTGTAGTAACGTGACGCTACACAAACCAGTAAGTTCAAATACTTCTTTATTTCTTGTAAGTAGAGAATAGGCACATCCCCAGCTGCAGGCACTGGGTGAGACAAAGACTCCTCTCAGTGAGCGTTCTAGGGCCACCTTCAGTAACGTTCCAAGGCGGTACCAACAAGGGAGGAGAAGGAGGGGGGGAACAGGAGAGGGGAATGTTGGTGGAAGGTTACAACACCTCTTCCTCCCACCAGGAAAACAACATCAAGAGCAAAAACATAGATATGTGGCTGCAAGACTCTGTGGGAGTGTATACACGTATATTTTTTGAAAATCCTTATGCCACCCCGGGGTTTTGCGAAACCTGGTACTTCTTCTCAAACTGTGCTGATCTCCCTCTTCTTCTCTCGCTTCAGCACTGTTGTGACCACCAAGTTCTGCACTGGATTTCCCTGGGGCTACTCTGTCCATACTCCATTTCTTACCATTCTCCAAGGTCACCATGTTTTTATGCACCTCTCTTATCCTTTCAGGCGCTAAGTACTTGTCCCCTTTTCTACCCAAGCCATCCGGCTTCCTTATGTGCACCAACTGCCCTTCTCTAAGCACCTTTTCTCTAGTACCCCACTTCCTGTCATACCATTTTTTGTACCTGTCCTGACGTGACTCAACATCCCTTCTGAACTCCTCTTTGTTCACTCTGACTGGTTCTTTGGGAAATAACCAGTTAGGAGACAACTTGGACCCCGCTTTTTAAACTCTCAATAATTCGAAGGGGGAGTAACCTGTGCTGAGACTAGGTGTCCTGTGATATGACCAAAGCATGTCTTTTATGGTCGGTTCAACTGATATGTCCGACCTCCTAGCCAGTTGTATACACTCCTTTAACATCCTATTGGCTCTTTCAACCTTCCCATTGGCTTTGGGGTAGTAGAGGGGTGTGCGAACATGGTTAACTGACAGTTCTGCTAGAAAGACCTTCATTTCCTCCGACACCAGTTGTACACCGTTGTCGGTGATTAACGTGGAGGGGATCCCTTCTTTAGAGAAGGTGTCTCCTAAAAAGTCCAAATATAGCCTTGGTGTTATGCTGGACGTCCTCAGGATCGGTTTGAAGATTATGTTCCACCTCTCAATCCATCCAATGTCTGGACTACCGTAATGGTACAGCACATTGAACGGATTAAGTGAGGGATGTTGTGGGGGGGTTTAGGAAAAAGGAAGGAAAGGAAGGGGACAGCAGGGAGGGAGATCCGGAAGACACAAAGAGGGCAAAAACTCATGAATACCTTTCCTTTTCAGGCATTCTACATACAGTAATTCCAAGTGATACCTTAACCTTTCTAAATACCTGTAAAGAAAAATAATCCTTCTGGAGATAGGTAGGTGATGGTAGAGGATGGGATAGAGGTGTTGCTACAGTAATACAAAATCAACAGGGACATGTAACCTCCTGACATGCATGCATACACAGCGATATAGCGACAATTATCGGAGGAAGTAATAACATACCCCTAGCTCATTCCATGAATGCTTCACAAGGATCGAGAGTTAAGACTACCACTCCTGATCAATCCCTGTTAATAAATGAGCCAAAAACAATTGGATTAAACACCATGCATATCATACCATGTCCATCTACAGTAAAATAATCAAACTAAGTTGTTCCGGTGTTCACATCACACAGGGACCTTCTCCACTATCATGAAGCTTCTTTAGCAATAATTCATTATGGGAGTCAAGAGCTCTTTGCTCCCGCCTCTTGCTATACACAGTGCAATAGAGAGACAAGGTAAAGGTACTCAAAAGGGATCCGTGGATTGGTAAGCATCCACTTCTCCGTCGGTCGACAATACCGACCGGGTCAAATCCTTACTACCTTGAAGGTTTTGTCCCCGAAGAAACAACAAGAACAAGTGTGTCTAGCAAAGCCGCTAGCACGAATCAAATTCGTTTTCAAAAGACTGCGGTAACTGTATCCCGGTGCAAGCACCCTTACCGCACCCAACAACGAACCGCATCTGCAACGCCAGCTCGGACTGGAGGAATTCCCGACACTGAGCTCTGGAAGTCTTCCTCCTTTATGCTTCCGCGATCAAGTCTCGCGAGAACCGCAAAGGAGCATGGGAGCGGTAGTTCCCCACCGCGTCTTGCAGGGAAACGTAGTCCGTTCCGCAGCGCGATCATGACAGTACATCCCCCTCACATGGAAGGCAGCGTCAAGGCCCCGGTTTAGCAGGATGTCTCCTATGAAAAGCCGCCACCCACGCGGGGGAATGAATCCCCGCGGCCGGCTCCCACGAATTCTCCTCTGGGCCATACCCCTTCCAAAATACCAAATACCAAAGTTTACGGCCTCTGTACTTAGAATCCAACAGACTCCGGACCTCGTATTCAAGTTCACCATCCACCACCACCGGAGGAGGCCGTGAGCGACCCCGCACTCGAGATGGTTTTAACAGGGACACATGAAAGACTGGGTGGATCCGCAAATGTGAAGGGAGCTTTAGCTTCACAGCAACCGGATTCACCCGTTTAACAATGGTGTAAGGCTCAATGTACTTAGGGTTGAACATGCTGCGCTTCCTGAACTGTAGATTCCTAGTGGACAGCCACACCACATCCCCTCTGCAATACAACGGACCCTGCCTCCGATGTTTATCAGCGGCAGCCTTGTACTTAACTTTGACCATCTCCAGATGCTTCTGAGCCTTGGATAAAGTGTCACGGATATGCACCACTCTTCGTGCAACCTCAGGCAGTGCAGGATCAGCTCGTGGATGAACAAAAGGAAGGAATCTGGGATGCCTGCCATAGTTACAGTAGAAAGGCGTCTCCTTGGTGGAACCATGAGTGGCGTTGTTATATGCCACCTCTGCCAGCCATAGATGGTCCAACCAATCCTCCTTACCCTGATCCACGTAACACCTCAGATATTGTTTGAGGGTCTGATTCAGGCGTTCAGTCTGCCCATCCGTCTGTGGATGAAAACTAGTAGAGAGGGCAGTTTGAATGTGGAGCATCGAACACCATTTCCTCCAGAATTGGGCCGTAAACTGCACATCCCTATTGGACACAATCACACTGGGCAAGCCATGGAGACGCACCACCTGTGACACAAGCATCCCTGCCAGTTGCCCCGCAGAGGGCACTTGCGCACAAGCGATAAAGTGCCCCATCTTGGTCAAATAATCGACCACCACCAGAATCGCCGTACATCCCTGATCTCTTGGCAGGCCCACCACAAAATCCAGAGATATCCTATACCAAGGATCAGAAGGAGTAGGAAGAGGTTGTAGCAGGCCTTGCGGACGACCATGGTCTGACTTCATTCTAGCACATTGTTCGCAGGCGGAAACCCACTTCCCGACATCAAGTCTCAAGGAGGGCCACCAGAAATGTCTGAGTACGTGTTCAACCGTCTTGGCCACCCCTAAATGAGAAGCGCATGAAGAGTCATGGCACCATACAAAAACCTGCTTCCGCAACTGTACTGTAGGCACCAGTAACCGATTGTTATACAACGGGAGACCCCCATGCATTTTCCATTCAGGGTGTCTCTGAAGCCAAGTTTTCCAGGAAAAAGAAGCAACGCCTCTCACGACATCTTTCAAAAAGGAATCTGGCTGCATTGCACACAGGACCTTACCAGGGTCAATGATGCTGGCCACAGGAGCCCCTTCAGGAAGAACCACAGACGACTGACGGGTAAGAGCATCCGCCTTATGATTCTCAGCTCCAGGCCTATACGTGATGACGAAATGAAACCCAGAAAAGAACATCATCCATCTAAGTTGTCTAGGGGAAAGATGACGTGCTGCCGTCATAAACTGCAGATTGCGGTGATCCGTGTAAACAGTGACCACATGTCTGGCACCCATGAGAAAATGCCGCCACTCCAAGAAGGAGTCACGGACCTCCAACAGTTCCTTCTCGGAAATATGATAGTTCTTTTCGGCAGCGTTAAGTTTCCGAGACATAAATGCCACCGGATGGAGTTGACCCGTATCAGCACTTCTCTGAGACAACACTGCCCCGATTGCCACCTCCGAAGCATCAGCCTCCACCACATATGCCTTGTCAGGATCAGGATGAGCCAAGACAGGTGCCGACACAAAGGCCATCTTGAGAGCAGAGAAAGCCGTTTGCGCCTCCTCTGTCCATTTGAACACGGTAGCTTTCTTTAGCAGGTGAGTGATAGGTGCCACCAATTTCGAGAACTGATTGATGAAGCGCCTGTAAAAATTGGCAAAGCCAATGAAGCACTGAACATCACGGACATTGCATGGAACAGGCCAGTTCATCACAGCCGACACCTTTCGTTCCGCCATCTCCTGGCCATCTGGACTCAGGATCACCCCCAGAAACTGCACAGATCGTACATGGAAATCGCACTTATTTAATTTGCAATATAAGTTGTGCGCCTGAAGTATACCTAATACAGTTTCCACATGTCGACGATGGAGTTCCTCAGACTCGGAGTACACCAGAATATCATCGATGTACACGATGACATAATGATCCAAAATCTCGCGAAGAACATCATTAAGAAAAAATTGAAACGCCGCAGGGGCATTGCAGAGCCCGAACGGCATCACTAAGTACTCGAAAAGACCCTACCTGGTCTTAAAGGCTGTCTTCCACTCGTCCCCATGTCTCATTCTGACCAAGTGGTAAGCCCCTTTTAGGTCCAACTTGGTGAACACGGTAGCCCCTTTGACTTGTTCCAGTAAAACACTGATGAGCGGTAGAGGGTACCTGTTTTTGACTGTTATGGCATTCAATGAGCGAAAATCCACACACACCCTCAATTCTCCATTGGCTTTTGAAATGAAGAAAAGGGGCGAGGCTGCTGGTGATTTGGACGTGCGAATGAAACCCAATCCTAACAACTTGTCTAGATAGGCCCTCAAATGAAGAGTTTCCGGCTCTGTCAACGCATAAATACGCCCACTAGGAACCACTGCCCCAGGTATCAGATCGATCTGACAATCCTATTGCCTATGTGGGGGAAGCTCTTCCGCATGGGTTTCACTGAACACCTTTGCAAACTTGGAATATGCTGCAGGGAGTAACACACATTTTTCCGCAGCAGTAGCAATACTGGAGCCTCTAGCCAACGCTCTAGCGGGTATCATACATGCAGCATGACAGTGCTCCAAACAGTATTCGGACTCCATGAGCAGAGTTCTATTGCCCTAGTCTATGCTCGGATTGTGTTTCTCCAACCATGGTATACCAAATATTACTCCATACTGAGGGGCCCTGAACACGCTAAAGGATATCCTTTCAACATGTGCCTCTCCATATGATACCTCTAATTCCTCAGTTTTATACTCAACGGGGCCCTTACACAGCCTCCTCCCATCTACCGCATAGATTACCTCAGGGGACTCCTTGTGTATCAATTCGATACCCTTGCTCTGCGCTTCTTGAATGTCCATAAACATACCCGTAGCCCCGGAGTCAACCATAGCAGACATGATCACTGTTTACCAGCAACCATCACCCTAATGGGAATAAATAGATGACCTTTTGAAACCACATTTTCATCATACAACGAAGGGACGTATAAAGGACTCCAGGACACCCCTTCTTGTGTCTTAGAATCAATCAGTTTTCCGCCCCCGCTTCAGCCGTTGCGGAGGCCGCTTTAGGAGAGCGAAATCGATTACCCTTGGGTTTCACGGGACACTCTCGTACAAAGTGCCCACGTTTCCCACAATAGAGACAAAGCCCCTGCTTGCGACGTGACTCTCTTTCAGCCGGGGTTAAAGCCGTTCTAACAGCTCCTATATCCATCGATTCAGGGGCAGAGGCTGAAGGTATTTCAACCGGTTTGCTCCTCTCTCCAAGAGGCTTCCTACGTGTATCACCTCTTCGTTCGCTCAGCTTATGGTCAAGCCTCAATGTCAGATTGATCAAATCCTCAGCAGTAGCAGGTTGAGGGTCAATCTGAGCTATGACATCCTTTAACTCTTCGCTCAATCCCTGATGGAACAAAGAGACCTGTTTGTTTTCGGGCCAACTGGTCTCCGCTACTAACCTTCTAAATGCATTAAGATAACCCACCAAATCCTTGCTACCCTGTCTCAACTCTAGCAATTCACAAACTGCTGTATACGAGTCCGCCCTTCTGTCAAACACTCAAAAATTCCAGCCGAAAGGCTTCCCAGTCATGCAACAGTGGATCATTACGATTGATTAAAGGCACTGTCCATTGTGCGGCAGTCCCCACCAAGTAAGAGATTAAGGAGGCCACCTTAGCCTGGTTGGTAGGGAACGATTTTGGCTTACACGAAAAATGTAGCGCTATTTGGGTTAGAAACACCTGCACCTTCTCAGACTCCCCCTGAAAGCGTTCAGGAGAGGCCAGAGGGATGGAGACTGGCATCTCCACCACCACTGCGGTGGAAGGGGCCTGGGCGCCTGCATCAAAAGGGTTTCGTGGTAGACCATCAAACCTGGCCCGCAAGTCCGCTGTCTCTTGCCTTGACGCTGCCACTTCTAACTGAAGACTAGCTAAGGCAGCTATCACTTCCTCCATGGTAGCCATAAGTTCAACCCGACCGGGAGGACAATATTCGTGGGTCGGGAATTCTGTTATGCTGGACGTCCTCAGGATCGGTTTGAAGATTATGTTCCACCTCTCAATCCATCCAATGTCTGGACTACTGTAATGGTACAGCACATTGAACGGATTAAGCGAGGAATGTTGTGGGGGGGTTTAGGAAAAAGGAAGGAAAGGAAGGGGACAGCAGGGAGGGAGATCTGGAAGACACAAAGAGAGCAAAAACTCATGAATACCTTTCCTTTTCAGGCATTCTACATACAGTAATTCCAAGTGATACCTTAACCTTTCTAAATACCTGTAAAGAAAAATAATCCTTCAGGGGATAGGTAGGTGATGGTAGATGATGGGATAGAGGTGTTGCTGCAGTAATACAAAATCAACAGGGACATGTAACCTCCTGACATGCATGCATACACAGCGATATAGCGACAATTATCGGAGGAAGTAATAACATACCCCTAGCTCATTCCATGAATGCTTCACAAGGATCGAGAGTTAAGACTACCACTCCTGATCAATCCCTGTTAATAAATGAGCCAAAGACAATTGGATTAAACACCATGCATATCATACCACGTCCATCTACAGTAAAATAATCAAACTACGTTGTCCCGGTGTTCACATCACACAGGGACCTTCTCCACTATCGTGAAGCTCCTTTAGCAATAATTCAGTATGGGAGTCAAGAGCTCTTTGCTCCCGCCTCTTGCCATACACAGTGCAATAGAGAGACAAAGTAAAGGTACTCAAAAAGGATCTGTGGATTGGTAAGCATCCACTTCTCCGTCGGTCGACAATACCGACCGGGTCAAATCCTTACTACCTTGAAGGTTTTGTCCCCGAAGAACCAACAAGAACAAGTGTGTCTAGCAAAGCCGCTAACACGAATCAACTTCGTTTTCAAAAGACTGCGGTAACTGTATCCCGGTGCAAGCACCCTTACCGCACCCAACAACTAACCGCTTCTGCAACGCCAGCTCGGACCGGAGGAATTCCCGACACTGAGCTCTGGAAGTCTTCCTCCTTATGCTTCCGCGATCAAGTCTCGCGAGAACCACAAAGGAGCATGGGAGCGGTAGTTCCCCACCGCGTCTTGCACGGAAACGTAGTCCGTTCCGCAGCGTGATCATGACACTTGGTGTCAATGGTGTGAACCAGTTTATGAGTTATCCAATTTGAATAATAGTCAATAAGTACCAGAAGGTATCCATCTTGAGAACCCTTCATTAGGAGTGGTCCTGTGATGTCCAACCCCAACTTATCCCAGGGTACTTCAGGAACTTGTACGGGTGTGAGGGGTGCTCGCCTGATTGTCCTAGTCTTATCACTGAGCCCACACGCATAACACTCCTTAACCTTTTCTTCCATTAATTGATCCATTTTGGGAAACCAAAACTCAGCTCTCAATTTAGCCTTACATAAACTTCTACCCAAATGACCTTCATGAGCAAGATCCAAAATTTGATTCAACATACTTGTACGGGGAACGATCTTTCCTGACTTGTACAAGTTATCCCCTCCAATAGAAAGGTCGTCTTTTACATTCCAAAACGGTTGCAATTCACCAGACAAGTCTTTACATTTACTAGGCCAACCCTCGACGACCAATTTCTTTACTTTTTGTATTACATTATCTTTACTCATTTCAGTGTTCCACAGATCCATCGTGATAGCTGGCTGTCTTATCTCCACAGCAAAGTCTTTTTCCTTGGTACCTTCCCTTTCCTCCCTCACTGGGGCCCTTAACAAATAGTCAGCTACCTTGTTTTGTGGACCTGGGACATGCACCATTTTGAAGTTGTATCCTTGTAGACCTATACACCATTTGGCAATCCTAGGTGTCATACTCTCAATCTCTTTTTTGCTGTACAACGACAATAAGGGTTTATGATCCGTGTGTATCTCAAATGGAATTCCCCACACATAGAAATTGAAGTGTTTCACTGCCCAAAACACAGCCAGGGCCTCTTTTTCCACTGTAGAGTAATTCTGCTCTGACCCCGTAAGTGTTCTAGAGGCGAAGGCCACCACATTAATTGTTGAACCAAGTCTTTGAGCTAACGTGGCCCCAACTCCTTTGGCACTCGCATCAGTGAAAATTATAGTGTCTTTATCCACCTGAAACTTTCCTATATATGGTGCAGATATGATCACTTTCTTTATTTCCTCTAAAGCTGTGCTCTGTTCCGTACCCCATACAAACTCTACGTCCTTCTTCACCAGATCTCTGATAGGTTGTGACACCATCGCAAAGTTCCTTATGTCCTTTGACATGTACTCTGCCAATCCTAGGAATGCCATTATCTCTTCTTTATTAGACGGAACTGGAGCCCTTCTTACAGCATCCACAAGATCAATTTTTGGTTTTATGCCTTCTTCTAAAATAGTATGCCCCAGATATTCCACTGATGACACTCCTATTTTGCATTTGCTTTTCTTTGTTGTGAAACCCACTTTCCTCAGCTCCTCTAACACAGTGCGAGCATTGCTGTTGTGTTCCATCTCGCTGGAACCATAAATCAATACATCATCCTGAAAGCACAGTGTTTTCGGACAATCCTTCAACACATGTTGCATAGCCCTCTGAAATGCTGAGGCTGCAGATGCCAACCCAAATGGCATTCTTAAAAATTTGAAGTTGCCAAATGGGGTGGTAAAGGCAGTCAAGAGCTGAGAATCAGGATGTAGCCTGATCTGATAGTACGCAGAGGATAAGTCTAGAACTGTGAAGAACTTTGCCCCATGTATTGTACTCAACATTTCATTTATTCTCGGTAATGGGTGCCTGTCCACTAGAATATTGGCATTTAAAGACCTGAGGTCCACACACAGCCTAAGACTCCGCCCTCCATCCTTGGTGGTGATAACAATGGGCGCCAACCAAGATGAGCACTCAACCTCTTGTATGACCCCTTGACTTATCAATCTTTCTATTTCAACTTTTAATGGCTCCCTCATCATCAAAGGGATGGATCGTGTCTTATGCATTACTGGGACAGCACCTTCCTTCAAAACAATTCTGTGCATGTAGTTTTTCAATAAACCTAAATTCTCATTAAAAACATCTGAGAATTCTTCCACCAAGGTTGCTCCTATAGTAGGTGGCTCTATCAACATAACCTGTTCGTGATTGTTAGGATCTAGCTTGATCCCCAATTCCTTCTGATGCCTCCAGCCCAACAAACATGAACCCTGTCTGGCTACATACACCTTACCTAAAGTGTGCCTGTCTTTAAAAGTTATCCTCATTCTTGCCATGCCTTCCAACTGTATTTCCCCTTTATTGTAACCTTTAGGACAAATGTCAGCCCTTTCCAACTCTAATCTCCCCTCACCAAATTTCTCTTCTAGCATTTTTTTTATCTATTAGGGTGAAAGGGGAACAGGAATCTGCATACACTTTGAATTTCTGGCCATCCAAGCCTATTTCACAACTAGGATGTTGAATATCTGCCTCCGTTTTAGAATCTTTAATTTGGAAGATAAAAGTTTTCACTTCCTTTCTTCTTCTGGATTTTCTACCATATGCACCTTAGAACCAAAAACATTACAAAACTTAGCAAAGTGCCCTTTTCTGTTACATTTTCTGCAGGTCATATTTTTTGCTGGACACTTCCAATTGTTTGCCAGATGGTTGGCACTGCCACACCTGAAGCATTGCAATCCTTCCACCTTCTTCTTCAATTCCTCCCTGCTCTTGTTTCCAATTTTACATACAGCCTCATCACCTCCATTAGTTTTGGACTCATTTTTTTCCCTGGCAGTCTCTGTCCCTCTCATCTCTCTCATACAATGAGCCGTGTGTTCAAGCCCTTTAGCAATGCTGATAGCTTCCTCAAGATCAGGATTGCGTGTTAGTAGCTCCTCTTGTACCTTTTGATCATTGGTGCATCTAACTAATTGGTCCCTAATCAGAGAATCCGTTAATGTCCCAAATTCGCAAGTGGCAGACATACCTCTTAAAACTGCAATATATGAAGATACTTTCTCCTCTCTCTTTTGCACTCTTTTAAAGAATTTATGTATTTCTAAGACAACATTAACTTTCACCTGTTCCCCGAGTTTCTTTAAAGTGTATTCATATACGTCTCCTACCTGTTCTTCCTCTAAAGGCTCATCATCTATTAATCTACATGTGATGTCTTCAAAAACCTTTCTTCCTTGAATCCCTAAATTGTGTAGTAAGATGTGTTGCTTCCTTATACATGAATAGTTTCTTCCCCCAATGGCAATTAAGTACAATTTGAAAATACCCTCCCACCTTTTCCAGGGAATGTCAGGTTCCCCTAATTCATTGAGGAAAGGGGGTGGTTGAGACATACCTGAAAATGCCATAAGTAATTAGGAGAATCACCAATATCTCGTAAATAACTACAATTTATGTCAAGGGACCCAACTATTCCGCCCACCACCAGCACCACAGTTGAAACTTACAAACACTATTTACAGTTTTTTACTCCCACAAGAAAAAACATTCCCAGGCAAGAACTCTTAACCAAATATTTCTTCTCCTGTTCAAAACCTAAAGCTGGAGTACTATTCAGAAGTGTTCCATCAACTGTACACAAAGTACTTCATTTATTTCCTGAAAGGAAAATAGTCCTTCCTTTATTCCAGTGAAATACTGTTCAGCCCGCCTCACTGGGGAAAAAGAAGGCGGGAACCTCTGAAGTAAACACAGCGTAGAAGAGCTGTCCCTTCGTGTCACAAGATCCTACCGAGGACGCTCAACCCGCGCTTCTTGCGCTTTGTGGAATTTACCAGCAGATCTCCTCAGAAGTCTCACTAATTTAACTGCACTCCGGCAGATCCGCTGACAGCAGTTGGGCGCTCGGGACGCTCTTTATGAGGCGTTCGATCCTCTCGTCAGGCTGGTCATTCAAAGTGTGACGCTGGGGGAAGCTCCGCTAAAAACAGCAACTATACGTGCCAGGGGACTGATTAATGCCACAATACGTAAAAGTGACTTTCCCTTACGTGGTTGCTAAAGACCGACGGTAGCCATGGAACAAGCTGCCTCACTGTGAACTTCCTCCTTACAGGCAAAGCCGTACTTTCCTACAGGCCCCGCGAAACCACCAGGCAAGCTTCCCAGTCCAGCTGTAACATTTAATCTCGCGCCTCACAGCAAACTCTACGCCATCCAAGGCACATCCGTAAGTTCAGAAAAGGGCCATTTTTTCCGCTGGAGGGTTTCCCTGTCCACTCTCTCCTGACGAAGATATTTAACATGTGTGGAGTATACTTAAATGCGCACTCGCTGTCAGCGCTTACATAGCCACACACTTTCTGTGTTCTTTGGAACCCTTCCAGCCGCTCACTGAAACGGTGAATACACTTCACCACAGCCCAGGTGTGATTTAATCACCAGCTGACCTCAAGCCAGTCACCCTGCTCACCCGTCAGGACGCCTCACGCTGCCAAGAACGGCTGCTGACACCTTGGAATCTCCGATCACCGCAGGTCAAAGGCGCTGGACTGTCCTTCATAAATTTCAATTAGCCTGCAGACAACGCTTCACAGGGAAGGATGTGCCGCTGTCCCTGTCGCAGCATCCCGTCCTCGTCGCCACCGAAGATGTGTAATAACGTGACGCTACACAAACCAGTAAGTTCAAATACTTCTTTATTTCTTGTAAGTAGAGAATAGGCACATCCCCAGCTGCAGGCACTGGGTGAGACACAGACTCCTCTCAGTGAACGTTCTAAGGCCACCTTCAGTAACGTTCCAAGGCGGTACCAACAAGGGAGGAGAAGGAGGGGGGGAACAGGAGAGGGGAATGTTGGTGGAAGGTTACAACATTGTGCTTGGCTGCGTTGGTTTTGTTCGATAGGGAGAGGATGAGTTGGGTGTTGTCTGCGTATGAGACAATGTTGAGTCCGTGTGCTCTAAAGATGGGGGCGAGCGGAGCCATGTAGACATTGAACAGCATGGGGCTGAGTGAGGATCCCTGGGGGACTCCGCAGGTTGTTGGTGTAGGGTCCGAGAGGAAAGGAGGGAGTCTGACGCGCTGCGTTCTGCCGGAGAGGAAAAAGTGGATCCAGTCGAGGGCCTTGCCCTGGATCCCTGCGTCGTGAAGTCTTCGTATTAGGGTGCGGTGAGAGACTGTGTCGAAGGCCGCTGAGAGGTCGAGAAGGATGAGGGCTACTGTTTCTCCTCTGTCCAGGAGGAAGCTGATGTCGTCTGTAGCGACGAGGAGGGCGGTTTCTGTGCTTTGTTTGTTTCTGAAGCCGGATTGGGAGGGGTCGAGGATGTAGTACTCTTCGACGAAGGTGGGGAGTTAGCTATTGATGGCTTTGTCGATGACTTTCGCTGAGAACGGGAGCAGGGAGATGGGTCTGTAGTTTTTGAGGTTGGTGAGGTCCGCTTAGGGCTTCTTTAGGAGGGGGTTGATCTCGGCGTGCTTCCAGTCGTCGGGGAAGGAGGCGTTCGCGAGGGAGCGGTTGAAGGTGTGGCAAAGCATGGGTGCTATGGTGTTGGTGCTGTGGGGGCCCCGGAGTGGATTGACTTCATTGTCTTCAGCATGTCTTCGGTGGTGAGGGCTGTCCAGCTGTCAATCGTTGGCTTCAGGGTGTCGGGGTTGGATGGTGAGGGTTCTGTGTGTTGGCTGTCTTCGTCAAAGTTGTCGTAAATGTTCTTGATCCTGTGGTGGAAGAAGGTGCTGAGTTTGTCACAGAGGTCTTGCAAGGGAGGGATGTCAGGAGACTCGCTGGTGGGTTGGGTGAACTCCTTAATGATGCTGAAGAGCTCTTTGCTGTTGTGTGTGTGTGTGGAGATTCTGTTTTTCTTGTATTTCTGATGAGCTGGTGGTGGGTGTGGGTGGCGGCTCTGTAGTTGTTGTAGGCTTCTGTGGATTTGGAGTTCCTCCAGGTCTTTTCGAGGTGGCGGCATGTGTGTCAGGACTCTCGAAGTGGTGGTGGGGATGGTCTGTATCTTGAAGTGTAAGTCTTCCATCAGATCTGTGGGCTTGTTGGGGAGTGTGCTCAACCGGAGGGTGGACTTGTGGACGATGGCGATTCCTTCTCCAGTGTGGCTGGGGCGGTCCTTCTGGGAGCTCTTGTATCCTTGGGGAATGGCGATGGCGATGTCAGGTCCTGAAATTGTGTTGGTCCAGGTTTCGGTGAAGAATGAAACGTCCGGAGTAGTGCTGTTCAGGAAGGTCCCGGATTTCGGTGGTGTGTTTGTGCAGGGATCCGACATTGAGGAGGATGCATTGCAGGATCTTTGGTGCGGTTGTGTTCTTGCGGGCGGGTTGTGCTGGATCCATGGTCTTATCGGTGCTGCAGGTGTGCCGGCAGCGTTGACGGCTGAAAGGTCAATGTCACATCTATATTTTGTGACAAGCCGGTGGTCAGCTGATCTTGGTTGTCTGATACTTTTTGTGGCTGACTTTCTTGACTTTTACCAGTTTGTTGTAAGGTTTCTGAATTTTGTTTGGAAGTCTTGAATAACTGTTCTCAAGCTCACTCAAGCTTCTACCATCCCTCCATCAATTGATTTACTACAGCCTCCATTTTTGCTGTCCTAAAGATGTATGGATCGCACTTCTGATACCTCTTTTGTTGCAGATTCAGTTTTGATGGAGCAATTAAGAATCTATTAAGTGGTTTCATTAATTTGCAGGATGGATGCTGACGATTGACAGTGTGCATGAGTGAGGTCTTGAGGCGGAAAGCCGGGACCTGGTGCGTGTGTTTAGGCAAGTGTATACTGTGATTTTAAAACTGCACTTGTGTGAATATTTTGTGGAACTCACTTCGCCCTTTTAACAAAAACCCTCGTTATTATTTTGTATTCTATAATTTGCGCAAAAATTGTTTGTATTATCGGGCACTGACCCGCGGTCTTGCATTTGCTTTGCCTTACCCGTTAACCCCCTTCGCAGCTGATCGGCGCTGCCTGGGGTCCTGACCACCATCCGCCATCTTAGGTGAGGATCAGGGGTGAGCAGACTAGTGCTCGGCCCCTCCCGCCCTCGATGACATATAAATCCCAGAAACGCTACCGGCACACGATTGACAGTGTGCATGAGTGAGGTCTTGAGGCGGAAAGCCGGGACCTGGTGTGTGTGTTTAGGCAAGTGTATACTGTGATTTTAAAACTGCACTTGTGTGAATATTTTGTGGCACTCACTTTGCCCTTTTAACAAAAGACCCTCGTTAATATTTTGTATTCTATAATTTGCGCAACAATTGTTTGTATTATCGGGCACTGACCCGCGGTCTTGCATTTGCTTTGCCTTACCCATTAACCCCCTTCGCAGCTGATCGGCGCTGCCTGGGGTCCTGACCACCGTCCGCCATCTTAGGTGAAGATCAGGGGTGAGCAGACTAGTGCTCAGCCCCTCCCGCCCTCGATGACATAAAATGGTCCCCTTACCCAGGAAGCGCAGCGGACGAGCGCAGCGGGCGCGCCGGCGGCACGCCGAAGGCTCGCCTAAGGCGAGCCCGTCTGCGCCCGTCCGCGACAGGCCGGGACCAGGGGCCACAACCCCTGCTTCTCCAATTATCGACAAATCTGGTATGTCTGCACTGGTATATTCTAGAGGGGAACTTCTTAATCTTAACACAACTACTTCACTGGGCCATTCCCAATGTGCTAAAGTAGGACCCTTAAACACCATGGGCCCCTTTGGCTGCCGGAATTGCAGATGGGATGGTAATTATATAGACCGTCCAACATTCGAAAAAGCCCTTACTCTCGATTTCTCTTGCATCTATGTCAATGCAAGGTCTCTTCCTAAACATTCCATAGAAATATGGGATATGTTACAGGAGATCAAACCAGATTTTGCTTTTCTCACGGAGACCTGGCTTGGTAAGCATAGTACCCCTGACATTGCTGCAGCACTCCCCGTGGGGTATAAAATTGTAAACTTGAATCGATCAAATAAGAGGGGAGGCGGGGTGGCTATGATATTTAGAGACACTTCTTCTTGTCACCAAGAAGCAGCCACTCAAGTGGGTAAACATGAAGTCTTGATCTTCTCTATTTCTATAAACACTCAGGTGATGCTGGGTGGCACAATCATCTATAACCCTCCGGGGAGCACGACTGATTTCAGTACCCAACTCCTTGAACAAATTCTCCCTGTTTGTCTCAAACATAAAAACATTCTAGTCCTAGGAGACTTCAATGTCCATTACGATTTGCACGATAATCCATTAACTAAACATCTGGCAGCCGATATGGAAATCATGCAACTTACACAGAAAATAGCACACCCCACACACAGAGCTGGACATATGTTAGATCTTATCTTTACTAACATAGCAAACATCACTATTACAGACATAAAACCCTTGACTTGGACTGATCATCATAGGATTGAATTTAATTTCACCCTGTCCACAAAGAATACAAGACCAACTGTCCAGTCCACAAATAATTTAAGATGTTGGAAAAAAAATTCTGTGGAGAAATTCCAAAAATATTTTCATCATAATACTATCCTAGGAACTTCCAGTGAGCAAGAAATCCATCAGCTGCTAGATAATATTGGGAAAGCATTGGATCACTGTTCAACGCCCCGCGTAAAAGATCGACCCAGACGAAAAACGTCAGAGAAGTGGTATGGCCCAGATCTAAAGATTGCTAAAAGAAAATGTACCACATTGGAACACAAATGGAGATTAATCAAAATTCCTGAAGACAGACTTGCTTATAAAAACGAGCTGAAAATATACAACACAGCTATAAGGAAAGCAAAAAAAGATTACTTTTCGCAAAGAATACTAGATAACAGAAACTCCTCTAAGGAGCTTTTTAAATTAGTAAAAGAACTTTGTACCCCCCTAGCCTCACTTCAAATCTGACTCCCTCACAGGAGAACTGCACTAAAATTAGTAATTCTTTTAGCGAAAAAATAGATAAAATCTATGCTTCCTTTTTAAACAATAACCAGGAACAAGCAGAGTATCACGTAGACACCACTCTGCTGGCTAGTTGTTCTACTTTCGGCCCTTTCTCTGAAGAAGAAGTTAGCAAGGCAATGCTAGAAATCAAATCAGGATCCCCATTGGACGTATGTCCACATCACATTTTTTCTCAACTTACGCCCGTAATTTGTCCAACAGTAACGAAAGCTCTCAATTTGTCTCTGGATCAAGCTGAATTTCCAAAAGTCTGGAAAAATGCAGTAGTAATACCACTATTAAAAAAAGCCGGTGCGGATATAAACAACCCGGCTAACTATCGCCCCATCTCACAGCTGCCATACCTATCAAAGGTTCTGGAAAAATTAGTAAATAAACAGCTGTCAAATTTTTGGGAAATCAACAATCTGCTGGACGTCTCTCAAACAGGCTTTAGATCCAACAATAGTACTGAGACAACACTTCTTGCCGTGATGGACGATATTCGAACCCAGATTGATAAAGGAAAAACGGTTGCCCTGATATTACTAGACGTTTGATACCGTATCCCACAATCTTTTAATAAAAATGCTGGCCGCTAAAGGAATACAAGACAAAGCCCTGAATTGGCTGGAATCTTTTCTATCGGACAGATCTCAATCTATCTGTTTAGGTAATTTTACCTCCACTCCTCGGAAGATCAAATATGGGGTGCCACAGGGGGCAGCATTAAGCCCGACATTATTTAATGTTTACGTATCCTCTCTTGCGTCTATTGGCAAAGAATGGGGCATCAATATTTGCTCATACGCAGATGATACGCAACTGATGGTAACCCTCAATGGCGAAGAGAACGCCAAAAATAGGCTGCATAATTGTCTGTCAGAGCTATCTAATTGGATGCATAGCCACTATTTGAAATTAAACGCCGACAAATCAGAAATCCTCCTGTTCGGCGGATCCCAACAGCTTTGGGATAACACCTGGTGGCCTAATACTCTGGGCACTCCACCTAATCCAACCCTGACTGCTAGAAATCTGGGAGTTCATATTGACAGTATTCTGTCTATGAAACATCATGTCACCACAATATGTGGCAAAGGCTTTGCTATATTAAAAATGCTAAAACGTGTTTTTCCATGGATTCCTATCGAATGCAGACAGATCTTAGTCCAGTCATTACTGATAAGTAGGCTGGACTATGGTAACTCGCTGTTTGTTGGTATGGCAGACTATCTATTTACGAAACTACAACTTGTCCAGAATGCGGCAGCAAAAGCGGTCTGTAACAAGAAAAAATATGATTCTGCTAAGAACTGCTTGAGAGCTTTACACTGGCTACCCATGAGGCAAAGAGCATCTTTTAAAATGCTATGTATTGCTCATAAAATTCTGCATAAAACTGGTCCTAATATCCTGCAGAATAGAATCAAGTTTTATGCACCGGCTCGGAACTTGCGTTCACAATCTACAGCCAAAGCAGTCACTACACGAGTAAAAAGAGCCAGAATGGGCGGGCACGCTTTTTCGCACTTAGCCGCCAACATTTGGAATGATCTGCCAATAAATCTAAGGCTCACGGAATGTTATCCCACTTTTAGAAAAAAAATAAAGACTGCACTGTTCCCTAAAATAGAATAAACATTAGCCTCTGGTAATTGCTCACAGTTTGCTGTTCAATCTTAGCGCCGTGATATCCTGCAAGGATGAATGTTGCGCTTTAGAAGTACTAATAACATAACATAACATAACATAACAGAGACTTTAGAATGCAAAATTAAATTACTTCTCTTTTCGTAGTACAGGATAATTAGGTAGAAGCTCCAGGTAGATAAACATAGGAAACTTCCATCTGTCAAAGTCTCCTGGCTGACCCTTCTCCTTTCTCACCTCGCAGGGTTTCAGGCCAGAACCTGGCATAGAGGCTCTCTCCCATGGAAGAACAAAGAACAAACCAGCCAGGTAAGGAAACTGAGGTCTCTATCCCCTATTCCTTGTATTTGCCTGTCTTATAGTCTGTTGTTTTCTATCTAATTTTTTGTGCGTGCCTTCCCCTTGTAACTTTCTTTTTCCTGTCTTTTCTCTCTTGCTCACCTTCGCAGTTAGTCTAATTTTGCTTTAGAGTATCTGCTAATTATTCTCAGAGCGAACTGTTGTATAGCGTTTTAGGACCCTACTGTAATTTTCCCGATTCATGCCCTTATTTAGGTATAACTCACACTACCCTTATATAGACATAGACATCATACCCATATTTAGACATAGCCTATGCAGTCCTAATACAGGCATGGCTACTTCCACTAGTTCCAAAAAGCCACAACGATTTCTTGGAAAACTCAGGTTCAGAAGTCAGGGACATCCCCTTTCTTGAATATTGATTTGTCCTAGAAATCATGGCGTTTTCAAAGAACTACCGTTCTTTAGTGACGCTATTATGTCCGACTTTGCGTCAATCCAGGCACCTTCAAGGTATAAATATGCCTACACTTGCCCTAGCAAACACACGGTGGTTTGGAGCAGTTCGACTATCTACTTGCCCGACGCAGCTCGCTACAACAAGTGCCGAAGGAAGCCAACCCTCCAGCTGACGCACTGACAGAGAGGCTGCCTTTCTCTTGCTTAGAATCCAGCTCCAGTGTTTCCAAGCTCCCCTTGCGGGGTGTTGGGTAATCGAGTCCCGAGACAGAGATACCAGACCTCCTTTATTCTAAACCAAGGTACGGAGCTGATTAGACCCGAAGAGAAATCTTGGATAGATTCTTGGCAAAGAATACTAAACCTATACTACACCTCACTTACTTCTTCCCTCGTACTAGACTTAGGTTAGGTACATTGGGGTAGGCTTATTTTAGAAGCACCAGTTGAGTACTTTTAGTCTTTGTTATTTATGTATGTATTTTATGGCTTAGAAACCGTACCATGCTTTTACAGTATTATTTTATAATATTCTTGCTGTACGCATTATACTTTACAGACAGTATTACGATTGTAGCAGTTCATTTCTTCTGCATGAGAAAAAAGACTCTTCAATAAATACTTTTATTGAAAACGCCCGTCTCTCTATTTCGCTGCACCTCTGATGAAACGAAGCATGCACGATTGACTGAGTGAAATATCTATCTATTGTTTCCACGACTCTGAAGATCAGTTTTATCTTGGGAAAACAAAGTTGTCATGTTTATGCGCTTGTCAGAGACTAATCCCTTCTTGTTTATTCGAGAAAGTTTTTAGTGACCTATGAGCTTGCCGACACTCGCAAATTAAGTTTAATATATTCGATAGAGACCTAGTCGACCTAATTCCTACGTCAGTTCTATAGGATATAATATTCCAATGCGCAGAGCCTATTGGGAATATAGGAACTGCACTACATGGCGCCCAACGTTTGGTAAGGCACTAATTTAACACTAGATACTAGAGTAACTCAGTTGTGCTTTTCACAGACACCCCTTTTTCCCGTAAAATACTCCAATAGACGTCTGGAGTGGGTTGAAGGATAAAATATCCGCCATAACTGAGTAGGACGAAAATCCTATTTATTAGTTTTTGGTTTGTTCAACATTGAAGGATACAGTGTTCCAAAATATTGTGCACCTTATCTTTGTTTCCTTGAGGCTTGCTCTGCAAGACTTTCAACAAAATGTCGGATGGCAACACCGAGAACGGTGGACCGGCAGGCAATATCGCAACCGGTGGAACTGCAACTGCAACCCGACCGGGCTTTGACGTTACAGGGTTTAATGAAGATGACGCGGATGCTATAATCATTCCAGAAAATTTAAGGAAAACCATCACTATAAAGCTTATAACAAATGGCCTATCATCGAGATGTGGAAGGGTCCGTGGCGATCCGCCAAAAATTAAAAGAACTTGATGTAACTGAGCAACCATATGAACTGGCCAGAATAATAGAAAAATCCTATGAAGAACTAGGTAGAGATAGTTTGGGTGGAAAACCAGTTAAGCCCCAACTAACAGAAAATCCTGAAAAGGTTTTTATTAAAAACACTCTCACTACTCCTAAAAAGAAGTGGGAGAATACTAAAGAAACTTTTAAACAGAAGCGTTCTCAATCCAGAGGTAGGTCTCCTGAAAAGGAGCCCTCTGAGAAGAGGTATAACCTCAGGAACAGGGATAATTTGAGAAAACCTGATAGATATCAAGATACTGATACACGCTCCTCTCGTACCTTTCAGACTTCCTCACAGAAATAGGAAAGAAGAGGACGGTCAGAACATAAGGAAGAACGTGTGAAGTCCAAAGACGATCAACACGTTCCAAAAAATAAGAAAACCCAATTCACCAAGAAGAAGGTAGCAGGTCTGAAGATCAGACATGCCGAGGAGCTTGAGGACACAACTCAAGAATGGGGAGTGGGCCCAGACAATGCTGAACAGCGCAGCAGAAGTTACCATAGCTCGCAAGACCCTGAAGGATCATCTGGAAACAGTGGACTTGAATGAGGCTATTCAAGTTGAAACTGCCGATACCAGGGTTAGTGTACCCCATAAGTTATATGAAGTGACACTCCGGATGGAGGGGGACATACCTAGGAAAATAAGAGTACTCTTTTGGGAGAAGCTCTCTAAGGGTTATGACATTCTTCTAGCTCAAAAAGACTGGCCACCAAAATTTGTCAGGGAGTGCCCACATTGCAAAGAGATCATTATGCCAGCCTTCTCCAATAATATTACAATTCATAAAAAATATACATATGTCAGAAAAATGGGCTGTAGCCCAGGCTCCAGCATTATATAAAAATCATGTAGGATGGGATGAGGATTCTCCTCACCATAAAATCGTGTTAAAAACTCACCAACTGCACAGAGGCAGTATCCAGTTAAGCAAGAAGCTAAAAAACAGGTCAGGGAGATCTTAGATCAACTTGAATACCAAGGGGTGATTGAAACATGCACCTCGTCCATGAATAATCCTTTGTTTCCTGTCTCCAAGCCAGACAATACATATTGTCTAGTTTTGGACTACAGACATTTAAACTCTTGTTGCAAAACTTTTGCAGTACAAAATGCACACAATGCAGCACTGATGAATAACATTGTGTGTAAAAAATATAAAACCACATTAGATATATAGCTAACGGTTTCTTCTGTCAAAACATTGCACCTGAAAGCAGGTATCTGACCGCTTTCTCAATTATGGGAACACAGCGTCACTTCTGTCGTCTCCCCAGGGATTCAAGAATAGTCCAGGGTTATTTTCAGCCAGAGTAACAGAGTTGCTACAAATGTATGATGAAGCATTATCTTATGTCGATGACATCTATCTAACAGACGATGACTTGGACAGGCACTTGACCAGAGTGAATACCATTGTACTTGGCTTCGTATCTGAAGGGTACAAATTCAACTTTAAAAAATCAAGAATTTCCCACCTCAATGTCCTGTTTCTAGGATATGAGTTATCAAGTGAAGACAAAAGCCTGGCAGCAAACTTTTTAGAGAAATGTGCGCTGCTCCAACCTCCAAAAACGCTGAAAAACTTACAGTCAATTCTAGGTTTCCTGAATTTTGGAAGAACTTACATTCTAAACTATGCAGAAAGGGTTAAACCTCTCTACGAATTAATCAAACCTGATTTCAAACAAACAAATTGGACTCAAAAACACAAGGATATTTTGTGTTCAGTACAAACAGACATGTTAGCAACAAAACATTTACAGACACGCGTAAACATACACAACCTTGTAATCAGAATAATCCCAGGAAGATGCGGATTCACGTACTTAACCTTTAATGAAGGTGAAAAGGTTCCACTTGCTTACAAATCGCACTTGTACACACAAGCTGAAATGAAATTCACTTCAACAGAAAAAATTCTGACAGCGGCTCAAACTGTAGTAGCAAGAGAGAGCTCTCCAACAGGGTAAACGCATAAAAGTTGTTACTCCTGTACCTGCCTTGGAGGCAGTGACAAAAGCGAGCATTCCGAATGCAAAGGATTTACATCCAAGATGGATACAATGGGTTAACTCTCTTGCTGCAACAGACGTTGAATACGTTTTTGACCCATACTTGAAAACACAAGAATTTCTCCAATACGAACAAGAATGTCCTCTTCCCACTGAAATTCTGCCTCTAGAACAGTACGAATGTATAATTTATACAGACGAATCAGAACAGCCCGCAATTGGTGGTAAACAAGATTATAGTGCTGCGTGCGCAATTGTTAAAGGTCGCTGGCGCGATGGTAAATTCAGACCTATGGTTACAAAAACTCAATCTCTTGGAGACTGTACAGCTCAGCGAGCTGAACTACAGGCTTTCAAGATGGCGCTTGAAAATACCGATCGCGAATTCCCCACACTCATAGTGTGCGATTCGTATTATTGCGTTCAATCTTACAATGAATACTTGCAGAACTGGGTTCAAAACGGTTTCAAAGATGCAAAAGGTGGCACAATCAAGCATAAGTTGCTTTGGGAACAAGTAGTTATATTACAGAAAGAACTACAAAAGACTCCCGTGATCCATACACTGAGTCATCAGCGTGATGGCATTCACGTTGAAGGGAATTTATTGGCTGATGAAGCCGCGAAGGCAGCTGTGCAAACGGCTTCCGTAGCTGTAATCACTTGTTCAAAAACAAAAATAGACAGCGAAATAATGCAGGCTGTCGCCGCTTCCAATAAAGACAGCGGTAAAACGTCACCAAAAGGCGTTCCACTCAAGTACTCATATAAAACTGATGCAAATATTGTTCCTTTTGCTCGAATCCCTGGAGTGGGGGATAGGGTAAATCCAAACATGGAACATAGATCAGGACTAATCTTAGCAGCACATGAAGGACTTACCTCTGCACACGCAGGTGTTTCTGCCACAGTGTCATTAATAAAACAAAGATACTGGTAGCCGCGCATGAGGAAACAGACCAGAAACTATGCTTTGGAATGTGAAATCTGCCAGAAAATGAAAGTTTCAACTGTGAAACGCCCGGCGCAGACGCCCCTTCTAATTTCAGATAAACCATTAGCATGTGTTTACCTGGACCACTGTCGTCCCTTACAGAGGGATGGCAACTATAAATATATCATTGTCGCAGTGGATTCATGCTCAAGATTCATTTGACTGTGGCCTCAGTGCTCGGCTGACGCTCGAACTGTTATAAAAGATTTGCAAATCTTTATCGGCACAAACGCAATCTGCACGCTACATTCGGACCAGGGTCCTGCGTTTAGCTCTAGAGCTTACAAGGAGGCCATGGCCAGCTTGGGCGTTGCATTGCGGTACTCAAGTCCATTCCATCCTGAGGGAAATTCGCTTGTGGAAAGAAAAAAAAGTGACATAAAAGAATCTATAACAGCTAGGGTATTAGTCTCGGGTGACGGGCGGGTCAAACATCTAATAAGTGTCCAACATAGTTTAAAGAATCTGCCAAGAAATTCTCTGGGTGGAATCACTCCATATGAAATCCTTTTTGGTACTAGAATGATAGTCGAAGACCTCGATCGTCATACTTCAGTGGTAGAACAAAAACCCTTTGATATCAAAGACCGTTTGGCTGTTTTGCAGGACTTAAATGATACAAGAAGAAGTCCAAGCAACACATTACAGAAGCCAACAACCACTGAAGAAAAACCACCTGTCTCAGCAAGACCTGTCTGGGTTCCAAAGATTGGGGATCTGGTCAGAGAAAAAATCGCGGATAAGAAGGAATTTGGGCCTTCTTACAGAAAACCAGTACCTGTGCTAGCAATCCGCAGATCAAGAACAGTGTTACTGTGGCCCCTTGCTGGAAGAAAGGAGAACCCATTCGTGTCCATCGATCTGGTGAAACCACATCATGTGACCGATAATAAGTAGTAGGCCTAGTGGACTCCAGAGATGTAGCAGAAGACCAAATCTTGCTACTATCACAGAGGTTCCAACTGAGAGACTCATCACCTTTGAAGAATCTGCAGTAAGAAAAGAAGGACTATGCAACAAAGCAAAGGAACTTGTGCCTCTTGAGACCCAAATAACAGCTCGTCAAGACACTCCTGTCCTGTCTACAATGATATAGCCATATTAGTATATATGACAAGGGACCAAACAGCTCCTGCGATTTCAAGCAATCCGGATGCAATACCAACAATTGACAGAACTGCCTCTGGCTATTTCATCAACTTTGATATGTTTTCTGAGGATCTCAGTGAGCTCGAAACAATGCCAGCAAACAAAACTCTTAAAGACAAAATAACAGTACTTTCTCAGCAACTAGAAAAGACTTATCTGGTTTCACCATGAGTTGAATTTTGGATTGTGTTAGGTGTACTTTTTCTCCTACTTTGGCTCATTCTTGTTTTAAGTTTGGGAAAGCTGATAGACGGAAAATATAGTAAAATGGACACAGCAAGTAAGAACATCAACTTGCTCCTGAAGCCACACAAATCATCTCATCGAGAACAGAGACCTGTCATCAGTGAACATCACAGCCGTTCCTATACCTGGTGGTATAGCATGGGACAGAACTGATTATGATATTTATGGTCCTGCCGAGCTGTTGAAGATTCCACACCAATTTAAGGTTTCCCTGAGTGACTTTGTTTCACCCAGCACATTTTCTGATGATTGGGACTTTGACACTATTAATAATATGATGTCAGATTTAGAGATGTCTGCAAAATTTACAAACCATGAATATTTAGAAGGTTTCATCAGATTATGAACAAATGTATTGTTATAATCACTATGGTCATCATTATTTGCACAAATCTGCAAACCCAAGAAATGTATATATTTTCAACCAATGGGAACATTGTCCAACGCCACCAAAAGGTAGCTAAAAAACATTCTATAACAAATTTCCATACTTCTCAGGTTTCAATACCACAAATCCGGAAACATTTTTCTTTAAGAATGTTAATAAGACAGGAATGAAAAGTATGTTAACCAATACAAAACACATTTATTCAGCAGCCTTTTATGCCCAGCTGTCCTCGTTAGGTTTCGACTTCTGGAGAGACAACATAGAAACAAAAACTGTCTGGGGCTCAAAAGACTGGAAAGTACAGGGAATAGAAGCTTTATTTCGAGTCTGTATTATTCCTGAACAAATAATGTTTTTAAATGACACTGTTCAACAAACATCCTGTCTTGGCCTAGCCAAGATAAAAGATTTAAACAAACCGTCCATACCTGTACCTACAGCTGATATAAAAACACCAGAGGGAGGGGTCAACGTAACATCGATTTTACTTAAAAACAGAACTGATCCTGATTGGAAAAAATGGTTAATCTGGCCCACAGACCTGAATAACTGTCAAGATTGATTCCTGAACAAGACACAAGGGTTTACAGTAACTAGGCCAGACCCAAGATATGTCCAGAGACAACATCCAGGGATAGTAACAACATACAGTGTAGGAAAACTGTGCCTCGAATGGCTACAACAATCTACACTTACAGAGGTTAAACAACACTTAACTTTACTTAAAGATGGCGTTGATTTGAGAGACTTCTTACTAGGGCCTCGTAAACCATGTCATAAAAATGAAGCACGGAAAGTCACGCAAATGGAAACTGCAGAACGAATACGAGAAATTGATCGTATTAATTTAGAGAAAGCTCTCTCTGTAGTTGATAATGGGTTAACAACTCTGTCATCCAGAATTTATTCTTTGGACAGCATTGTATCCTCTGCCATAGACATAATGGAACAGGACTTGCTCATGTTACAACATGGACAGTCTCAATTGCGTTCTATAATGCTGCTAGGCTGGATGTTACAAAATCTTCGTTCAAACTATATGCCTTGGCGTTTAATCAACACTAAGTCATTGTTTACTGGATTTAACCTTACAAATAAACAAATCTCTTTGGCACAGAGAGGAGCAGACTATACGGTGCTGAGCATAGAAAAAATGGAAAGATTACCATTGACTGTTTCTGAGAAACCAGCCATAGAATGGATAATACATGGCACCATTACGTTGCCAGTGACAAATTTCCAGTTTCAATATTGCTTGAAACACATACCAGCGGGCCTGTATGAAAGGTTGGGTAAAGAATACATAACGTCAACCTGGGATTTACCATACACACACAAATGTTGGAGTGGGGGAAAAGAAGTATTTCTTAGTGGTACACAATGTAACAGCGCACTAAGCGGTACACTTTTATGTCAGGGTATTAAATTACACAGCGCCTGTGATGGTTCTTCGACCAACTTATCCTGCCACCTGCAAGGTTCTCCGGCAGCAGTGATAGATCCAATTTTTAGGCAGCTTTCCAATGGGAGCTACATAATGTTGAATGATCACAGCTGTTGTGGAATGATGCCAGGAATTGCCTATCTCGTAAGTGTGTCAGCCAGGGTCACTTGTTGTATGCAAGTATTGTTTCCTAAAAGCAAGACAGATGGGGAGTCCACTGTGGCCTTCACTGAACATCTCTTCTATTCAAATTGATACTTTAAGCAGAATGAAAGCCATTCTTTTGCAAAAAACTGCGCCACTGACCTCGTCCAAAGAGACGCATGATCTGCAGGTTGCAAGGACTACTGCGGAGATACATGCCCTATTATCAACAAACTGCCCAATACACTTCGCCGAAATGGTTGGTTGTATCTTAAACATGTCTGATACCAGTGGTATTGTACATGTATCCAGTGGTATTGTACATGTATTTAAGACGATTTTTTCGGGACTGTTAGCACCCTTTGAAGCAGTCCTGAGCATATTTCCAAACTTCGTGCACTCGGTGTTTGGCGGACTGCCTCTAGTTTTGGGACTCGCAGCAGGAATTTTATTTTTGCTACTTCTGCTTCGATATGGCAAGCCAATCCACCAACGACGCCCAGATCACCATGGAGAACACCCTTCTGGCGATGAGGTGTCGTGAGCGCATAATCCAAATTTTGGACTTGGCTCGTTTAAGAGATCTGAATACCACATAGTTTCTATCATTCAGACCAATCTGGCAAAATTGCATCTTACCTGTTCTACGATGCCTGCTATGTGGAGAAGAATGCGTGCTAGACATCTGTCTAACACTTCCATCAGCACTGCCAACGGATGTTGACGCTTTGCTTGGTTCGGTAACGGCCTATGCATTGTGTTGTCCCCAGCGGCTACCAATCCTGATGACGCCATCGGCTGACGGTGAGATACGTGGAACAACAGGCACACAGGTACCACCTACTGTGAACATTGCTAATGCGACTGGCGCTGACGGCGATGCTTCTCATCTGTGTACAATTGATCTGCTTAACGAGGTAGTCCAACTTTCACCTACAGTGGTAGATGAATTATTTTCAAACTTAGAAGACTTGATGTTTTCTCCTAACAGCGAGAATTACTTTTGAAATTAGCACACAGCGTTCTGATGAAACTCTGAACTCTACCTTCGTTTTTCAAAACAAAAACTCTGACTTTGGAACTCTATATTCCTAAGATTTAACTATTTTCCAAATTGAAAGTTTTTTTTGGCACAAAGTAATCTGCTTAAAGTAGAACTATTCTTAGAGAACAAGAATTCTTTGAATACTTCCAGGAGACAATATTTGACCTCGTTCACAACCAAAACAGTTTATATATTCTGTCATGGAATGGTCTCGACCTTTCTTCTGTATTAAGAGCCATTTCATTAATGTGATTTCATGATTCATTCTGATAGCATTTCCATAGTCATACTATATGCCTTTGAATGAAAATATTGCTTTTTAAAATGTGTACATCTCAAATGCTCATTTTCGTGTACAACCATTTGTACTTTTTTGTACCATTTGCATTTTTTGTATTTTTGTATTTTGGGTGGGGATTGTAAACACATGCTTTAGATATGTTTTTGCTTAGTATTTAGTAATGTCAAACATAATAAAGTGGAGTGGGTGTTGTATAACGTTTTAGGACCCTAGTGTAATTTTCCTGATTCATGCCCTTATTTAGGTATAACTCACACTACCCTTATATAGGCATAGATATCATACCCATATTTAGACATAGCCCATGTAGTCCTAATACAGGCATGGCTACTTCCACTAGTTCAAAGAAGCCACAACGATTTCTTGGAAAACTCGGCTTCAGCAGTCAGGGACATCCCCTTTCTTGAATATTGATTTGTCCTAGAAATCATGGCGTTTTCAAAGAACTACTGTTCTTTAGTGACGTTATTATGTCCGACTTTACGTCAATCCAGGCACCTTCAAGGTATAAATATGCCTACACTTGCCCTAGCAAAACCACGGTGGTTTGGAGCCGTTCGACTATCTACTTGCCGGATGCAGCTCGCTACAGCAAGTGCCAAAGGAAGCCGACCCTCCAGCTGACGCACTGACAGGGAGGTTGCCTTTCTCTCGTTGAGAATCCAGCTCCAGTGTTTCCAAGCTCCCCTTGGGGGTTTTGGGAAATCGAGTCCTGAGACAGATACCAGACCTCCTTCATTCTAAACCAAGGTACGGAGCTGATTAGACCCTAAGAGAAATCTTGGATAGATTCTTGGCAAAGAATACTAAACCTATGCTACACCTCACTTACTTATTCCCTCGTACTAGACTTAGGTTAGGTACATTGGGGTAGGCTTATTTTAGAAGCACCAGTTGAGTACTTTTAGTCTTTGTTATTTATGTATGTATTTTATGGCTTAGAAACCATACCATGCTTTTACAGTATTATTTTATAATACTCTTCATGCTGTACGCATTATACTTTACAGCCAGTATTACGATTGTAGCAGTTCATTTCTTCTGCATGAGAAAGAAGACTGTTCAATAAATACTTTTATTGAAAACGCCTGTCTCTCTATTTCTCTGCACCTCTGATGAAACGAAGCATGCACGATTGACTAGGTGAAATATCTATCTATTGTTTCCACGACTCTGAAGATCAGTTTTATCTTGGGGAATCAAAGTTGTCATGTTTATCAATCAATCAATCAGTGACACTTATAGAGCGCGCTACATACCCGTAGGGTCTCAAGGCGCTGGGGGGGGGGGGGGGGGGGGGGTGCCGCTACTGCTCGAACAGCCAGGTCTTCAGCTTCTTCCTGAAGGAGAGGTGGTCTTGGGTCAGGCGCAGGTCGGTCGGGAGGGAGTTCCAGGTCTTGGCGGCCAGGTAGGAGAAGGACCTTCCTCCTGTAGTCGTTCTTCGGATGCGGGGGACGGCGGCGAGGGCGTGGTTGGCTGATCGGAGGTGGCGTTTGGGAGCGTAGAAGTTGACTCGGCTGTTGAGGTAGCTCGGGCCTTGGTCGTGTAGGGCGTTGTGTGCGTGGGTGAGGAGGCGGAAGGTGATTCTTTTGTTGACGGGGAGCCAGTGAAGGTCTCTCAGATGTCCGGAGATGTGGCTGGTTCGTGGGATGTCGAGGATGAGTCTGGCTGAGGCGTTCTGGATCCGCTGGAGTCTCTTCTGGAGCTTGGCGGTGGTACCGGCGTAGAGGGCGTTGCCGTAGTCCAGTCGGCTGGTGACGAGGGCCTGGGTGACGGTCTTCCTGGTCTCGGTGGGGATCCACCGGAAGATCTTCCGTAGCATGCGTAGGATGTTGAAGCACGCCGAGGAGACGTTGTTGACTTGCCTGGTCATGGAGAGGGAGGAGTCCAGGATGACGCCCAGGTTGCGTGCATGGTCTGTCGGTTTGGGTGCGGTGCCCAGGGCGGGAGGCCACCAGGAGTCGTCCCAGGCGGAGGGTGAGGAGCCCAGGATGAGGACCTCCGTCTTGTCCGAGTTCAGTTTCAGGCGGCTGGTCGTCATCCACTCGGCTACCTCTTTCATCCCTTCGTGCAGGTTGGCTCTGGCGGCGGCGGGGTCGTTGGTCAGGGAGAGGATCAGCTGGGTGTCGTCGGCGTAGGAGATTATGCTGAGGTTGTGTTTGCGTACGATGGCCGCGAGGGGGCTCATGTAGACATTGAAGAGGGTGGGGCTCAGAGAGGATCCTTGGGGGACGCCGCAGATGACTTCGGTGGCCTCTGACTTGTACGGTGGTAGGCGGACTCTCTGTGTTCTTCCGTCGAGGAAGGAGATGATCCATTCCAGTGCCTTCCCCTGGATTCCGGCGTTGTTGAGGCGCTGCACTAGGGTGCGGTGGCAGACCGTGTCGAAAGCCGCGGAGAGGTCTAGGAGGATGAGGGCCGCTGTTTCTCCATTGTCCATCAGGGTTCGGATGTCATCGGTGGCGGCGATGAGGGCGGTCTCGGTGCTGTGATTGGCTCGGAAGCCGGACTGTGAGGGGTCGAGGGATCCATTCGTCTCGAGGAAGGCGGCCATCTGCTTGTTGACGGTCTTCTCGATGACTTTGGCTGGAAACGGGAGGAGCGAGATGGGGCGGTAATTCTTGAGGTCGGTGGGGTCCGCTGTTGGTTTCTTGAGTAGAGCGCTGAGTTCGGCGTGCTTCCAGCTCTCCGGGAAGATGGTGGTGTCGAAGGATGTGTTGATGATGTCTCGCAGGTGGGGTGCGATGACAGCGTCGGCCTTGTTGAAGACGTGGTGAGGGCAGGGGTCGGTCGGTGATCCGGAGTGGATGGAGTTCATCGTGCGGATGGTGTCTTCGGTGCTGATCGGGGTCCAGGCGTGGAGGGTGGTGGTGGGGGGTGGTTGTTCGGTCATGGTGTGCATTGGTTGGTTGTTGAAGCTGTTGTGTATGTCCGCGATCTTGTTGTGGAAGTATGAAGCGAGGGAGTTGCAGAGGTCTTGCGATGGGGTGATGTCGTTGTTTCCTGCGCTGGGGTTGGAAAGCTCTTTCACGATGTTGAAGAGTTCCTTGCAGTTGTGTGCGTTGTTGTCCAACCGGTCCTTGAATGCTGTTTTCTTGGCGGCGCGGATCAGCTGGTGGTGTTTCCGGGTGGCGAGTTTGAAGGAGGTCCTGTTGTCCGGTGTCGGTTCCCTTTTCCAGACTTTCTCGAGGGCTCGGCAGTTCTTCTTGGAGCTCTTGAGTTCGTCAGAGACTAATCCCTTCTTGTTTATTCGAAAAAGTTTCTAGTGACCTCTGAGCTAGCTGGCACTCACAAATTAAGTTTAATATATTCGATAGAGACCTAGTCGACCTAAGTCCTACGTCAATTCTATAGGATATATTATTCCAATGCGCAGAGCCTATTGGGAATATAGGAACTACACTACAGAACAGCCCTTTACTTTGCCTTGAACCCATCTTCTTTATTTCCTGCTAGGGTTTTGGGAACTATTGTTTTAAACAGGAATCCCCAATGAATTATTAGCTTTTCAGAGTTTGGTAGGTTATATGTAGCAACTTTGTCCTCTCACCAGTCTCTGCTGTGCATGCTCCTGTCTTACCTTCCCTCAAAGCCTATCAGTTCCCTATTGTTGCAGACTTCCGCTAACGTTTGAGACCAAGCCCGCCCCCTGACAGCCATCTGGCTCAGCCTAGCACTGGTCTGTCCCTTTTTGAACCGGGAGACACTTAGCGGGTATTGTTGCCTCCCATGGTGTTCATTGACATCAGGGCTCTCCTTCTTGTTACCAGTCCTTGTCAGTTGACTGCTGTCCCTTTATAACTCCTGCCTCTACCTGCTGTGCCTTTGGTATGGTTGGTTCCTCCTTTTCTTCTCCAATACCTCCTGGCAGGCCATCCTCCCCGCTTTTCCCCTTTTCTATTTTTCTTTTGGCATCCAGGTGAAGAGCTAAACAGTGTTTCTTCCATTTTGACTATCCTTGTCGTCGTTTGTTTTATCCCTCTTCTATTAGAATGTATTTTTCTATTTTTTTAGATGCTGTCATGTCTGGGTACTCTTGCTGAAACATGAAGACCGTCAGACCTTCAGGTAAGTCCTTTCCCTCACTACTTTGCTGTAAAATTTCAATCCCACATTTAAAAGAATAACTTTTTAAATTCTTAATGACCTGGACTCCTTCCTAAATGTGACATGAACACAGCCCCTTTACAATTCCTCAATTGTGCCATAGGTATTTTGGATTGGGGCGTTGTCTCCTTTCTGGTGCTGCTATATGTACCTGCATCATTCAACACTTAACATCCAATCCATCCGAAGGGCTATCTTTAAAGTGGCAGGCATCATGCATGAGACAACACACACAGGTACCCCCAAGCTATCTCAATCATAAGGTGAACCATTGCCAACTGAGGAGCAATGACATATTTACCCAAATTCCAGCCATAAAGAAGACTCAAATAATCCTCTTCTGGAAGTCCCCAAGCATCATTTGGACAACAAGATCCTATGACACATTAAATGAGAACATATAACCAGATAACTTGCTATTTCAGTTCTACCTGTGCCATTAACGGTTAAGGATTTAAAAATGTGAAAATTCCAGCAACCCTGCAAATCGCAAAAATCAACTTTATTATAGATGTTTGTGTTAACTTGTAATGCTGGGCAGCAGGCTCTTTCCTCTTCCATAAACAACAGTGTTTCTCTCTGCAATGCAAATGTAAAACAGGTGTTTGTCCTTCTGTAAATGTTTCTTGTTCTGAATTAGGAACCTTTCTCTTGTCACCACTTACATATCTCTATGGTGCTTAACAGGTAAAGTTGCTAATTTGTAAATGCAATTTTATTACTGTATTGATGAACTCAATCTGATATAAAGTGAATATGAATCCCTTGGCTCTTGTCTACACTTTAAAAAATAAATAAAATAATATTAAAATAAAAAATTAAATGGGAACAGGCAGCCTAGTTCTACAATAGTTTCAATTCATCATATCACGTTCCTCTGGCAACCCTTATGATGCCAGGATAAATGTCTTGCTGCTATATCTACCGCGCAGGATAGAAGTCGACAATATATAACAAATCCTATTTTCTTTGAAAAAACTGACCCAAATCTACAAGTCTAACGAAGGACCTGTAAAAAATACAAAATATCCACCTATAAAACACAAATATCCCCATAAACATAATCAAATAACAATAACTTTAAAAACAAAACACACACACACGCACACACACATACATACATATTTGTTTCTATAAAACATTACATTAAAAAATACATAATACATTAAGATCTACCGCACTAGACTAGCATAACTAAAACTACAAACTAATATTTAACCATTATTTAACTACTAAACACCAACCTATTCTAACTACACTAACCCTAACCACTCTCCCCCCAACTACTAAATCCCTAAAAAGTAATGAAAAATTATTCTTAGCTGGTCTGGGGAGCGGCAAAGGAGAACCACAATCACAGAGAAGCTTGATCAACCTAAAATGAGGTAGACAGATAAAAAAAGTAGGGTAGCAATATAAAAAAGCCACTAAATAAACAGTAAAAAAGACTAAAGGGCCCATTAGAATGTGAGGCAGATTGCCACCGCCCGCATTGCGGTGGCGATCCGCTCTACCTCCTTCCCTGCCCGCCACCCATTTCCCCCCGCCCCATTTCCCCCCGCCATATTAGTATGGCGGGGGTACCGCGGCGGACAGGAAGACCGTCTGCCGCTTTTCTGCCCGATCGACAAGTCGACCGGGGGAAAAAGGGTTTACTATGGCGGCGTGTCTGCTAAACAACGCCATCCATATCAGGATACAGGCGGGAGGCAGCCTTGGAATGCGGAATTTAAAGTTGCGGGCCCTCAGGGAGTTTGGGGGGGTGGGGGTGCACATGGGGCGTACCTATAATAATAATCTCCCCCTCTTACCCGCACCATAATCGTGTCCTCATTCCGCACTTAGCGGGAATCTCCACCGTGTCAGGCTTAGGACTCTGTGAGATCGCGTCTCGCGTCTCGGGTGAGTGAGGGAACCAGGAAGCGCCGATTTGCGGGCGCCATCTTGGTTTGGGGGGCATACTGATAGGTGTACAGGACTCCTGCGCCTGGAAGGGTATAAAAGCTCAACCTTCCCAACCTCAGGTCAGACTACTTGACCAGAACGCGCGGCTGCACCTACGATCGCACTGCTGATGTTTTTATTTATTTTAAAAAGCACCTAATTCTTTATTGCGCGCTCGCGCTGCTGTGTTTTAGCGCATTCTTGCCTCAGCGCTACTTAGTGTAATAATCTCCCCCTCTTACCCGCACCATAATCGTGTCCTCATTCCGCACTTAGCGGGAATCTCCACCGTGTCAGGCTTAGGACTCTGTGAGATCGCGTCTCGCGTCTCGGGTGAGTGAGGGAACCAGGAAGCGCCGATTTGCGGGCGCCATCTTGGTTTGGGGGGCATACTGATAGGTGTACAGGACTCCTGCGCCTGGAAGGGTATAAAAGCTCAACCTTCCCAACCTCAGGTCAGACTACTTGACCAGAACGCGCGGCTGCACCTACGATCGCACTGCTGCTGTTTTTATTTATTTTAAAAAGCACCTAATTCTTTATTGCGCGCTCGCGCTGCTGTGTTTTAGCGCATTCTTGCCTCAGCGCTACTTAGTGTAATAATCTCCCCCTCTTACCCGCACCATAATCGTGTCCTCATTCCGCACTTAGCGGGAATCTCCACCGTGTCAGGCTTAGGACTCTGTGAGATCGCGTCTCGCGTCTCGGGTGAGTGAGGGAACCAGGAAGCGCCGATTTGCGGGCGCCATCTTGGTTTGGGGGGCATACTGATAGGTGTACAGGACTCCTGCGCCTGGAAGGGTATAAAAGCTCAACCTTCCCAACCTCAGGTCAGACTACTTGACCAGAACGCGCGGCTGCACCTACGATCGCACTGCTGCTGTTTTTATTTATTTTAAAAAGCACCTAATTCTTTATTGCGCGCTCGCGCTGCTGTGTTTTAGCGCATTCTTGCCTCAGCGCTACTTAGTGTAATAATCTCCCCCTCTTACCCGCACCATAATCGTGTCCTCATTCCGCACTTAGCGGGAATCTCCACCGTGTCAGGCTTAGGACTCTGTGAGATCGCGTCTCGCGTCTCGGGTGAGTGAGGGAACCAGGAAGCGCCGATTTGCGGGCGCCATCTTGGTTTGGGGGGCATACTGATAGGTGTACAGGACTCCTGCGCCTGGAAGGGTATAAAAGCTCAACCTTCCCAACCTCAGGTCAGACTACTTGACCAGAACGCGCGGCTGCACCTACGATCGCACTGCTGCTGTTTTTATTTATTTTAAAAAGCACCTAATTCTTTATTGCGCGCTTGCGCTGCTGTGTTTTAGCGCATTCTTGCCTCAGCGCTACTTAGTGTAATAATCTCCCCCTCTTACCCGCACCATAATCGTGTCCTCATTCCGCACTTAGCGGGAATCTCCACCGTGTCAGGCTTAGGACTCTGTGAGATCGCGTCTCGCGTCTCGGGTGAGTGAGGGAACCAGGAAGCGCCGATTTGCGGGCGCCATCTTGGTTTGGGGGGCATACTGATAGGTGTACAGGACTCCTGCGCCTGGAAGGGTATAAAAGCTCAACCTTCCCAACCTCAGGTCAGACTACTTGACCAGAACGCGCGGCTGCACCTACGATCGCACTGCTGCAGTTTTTATTTATTTTAAAAAGCACCTAATTCTTTATTGCGCGCTCGCGCTGCTGTGTTTTAGCGCATTCTTGCCTCAGCGCTACTTAGTGTAATAATCTCCCCCTCTTACCCGCACCATAATCGTGTCCTCATTCCGCACTTAGCGGGAATCTCCACCGTGTCAGGCTTAGGACTCTGTGAGATCGCGTCTCGCGTCTCGGGTGAGTGAGGGAACCAGGAAGCGCCGATTTGCGGGCGCCATCTTGGTTTGGGGGGCATACTGATAGGTGTACAGGACTCCTGCGCCTGGAAGGGTATAAAAGCTCAACCTTCCCAACCTCAGGTCAGACTACTTGACCAGAACGCGCGGCTGCACCTACGATCGCACTGCTGCTGTTTTTATTTATTTTAAAAAGCACCTAATTCTTTATTGCGCGCTCGCGCTGCTGTGTTTTAGCGCATTCTTGCCTCAGCGCTACTTAGTGTAATAATCTCCCCCTCTTACCCGCACCATAATCGTGTCCTCATTCCGCACTTAGCGGGAATCTCCACCGTGTCAGGCTTAGGACTCTGTGAGATCGCGTCTCGCGTCTCGGGTGAGTGAGGGAACCAGGAAGCGCCGATTTGCGGGCGCCATCTTGGTTTGGGGGGCATACTGATAGGTGTACAGGACTCCTGCGCCTGGAAGGGTATAAAAGCTCAACCTTCCCAACCTCAGGTCAGACTACTTGACCAGAACGCGCGGCTGCACCTACGATCGCACTGCTGCTGTTTTTATTTATTTTAAAAAGCACCTAATTCTTTATTGCGCGCTCGCGCTGCTGTGTTTTAGCGCATTCTTGCCTCAGCGCTACTTAGTGTAATAATCTCCCCCTCTTACCCGCACCATAATCGTGTCCTCATTCCGCACTTAGCGGGAATCTCCACCGTGTCAGGCTTAGGACTCTGTGAGATCGCGTCTCGCGTCTCGGGTGAGTGAGGGAACCAGGAAGCGCCGATTTGCGGGCGCCATCTTGGTTTGGGGGGCATACTGATAGGTGTACAGGACTCCTGCGCGTACGGCTATAAATAATGAACATCTCCAGAGCGCGCAGCGTAGGCGCGCAGCGGGAGCGACGGCGGAGCGCCGGAGGTGCGCCAGAGGTAAGCCCGTTTGCGCCCGTTCGCGCTCGGTCGGGCTCAGGGACCAGAACCTCTGACCACCCACCTAGTGGCTTACAGACTTATTCCCGCTCGACTCTCCTCGCACTTAATAATGCCCTGCCATCCTTATGTACTCATTCTGTGAATTTAGCGACGTGTCGCCCCTTCTGTCAACATTGCCCTTTTAGACCTATGGAAGTGGATACTAATACAACAAAAGCAGAAGGCGCCTTGAAAATGGCCTTGGTCAATTGCCGATCACTCTCTAAACACGCAATTGAAATCTCTCTGTTAATCCAAGATCTCGGGCTTGATATTCTTTTTATAACTGAAACGTGGCTGGGAGCCACGTCTGGCCCAGACATCGTCCAGGCCCTTCCTCCGGGATATCTGATCCAACGTAGGGACAGAGAACTCAAGGTTGGAGGAGAGATAGCTATACTGTATAAGGAACATTTAACCTGCCGTATGACAGACAGCGCCATCCCTGACTGTGAAAGTGCACAATTTTCTATCACAGTATCCCCAGAAGTGTCATTCTCAGGACTTTTAATCTACCGTCCGCCTGGCTCAATTGGACAATTTCGTGAAGGAACCATTAAAACTACTATAGAGCTAGCCAGTAGGGTCTCAAACTTTATAGTACTGGGAGACTTGAATCTTCATTTCAATAATCCCTCAGATACTACTGCCACAGAATTAGCTAAAGATTTAGCGGCATGTGAACTAAATCTGATAGTCTCACACCCTACCCATTCTAAAGGGAACCTCTTAGACCCTATATTCTCAAACATTCCGGATTTAATATCAGCCGAGCCATACTCCATTCCTTGGACAGATCACATGGTTATTCCTTTCATATGGAATATGCCCACACCCGGCCTAGCAAAACCATCCAGTACAACGTTGGGCAGGAGGTGGACGAAATTAGAAGCCAATGACTGGGTAGAGGCATTGAAAACAAGTGAACCCCAGGCCAATCAGGATATTGATAGGGCAAATATGGACTTCAACCAATGGATCGAACTATCATTGGATAGCGTACTCCCCAAAAAACCTATCTCCAAAAAGAAAGGCCCTATGAAACAACCCTGGTTCACTTCGGAATTAAGGTCCCTGAAACAAGAATGCAAACGGTTGGAGAGGCAGTGGCGAAAACACTTTGAGGAAGAGAAAAAATCAATTATAGATTCGCCTTAAAGAAATATAAATCTGCTCTTAACGTGGCCAAATCCATTTTCTATGCAGAAAAAATTGAGGCCTCCGCCAACGCCCCAAGAGAGATGTTTAAGATAGCTAAATCTCTGTTAAAAGCTCCCGACTTGTCATCATCACCACTCGGTATGGAGGAAGCTGAGGCCCATTGTAATAATCTGGCGAATTTCTTTGCTGAAAAAATTCAAAAGATCCTCCTTTCCCTTCCGCTTCTTCCTCTGGAAGAACCAATCCCTTCCTTGGCAGACGGTACTGATAGTATCTTGCCCTGCCTCCCCTTCTTTTCTCCCCTCAGTAAGGAGCTCCTACCCCCGCTTTTCAACTCCATAAAAAGTGGCTCCCCGCTAGATCCCGCCCCTATGAACATCTTAAATCGAGCCCTGCCCAATATTAGTACACATATTATTCATTTAGTTAACACCTCACTTGAATCTGGGAAGGTACCTCAAGACTGGAAACTGGCCATGGTTAGGGCCTTGTTAAAAAAGCCACATCTCGATCCCCATGATTTCTCCAACTACCGTCCCATCTCCCTGCTCCCTGGCATTAGTAAACTTGCAGAGAAATGGGTAAACAAACAACTTGCATCCTTTTTGGAGACCCATAACTTGCTTCACCCAACTCAAACTGGGTTTCAAAGAGGACAGGGAACGGAGACGGCACTGTTGAGGGTGGTAGAGGATTCCAGGAGGATTCTTGACGCAGGTGGCAGCGCGGCCATTATCCTCCTGGACCTCAGCGCCGCCTTCGATACGGTGAATCACCGTGTCCTCCTGTCTCGTCTCAGGGGGATCGGTGTTAAAGGCAGGGCACTTATGTGGCTGGAGTCTTTTCTTGGCAACAGATTTTTCAAGGTCTTCTTAGGAGACAGCTGCTCCTCACCAATACCATTACAGTGTGGGGTGCCACAGGGCTCCTCCCTTAGCCCCACACTGTTTAATGTGTATATGGCGCCCTTGGCAGAAGTGGTAGCTCCCTTTGGAGTCCAACTAGTAAGCTACGCTGACGACACCCAGCTAGTTGTTTCTCTCAATCAGGTGGAGTCCCTCCCTTCCAATCTCTGTTGTTGCCTGGAGGCGGTAGCAAATTGGATGGACTTGTCCCACCTTAAATTGAATGGAGGAAAAACGGAGCTGATGCTCCTAGGGAAAAAGGCCACCTTTAACAACTCGATACATTGGCCCTCCTGTATGGGTCTTGGACCCACCCCAAAGACCGAGATAAAGAGTCTCGGATTTTGGCTGGATGCAGAGTTGTCATTTAAGACCCAGGCAAGGAAGATAGTAGCCACCTGCTTCGGACTGCTGAAAACAATTCGAAAAATCCTTCCTCAGCTACCCGAAACAGCTAAGAAAATCATAGTCCAATCCCTTGTTTTATCCAGGTTGGACTATGGAAACGCGCTCTACCTTGGAGCTCCTGTTTCGGTTATCCGGCAACTTCAGGTTGCCCAGAACTCCGCAGCACGACTACTCACGAGCACCAGCCATCGCTCTTCAGCCAGACCTGCGCTCTGTACCTTGCATTGGCTCCCCATAAAGGAGCGAATCCACTTTAAGACACTCTGCACGGTCCATAAAACACTCTACGGAAGAGGCCCCCCCATTCTAGATGACATGATTAGGCCATACAAACCCACCAGGAACCTTCGATCAAACCAACAAAACCTTCTGACAACTCCTAGGATTAGCAGGGCCCGCACAGGGGGCCGCTTGTTTTCGTACAACGCGGCTGGGCTGTGGAATGCTCTTCCTCCACCTCTTCGTCAAGAGCCCAACCTACTTGTCTTTCGAAAAAAGTTAAAGACGTTTCTGTTCCCAAAAGCTAGATAAAATAGACCTTCATCTTTTAATTCATCTTTTTCTGGTTAGTCCTAAGCGCTGGGATGCTCCCGAGTGGCCACGCGCTATAGAAGAGCCTTTTAATAATAATAATAATAATAATAACCTATGGTACCCCCTGCATTTGCATGCACTGCCTGCCATGTTGTGCATGCAAATGCACAACATGCATTTTTGGCATTGTAGTGGGCGGTGCTTTCAGCACCACCCGCTGCAATGTTAAAAATGCAGGATGCACCCGCCACTGTGGCTGGCGCATCCAAATTGCACATGAGGGACAGCCGAATGCATTGCGGGCGGTCCCATTTCCCGGGGCTAAATGAAAAAGTGAAAATATATTAAAAAGTACTCAAAGAAATAAACATATTCATTTATAGAACTCCTCAATAAAACGAAAACGAAACCTATATTCATAAAAAAATGTTTAGGAAACGAATGCCTGTGAAAAATGTGTCTCTTGTTAATCAAAAATATTGTATAATAAATAGTGCACAATATTAGAACATTGAAAACATATTTGCAAAAGTTGCTAAATCATGTAAAAATATGAGCTTCCCAACTTGTTTTGCACATATACACTTTTCTGTTTTTAATGATTGTATAAAAAAAGTAATACAAATATGTGGAAAATAACACTAAAAATAATAATGTCAAAAATGTATTTAAAATGTAACACTGTGGACCTGATTCACAAAGGTAATCTACACTTTTGTGTAAGTTTACACTTTTGAGAAAGGGCACTATATTTCGGTAGTTTGTAGTAATTTACACTTTTGTTGGGAACTTAGGGGGTCATTATGATGGCGGAAGGCCCGCCACCGGCAGCCGTGTGGTGGCGGGCCTCCCACCATCGGACCCCGATTTGCCCCCCATCCAGACTGCGACTGTGGTGTACGCAAAGACCGTCCGCCACGGAACCGCCACAGGCAATCGTTCCGAGCGGTCTGCATTCATAAAATGGTGGTGGTGCCTAGCAGGCACCATCCGCCAAATTAGGATGCCGGCTTCAGCCAGCCTTTCTGTGGCGGGTAAATCGCCATTGAAAGGCTGGCGGGTATTGGTTTTTGTTTGGGGGTGGTGTTTGTGCACTGGGGGGTACCCATGGTACCTCCTTAAATTTCACTGAACCAAGTAGCAGGCACCGTGTGGTGCCTGCAACATAGTGTAGTGAAATGCAAAACATGCATTTTTAACATCTCAGCGGGTGCTGCAGTCAGCAGCACCTGCCGCAATGTTAAAGTGCAAAATGCGACCGCCATGGTGTCAGGCGCATCCTAATTGGGTGTGCGGGACCACTACATGCATTGCTGGCGGTCCCGATTCCCACCACGATGGCGGGCGGACTCAGGTCTGCCCACCATCGTAATGACCCCCCTTACTCTTTTGTAGTAAGTCCAGAACTACACATGGCCAACCACTGGTACTGCAACAATCTCCCATAGAAATTAATGGCGGTAGGGACTTACTACAAAACATTAGTTACTTTAAAAGCGCAGTTTGTGAATACTGAAAAGTAGTTATCCTTTGTCGGGCTGTAAAGGATACAAGCCAATTTTCCACAGGAGCGAAGATAAATCCCCTTAACCTCCAAAAAACAGTGCCAAGAATGCAAGGTTGCGCACACTCCTGATGACTGTTTTCTAAAGGTATGGGGGAAAATCCAAGGAGTGCCCACCACTCTCCCCATACATAGGGGGAACAACAGGAAGGAAGCTGGTCTGTCTGGCGGAGTAAATGCTGTAGAGAAAACAGGGCAAGTAGTAACACTCCTATGCACGATTCAATAAACAACCATTAGTTCTACATTGACATGTGTTTAGAATCAAGGTTCACTTACACCAGCCACGTCCAAGGGCGTCTTTGAAGAAGGTTGTACTCGTAGTAAAGAATAGCCCAGGAATTATGATGCCAGGCCAAGTAGTTGAGGACTCAAGAAAAAGACGCTTCCATACACCATTCACACAAACTAAATAATGGGGGGAATGGAATTGAGGTGTAATGGCCGGCTCTTCAGGGAGGGGAGGGGAAAGAGCGGAGCATTCACACGCTCAAGAGAGGCGAAGCCCGGCCCGGCAAAATATTACTAAGCGGAGCAACACTCTCTCGTTAGGAAAAAAAGGAAACCAAATTACTGTGCAGAAATGCTCGTAAGTTCCCGCCAAAGCCTCAAAGGCGGGGAACAAGGAATATCCAGCAAAATGGCCAAGAGATAAAGCCTCCGAAGGAGGGCGGGAGAACTGAATGCTAGCGAGTACGGAGAGTTTAGGGAGACCTCCGCTACGGCTCGTGACGAGACTCCGAAGTAGAAGGAGAAGCACAGGAGGGTCTATCTGTACGAGGGAAGGCGGGAGTAAAGGGATTCTTCCGGGCTCTGCTCCAAGACGTCGGAGAGTGACCAAGAACTCGATATGCCACAAAGACCCAAAAGAGGTTTCGCAAGGAGGAAAGGAATCGGGAGCGTAGCTGAGACGCTGAGGGAACGGCGTTTCTCACAACCAGGAAGCAAGGAGGGGGCGTGGTAACGGATAGTAAGCCAAGCATTGGCTTACGGTCAGACGTGTCCCTTTACGTCTGTTAGGTATCGTCTCCAAAGAACACGATTTTCACAGAAGGTCTAGGGAATGGGTGCAAACGGACACTGGGGAAACCAAGCCTAACCACATGTCAATGTCTTTGGCACGGCCCACGCCGCAATGACCTAACACCCTTAGTAATTAATGGAAGAAGGGACTTACTACAAAACTACAAAAATATATTACGGCAAAAGTGCATTTTGGGAATACTGAAAAGTTGTAAAACTACAGCAAACTCTACTAATTACTACAAAAGTGCTATTTGTGAATAGCACTTTGTAATAAGTTTAGTAGTTCACACTGTAGTACTACAAGACTTATTACAAAGTGCAATATGTGTACAAAATGTGGTCCAACTGTAAAATAAAACTGATGTTACCGAACCAATGTCACATTATTTTATTTAAAAAATGCAAAAACACATTTACTATTCCCACTCTAATCTAAAACACAATGGGGATTGGGATGTACTTTAAAGTGATTAGATTTACTATTCCCACTCCGATCAAAGCTATAGTGGAGAAAATACTGGACTTTGCGGGGGTAGATGACATAATACCATTCCAATATAAACTGCATGGAACAAACACTTTGGCCCTGATTACGATGTCGGTCGGACGAGCGACTAACCACCATCGCTGTGGGCAGGTGTCCGTCTGACACGGAGTTGGTGGTCCCACCTGCCCTATTATGATTGGACCGCCATGCAGGTGGCCGGAAGTGGTCCCACCTGCCCTATTATGATTGGACCGCCGTGCAGGTGGCCGGAAAGTGACTTTTCCTACTGCAGAAAAAGGACTGCAGCACAAGCCACAGTAGGAAAAGGCACTTTGTGCACATCCATGCACCTTGTGCCAGGTACACGGTGAGTCGTACAAAGGCAGTCAGAAACAGACAACCTAATCCCTACGGCGATGCCTGTTCAAGCACCACTTTCATTGCAGGGATAGCAGTCTGACCGCCACCTTCACGGGATACTAGATCCTGTCACAGGCGGTGGTCTTCCCCCGACAGTAAATGGTCTGACCGCCGGTATCATAATCCGGAGGCCGGAATGAATGGCTGTCAGCCGGTCGGACCGCCATCAACAGGCTACCGGTGGTGGTCCGACTAGCATCCAAATTAGGCCCTTTGTCTTTAAAACATATTATTACAAAAATATATCCATATAAATATATATATATATGTTTAAAAAATGAATTTAACAATTAATTCCATAAAACCTCAAATAAATATAAAATAATATTGGTTTAAATTGATACAATTTATTATGTGCATAAATATTACCAATTTAAATTAGAATCTTTAAAACATACATTTATATAGTAATTTTAAAATGATACAATTACATCTTTTTAAACAAATACATAATTTATAAAGTATTACAAATTAAAAATAAGCTGAACATTAAAAATAAGGTCAACATTATAACTAAACATTATTTATTATGAAAAACAACATTAGATACATAAGCGAATTTGCATATTTTAGTAAATTTACAAACAAATACAAAACTTACAAAATATGACATTTTCAAAATTTAGAACATAAAACAAACTAATTTAAGTATTTATTACCTAAAAAAAGAAATACCAAAATATACATATATAAATGATAATAATGTGAACTATTTAAAAATAATATTATTTAAGACATTATAAGTTTAAAATATGTAAACGATAACAAAACCTACATTATAAAACACTCCCACCTTTTGCCCCTCTAACACCTACATCCTTCTATTTCAAAAATACTACATTCACACACTAACACATACACTAAAACTTACAAAGATTAGAAATAAATCATTGAAATAAATATCTTAAATAAAGTAAACATTCCATTATAAAATTTTGAATTGTCAAAATGATCATTTTAAAAACTTCCCACTACACACCCTCATGAAAACAACATCCCACTCCTTAAATGTTTAACCATTTTAAACAAAAAAAATTGATATAATATGAATAAAACATAAAATATTACAATAATATAGAAAAAAACTATGGGGCTCGTTGTGATGTTGGGCGGACGTGTAGCGGTTTGGAACCACCTGACCTTAGGTCCGCGGTTCTGACCTCAGTATTAGGAGGTGACCGCCCGCAGGGTGGTCGGAAACTTCAATTTTACTAATTGAGCTTCTACGGCAGCCGTAAAAGGCCCGCACCACTAGATGCAATAGTAAAAGGGATGTTTAGGCTCCATAGTGGAGGGCCATGGAAGAAGGGGGCCCTGCTAGGGGCCCGAAAGTCATTTTCCGATAGCCTTTCCATGTCGGAAAGGCCAACATGAGAAGGCAGTCAGAAAATTACATCATAATCCAGACGGTGGAGCTGACGCTGGCTCCGCCATAATTAAGGGGTTATACGCATTTCCAATGATCCGACAGGCTCAAGGAGACCGTTGAAACACCAGGGGACAGTTCCTCTGCCCAATGCCTCTGCCCGCTGCATCGTAATGCAGTGGGTGGACCGCAGGGACATATGTCGGATGGACCGCAGTAGCCAGTTGGTCAGTTACTGTTGTTTGACATCATAATCAGCCCCTCAATTACAAACGTTGATATTATATACAACTATCTTTTCACAAAGTATTAACCTCTTGGCTTCTAAGCCTTTGCCGCATAGAATGCTTAGCTCTTTTTTTTGCTATTTAGAGTGAATTGCACTTACGTCATCATAACATATTTTCATTCTTTTTTCCAACATACTGTGGATTCTAAAGCTACCCAGGGTTTGTGGATTTCGCTATAGGGAACTGAGTAAATTGTCAAAATATAGCATGTTCCTACAAATAGCATCAACAAAAGGTTTGCTGTGCTCATTTTTTGAGGTTTCAGCCTACTTCCAGTTTGTAGTCGCCACAAGTGCAAACCCCATGAGTGATCCTAGAAAGTTATATAAGTTTGCAAAGTAGACATGATTCTTGATTCAGCAAGGGGTAATTTTTGTAAATCACTCTTAGTTTTCCCCAAAAAACAAACTGTTAAAATAAAAAAAAAATGAAAATTAGCAGGAAAAGGCACCCATTTATGACATTTACATCTGTCACAATGACCAATTTACAAAACCAATACCCCATCCAACAGACCCTTCTAGTAGCAGAGATATATAGGGTTTGTAGGTTCCCTAAAAACATGCGATACCCAGAGACACCAACTGAACATTGGGAACCAACAATACAGCAATTCATTATGTACAACAAAAAGAATGAAAAATGTGTATGATGAAAACAATAAATTTCTAAAATGAACATAAGATACCGTGCTTGGGAACAGTGGGCTATTCGTACTCCTCCGTGTTGGACCTGGGCCTTTTTGCAAGTTTAATCCCTGACATTTTGTTTCCTATTTTTCTGACACTCTTTTTGTTGGCTTTAGGACTCTGGGCGCTTTACCAGTGCTGATCATTGCTAAAGTGCATATGTTCTCTATGTAAATTGTGATTAGGATTGGTTATGCATGATTGGCATATTTTATTTACTGGTATGTCCCTAGTAAAGTGTACTGTGCATACCCAGGGCCTGTAAATCAAAAAATACTAGTGGGACTGCAGCACTGGTTGTGCCACCCACATGAGCAGCTGTCTGTGAGTGCAGTTCTAAACTGCCATGATGACATGGCAAGTGCACCCACTTGCCAGGCCCAAAAGTTCCCTTTTACCATTAGGGTGTGTCCATGTAACCCCAATGGGCAGGGTGCAGTGTATGTCAAGGGTAGGATATGTACTGGTGTGTTTTACATGTCCTGATAGTAAAAGACTGCCAATTTCGTGTTTCACTATTGCAAGAAATAGCTCTCCCATAGGCAATCATTGGAGCTGCCTTGTAACGTTCAAATGGGAACGGCTAGAGATTTGGAGTTTGGGCTCCCTGAGCTCATGATTTAAAAACACATCTTTTAGTAAAGCTGGTTTTTAAATTGTGTGTTTGAAAATACCACTTCTACAAAATGGTCATTTTCTTGTTTACCCATCCTGTGCCTCTGCCTGCCTGTGGAATAAACGTATGGTTTAGACTGACAGACGCCTATTTGTGCATTCACTCTAGACAGTTACACAAAGGGAATTGAGGTGTGCCTTGCATATCCTGTTGGCCCATCACCAGGCTGATGGGCTTTCCTGAGCAAGAGTGGTATGAGGAACTGTCACCTGCACCTCAATAGGGCTGTGTCTGTCCTCTCACAATGCTGTTTCCACCCACCAGGAGTGTGTCTGAAGCCAAGACCAGGCAGGACATAAACTTGCACACTACAGACAATTCTTTGAAGAATGCCTACTTCATAGGTCAAAAGGGGTATAAGTATTGGACCTAAAACCCCAGACCACTTCTGGATCAAGAGGAACCTCTTCCAAGGAAAAGAGTGGAAGAGTTGTGAGGAGGAGTACTTCCCCTTTGCTGTGTGGTGCTTTGCTGGGTTGGCCTGCAGTTACTGCTTCTGCTTTGGGGAGGAAAAGGACTGGACCTTTGCTATTTATCCTGCTTGTGAAATTTCTCCAATGGCTTGTGCGTGCTTGCCTCCCGTTAAGAAGTCTCAGAGACAGCAAAGACTTCACCTGTGGCATTCGTGAACTCCACTGCTGGGAGTTCTGACCTGCCTTGTGCTTCTAAATCCAGTTATGGACCTTGGAAGGTTGTTCCTGCTGCAAAGACCTGCTTGAAAACCATCAAAAACTACTCATCGCCCTTCCAGCACTGCCGTGCGGGTGAGGAAATCGACACAGCATCTGTCAGCGGCCGAAAAAAACACTGCAGTTAATTGCACTGTTTCTCCGAAGTCCAAGAACCCCACACGGACTCCGACGCAAGCCCTACTGTGTGGCTGAAAGAATTGAAGCATCGTGGGACCGCGGCTGAAGAAATCAACACAGTGCCTGTTTGCCACCGCTGCATCGACCTCCAGAATGTCTGGATTTCCATGCATCGCACCTGTGTACCAAGTTTTTCCAGTGCTTCACCTGCAGACCAGAACCGTCTTTGATTTTGATGCATCGGTTCCCCCTACAGTCAAAATTCGACTCAACACTTCTCCTGTGTGATGCAAAACTAATTCATCGCCTCCCCAGTGGATTCAGGAATCGACGCATCACTGTGCTTTCCGACGCTCCCCTCCTCTGTTGCTGTTTTGCTTTGTGTGATTTTGACGCATTTGAGGTACTTTGTGTAAAATCACCGTATCCATTAGTTCTATGCACAGAATTGCTTGAAACCTTTTAAAAGTCATATTTTAAGTTGTGTATGTTGGAGTTTTATCGTTTTGTTTAGATAAAGATACTTTATTTTTCTAAACTGGTGTGGTGTCTGTTTGTAGTGTTTTCACTGTGTTACTATGTGTTATGTACAAATACTTTACACATTGCCTCTGAAATAATCCTGACTGCTCGTGCCAAGCTACCAAGGGGGTGAGCAGGGTTTTTCTGGTTGTGTAACTCCCTTATCGTGACTCAAAGTAAGGGTCCCTACTTCGGCAGGGTGCAAACTACTGCCAATTAGAGACCCCCATTTCTAACACTCTGAATTTAAGGTTACCCATATTATCGCATGATTTAAAGGATATTTTGCAAAATGGTTTATTTCGTGCACACTGGCTTACATTTGGAATCCACGAATGCAGAGAAATCTAATTGGTAATATCTATTGTTCCCACACGTCTCTAGAAAAAGATGGTATTTCACTTGAGTGGGTGGGGCTAGTTACTGTGCCACAAAAAGCCACAAAACATGACATGGAGACGTCTTATTTCATTCAGCAGACCTATGATTTTTTTCCAATGTGGTTAGGTGTGGAGTTTGGGCCCTAGCACAGCCACTACCCAGGGAAACCTACCAAACCTGTACATTTCTGGCAACTAGATGCTCTGAGAGACCAGCGTGGCATGACTTGTTTGGCTTTTGCCAGGTTTTCTTACCCAGAAGCCCTTGCAAACCCCAACGTTGGCTAAGATTACACATGTTCCTAACATTTTGGTGAGGGAAACTTCTAGATTCTGCAGGGAGCCACAAATTTTGTACCACCCAGAGTACCCTCATGTCTCCCATTGGGGAGGGTGTGGCCAAGCTGCCGACCAAGATGGCTGCATGGAGTTGAAGATCCGTCGGATATTTTCGTCATGTTTGCCCTAACTGGGATAAAAAACATGATCCACTGTCATTCGGCAATTACTGAGACTGATAACACCTTGGCAGCGACACTAAGGCAGAAAACAGCAGCGACGCCACTAAAAATAGCCATAACCTTGGGCTGACTACCTGACTGTGCCCACGGGGCAGCCTGCCTGGATGCCGACATTAAAACTCATGCTGGCTTTGGTGGGTGCCATCTTTATGCTGTTGTGATTGGAGGTCCCCACCCGACATAGTTGAGACTGACAGTGGACGACTTTGGAGGGCCTGGAACTGGGGTAAAGAATCCCTGGACGATCCGGCCTTGGGAAGCGGTGGCCATGCCTAACTGAGAAGAGCCTAGTGGAGTGGGGAAGAGGAGAGGACTCCACTGCAGTGAACGTGCAGAGAGCCACTGCAGAGGTGGTCTGCTGATTACGAGGTAAGACCGGTCCGAGTACCTACCAGAGGCCCCGCGGTGAGAGGGGCCACAGGTGGCCCTGGGAGGCCGGCGCAGGGCCGTGTCGGGCCGCTCACTGCCTCTAACAATTCGTGCACGCCCCTACTTCCTCTGGCACCTCGTGGCTGATTTCATCTGAGGGTTGTGGCGTGGGCCCTTTGAACCTGGGGCTGCCTGTACTAAAGGACATCCTGCATAGCTCTCGGTGGTTGGGCCTCAACGGAAGCCTCACAGTTACTGAGGTCATCGTAGCATGGGCCTGAGCGCAGAATACGCTGCGGGCCACTGATCTAAGCCTCACTGACCTGTGCATACCTAACCTGGGTGCACTGAGGGCACCAATACACCGTGTTGCGGTAGATGGTTGATTAATGGGTCAGTATCGGGGTGGTGCGTCGTTCCACTTTGCAAACCCCCCCCTCCGACAGGTGGCAGACGGCCAGTACTTGCCTTGGACGATTGATGTCTGCAGCCCAACATGGGTAGTCTAGGAGATGCACAGGCTCACCCGGGACAGAGGTAGTACCCCTCCAGCACCCCTCTGAACCTTCCCTCGAGCACACACCCTCAGCATTGTCGACATTGCTCCAGCCATTTGCTTCTGTTGCTGCCAGTGTAGGAGTGTCTACGCTGCCCCGGAGTGCCCAGGCGACGCTCATTAATCACTATTGGGGACAGATCGCTATGACCTTCACAAACATTGACTATGGTTTGGAGTGACCCCAAGCAAGGCAGTTTAAATTTTGACAGATTGAAACCTTCTGGTCCTACCCAGCACACAGCAATGGCTGAGCAAACCAGCCTGAGTGACGTGGGACCTACCCTGCTGAAAGGAACTAACGCAATTATGGTGGAACTGTAGTCGCACCTCCTCCCCATAGATAGTCGCTTTGACATACTGGATAAAAGACTGGACGCTGTGAGCGAGCATCTTGACCACGATGAGCACAGACTATAGGCTAACAAGGGTAGGATCTCGGACCTTGAGGATGGTGATGCATACACAACTAAAAAACTGGATCGCCTGGAGAAGCTAATGAAAACGGTAGCAACGAAGAACAAAGATTTAGAAGCTAGAAGCAGGCGGAATAACATTTGTATCCTGGGAGTGCTTGAATCTAGAAATACTGCCCGCCTGGATCTATTTGTGGAACAGCTGCTGACAGATAAGTTTGGCAAGGCCCCTTTCACTCTCACCATTGTGATAGAGCGGGCTCACCACTTCCTGGGCCCGCGTTCCTGCCCCAGCTGCCCACCATGCCCACTCTTTGCTCGACTACTAAACGCCAAGGACCAGGACAATACCTTGTGATCTGCCCTTTCGATCTTCCCAGACTTCACAGCATTGGTTCAGTAGGCCTGCAGCAAACACACAGGAGTTAAAGCCACGCTTCTAGGACTGGGACTGCGATATTGCATGATATATCCAGCATGTCAGAGAGTGGAGGTGAACAGCAAACAATGAATAGTCGACACCACAACGGAGGTGCAAGCCTGTTGTCAGCAGCATGCGGCGGCACATCCCTCATCCCAGTGCAGCTCACCCGGGGGATCACCAGCAGATGCACACTCTGGGGTGAACCTCAGATCTCCTCACAGTCTCAACATTTGAACATCCCAGTTGGAGAACCAGGCCTTATGGGCCGAGCGGCGCAGGGCACGCCTAATATCTCCGGGTTCACCTGCCTTGTCAGACAGAGACAAGAGGCACTCTGTTAGGCGTAGAAAATTGAGTTTATTAGCTGCAGCTAATCACAGTTGTCCAAGAAGTACCCTAATGGTATATTCTCAGGAGACTGCCACTTAACTCCGTGGCTCACAGTCTCTTATAATACACATATTTACAATGCCTACTCCCAAAACATACAAAACTGACGAATAGGAAAAGTTCGAAAACAAGCTATCAAGTATCTAAAACACACCCTCCTTTCAAACCCCGTGTGCTCTCCTCTCCTCAGGTTAATCAACACTAGTGCCCGTAATTCAATTTGCAGGTGGTAGAACATGTTTGTGTGTTTCAAAGGATAGTTTGTGTAATAAGAGAATACACGAAGAGAATAACGAAGGCCAGTCAAATGAGATAAAGTAAGAAAGAATGGTGGGATCCAAACAGTGGAATAAGATAAGGATTAATCAGTCTAGACATGGATTAACGAACTCGCCAGACCCTGACATCGGTTTCGTAAACAAGGACAAGGGGTTACTCTTTAACAGAAAAGACATGTAGCAGCTGGAAAAGCAAAAACACTGCGTTCGCCGTGCTGCCTGAGTGAGGCAACACAAAATGGCGGCTGGACACAAAATGGCAGCTGGATACGAAGCGAAGTCGAAAACCACAGAACCTCAGACCCTCCTTTTGCCATTACTCAGGCAAAGCACAAAGGACTCATGTTAATCTGAGTCGATGTCAATGGTCATGAGGTCACTGAACTGTTGCTGCAACATCATTTTAATATTCTCTGTTTTCTGTGACACAGGCTTTGGAACACACAAGGTTGCACAAAGTCCACAGAAGGCGGGGCCACACTGCAAACAGAGGCAACAAGAAAAGATGATCGCTAGAATCGCTCCAAGGAAAGTTAACACTTTCCATCCCCATGTGGACAGTAGTCGCCAAAACCATCCCATCACAGACCAATCTCCGGTGTCCTGATGAATAGACTCGGAAATCACATGTAACTTAGAAATGGCTTGGTATACTGTAGGGGCATTATCAGGAACGTAAACGCAGCAACTAGACCCAATTAATTTACAGACTCCTCCTCTATCTGCAAGGACAATGTCTAAAACCATTCGGTTTTGCAAACCCATAAGGCGATCCGCCTGAAGTTCAGCTGTCAGATTACTCAAGGCTCCAGAAGTCACATTTATGGTAGCCTCGACCACACAAACTAGTTGTCTAATGTTTCTGCTATTGACCATTGGACCCCAAAAAGGAAGAAACCCTTTGATAAAGTCTCCTCCCTCTTGTCCAGCAGTGTCTTCGGAATCAATAACCCCTCTACCATATCTCTTTCTGTGATGACTTGAAGGAGCAGTATATGTCGGGGGAAGAAGGAAAGCCACATACCATGTTCCCGAGAAATAGGTGGGACGCCATGTGTAGGCTCTATCGTGACAAATAAAATATGTACCTTGAGATGGTACCCGCGGTAAAGAATTCAAGGGTGTATAAATGTATGTATGGGAACAAACACTCTTTTCCTGTTTGTTTTTAGTGTTCTGACCATTTATTTGCAGACATAAGTTACCTTTATGACGTATGGTCCAAATTGGTGAAGATCTTCTTTGCCTAGCCTTATCAGTAAGACTAGTAACATAACGAGTCACATTCCAACCATCATATGCTCGTTTCTCATCGATGGGAATCTTACTAATGTCGGCAATTTTAGCCATAGTCACTATTCCCTTTATCAAAGGACTATAACTGAAATCTGCTCCACCATTATATGGACCGCCAGGAGGATATCGGAGTTGATTCTGGTATGCATTAGAAAACATAGCCAGATAAGCCCAAGCAGAACCTTCATATGAAAACGGAAGGACTAAGTACGGCATCCCTCTCTCTGTGTTATGGAGCATGAGTCCACATACCCAACAGTCAGTAGTGTTAACTACCAGTTGATGCTGATGTAACAACTGGATAACCGAATTGTTGAGATATTCTGTTCTCCTAATTTGCTCGTGATCTGGGAGTGCATAGAATTTATGCGGGGAAATAGTAGTAGGAGAAAGTAAAGAAACAGAAGTAGGAGCAGGTGCTTGCTGCATAGTGTGGACAATCCATCTTACACAAGCTAATAAACTACATAAACATACTAAAATACATAATGCTACGCCACATCGACTAAACAGTAGCTTCTTATACTTATTTCTTTTTATAATCTTAATATCACCCCCTTCCACTTGGTTCTCCATTTCTCTAAAGGCGTTGCTCACGGTAATCTTCCTGGATCACTTGGCTGTGATTATTAGCCGTCCTATGACACTGCAAGTCCTGTTGACCTAGTCACTATTCAGGTCACAGCCTAAGACTCATATCGTGACCCTGCAACTTGATGGATAGTGAAAAAAGGAAATGTCTTTTAATAAAAAATATAACCAGCAAAAAACAAAGTTCAATTGTCTTTGGTCAACCTAGGTCTTAGGTTGTACCGTGTTTTGCCAGGTATCGTTTGGTCTCGAAACAAGATCTCTGGGTTTGTCGTGTTCAGTAGCAAATGTGGTGGCACAGCTTCTTGCAACACGTCGTCGTCTTCTTTCTCAGAACTTGTCCAGTCCAGGTGTGCACTACTGAATGGTACAAATCGGGGTACTTTCTCACATTCACTATCACCAACACCCTCTCGCACCCACTGGTCATAAGGTAAAGGTAATGGTACCCTTTTACAGTGCACACCGTGGACCCAATTTTTCTTCCCAACAACTTTCACGGCTGTACCTGCCGTCAAAAGCACTTGTCGCGGCGGCCCCCAGCGAGGTAACAGATTCTTTTTCCTCTGGAAGTTCTTGACGCAGACGTAATCACCAGGTTGAATGGAATGACCTGACCCGATTTCGGCCGTTACCGACCGGTATTTGCAGATGGAGATGTAGGGGCCAGAAAAAGTGACAAATCGGTATATTTACTGATTCTGTAAATTTACCGATTCGGTAAAATACTGAATCGGTATATTTACCGAATCGGTAAATCTACATGTAGGTGGCACTGTAATCAGTGCCACAGGCCCTTACCGAATCGTTATTTACCATGGAATACTATTCTATGGTAAATAACGAATGCCTGTGTACATGCACATCTGTGCATGTACACCTGTGCCATGTGACACACATACATGCCCTTAGGGTATGTATGTGTGCCACATGGCACACAAGCCAGAATCAGGGGTGCAACAGGGTGTCAAAGTGACACCCTGTCCCCCTTGCAAATTCGGTATTTTTACCGAATCGGTATTTACCGATTCGGTAATTGACATTGATTCCTATGGGCCTCAAGGTCCATAGGAATCAATGACAATTACCGAATCGGTAAATACCGATTCGGTAATTACAGAATCCTACAGATTCTGTAAAAAATACCGAATTTTTAACTACATCTCATTTACCGAATCTAGAATACCGAATCGGTAAAATTTGGTATTCTAGAGTCGGTAAATGAGAATTACCTACATCTAGCCCTAAGTCCTAAACGAGAATGTACCGTTGTTCTCGTAGAGAGAAGTGCCAAAGGCAAGGCATCAGGCCAAGAAAGGCCTGTGCTAGCCTGAATCTTTGCTAATTTGAGCTGGAGAGTGCTATTATAACATTCTACCAAACCCGCTGACTGAGGGTGGTTTGCCGCATGGAATTTCGGTCTAATACCAAGACCCATACACACCTTCTTCATAATTTGGCCTACAAATTTACTCCCATTGTCACTCAGACAATGCGCGGCAAACCAAACCTAGGAAAGAATTCCTTCAAGAGGACTTTGGCAGTGGACAAAGCAGTATTGTCCTTTAGGGGGTAGGCCTCTATCCATCTGGAAAAGGCACAAACCACCACCAAAACATACTTGAGGTTATTGGAACGTTCCATGTGAATGTAATCTATTTGCAATACCTCAAAAGGGTACGTAGGGGGAGCAAAATGACCTGCCGGAGTTGGTGTTCCTTTTCCTGGATTGTGCATCAAGCAAACAATACAATGCTTCACCACATTCTCTGCACATTTGGGAATACCTTAATTTTGCCATACCGGAGCCAGAAGCTTACATATTCCCTTTACACTAATATGAGCTGGACCATGCGCCATAGTAACTACAGGTAGTATATAAGCATCTGGTAACAGCCAACGCTGGTGCCCTGACAATTCCGTCCAACATCCCGTTGCATCCAACATTCCCGTACTCTCTCTCCACTTACTCAATTCTTTCTCAGTTGCTTCCTCTTGGATCATTTTCACACTTTCTACTGTGTCTTCACACATTCCTCCTTCTCTGACCCATCTTGCAGGGCCTGCAACATACATGTGACTCTTAACATCTCTCGCCGTTTCTTTCGCTACCTCATCCGCAAATGCATTCCCTCGACCCACATCATCGGTGATCCTTTTATGTGCACTGCACTTCACAATCGCTACCTGAGTAGGCAAAACAAGTGATTCAAGAAGGTCAGTTACCAACTGACCATGCTGTATTTTAGTGCCGTGGGAAGTAAAGAATCCTCTTTCCTTCCACAAACGACGGAAACTATGAGCAACGCCAAAGGCGTGTTGGCTATCTGTGTAAACAGTCACTCTTTTTCCTTTCGCCAACACACACGCTCTTGTTAATGCAATCAACTCGGCTGCTTGTGCTGAATTCTGTGTAATGCATGCAGTTTCTACTACTGTATGCAAAGTAGTAACAGCATAAGTTGCAGTCGTCTCGCCAGTAGGAAGCTTAAAGCAAGACCCATCTACCCACAGGATCCCATCCGGATCCACAAGTGGTGTATCTTTCAAATCTATTCGGCCTTTAGTTTCCTCTTCTGTACGAAGAAAACAATCATGTTGTTCTTGTGTATCTTTCTCATCTAGAATAGGTAACAATGTTGCTGGATTTAGAACATTACATCGCTTGATATGTATGTGACTAGCCAAAAGCATCAACTCATACCCAGACAAACGAGCGCTCGTGAGATGTTGCGTCTTTGTTCTGTTCAAGAGAGTATCTACTGCATGTGGTACCATAACAATAAGAGTGTGATCCAACACCAATCCAGCAGATTGGCGAATGGAGATCGCCACTGCTGCTGTTGCTCTGAGACAACTAGGCAATGCCTTGGCTACTGGATCCAATGTAGCCGAAAAATAGGCACATGGCCTTTGCTTGTCCCCAAATTGTTGTGTCAAGACTGACAATGCACAACCTTCTCTTTCATGAACATAGAGTGTGAAAGGCTTACTATAATCCGGAGTACCCAACACAGGAGCAGAACACAATGCAGTACGTAAATCAGAAAAACTCTTATGACATTCATCAGTCCAAGGAAGAGGTTGGGGCGTGTCTTTCAGAGTAAGTGCCAACAGAGGTTTAGCCAACAAGGATAAATTCGGAATCCACTGTCTACAATAAGAGGTAATACCTAGAAAAGCACGCACCTCTCTTTGTGTGGATGGTACAGACATACGTGCAATTGCATGGATACGATCTGGGGTCAATCGCCTTCCCTCCTTCGACAACAGATGACCCAAATAGGTAACCTCTTGGCGACAATATTGTAATTTAGAAGGTGACACCTTGTGGTGCAAATCAGACAAATGTCGCAAAAGCGAAACAGTCGCATTTTCACAAACCTCTTCTGAATCGGCAGCCACTAACAAATCATCCACATACTGAATAAGAATAGCACCTGGAGGCAAGGAAAACGCGTCAAGTTGGGATTTCAAAGCCTGACTATAAATGGAGGGACTCTCACAATAGCCTTGAGGTGCACGTTTGAATCGAAAACTTCGGCCTCCGAGAGAGAAGCCAAAAAGATCTCTACTCTCCTCAGCAATAGGAATGCTAAAGAAAGCATTTTTTAGATCAATAACTGAAAACCAAACAGCTGAAGCAGGAATCATTGTGAGCAAAGCAGTAATATCCGGGACAACAGTAAACTGAGGAACAACAATTTTGTTGACCTCTCAAAGATCGATCACAAAACGGTACACAGGTGGCTTAGAAGGATCAGTACGTTTAAGAACAGGCAGAACCGGACTATTGCAAACATTTCCTCTTGTCTCTTCAACAACACCTTTCTGAACTAAATCATGAACAATAGCCAACAGAGCTCTTTCACCATCATTGGAGATTTTATACTGAGGAATACGTGGTAATTTAACATCGGGTTTAACAGTAATCACGTAAGGTGGAATTTCAAGCAAACCAACATCATTCGGACCCGTGGCCCAAAGCGTAGCAGGAAGTGAACGCAATTCAAGTGGCAGTTGATCCTTAGATAAATACATCGGAGAAACCAATTTATCACCCAAAGTAAGATGTACACCAGAGGGGGAACAATACAATGTTGCATGCAGGCATTTCAGTAAATCCAAACACAACAAATTCTCTCCGCAACCAGTCGTTAAAAGAAGCGGAGCTTCTAAATCATAAGGACCAATGGAAATAGACAAAGGACAAGAAACAGGGTTGCGAACTGGGGCGCCAGAGAATCCTACGGAAACATTCGTTAAGCCAGACAAAGGTGCCACAGGGAGTTTGGAATGCATGATAGAACTTCTCATTGCACCAGTATTCAAAAGAAATGGTTCTGTAACACCCAATACTACAACATCAACATAAGGTCCATTCTGATCCACTGGAACTGATACAACTCCCTTGTTTTGTCCATGGCTGTCCTAGCTAGTGTGAAAATCAGAATTTTTGCTTTCTGTACAGTAATCGTCATTGTAATATTGAGCAGACTGAGAGTCCTGCTGATCAAAATAATTCGTAGTATTCTGAGGGGGAAAGGAACGCTGTCCTTGAGACAACGCACCTCGTCCTCTGCCTCTAGGTGCTGACTGAAAACCACCACGGCCTCGTGGCACTGATCCACCATTACGTTTGCAATAAAACCGGACAACTATTCTTAAAATGACCTTCCTCTTTACAATAGGCACATTGATTAGGACCCAACAAAGGTCGTGGAACAAAAGGTGTGGGTTTCTGTAACAGTCTCTGAAACTGTGGAGGCTGTTGCGATTGGCGCTGAACAGAACGAGGGGGATAAGCCTGTTGCAAAAGAATCTTCGGTTTTAACTCTTTAGTCTTTTTCTACACTCTATCCTTTTCTTCCTTATCCCTATTCTCATAATACTGAGCAGTAGCTAATATCTGGGCAGTCGATGAAACGGCCCATGAACTCTCTGAATGTTTCAATTTGTGCGATAATTCTGGGAGTAAATTAAATACAAATGTATCCACGAATAATCGCTGCCACCTTCAGTACTCATATCTTGACCACTATGGTCGATGAAAGTTTCTTCGAAACGGGTAAAGAAATCGGAGACACTCTCATCCGTCTTTTGTTTACATGCAGCTAACTTAGCCCAATTAACACGCATGGCAGGCATCATCGTTTTCATTAGAGCTATTATATTACCAGGCAATTCTGTGATCAAATCATCGGGTTTAGCACCACCTATTTGTCCTGCATCTGCAGCCATTATAGCAGCCCAATTACCACCTAAAGCTTGATCATGGTCTTCCCTACGAATCCAAGCCCATAATGCTTGTGGGACTACATTTCCCATTAGTAAATCAATATCTGCCAAATTCATGATACACGCATCAACAGTCTGGGACAACTCTTTATAATACCCAGCAGGATTTTTACGAGGGTCAGGTAAAGACTGTTTTAGCGCCAACACTTCCGATCTTTTCCAAGGATCATGTACGCTGGAAATGACCTGAAATAGGTGGATTAGCCCCTACTTGTGGAACTGCATCTCTCCATATCGGAGGAACTTCTTGCATAGGATATTGTTTCATTTTACGCCAAACTGCAGGATCAGGTTCGAGAGAAGCTTGAGAGAAAAAGGAAGACCTAAAAGTAACAAGTGTCTGGACGGCATGCTCTACATCGGAACCCACAATAAGTCCTTTATCAAATTGATCCTGTATCTCGAACAAACCCTGAGGAGGTAGATCGAAATCCATATCTCCCCATCCTTTAATAAGAGTATTACACATAACATTAAAGACATATCTCTGCATAGGCGCTTTCCACTGTAGAAAAGTATCCAGAATATCGCGCACACTATACTGTGGACCACTCATGATCCAATTACGAGCGAGAGAATCTAGCTTAATCTGCTCGTCAGAGTCCGGAATTTGACTACGAGATTGCCTTCGAGACGAGGCAGGAGTCAAATTAAGAGGCCCAAAGAAAGGTGACAAGAGACCGGAAACGGTGTCAACTAAACGTTGACGAGCCGTAGGAGAATCCGACACCAGAACAGGAGACAATGTATTCAATACAGTAGGAGAAGAGCTAGTTGCAAAAGAAACTGAAGGTAAAGGAGACTGAGGTACAGAAGACTGAGGTACAGAAGTCGGCGGCAAAGGAGGGGGAAGAGGAAGCACTACAAAAGGCAATTGCGGAAGAACCAGAACAACTGGTTGAGCAACAGGTTGCTGAACAATAGGTTGTAATGGAGGTGCATTAGCACCTAATACATAGGATGGAGGTAATCTCAACAAATGGGACATGAAAGGATCTTCGTCAAGATCCTTACTCTGTGGGGAAGTAGGCAACACAGGGTAACACCTATCTATTGCCATTCGATGCTGTCTTTCTGAAACTTCAATCATCTGATCAGTCTCATCATTTTTAAACTGTTGGGCAGCCTGTAAAATCGTTATATTTTGCGCTTTCTTATCTCTTTTTGCTTGCTTAGCGCTATAGGCGGAAAGAGTCAAACATTGCTGTCCGGCCTTTTCTCTTAAACAAAATTGCTTCTAAATTGTCTAATATGTCAGACTCAAAACTACCATTTTGTGGCCACTGCAGAACACCATCTTTTTTCGTGTATCGAATCCATGTTTCATTAAAAATAATAGGGCCAAGACCATGTTTCGAATATTGCTCATAAGTGGGAGTTCCAACCGGAGGAATTGGACAAGAGTCCTCTAGCCGGGAATCCCTATTACAGCCTAAACAACAAAACTTCTTAAACTTACTAAGTCCAGGCATTTCGTAACGAACTGTACTATTCACAATTTTCAAGGGGTTGAAAACAATACAGCTACAGCACAAACGTACTTACCCCTTGGCTTCGATAAGTGCACTAATCAAATAACAAAAAACAAAACAAGAGAGTGGGCGCTACCCACAAATACTTAACGAAATGTTTTCTCACGCCAACAGATGTCCGTCTAACGTCTCGCGATACCAATCATCACCAGAGGGCCAAGGCAGGGCGACAGTCAGGGCAGCAGTCGTCAGCAGCCGTTTTGAAAGGAGTAGCCGCGCTGCAAAAGACCTTCGGTCCACTTCGACATACAGGGGTCGCTCTCGTGGTTCGCGAATCCTCAAGAATTTTCTCGCGAAGCTCCTCACGACCCTCGGGCTGAACCACTACCACTGAAGTCGCCCCACGTGGGGCGCCAGTTGGAGAACCGGGCCTTATGGGCCGAGCGGCGCAGGGGACGCCTAATATCTCCGGGTTCACCTGCCCTGTCAGACAGAGACACAAGACACTCTGTTAGGCGTAGAAAATTGAGTTTATTAGCTGCAGCTAATCACAGTTGTCCAAGAAGTACCCTAATGGTATATTCTCAGGAGACTGCCACTTAACTTCGTGGCTCACAGTCTCTTATAATACACATATTTACAATGCCTACTCCCAAAACATACAAAACTGACGAATAGGAAAAGTTCGAAAACAAGCTATCAAGTATCTAAAACACACCCTCCTTTCAAACCCCGTGTACTCTCCTCCCCTCAAGTTAATCAACACTAGTGCCCGTAATTCAATTTGCAGGTGGTAGAACATGTTTGTGTGTTTCAAAGGATAGTTTGTGTAATAAGAGAATACACGATGAGAATAACGAAGGCCAGTCAAATAAGATAAAGTAAGAATGAATGGTGGGACCCAAACAGTGGAATAAGACAAGGATTAATCAGTCTAGACATGGATTAACGAACTCGGCCAGACCCTGACATCGGTTTCGTAAACAAGGAAAAGGGGTTACTCTTTAACAGAAAAGACATGTAGCAGATGGAAAAGCAAAAACACTGCGTTCGCCGTGCTGCCTGAGTGAGGCAACACAAAATGGCGGCTGGACACAAAATGGCGGCTGGATACGAAGCGAAGTCGAAAACCACAGAACCTCACAGTTCTTAACCCTGCAACTCACCATATAGTACTGGGGTCCTGATGTGGGGGTGCCACCCCTCAAGTGTTGTTATACATACCTATTAATTTGATACTACTCTATGGTTAAGAGGAATGCTGTTTTTTGAATTCCTGATTAATTTGGGTTTTACTTGGCAGTTCGTTGGCAGGTGTGGGAGGGGGAGGGGGTAAGATGTTCTCGGGGTGCTTTGATCTACTGGGTGATTGTTTTGCTCGTGTGCCACATTACTTACACGATGGATACTTTCACTAATTTTTTCATACTAGATGTCGCTGCACGTTAAGGTCCGTCCATTCACAGATGTCACTTTCATGACATGGAACATTTATCAAAAGATCCAGGCGCAAATTGACCAAATTGAAGCAGACCATATCTGCATGGGAAGGGGCCTAAAAATCCTGTTGGATTTAGTGCAAGACAGCACTGCGCAAACACGGGTGGGTAAACCCCGATACAGACAGGTGCTGCAGGATATCTGCGATGCATATACTTTGGTAGATGCCTGGGGTCAACAGCATCCTATCAGACATGTGTATACATTTCATTCGACAAAACATAATACATAGACACGACTGGATTATTGGTTACTGTCAACCACAACTCTACATTGGATACAGAATGTCGAACAACTCCCATGAACATTAACAGACCACTTCCCTGTAATACTGAAAATGCATATTACCTGAGCGAGTGGTGTTGAAAGGCAGTGGTGGTTCCCAAACATGGCACTGCACCACTAACTTTTTCACACCGAACTCCGCACCGCTAGAATTGAGTATTTTACTCTTAATCAAGGCACAGTGTGGGAGGCCGGTATAGCATATACCAGGGGGATCTGAATCTTCAAACATACGAGAGTGCTGCTGGACCTGAACAGCACCCTGTCAAGGATAGAAATCCACTTGGCTTCATTAGGTCAAGCAGAATCTTTACAGCATTTTGGGGATTACATGCAATGTTGAGCTGCCCTTTTAACCGACTTTAGGGAGGCATTGG